>NW_026555329.1:20370000-20995000 GCF_021234165.1 Pteronotus mesoamericanus | reverse complement strand
AACACAACTGTAATTATTTCTGCCAGGTTGAGAAGTGACGAAAGCATATCATTAAGGTTTCAGATTTATAAGAGTATATAAGAGTTCAAGTGCTTCTTTCTTTTGGGTGGGGGGTGGAGCAGATATTTTATGGATGCTTGAAATGAAGATGTATTCTTTATTGCCAGATAAGGAATTTAACACATAAATCTATTACATAAGCTTTTAAGATCACTCAGGTTCTTTTTATCCTTACATATTGTTTTGTCTAATTGTATTTCTGATTATGTCTAAATTTCCTGATATTCTCCTTTATTATGTATTTTGATGGTAGAGGGCTTGGCTCATTAAGATTGCAGTAGTAAGTCTCCAAAACTGGCTGTCATCAGTTCTTTTCTCTCCTTGTACGAACACGCTGCTCCTCTCATCAGGGGATGGAGTCTAATTCCCCTTCTACTGAATCTGAGTTGGCCTTAGATGGAGGAAGTGATATTTGAGGCTACCAAAGCTAGGCCACAGGAATTCCAGTAGCCTGAACCTTTCTGAATGCTTCCTCTTGGAACCCAGCTGCCATGGAGCGAGAGGCCCACAAAGATGTTCCAGCTGACAGCTTCAACTGAGCTTTCAACTAAAAGCCACGTGAGTGGATAGTCTTGACGTACCAACCCAAATGACTCTCCAGGTGACCAAGGCCCCAGGCAACATCACCACGTGGAACAGAAGAACCACCCAGCTGAGTCCCGTTCAACCCACAGAATTGTGAGTGATAATAAAATGGTGGTTGTTTTAAGTTTTAGGGTGATAACATAGCAATATCTAACAAGATTCTTGACTGGTTCCTCATCTTCATCTCCTTTAGCATTATTTCACTTTGAATTCATGCAAGAGGTCAAGTTTTGTTTAAGGGATGGCTGGTTGATATCTAATGGAGAGATGGTGGTGATGTAAGAGAAATTAGAAGAGAAAACAAACGCACAATACCAAAACAATGTTACTCAAGTAATCATTTGGCTGTGACATAGCTTTCCAGCATCATCTCTCACAGTACTTCATGTTCCTTGCAGCCAAGTCACATACAAGACCACACCACTGGCTCCCCAGCCTGGCTGCACGTTAGAATCACCCACAGGGCTTTCAGGAAAACACAGGCGTCTGGGCCTATCTAGCAACCACTGAATTGGGTGGGGCCCCTGCAGTTCTTCTTTTCTTTTCTTTTTTTTAAAATTCTCAGGTAACCCTAGCTCTTGGCTAAGTTTGAGCACCATCCAATTATGCACACATATCCTCCAGCTCATGCCACCGTCCTTTTGCTGACACTGTGCTTCTAGGTGGGAAAGCTCTTTTCTCCTCTTCACATGCAGAAATTCTGCTTCGCTCACAGAGCCCAGCTTTGATACCACTGCCTCTCTGAACCCACTGTCACCTGAGACTCAAACTTTCTAATACAATACATAAAGAATATGGTTCATTCTAGAGGGTACGGATCCAATTTTATCCATTGTTACGTCTGCAAAGGCCCACAACACTGTGCACATTACAACTGGGGTTTAACAAATATCAAATTAATGATTTCAAGGCAATAATTCCTAGAAGATACCTAGGCAAAATTCAATTAGCAGTCATTCCCTAAAAAGAAGGTACTTACTACTTCTGCTGAGTAGAGTCCATTTCTGAGTGCTGGTCTGCTTTACTAATATTTTTAGCTGAAGGACTACTTTCCTATTCTCTGATACGCTGCAAATGAAAGTGAAGGTGCAAACTGTCCATAAAGTTCCACTTGAGTGGTTTATAGGCATACACAGACACTGTGAGGTCACACACTTATCTTCTCATCTCAATTTGAAATAAAGTCTAGTGTGATAAGAGATGAAAGGTTTAATCTGAATAAAGCATCATTTTAGGCTGTCCTAAAGAGGCCGTGATTCCTGACTAATTACCCAACCCAAAGCACTTGAGTAGGACTATCTTCATTTTCAGTACTTTAATCAATGATACTTATTACAATCATCAATGTTTAGACAGCTTATGACAGGAACAATATTGATATGTTTAAGAAGTTCCCTTCCACTCCTTTTAAAATTTAGTTACCACTCAAAATGGACAATGAATCCAATGTTTAAAAAAATGTTTATTAATACTGGTAATATGATCACTCTTTTATTCTTTAATATTAATTATATTAATAGATTTCCTAATATTGTACCATCCTTGATTTCTTAGAATAAATCATTCCTAATTACAGCTTACTGGTCTTTTAATAGATTGTTGGATTCTAATTGTTAATATTTTTTAGGATATTATATTCATAAATGAGACTGATCCATAGTTTTCTCTTTTGTTAGTTTTTCATGTTTTGCTACTGGGGACATGCAAGCTTTCTATCGTTTCCTATATTCTGAAATATTATAAACAATATGAGAATGATCAGTCCCTTAAAGAGACTTCTTTGTAAAGCCATGTGGGTCTGGATCCTTCTTAGGAGTGTCTCTTTAATAATTTTGTGAATGTCTTCTTGCCAATTAGTTTGTACAGGTTGCAACCTCTGTATGAGTCAATTTTGCTAATGATAACAGATTTCCCTATGGAAATATTTTAGATTTAAAAATGCATTGGTTTAATTCTGTACATGGTTATTTCTTATAATTACTTTAATATCATGTTTTCTTGGTTTTCTGAGAAAATCTTTCTTAATGTTGTATATTTTTGTTTTTGCTTTATATGAGTCACATTTGTCAGTTTAGCTATATAATTTATTAAAAAAATTGACATGAAGTTTTATTTTCATTTTGGGAGGATTATTGTTTTATTTTATATTGTTGACTTCTACTTTTCTCATTTTTTGTGAATCTTTAAATAAGCTTTTCTAATTGTTAATCTTTGAATGATATGTAATTTTAAGACTTTTAAAGTCTTTAAATAATATGTAATTTTTTCTTAAAACAAGAGTAAACTAATTTGAAGAATAAATTACTTAGAAAATTGTTATGATTTCCAAGTGGTCATAAAATTTCCACAAAATTCATTATTATTTATGGTTATCTTCTAGCTGCTTGATTTCTAATTTTATTACATCATGGTCAGAGAATGTAACCTGTACAATTCCCTTGGTAGAATTCATTATTATTTTCTTTATAACTATGCACATACTTGGTTTTTGTTCTGTAGGGTATAAGGAGAGTATTCTCTTTTAAGTTCTTTATTAACAAGATTTCTGTCTCACACAGATCCTTGTATTTTTCTATACTTTATTTGTCAAACTCTAAAAGAGAATCTTAGTTTTGTTTTCTTTCTCCCAGAGTCTCCTTGTATTTCTAAGGGTTTCTGCCTTATATACATTGGCCTATGTTTTTGGTAAATAAAATTTATGACAAGAAAAATATTATTATAAAAAGAATTTAAATGATGGTAGACATAAAATATAAAATAAAAACACAAATCCTAGGAAGTCAGTTATAAAATACAATGGGAAAAAGATCTCATTCACAAAAGTAACAAAAAATGTAAAACACCAAGGAATTTTAAAAAGTGCTATCTATATAAATAAAACAATATATTACTGTTAAAGAACATTAAAAAAACATTTAAAATAGGAAGACAGACCATGACTAAGATGGAGAAAAGCCATATTATAAAGACAATAGTCACTCCTATATTAACACAAAAAATTTAAGGCAATCCAATGCTTTTGTTGAGGAATGTCATTTTAAAAATAAGGTACCTCTGGCTGAAAAATGCTTAATAGTTTGAGAAATAAGGATGAAGGGCATTTGCTTTGTTACCAAAATATACTCTAAGTTACAGCAAATAAAAAGGTGGTGCTAACATTAAAAAAAAGAGTAAATTCCAGAAGAGACTGATACGTTAATAGGGTTTAAAGGTCTTACAGGTGGCTGTGTTTCCTCTTAGTGAGAGAGAGAATGTACTTCAGTATGTGAAAGTGAGACAACTGGCCATTCATTTGGAAGAAGATAAGTTTGATCCTTACTTCACACCATCTATAAAAATCTATAAGAAGAAATGGTATACAGATGGAAAGACCTAAGAAGTAGAGCTAGAAAAAAGTGTTGGGAAGAAAGAGAAGAGGGCCTTGGGGTGTGGATGCCTGTTTTAGCATTATGGGAAATCTAGAAGTCTGAGGTGAAAAGATTTATAGATCCAGCTATTTGAAACTGAAACTCTCTTCATTTATAGTGTTATTCAAACACTATAAATGAAGGCCAAAGACAAATGAGCAACTGGGAGAAAACATCTCCTGGGGTCCTGGCCACAACCCAGGCATGTGCTCAGACCGGGGATTGAACTGGCGACCTTTCGGTTCACAGTCCAGCGCTCAATCACCTGGGCCACACCAGCCAGGGTAGGAGAAAACATCTAAAGCAAATTATGTCAATAAAATAATATACCAGAAAAATAGATAAAAATATGAAAGATAATTTACAAGAAGAAAACTCTATCAAATATATTCAATCTCATTAAAAGGAAGAAAGAGAGGAAAGACGGAAGGAAAGAAGAGAGAAACCCATCATCACAATAAGGGCCTAAATGGCAGAAACAACAGAATGACACTATTCAGGATTGGCCACGGTATAGGAAAACTTTTATATCTGGAATTGGCACAACTTTTTTAGAGGACAATCTGACATTATGTATAAAATTAATGGTGTCCATTGTCCCTGATCCAGAGCTCCGCTTGTGAAAATTTACCCTACAGAAATATTCATATTAGTATACAAACAGGTATTCACAGGATGTTTACAATAATTTCCAACAGGGGAATACTATTCAGCCATAAAAAAAGATGAGAAAGTTTTTCACACTGCTCATTCCTGCTCACGTACAAAGATGTCCATGATACACTGTTAAGTAAATAAATAAGTTTTGTAACAGTGTGAAATACATTCTAATTTTTGTCCACAGGTCATGTGTGGGTATAAATATCACAATCATAGATGCATACAAAAATGTCTGCCAGGGCACACAGACACCAAACTTTAAATAGACAGTGGGCACAAAAACCTGGAGGTGCAGGAGGTAGAAAGTTACAAGACTAGTCAGTTGCCGTCGGTCAGCATATTTCATAGCTGAGAAAAAGGAATTTCATTGAGCAATACGGCTGGAGTCGCAATGCTGAGGTGCGAAGGGCCCCGGGTTCTCACCAGGGCTGTCCCGCTCCCACCCTCTGCCCCTTCCCCGGCGTCTGCCACAGCACTCCCAAGCACCCACAAGCGAACAGGCGGGCACACAGGTTGCTATTAAAACTACTTTGAAATATTTAATGTGAACTTTTAAAAGAGCTTGCAAATCTCAAAAACTTCAGCTACGCTTTTGGGTTCACAAGATTTCCTTAAGAAAATGGTTTCTATTACTCCAAAATTCAGCTCTGATCCATGTCAGTGCTCTGTATGGTATGACAATCTATCTATTCATCAAATTCCCATTTAATAGCTTCAATGAAAGCTAAGAATTAAAAATCTCTGGTATTTTCAAGATTTTGGCTGGTGTCTGTGTATGTAAACCACTGTAACAAAGTGAGAGGACTTAGATTCATTAATTACTTTTATGTTTACACTCTATTTGAACTATCAGTATTTGTGTAAAGAGACATCTTTTTGGTTTACTCTTTGTGGGCTTCAACATGCTTAAATTCCAAAACAAAGTATGAATTGTTTGAGACTTACATTTCTGGTTAATTCTCTAATAAGATAACCCCAATAATGCCCAAGGCCCACATTTACATGTAAGAAATTACTACCTTCTGCAATAAATATAAATCGAACACCTGTTCCCTAGTTTATCAAGAGGGTTTCCCCAGTTTTAATTTGCTAATTTATGTGGCTGCTCTATATCCTCTGACCCAGCCTCCTTTAATCCTCACTTAAAGTCACTGTAATTTAAAACATCTCAAATGATGACACTTTGTGTTATTTCTTGGGATTTAAAATATATGTTTCAAATTTTTTAGAACAAATTGCAACAATTATCCCTAGTAGTAAAATATAAATTGTTTGCTTAGGAATTATACTTCTGCACCTCTAAAAACTTCTGATGATGACTGCCTATGTTAAAACCAATTTAAGTCCCACATATGCAAATATATTAATTTTTGTTTGAAAGCTTTACCAAAAGTGGACAAAACCGATAAAAACATTTCAAGATTTTAGTGCATGAAATAAGGAAGTTCTCAAGAATGTATTTAACTTTCACCTGAAAGTTTTTACATTTTATAATATCCTTAAAAACAAAAATATAAGGGTAAATTTAAAAACATGTTGAGGGAAACAGTGACTGCAATGTATAAAAGATCAACACTTTGAAATCTATGACAAAGGTGGCTTCTAATGATAACAATGCAGTTATCTACTAAGCAAAGATAACAATAGGAACTATGGACAGAGTTTGGTGGTTGGAGCCAGCTGGAACCAAAGCAAATACAATGTTTATTACAATCATTACATGTATTAACAGCCTCTAGAGGTGCTGAATGGATTTGGCAACCAGAGGGGGAGCGGAAGACTGGGCGGGGGGTGGCATTCAAGGATATTTACACAAGTGGATGTATCTGTTTAAAGTGCTTTGATCTTTATTCACAATTTTTTTGAACCAAATCAATAACAGTATAAGATAAAGTAGAGCCAAGGCCAACTCTGACTCAAAATACATTTCAGAGGAAATCACTCCTATTTAATATTCAATTTAACAGTTTTTTTTTTTTTTTAAATTCATGAACCCTTTTAACCAAGAACCAAAAAAACTTTGTAGATGTTATCTGAATCTCCCTTATTATAGAGCTACCTGCTTGAAGAGCAGAAAAGCCTGTTATGAACACTGCGCTGGATATCTTCCTTCGGCCTCCCTGAATGGTCTCTGCCCTGGGAGGTGCGTCTGTGTCTATCTCATGCTTCCAGCTTCTTACTGGGTTTGGCCAATGGGAAGACTAGGCAGGAGTTCAGAGGGAGGGAGGAGGGTGAGGCAGAGTTTTTAACTCCTTGGTTTCCTCCCAGCAAGCTTGTTTAGAGCTGGCCATGCTGCCATCCATCGCAAAGCCAATGTCCATTCTGGGCAGCTTACTCTACCTGCTTGCACCACCTGCTCCCCCTCTTCCCTTCAAGCCTAGGAATGGTGACAGCCCGGCTGAAACTAGGGCTAAAGTCACAGCACCATGCCCTGCACTTCCCCTGAACCCACTTCTTTGTAAATCTTGTCTCTGTAAACAAACCCTCCTTGAATTATCTTACTTAGAGTGTGCCATCCATTTCCTGTTGGGATCCCTACTAACACATTCACCTTGTAGATGAAAGTAGTGTGTGTGGGTGCCAACTTTCTCTAAGCCTCAGTCTTTTCAGCTGTAAGGGGATGTTTAGACGAGATGATCTGTAAGATGACCTCTGGTTAGCATTCTAAGAGTCCCTAAGTCATGTGGCACATGGTATGTGGCAAAGGCTAGATCCTCAGGCAGTTACTTTTCTCACATGATGCATGATCGCTGGGGAGAACAATATGCGGATGCCCCCCAAGTCCATACTGTGCAGAGCGTCTGACCCAAGTAGCCAACTGTCCCCTGCACATCACCACTCAGTTCTCCCACAGGTACTTCTATTTCAAAATGGGTGAACTGTCTTCCCTCTGATGCTTACTCCTCTTAGACTGTCTCTCTCTGCAAGCCAAATCGCCACCTACCCAGGCTCCCCACTCATCTCCATTGCCAGTGAAGTCACCAGACCCTGACAATTCCAAGGGAACCCTCTCCTGTCCTGAAGGTCACAGCAGCTTCCCCTGAGGGCTTTTCCTACAAGTCTGTCTCCTTCCTCTCTACTGTGCCTGGAGCTGTGCTCACCACACCCCTGCTTAAAGTCCTTCATCCACCCTCCAGAGCTTTTCAGGCCAGGTTCCAGTTCAATTTACGCACAGTGCCCTCCTGATCTGGCTCCCTCCTTTTATCACCTGTTCTTCCTTCACATGAAAAGCTTTCTTCTACCTGCTCAGAGGCTTTATTGTTGTTCAAATATGCGTGTTGTCACGCCTCGTGGCTTCCCACACGCTGAGACCTTTCTCTGGAATGTCCTCTCGCAACGCCATTCCTAATTCTTGTGAACCTTGCCCTACCCAGTCCTCCCCAATTACAGGTAACTTACACACTGTATTCCATTCTCTGTGTACTTACTTACTGACTACTGGGCCCCAAGCCAGTCCTTGGAGGACAGAGACCACTCCTAAGTGGACTGTTCACCCCCAGCACCTCCTGGAGCACTGTGTACAGCAGGCATAAAATAAATGTATGTTCTGGTAAAGGTATGGGTAGCCAGAAGACAGCAGAATGGACAATTACAGGGCTAGGATCGATAGCCTAGGGCAGGACACAGGGTTTCTATTATAGCCTAAGTTTATAGACCATGGGCATGTCCCAAACCGACACCAGGCATCCTGAGTCACCAACATTACCTTTAGTGAACAGATGCCTTTTTATTTTATTATTATTACTTTAAAAATATTTATTTATTTATTCTTAGAGAGAGGGGAAGGGAGAGGGAAAGAGAGGGAGAGAAACACTGACTGGCTGCTTCCCATACACATCCCGATTAGGGACCAAACCTGTAACCCAGGCATGTGCCCCAACCGAGATGGGACCGGTGACCTTTCGCTTTGTGGGACGATGCCCAACTGAGTCACACCAGTCAGGGCAACAGATGACTTTTTAATAAAGTGTGATGACCATTTTATTTTTGTAACATGAGGTTTTAAAATGCCTGAAGGGCCCATGTTTTCCTTCAGGCTGTATTGTTTAAATTTCATCTTGAACTCATGAAACTTAAAATAGTTACCACTTGCTAAATGACTATTATGTTTCAAGTAACAAACTCATTCTCTTTTTAGAAGTACAGTATAGTTTTGATTTTGACACTAAACAATCACACACTTGATCTCTCTCTGCCTTCACCATAGAAACCAAGCAAATATTTGTAGACATTCCTTCAGCCTTCACAGATAAGTAGAAATGAAAATTATTCTGAATACAGGATATGGCAGGCTACAGAGCTCATCATTTCCTTTTAAAAGTTGTTTTAGCCCTTAAGAAAATCTATATGCTTTGGGAGGCCACATAATCACTCAGATTTGTAAGAGAATTTTAAAAACTGACTTTTTACTATGAAGACAGTGAAATGTCTCTAAAGTCTGTGACTTCTTTCTCCTTGGTTACTATGTTCATTTTTACATAGGCTGCAAGTAAATGTACCAAATGTTAGCACTTGCAAGATATATTGTTAGTGTAAGTGATGAGTGAAATGGAAGCATGGTTTTAAAGTCTAAGTTTGGACTCAAACATTCTTCAACATCTTAAAATTCTGTGGAAAATACAACGTTTGGAGACCCTGACCATCTCACCCACCCCTTTATAACATTGCTCCAGAGGAAAAGAAAAGTTCACATCACTAGAAGAAAGAAATGCTCAGGTTTGAAGACTCAGTGCAACTGTACAGATGTGATGACATCCCTCTGGATTTTACTATCTGATTTCAAAGTTACAAAAAAAAAAAAAAAAAAAAAGAAAAGAAAGAAAAAAAAAAAGAGGTCCAATATAAAACATGTGTCCTAGCCCTTTATTTTCCCCTTTTACAAATTTGATTCTTTTATTTTATTTCTTCCCTTTCTTTTTTCTTCTTTTTAAAATTTCCCCATCTTTCTTTTCTAAAATACTTTTCTATCCTTACAGAATTTTTAATATCTTTAGATCTTGTATGAATGAAGGGGTAGGAAAGGATCACTATAGGGAAAATAGTTCCATTAATTAAATAGGTAATTATAAAATACATAAATTTATTTATTCTTGATGAGCCACAATACTTCTCTTAAAATTGTCTCAGTTTCTAAGAAGAACCACACTACTACCAAGGACTTTGCAGAGTATTTCTAGGTACATCCGCTATTAGGAGAGACACATGTGTGAACATAAAAACCAGCGGAAGGCTTCTCACCTAGGCTCAGGAACTCCCTGCTCATGGGCTCGGGCCAGTGTGGTTGCTGCACGCAAACGCTACTTGAAAGGAAAAGTAACCCTCCAGTTTAGGTAAAACTTTGCTTTTACCTCAGAAATGATTCAAAGAAAAACTACTTTTCCATTTATAAGCATTTCAAAGAACGATGGTGCTTTCTAGAAATCTGTGGCAGGTAGCTTCTTTCATCCTTGAAACTGCTAGGGCTTTGAAAAATGGTCTAAGAAGTGAATACAATGATATCTAAGAAAACACCTAGGTCACACAAAATACTTAAAATATTTTGTAGAAACTGAGGAGTAGTCTTAAAATAGCTATTATAGATGCTTAGTATACACGACCCTGATACATGGCAAAAATAGAAGCAGGACCTAGCGAGGCCATTTGTGAAAGCCTTCCAGAACATTCTGAGAGGGAGTGGCTCCTTGCATTACACAGCACATGTCTCTTATAGCCCTGATGATGTGTGGTATTACCACAAGAATCTGCTTCCATCCCTGTCACTCCTACAAGACCGAATAGCAAGGCCTGGGTCTCGATGATCTTTGGGTGCCCAGAGCCTGGAACACAGTCTGGCACACACCAGGCATTCAGTAACTATTTGTAATATGTATGACCAAGAAGTTACTGTAAACTTGTTCCCAAACCACAAAACCAAAACCAAACCAGGGAGAAAAGAAATCCATCTGCCTTTGGATTACTCTGAATGTACCAAAGGCATTCCAGATTCATAAATATGGCAACAGAATCAAATATATACATCAAATCTTAGAGAAAACTTTTTGTAAAGAGCAAATAAGTTTTTGCTACCTATTGGCACCTGCTAATAGACAGGTAGGTAGGTAGGTAGTTTAAGGCATTCCTTTAATTGTTTGTATTAAAGTATATACAGATCTTAAGACATAATGCATTTTTCAGATGTAAGCACCTACGTAACCACCAAAATGTAGACTATTTATATCGCCACGGAAGGCCCTCTTGTGCCCCTCCTGGTCAGTGTCCTTCCTGCACCGCCATTCTCACTTTTATTGCCATGGGTTAACGCTGCTGTTCCTTGAACTTCCTATAAAAGGAAATATGCAGTTTTTGTGTCTGGTTTCTTTTGCTCAATCTAACATGTAAATTATGTATGTGGTTGTGTGCATCAGTCACTTGTTGCCTTTCGTTGTTGTTTAGTGTTTTCGCTGTGTCAACAAGCCAGGATTTATTTAGCCCTCCTCCTCCCTTTTTTTTCCTGTTGATGGGTGTTTCTAGTTCTTGGCTATGGTCAATGAACATCCTTTTGTGAACATTTCTATGTATGTCTCTTGTTGGACATGGTACTCTTTTCTCGTGTGTGTGTGTGTGTGTGTGTGTGTGTGTGTAGAGAGAGAGAGGAGACATATGTTTAGTTGGTGCTACAAAATAGTTTTTTTCCAAGTAGTTGAAGAATTTTATACTCCCACTAGGAATTCATGAGTTTCCAGTTTCACCATATCTTTGCTACCACTTGATATTCTCAACCATTCAAGTTAGTGTATAGTGGTACCGCCTATACTTTTGATTAACAAATTTATAATACATGGTTCTAAAAATGATAATATAGTTTGGATTTACTAAAGAACTATACTCTCTGTAAAGAAAGAATAAATAATGTATTTATCATTTGTATACAGATGGGTGACTCAGTAGTTTAAGAAAATTAAAAAAATATTAGGCTTTTCTTCTCATTTTTGCTTCTGCTACATCTAACTCAGAAAATTCCCAACTCTTTTAAGCATTCTGTTTGTCCTTCTCGGGAGGTGTACAAACTATATATTTATACAGAGTTCTTAGACAATTTGGGTATTAAGTAGGGAAATGAAACTGAAAAATATTTTGAAATGCTTGTGCCAAAACTCAAGGTTAAAATATTAATAATGTAAAAGTCTTAGAAATTGTTGGATGATGGTTTGTACTAGTTTTCCTCTATGCAAGTAATTCTGAAACATCATTATAAACTAAAGTACAAAACCATACCTGTCTGGTTTTGGCAAACCCAAATGTTGCCACTTTTTCTTCTGAAGACATCATATAATCATGTTCCCAGGCATGAAATTTAAACATGGAAGCCATGGCAACTGTTTTTGGGGGTGGGCTACAGGACAAGCATCAGTGTACATGTGGTAGCATCTTCCCCTGTTTAGGAACTCTGAAGAACTGTAGAAATTACTGTCTTCATTTAGTGGATGAGCGTTTGCAGAGTGCTGCCTGGTGCCTGGCACTCAGCACTAGAGAATGAAGCAGTTCCTACTCTCATGGGGCTTACAGTCTGACTGACTGAGAAAGTATCTTCTGACAGGAGAAAATGTGGAAGGAATCCATTTGGCTACACTGTTAATCTTGGTCACATTTTTTACCCTTTTTACCATATTAAAGGCTCTGAGAAGTTCTCCAGTTTAAAAAGAAACCTATTCAATCCAACCCTTACCAAGTATTGTCCATGGAATGATATTTCCCCCTCACATAACACCTACTATCTTCCTACAGAATTAGGGTTCTTTGAAAAATGTTTTGTAAAGCAACAGTATATACAACATTGCACAAGATTAGGAGCACAAATAATCCAAAAGAAGTTCTGAAATGTATGCATGCATGCAGCTTAAAATCTTAACTAGTGTCATCCTGAAAAATAAGAGCTGATATAACTGGCTTTAAGCAAGCAACATATATAAAAATCTGGTTTTGCATTAAAAATAAAAGTACAAAATGAAAATTAAAGTTGCAAAAGTACACTTCAGGCTTTTGGTATAACCATTATAACTATCGATTACTGCTATACAGATACAGACGGTAAAGAAGTCTTAATGTCTTTATCAACTACCCTATTTCTGTTAGTACTGATATGCTCACATTTAGAAAGTGACTTCTGAATAAGTACTTCACTTACTTTCAATGACCTCTTTATGGTATAAGCAGAACGCAGAAAAAATTTTGGTTATTTACACTTTCTGGCTGTTTATTTGGGAAGAAGTTTATTGTAGTGTAATGTTGAAGTTTATCAATTATTATTGGGCAAGCTAACATGACAGGGGTTGAGACTCTAAAGAGAGATACTAGACAACTCCTGCTCTGGAGGAGTTTGTAGTCTAGTGAGGCAACTGTAAAAAGAAATAATGGTAATACAGTATGGTTGGAATTATAACAAGGCACGGAGAAAGTGCTATGAAAACACAGATGACTTCATTAAAGAGAATAGGTTATTTATTGCTCCTATAATAAAGTACACACACTCTGCATACAATAAAAATATGACTGCAATAAAAAAATTAATAAATATTTATTGAGCACCTATTTTATACTGTAAATCTGCATGCCAGACTTTCTTATATGTCAAATTACTACTAGTGTCACAGAATTTCATATTGTTCTTGAAAGGAATGCAAAATATCTCAGATTATTGGGCGATTTTATATCCCGAATTAGAGGAAGCCAAACTAAAGTTTAATTTTACACTTTGGAAAAGGTCTAAGACAAAGATCATATAAAAGCTATCCCCAGGATTTGTAATCAGAAATAAAGCAGGTCCTTGAATAACGTCATTTCCTTACAATGTTGATGAGGAAAAAAAAGATTCCTGGCTGGGGCCACTGTCTGTGTGGAGTTGGCTGTCTCTCCATGTTGTGCGTGATTTCTCTGGGCACTCCCGCTTCCTCCCCTAGGTGTGCATGTGAGGTCAACTGGTGTTGCCTATGCTGTTCCTGTCTGAACGTGCGTGTATAGGTATGAATGGCCCTGTGATGCAAGGGCGTCCTGTCCAGGGTGGGTTCCTGCCTGGTGCCCCAAGCTGCTGGCACAGGCTCTGGCCACCCATGACCTTGAACTGGATGGAATAAGTGGGTTGGAACATAATTATCTTGCATGTTTTAATTCATCTTTCTTAAATGTATGTAGAGCTCACATTTATTTCAATATTTAGTATTAGAAGTATTTTGGGTCTTTATTTCGAAATGTGGTGACGATTTTGTGACCGGAAATATGCCATAGGAACTTAACTCTTGTTTATATCACTTGGTCTAGTGTAAAACTGGTTTTGTTATACATAGATCTGCTTAAAGTCCCAGCTTTCTGGCACCTACCGAGGATGTTAACTGAGGACCTAATGTCTACTCACTACATGCTTCATTTCACAGAGTCAGCAGAGGGAGAAAACATCTTTAAAAAAAAAAGCCTCTATACACGGAGCAATGTCAGACTTCAGATATAAAGGAAATCTTTGCTCTAAAAGAAAACTTGGGTGCAGAGATACATTTAAAATACTGGGAAGTAATTTAACTATTTTTTTTAAATTCCTGAAAATCTGCATAACACAAACAATCATGGAATACACTGAAAGATGTCATCTTACTCCCTCCTATGAGCTGGGATTGAAAGCATGAACTCTCCCATTTGAAAACCATGGCAATCAGAAATCTCTGTAAAATATTCCCCGCAGCAGCATCTAACTAATCAGCATTAGTAGGAAGGAACTTCAGTGGTGCATTTGTTGAGTAGCAACAACTACTGTCAGCTGAGTGCCAGCTGCACTCCAAAGGTAAGTCCATATACACCAATCACAGTACATTTCTACCTCAATTTCCAAGACTAAGAAGCTGCTACCTATGAAGAGAATGGAAGCTTCTTTATTGGGATTCCCAAATTCTTTGTGACTGTTATAATAAACTCATTTTCTTAACAGAGCTACACAGGACTAAGCCTTTCTATGATTTTTCTCATGGGAAGTATTGTGAGAAATAAGTTTTATTCATGAAAACCAGGCATTTTATCCATTTTTATTTCTGGTACATCCATATCTTCATTTACTCTGGTCTCCTGCTTTATGCAGGCATTTTTCTGATTAAGTTATCATTACGTACAATGTTTCTATTTTTCACAATGAGTATATTTAACATTTGTCTTTATAAAACAATAAACTCAATAGCTGCTTATTGAAAAGAATTCATTTTCTTCTACAGTGTTTGGACTCCTATCTAGTCATAAAAGCATTTAGTGTTCTCAGCCTCCATGCATAGCTTTGGTTATAGTGTCAGCTTTTATGTAGAGTTCACTGTTGTAATGTGAAGTCATTCTCACTGGACAACGTGAGAGAGAAAAGAGGATTCTACAAAAATTGTGGGAAACTTATCATACTGCAATTGAGGCATGACACGTTGATGAGGTGAACGGCTGATAGGCCAGTCCCCACGTGCCTTGGGAACAAGTGACAACTAATACTTCATGTTACCTTCTGCTCAGTGCAAAAAACATCAGCTCATAATCACTTGTGTGAACTTCTACATGCTGAAGTAGATCCATGGTGCAAATACCAGGCACTATTAATCTCATCTTTGGTCATCAGTTAACTCATCATACAGCACATGAGGTATAAGACTGAATGGATTCAGGGAAAGAAACCTGGACTGACATTTGGACACCTGGGTTTTAAGTCTCAGATAAATCACTAAATAACCATGCAAAAAAAAGGTAATTTCATCCCCAAACTATAAAATTGAGAGGTCTATGAAATTAGATAATTTCTGACATCCTTTCAACCCTAGGATCATATAATTAAAAATGAGCGAGTATTTTGGGCTTCTCTGGATATATTCCCAGAAGTGTGACTGCTGGGTCAAAAGGCAGATCCATTTTTAATTTTTTGAGGTAACTCCATACTCTTTCCACAGTGGTGCGCCAGTTTGCATTCCCACCAACAATGCAAAAGTGTTCCCCTTTCTCCACATCCTCAACAGCACTTGTTGTTTGTTGATTTATTGATGATGGCCCTTCTGACAGATGTGAGGTGATAAGTCATTGTGGTTTTAATTTGCATTTCTCTGATGATTAGTTTCATATGTCTATTGGCCATCTGTATGTCTTCTTTGGGGAAGTGTCTATTCAGGTCCTTTGCCCACTTTTTAATTGGATTGTTTGTTTTTTTGGTGATGAGTTTTGTAAATTCTTTATAAATTTTGGATATTAACCTCTTATCAGATGTTTTGGCGAATAAGTTCGCCCATTTTGTGAGTTGTCTTTTTATTCTGTTGGTGGTTTTTTATTCCTTTGCTGTGCAAAAACTTTTTAGTTTGATACAATCCCATTTATTTATTTTTTTCTTTTGTTTCCCTTGCCTGGGGAGATATATCAGATAAAATATTGCTATGAACAATGTTCGAGATTTTACTGCCAATGTTTTCTTCTAGGATTTTTATGGTTTGGGGTCTAATATTTTAAATCTTTAATCCATTTTGAATTTATTCTTGTGTGTGGTGTAAGAAGGTGGTCTAGTTTTATTTTACTGCACGTATCTGTCTAATTTTCCCAATGCCATTTACTGAAGAAACTACCTTTAGACATTGTATGGACTTGCTTCCTCTGTTGGATATTATGCTAAGTGAAATAAGCCAGTCAGAGAAAGACAAATACCATATGATTTCACTCCTATGTGGAATCTAATGAACAAACTGAACTGACAAGCAAAATAGAGACAGGCTCATAGAGAGCAGGATGCCAACTATGGAGGGGTAGGAGGTTAGGGGGTGGAGCGATCAAGGAAAAAGGACTCATGGACACTGTTGTGACTGCGGGGGGGGGGGGGGGAGGGCATATGGGGGTTACATGGTAATGCAAAAAATATAATAAAAATTTTTTACAAAGAATGAATACATTCTACATGTAGGTCTACACTCAAGTCAGGAACATTATTCACAGAAATTTCACATTTAAAGAAATAGAACTGTGAGCAGAAGGACATTTTAAAGGACATTAATTGGTACCCAACAGAATTTGTGATTTTATAAAGCAAAGAAAATTCTAAAAGAGACTGTGAAGAATCTTAAAAAGTCATTTAGCCCTGACCGGCCTGGCTCAGTATGTTGAGTGTTGTCCGGCAAAGCAAAAGGTCGCTGGTCCCTGGCTGGGGCACGCAGGAGAGGCAACCAACCGATCACGTTTCTCTCTCACATCGCTATCTCCTTCCCTTTCGTTCTCCCTCCCTCTCTTCCCCTCTCTCTAAAAATAAATAAATAAAATCTTTTTTAAAAAGTCATTTAGACAGAGACACAAAAGGCAAAGCCACAAATCTCTTATCAAGCACAGCTACAGGCTAGAGAGCAGTCCTGTCTGCATGTCTGTGTGAAGGGGCGGGACTGTTGTTGGTCTTGCACTCTTTTCGTAATCATAAGTGCCATTATTCAAACAGGAGTGGACAGTGACTGATTGTGCTTTCTGTAGGCAAGCATCCAAATTTATTACAGAATACACTCATAGTAGCCATTTTTGAAAAAAGGGGTAAGATTTTAGATGTCTGCCCAAGAAATGCAGTCCCTTCTAAAAAAGGACCATAGCAAAGAGGAATGATATGGGTCATAATCTTTCTCCCCCTCCCTGCTGTAATATGTGGAGCTATCAAAATGAATTCCCTGTTCATGTCTTTGAAAATCATCCAAGAGAAAAACTACTATATCACATAACTGAAAGTACATGAAATTGCTGATGTGTGGAATGATATCAACCCCTGTTCAATATATTGAAAAGTTCAGGAGGGAGACATTAAGGCTGTATGTAATATCTCTGGAAATTCCATTGTTTTCCTTCAACTGAATCAATGAAGGTTAAGTTACATATAGGTGAGTTACAGACTTTTGAAAAATCAGGTATAAATGGCAACATAAATATGTGAATCATCTTGGTTTCTTTCTACCATTATCAAACAACCATGATCCTAGGACCAAGAGCATTTTATTTGAATTAAAGAAAACCCTGTAACTTCTTTGTGGGTGATAAAAGAACTGGGAGTTTTAAAAAAGAAAAACAAGAAGCAATGCTCAAGGTAATAAGTGCTTTCATGTTACCAGTTCTCCTATCCGAGGGCACTGGATGGAGCTAAAGGACAAAGAGATAAGGGCAATATTGCTAGTTACTAACAAATGGCAGATAAAAGAGCTCTTCTGGGTTCTGATTAAGTGACAGCATTCTACACATTCTTTTGACTTGAGAAAGTCAGACTAAGCGCAGCAGCTAAGTTACATGTGAAGCAGCGCTAAATAAGCGTGTCTGCATGCTTTCACATTCCAGCAGGACAGAATTCCTCCCCTTTCATTGAACAGAAACATGTTCTCTGTGCTCACAGCAATAATGCGCCTTTGCTTCAGCTTCCATAAAAAAGCATAAATGTATATGCTGAAAGCACAGAGAAGTTTTGTGCAGTGGGATGTGGTGGCGGGGAGCCAATGTTTACAATCCCCTGGGTGGGAAAGGCAGGGTGAAAGGCTCAGGACGGCAGGCTTTAAGTCTTTGCTGTTGCCGCCAGTGACCTTCGCCTCTGTTTTCAAAGCGGCTCTCAGGTTAACCCCTTGGATTCTGTGAGCACTGGTGCTGCACAAAGGAAATACCTTTCTTTGAAGGACACCTCTCTCATGCACATCGGTTTCTGATTTCAGTAGAAGCAGCTCAGAAACACTGGATTAAGAAGCATGTATTCAATCTCCCATTGGACCCACAGGCATGTCAGGGGGATTGATTCTGGATTTCGATGTGTGCTGTGTTCTACAAAGTGAAAGTTTCCAGCTTCGGGCAATGGACTCAAGCTTACACACCAGGGGATTGTGAAACATGAGCATATTTGGTCTCCAGGGGAGAAGGAAGCATCCAATTTATGCAGAAATGCTCTTTTCCCAGCTAGCCAATGAGAGGCGAGGCTATGAGAGTGGGGCTTCCTATGGGGATCTCCGGACTGGAAGAATGGTGCTTAAAATTAAAGACAGGCTAAATTGCTAACAGCCCAACTTAAAAAGCAGCTGAAGAGAAAAAGCCAATTGTAGAAATGAAAAGAGAGTTTTCCAGTTTTAAGTTAAAGCTGCCCACATTCAGCTTATTATTATAGTTGGTATTGTTTTGGTGGGGGAGAATTAATAATCTTTTAATCCTAATTAATAATCTCTAAAGATCCCATAAAAAACTAACCACATACATGCATGCTTTATTAGTTTTTACTCAGTGATTCAAAAGATGTATTTAACAGGAACATTATTTAAGGCCTGAAAATGTTTTCAGGACATAAGATTTACTTTGAGAAAAACGGGTCTAACGTCAAGGACTCATGTTTATTTTAAGAAATACTTTAGCCTATGAGAACTTTGGTGGACTTAAAAATATTTGGGACCTATACATTGATCATCATTAATACTGCTTTCCCTTTATTGAACAAAGATCACATTGAATTCCTGGGGCCTTGAAATGAACAGTGTAATTCTAATATTCAGCATGTATGAACTCTTTACACGTATTTAAGGTTAAGGGGTAAGACTTCTGGAGATGAAAATGAAGAACAACAAACACTAGAGAATGTAATTAATACGTAAAAGTCATTAAAAAAAGTCTTATGAAAATCATTCAATCAAATACGAGACAGTATTGGTCATTGTATTACCAGGCGGTCTGTCTATAACATCATGAAGTATGCATGTCCTGTAGCTAGAAGTCCATCTCTAGAAGAATGACGCTATTTGAGAATACTGTTTTTCAGTTTTTCTCAACTAATAACTGGGTTTTAATAACTGCTTCTGAAAACAGCTGTTAAAATTTCAGCTTCTCACAGAATGTTTAAGAGTAATCCAAACCATTGCCCCAGCTTTCACTGCAGACCAAACAACCTGTCCCTTGCTATCTGTTGTAGGAGTCAATGGCGATTAGGCACATCTCTTCAACACTAATGCGGACAACCGACCAGAAACAATGTTTTGAGAAGCTAAAAGAAACCCCAGAGCTTCTCAACAGGAAAGATGCAATAACGGCAGCCAAAGTTTATTGTGGGTTTTCCATATGCTGGGTACCTCACTAAGGAGTTTGCAAATTTTATGTCATTTAAATCCTGTAATAGCTTGTGAGGTAGGCACTTTTGTACCCACATTCTAAGAGACGGGTGTTCAGAATACGTTAACTACAGTCCAGTCCCACAGCTAGCCATACGTCAGAACTAGAGTTCAGACGCTGTGGAACCCAGAGACTGCAGGTGTAACTGCTGGGTCTGAGAGCTATACATGCAGACAGATCACTAGCATTGCAAAAGAATCCCCTGGAAAACACATTTCACAGCTCCAAAGGTTTGGTATACATTATAATTATTATTACTGGGGGCTCCGAGGCTTATCAATCTTTCAAGAAGGGAGCTGTGTTCAGTTGGAGGTTTTTCATTTTATTAGCGAATTAAAACAGTAACATATGACTTCTAACTGAGGTCATGAAATGGCAATACTTTGTTTCTGCAATAGATTTACTAATATTTATATATTACTTTTGCATTTTAAGTGGAATCTAAAAGTAGCACAGGGGATTATCCCTATCACCAATTTTCATGTTTTACAAACCAGCTGGGGAATATTTTACTTGCAGGCTACAAGATTTAGTCCCTCCTAGCTCCTATCCCAGGTTTTTAAGACATTGTTTCTTATTTGTCTCCATAAATGAATATTGTCTTTAAAAAAATACTTGTGAAATCAATGAAAATAATTGTTGCCATCTTTTATACAGTAATGACATGTCACTTAAAAGAAGTTTTCAGCTTAGACTTGGCTTTTGAAACAGCTTCTAAATAACTAAGAACATAACAGCTACCCGTGAACTTTAATTATTGCAATATAATTTATTAGGAACAACCAATCACAACCGAGCTTCCCCACACACAGTATAAAGTTAAAACTGTACAAATGAAGCCAAAATATGCACAGCTAAAAGGAATGTTACAGGGGGCCTCTCTTAGTGAACAAAGCACGCTCAGTTTGGCTCGCTTTCCCTCGCGCTACCACATCCGCACATCGTTAGTTGGAAAATTCCTGATATATGCTGTAATTTTTTGTGCTTTTCTTCCCCCCAGTACACTTGGGGCTTTAATGTCCAGATGCCATTTTCCCCCTTATCTGTCCCTGTTTGGTGCTCTGCCAGCTATGGTCAACAATTAACACAGCCAAAGAAAAAATACAGTACACTCCCTGGCAACTGGTACAGCCTTGCAGGAAATACCAAATAAAAACTTGATTATGTATTGTTTAACCATTTTGTTTGCCTGTAGGCCACCCCGTCGTCGGTGTAATTCAGACGAGCATGCTTCATCTGGACGGTCTGTACGCGGCACCATTGTTCCCAGAGTCCGTCACGCACAATCACTGGCTTCAGCCTGTGGCCCTCTAAATGAAAGGAGCAGATTTGTGGCAGCTTTCCAACCTGCATTCCTTTTAATTAGTCAACTTGTGGCCCAATGTTATAATAGATAAGTAACCTCTTAATATTCATGTAATTAATTAATTTTTTTCTCATTCAGTTATAAGCCTTTGCATGGGGAAAAAAGAAAGCATTTTCCTATATGGGCCCGGTTTATGAAATAAGCATGTTACTATTACAAAGAACACTGGAGACCATGTTTCAATGATGCCCCATAAGGACAGTTCCAGAAACCACAGGATACCCACACCTATATTGGAAGCATATTATTTTTTGCATGTAAAAGAGTAACTGAAATATTTCTTATGTATAAATTTGATATATGCAAGATGAATAACCATGCCAACACAACTGGGCTGGGAGGCCTCCCTCTCATTTTAACTGATAAACTACTTTGCCATCAGAACACGGAAAGCCCACCCTTATTTAGGAACCCTTGCAAAGCGAGGGTGATGTGAAAAGTGACCAGCAGTCCTCAAAGTACTAGGAAGTCTGTTTGCTGTAGATCTTGATGAAGGCAATAATGAAACGGCAGCTGCTGTTAGCTATTAGCACATAATGAACCTTAAAAAGATAAGTTACTTCCTATAAATATGAATAATGTCCACTGGAAACAGGAATTAACTTTTGAAGCTCAATATTTAAGTTCTTTCAACTATTTAAGTTTCTCACTTAAACCAAATTCTCAAAGGCAGTAACAACTTTTATTTGTTAGTTCCTCATGGACAAAATACATGGTGGATGAAACACAGATATGTCTGTTCTGCTCCCACATACTTCTCATATCCCTTCTCATACTGTTTGTGAGACACTGACACATCACTTCAACGGCTCACTCATCCAGGCATACACTAATGGGCCTACTATGTGACAAGTGCTGGACCCCAGTTATTAAGGTGATGTGAACATGACTGAAGACATGGTGTCTGCACTCAAAGGCTCACATCGGAACAGGGGAAGCAGATGTAACTACCAACTGTGTAAGCTTTTGCGCCAGGTACAGACATGTAATTGAAGAGCCTGTGTTCGGATCCTGACACTTGGCTTATGGACTGTATCACCTGGGCAGAACATATTACCTTCTCTGTGCCTTTACTTCCTCATCTGCAAAATGGCGAATCGTAGTACCTTCTTCATAGTACCTATTAAGGTCCATATAGTATTCTGAAGGTTCATGACTCTATAAATTTAGGCTCTCAGTAAGTGTTAATATACACATCAACTCCACAAGGGGAGGGCAGGGAACAGTGGGTACATCCAGTGTTGGGAGCCTTCACAGAGCACACATAGGACAGACCCGGGGGAAGACGCGCGGGGGCAGTCAGCAAAGAGGAGGAAGACAGGGAGGACAAAGAGCAGGAAACTATGGCGTCACAGAAGCCAAGGTGGTATCTATGAGGAATAAAAGAGAGAAGGAAACTTGTACCAGAAGATGCAGAGAAAGATGAGGGCTTTACTATACCCATAGCAGTAACGGGCTGGGAGCAGAAGGCTGTCTGCACAAAATCGAAGGGTTAACAGCACCCAGAGCGAAGGCCACTCCAGTGCCATCTGATATAAGCGACAGTGTGGTGGGGTGGAGGTGTGAAGCCTTAACTGCGTTTAAAACAGCTTAGTCCTGCAATTAAAAAAAAAAAGACCGCATGAGCATGTTGCTGAGGCCTTTCCCATGGCCTTGATGTGTGTGCGGGGCTGCAAATGAGAGGCTCTGATGCCTAAAACCCATTAGGCTCAGAAAGTCTACTTCTGCTCATAAACAATCCCAGCTGAACTTGGTTTCGTAATGAGTAATGACAGATTTTTCAAAAATTCTTTTTATACTGCACAATAATTAATGATACTACTACTCATTTCACATATATATTGCAAATCTTGGGATGGGCAGAAATGCATTTTGAATGACCTCAGTAATCATTACAATATCACTTACAGTTTAGCAACTAAAGCAGAAAGTAAGCAGTTTCAATACTCTGGATAGAAATGGCACATTTTTATGATATGAATGTGTTATGAAAAGAGCATGTGATACGTGTCTGTGTTGTGTGTGTATGCAAATTACTGATATTTTCATATCTCATTTATCTGGGAAGACGAATGAAGACTTAGACATGACATAAAATTTCCTAGATTAGGTTTCTCTCTTCAAGCACCAAAAGAGTATTACTTTCACCATTTAAATTTGTTCTTCCTGGTGTACTATTATCATCTTTTTTTTCCCTGCTGCTACACAGTCTGTTTATCAGCCTAACGCCTTTCCTAGTTTCTGCTTCTAAGATGGACTAGGTCCCTCATTTAAAGCCCTTAGATGGCTTCCTGTTAGACTTACAAAGGAATTCAACACTTTCACCAGGCACCCCCTGAGCAGGACTCCGACGACCTCCCTGATCCTAGCTCCCTCCCTAAAACATTCCTGGCCTGTAACACGGGTCACCCCCTCACAGTGCTTCCTAGGAGTTACCTCTACCTGACATTATATTACACATTCATTTGTTTATTTAGTTATCGTGCATCTTTCCCGCAAGAGTGAGGGGAGATTTTTTTTCCTGTTTTATCAACTTCTACACTCCCAATTCGGTGCCTGACCAGCAGAAACCATATAGCAAAACTTTAAGAGATCATGTTAAATGAGCGCTTGAGTCTAAAGAAGAGCCCAAGGAGGCAAGTGCAAGGGTTTAATGATGTTCTAGCTATTCCGGTGCTGAGAGTCCTCCTCCCTCCTCTGGTCTCTTTGATGCTTTTTAATGCCATTGTCTTGATTCCTTTCCTCTTTTTGCCCGCACTATTCTAAGTTTTGTGTTTTTCATTTCCTAACTTAAAAAAAAATGTTAGTTTCATTACGTACATATACATAAATAATTTACTGTTCAGTGTTGCGTATTTTTGAGGTTATAAATATCTCATATACTTTATAAATTTCTTCAATTTTTTTTCACTCAACACCATTTCTAAGATTCATCCATGATATTGCCTATAGCTATTGTTCATTCATTTTCATTTTCACTCTGTATAATTCATTCTGTTGTATGACTATACCAAGGTTGATTAAATCATTCTTTTGTCTGTGAACATTTGGGTTGTTTCCATTTTTTTTTTTTTTGCTATTACAAACAATGTTGCTGTGAGTAATCTTGAATATCTCTTAGAGAATATGCAAATTTCTCTAAATTATGTAACTAGGCATGAATTTGCAGGGTTTCATAGTGGGAGAATGTTAAACTACATAGTTCAGGTCAAGCTACTTTCCAAAGTAGAGCACTATTTTATGCTCCTACCAGCAGAAATCAAAGTTTTAGGTGTTTCTTGGGGGAAGAAAGCACACAATTGGTATTTGATAAATATTTTTAAAAATGCAATCTAACATTCTCTATCTTTTAACTGGTAGGTTTTGTACACTTATACTTCCTGTGATTAATGACTTATTTGGACATATTTACCAATTTACATACTCTCTGTTCTTTTTTTCATCCCAGACATTCCTTTTAGGTTTATTTTCCTTCTCTTGAAAGCATGTCCTCTAGAATTTTTTTTAGTGAAAAGCTGTTGGGAGTTTACTCTCTTGATTTTTGTTTATCTGAAAATGTCTTTATTTCATGAGTATACTCTATACTTAGAATTCTACATGTATACATTAATAGTAATAAAACATCTGGAATAATAGTGGCATGTCCACTAGAATGCCCTATAGGCACCAAGAGAAGAAAAGCGTAACAACTAGTAATTCACCAAGCACCACCCATCTCCTAGGTTTCTGGCTCACATTATTGATGCCAGGCACGCTTAACAGACACAAGCCATCATTCCTGATCTCCAAGGAGCTATGAGCAGCATTAAAAAGAAAAAAAGGAAGTCACATTAAACTTAAGTAAGAGAAAGAAAGGCTTTATGTAAAAAGCTGAATTGCGTGGCTTAAAAAGTGATACGGGAGCTCAGAGCTAGAAGTGCCTAATGAGAGCTGGATCCTAGTCAGGTCATGTTGCAGAAGCTCCCAACTTCTATTTCCACACAACACTGCTCATGTGGCCAAACCACACCTTTGCCATGAATCTAAAAGAAGCCAGAGTATGTTTTCTTCCGAGACAGTATTATGGTTTAATCTGAATCCTGAATCAGGCACCGACATGAGGTTGATAAAGGCAAATACTAAGACAACTGTTCTTAAAATCTAAATGAGAGAGTAAGCAACTGCACGAAATGCCACACACAAATTCCCTGAATGGCAGACGGAACATGCCATTGAGTTATTAGTTTAGGTACCAACTCTTGTGAATAGGGGGCATTCCGGCATGGCTTTGAAAAACAAAACAAGACAGTGCAGGTTATACAAGGGCTGGGCTGAAAGCCGCAGGAATTTCTTTCAACTAATTTTTTTGAAAGGTTAATAGCTGGAAGGGTTATGTGACACATCTTAAGCAGACTATGGGAAAGAAGCATATGTTATTTGTGACACTAATTCCTAATCCACTGTACAATCAGTCACTCATTGACCAGGGAAAAATCTAACCTATTTGGGAAATGAAGCTTTCTGAATATTAACTACTGAGCACCTATCCCAAAGAGAAAGTGTTAACTAGAATACAAAAATGGTTTAGCCTAGAAATAAGATAAAAAGACCCATTTTTGACTACAGTGAGGAAAAGAATTCACTTCCATAATTTAGGAATCATTACATTTCAGTCATCTATCCTCCCCTCTACGGAAATTAAATGCAGAATGGGTCCGTTCTGAGAAATTTTTTTCTTTTCCTTCTAGAGTGTGACCTGCAGGTGGTAAAGACAAAAAGTATAATCATGAAGGTTTGTGTTGGGGTCAAAACTCAGTTTCTCTTCTCCCACCCTGAACTACTTGTCTGGCAAGAGAAAGCAAGCAGGGGGCAAGGACTGAAAAAGAACCGCACTGGGTTTCTGGGGCCCTGAGACCTCAACCTGAGGGACGGCGCCTGAAAGCTGGACAGTTTGCGCTGCCCATACAGTTCAGTCACAGTAGCACGCTCACCGGCTCTCAGTCTCTTAGTGAAAACTGTGCAACTTTTTTGACCTGCATATTCAATTTCCTGTATTCAAAGACCAGGTATGTGTACACTCTCGGAAAGAATTTCCCAAACATGGGCACTGTTTAAAAAAATATTGATAGTGGGAAGATTTCCTCAACATACTCATTTCAGGAATACTAGATACGTTCTTTCTTTTGAGAAACCCTTAAATAATAATGAAAAAGGAGAGAATGGTCTCCTGGAGCTATTAGTAACCTAAACTCTAATATCAGTGGTCCTCAGGTAACTTGGTTAGTAGTAGGAAGATGGTTTAATTGGTTCTACTCATTTCTGTATCTGTCTTCATGTTCAGGTACAAAGATGAATATTACTGCTATATAATTCAATAATAGGACTTTATCAAGTACTCACTCTTTTCACATTATTAATTCCCACAACAATTCTATAAGATAGGTATGCTTATTTTTCCATTAACAAAAAAATAAGAAACCCAGAACACAGACTAAAGTACTTGTTAAAGAGCAAAATAAACTTCAAACAGAATGTCTGGGCCCAGCATGTGTCCCCTTAACCAACATGCTGTGCTGCAGTGCCTCCTGAATGAAGATTATTGGAAAAAAAAATATCTCTTTGCCTTTAGCGGAAAACGATAGAAGAGAAAAGGGAGTATTCCAGGAACACTTGAATCAATTCAAGACTTCAGAAATAATGTTGCCAAGAAGGAAGAGAGAACCAAGGGAAGAGATTTTAAAACAGAATCAATGGAGTCACTGTTTCAAGGAAATAAAGGACATATTCTCTTGGGAGGGTGTGAACTATTTATTCACCAATACCTGATGAGATATAGAAAACACACACAGGAACACACACACAATAAACAAACACAATATTAGAAAGACCATCCATCAGTCATATACTGTTTTAAATTCTGATATATCCCCAAATGCTTCCAACGTAACAACATCTGGCCTCAGGAATGTGACAAGTGTTCTTTTAAGAGAAATGGCCATTATCTGGTGCATTGTATTCGGGGCTGGAGGAACAAATGGTGGTGCCAGTGAAATGATTATTTTAAAAAAAAAAACCCCAACTCAACAGACTCTTTTCATAATTACCTCCAATACTTAATTTCTATACTTGCTATCCCTTAGGAGCCGTGAGGAAAGGAAGGTGAAGGCGAACACCCCCGGGAGGAGAACAGTCTAACAAAGGGCAGGAAAAATATTTTACACCTCGGTTTATTGACATCTTTTTTTCAAACTCCACTTTCAATTTTTGACTTTGAAACTTGAAAAACAAACCCATGATGCCATTAAAAAAAAATGAATGGACAGGCTGAACCAAGAGAATGGAGAATGGAGATAAACTGAGACCACAAAATTTGCCTGTAATGAGTATATATTACTTTCATAATGGACATAAACATCTTAAAAGTACATCATCATTACCAATTACTATTTTTAGCGAGCATAATATATGTGACGCTCCATTTCTTCTCTCAAGGTGCTTGTTGTCTAATGAAAAGAGTAAATTATGGTATTTTGTGGCTGTTGACATTACATAATCCTCATTAGGGTTTAGTCATATAATGACCACATGTAAGGTATGTAATTTGCCAACTTTAGCAAAAGATGGATTATGGGGGGTGAAAAAGGAGAAACAGAAAGACAGATGGCTAATTAGACAGAACACAACCATGTTACTGGGTTTTTAGACCCAATAAGCTAAATCATCTGCCAGGTAAGTGCTGATGAAAACGCTTATTTTTAGAAAAAGACTTTGTCTATAAGTGAAAAAAAATCATTTTATTATAGGTGCTTCTTAATTAAAATCAGGTAAACATTAAACCATTAGAAAATTTCTGATTCACACAATTACTAGTGAGGTGTCTTATGCAGACTCTACCTTATACAGCCTATTCCATTTTGAATGGAAATGCTCATTGTATTAAAAATTACTATATATTTATACAATTGGCAATAAAAACAGCAGTAATTACATCAATAGTGACTACTATGTCCTGAGCATGGATCTACATTATTAACAATAACAGTGTAATACAAAGAGATTGATGGCCATAGACACGTATTTGACTGAAGGAATATCATATAGATGTACATGGCATGGATGTGTTTTCCCTATTTTCCTCTGGATCTATATTTAACTATCTCCAGTTTCTACCCTCTCCCTTTCCGGCCTTCATTCAGCCCCTCGCTATGTTATATGACAGCTACTATGTTAGAGGCAAATCAGAAGTACACAGAAGAAGAACTTTATCCTAGAGAAACTAGGATAAAACTTTACCCTAGAGAGGCCAACTTCAGGGAGGAGGTGGCATTTGCACTGAGTTTTGAGGAACAGTAGGAGTCTGATAGGCTGAGAAGGGGAAAGTCAATGTGAGCAAAGAGAAGACTAATGGCACGGAGGCACATAATCTCATGGCGTGTTGTTTCAAACAGGAGGAAACAGGTCTGGAGTAGCAAGATCACAGGGGTGTGTGGATGGACTCAGGGTGGGTGGGAAAGAAAACGGGGAGAGAAAGGTTAAGAACAGACTGTTGCATTCCAGAGCTCAGAATATACAGACCTGTGGGCAATGGGCAATTTTCACTCCTACGTTTCCCAAAGCCCGCCGGTTTCCCACGGTTGGTCCGTGCCATGTAGCCCCTCCCACAGCCCCTTTCTATAAGGCAGTCTTGTCTTTCCAGGAAAAAAAAAAATCTGCTTTTCATCCACTCTGGAAGGGAGGGATTTTATAGTCAAGCAAAGAAATATTTATGAATATATGTGAAGACTATCATTTTTGGAATTCATTTCATGTTCTCAATAGCAACCTTTTGCCATTCTTTAGAGAGTGTTAGTTGTAAATTTTCAAATCTGCTTTTTTTTTTTTTTTTTAAACTAGTAAAAGCTAGTTTTCTGGAACTAGGTTACAGACAGACTTTGGCCCATTTAACAAGGTCAGACTGTTTATTCTTGACAGAATTCTTTCCCACTGTAAAAAGGTACTTTTAAATGCCACATTCCAAGAGCAGTGCCAGTAAGCCACTGAAGCATATTTTCCCACAAGAACTGATACCACGTGCGGTCCCCACCTCACTGAAGTCACTCAGAGTTATATAAGGTGCAGATAGCACTCAACGTCACTGTGAAATCTATTAACTGAAGCATGCCAGCAAGTAGTCAGAAAACTTCCATACATTTCAAACATCATAAAACTTAAAAAAAATGAATTAACCAAAATAAAAGGAAAAAGAAAAGCAAGGATAGCTTTAGAAATACAAAAAGAGAATTCGGACAGCGGAAGAATAGAAATTTTGTAACTTTATACTAGTATCTAAACCTAGAAGTAGTAGAGAATTTTCTCCCTTATTTTGGGGTTTTTATGATTGAGTTGTTAAGTTTACAGCCCCACTTTTAGATTCTGCCAGCCTTCAAAATAAGTATATGTGCAGCGCAAAAGTAGATTCTCGTATGCTTTCCCCTTCCCTCTTTTGGATGTTTCCCTGAGACCTGAAGGTAGAGTATTCCTCCACAGCCAACTGTAAGGTTTAACATGCAAATTTATGAGGGATTTAAAAATAATCAGTATCCTCACAAATGCTGAGTCCAACAATGTCACTCACCCTGTGCTTCAGTCCTTAGAGAAAAAGAAAACAGAATACAGGAGAAACAGGAGGAAGAGCTCAGCAGCCCAAAGAGCATCACTTACAAACAAACTTCAAATATTAAAAATAAAATATGAAAGAAAGTACAATATTACAAAGCAATCATAAAAAGTTTGAGCTTAGATTAACAAAGGCATGTGCCTAATCTTCTCAAGGACTCAAATGGACTAAATAAAATGACTAAAAGAAATCACAAGCAGACGTTTTCGACCCTTTCCTGCGACATTGTGGTTCCTCCAAAGATCCCCAAAGGTCTTAGTTTTATAAAACACACCACACAGAAAATGTTAAGTGCACAAGCTGGGGAGGTGCAGGAAGGTTTGTGACCTTGGATAAGGAGGGATGAAGCACAATAACTATCTGAAGGTTAGGAGTGGCTGCCCAGGCAGACATTCAAAGTGTAAATGTTACTCCCTCAAAGCTCAAGTTACTATCAGGGAGTGACGCAGGTATTTGGGAAGATTAGCTAAAAGTTGCGTCTAAAACAAATAAAAAAAACACACAACAACTTTAGATGCTTATAACTGATGATGCAATGGCCCCAGCAGCAACATGGAAAATGCCCAAGTTGGAAATTCATTCATTGATTCATTTATGAAAGCAGGGAGTTGGGAAAGCACTTAAGTTCAAAGAGTAGCGAGAGATCTGATGGTGTGAGAGGGTAAGGAACATGTGTTTATGTGTATAGGGATGGTCCCTGGGTGGGAGCGAGAAGGGGAGGGCTGAGGGGTAGGGCGGGGCTACATGGCAAAACAGTTCTGCATGCCTAGTACAGAGTCTGAAATTCATTCCTTAGGCACGGGAGGATCATGAGGATTCATTTCATTCATTCATTCAACTATGTATATTTATCAAGTACCTACCAGGTGCCAGGAAGGCATTGTAGAAAACACTAAAATAGTATAAGATTTGGATTAAGTGACTAAAAATGTACATAGCCAATGTAGCACGTCCAATGTAACAGAATTTCAGTAACATATTTTGATTTAGGAGCTTATACTAGGAGTTTATCAAAGCCCAAGCAAAATGAAGATGCTGCCACCTTCTCCTTCCAAGGAAGTAAGTAGTGATACCTGCAAAACCGAGCTCACGTATCCAAAGGATTCTGGAGGACATCAAGATCCAAGTTACAGAAACATTGTTTTATATTCAATTCCGAGGACTATGTCTCATACTTCTTAGAATGCATATAAAACAATATTTGAGTTAAGCAAATTTAGAGGATATGGAATTATCTCATTAAATACAGTTTGTCAGACTAACTCCTGACCAATCATGGAAAGCATATTTCTTATGAGAATGCTGAATGTAAGGGGAGACGATACCCCCCACCCTCAATCTTCTGAATCCCTGAGAAACCCTTTGTTTGCAAATCCTCTCTAAAACATTTGGCGTTGTCAACCTAAAAACACAGTACTTGGTCTTTACACTCAAACTTGGCCCCAAGCTTCTGAGATTTCAATGGCATCATACAAGGTGACTATGTAAGGAGTTATAAAAGCCAGGCAACGACCAGACCCTATCTATTCCACACCTTGACAGAACATGCTGGCTGAACAGAGATATGGAGGAAGCAAAGAACATCCTGTCCTTTGTCTGAGTAAAGCATCATCCGGGCAGCAGCACTGCAGTGAAGCTCTTCTCATCCAGAACTAACTTGCAACAGTGACCACTTGTGAAGCAGCTAGAATTAGGTGAGTCAAACGAATGACTATCTTTTATAAACAACGAAAGCAGTCATCTGATTAACTTTACAAGTATACTTGGTGCAATTAAATACCCACACGCACGCACTCACACCCACAGCAGCCTTCTGTACACTATGGCACACATTATCTTTCTACACGGGAGACATTCTCCCAGTAGTCATCAATGTTTGCTTTCACTGCGGAGGCAGAGTTAACCTATCAGATGGTAACTCAAAATGTGTTTTATTACCACTGAGAATGCGTAACGGAGGATCTGGATGGGTTTCCATGTTTGTTTTGGCTCCGGCTCTTTCCACGTACCCAGCCTTGGGAATCTTGAAGAAAACGTGTCCTGTTCCCAGCTCTGTGCACTGCCCCATTGTGTTCCACTTCCCTCACTGGCGAAAGTGAAAACGAAACCGGCACAAACACCCCATTGTTAACTATGAAATATGTACTGGCAACTGGAAGTTTTCACAAAACAGACCTGGTTGTGTCATGGCAAGATGTTGAGCAGAGAGGGAGTTACAGGAGCCTTTCCGGCTTCAGAGGTGTGTCCTGCCCTTTCCCTGAGGTGCTGAGGCGACAGGGCTTTGGGTTTTTTCCATTATACTCATGTAATGCTCTTGGTTTGATTTACTCAGTATGCACTGGCAGCATTTGCAGGCTTCTGTGGGAGCAACACGGCTGCCCGAGCTGAGGCGCAGACCCTGCCAGGTCTCCATAGTAAATACAACACGCACGAAGAGGAAACAAGCATAAACAATTTATTTTCTCCTGTAAAAGATGACATTGTTCTCCGATCTCTGGTCCTATTTCACTTTGTCAACTCGGTGGTGCCAACTGGGTCCCGTACAATGAGTGATTCCAAACACAGACACAGAAAATAAGCATGGATTGCGTGATGCACACGTCCCCGGGGCCCGTGCCCAGGTGGGCCCCGAGAGGAGGATGCTGGAGCCCTCTTTCAGCATCTCATGTCCTGGCGCGGGTGGGCAGGAAGGGCTTCCTTGACCCCCAGCCAGTGAGGGTTCCGGAGTCACATGGCCCCACAGAATGGTGCCCCTTTATAGTTACCTCTGTTCTACCTATACATTCCTTTGTGTGCTATTTGATTAAGATCCACCTCCCCATTTTGAGTGTAAGTTCTATGAGGGCAGAAAGCTCATCCATTTCTGTTTACTGTCACCTCTCAGGCTCCCTGACACATGGAAAGTGATCAATACTTATCGGCTGACTGAAAGCCACTGTTTCATTTCATTGATTTCCTCCCTTAGGCTTATCAACTTTTCTGAATCTGAAAGGTTTGTTTGGTGTTTACTAAATGACACCAACCCTGGAGTTAAGAGTAGGAAACCATTTATCTCTAGAGGCATAAAAAGGGAAGGTAAGCAATTCAATTTTTGTAATACTGTGGCATTAAATAAATGAATGATCTTAAATAAGGCAACTTTGAGAATCTTATCAGTTCCATATAAGAAAAATCTCCAAGTGAAATTTTGTTCTTTGTAGAGCTAATACAAATTTTCCCATGCTTACTACTTACTTGTTGTCTTTCGGTGATTTCTGGAGTGGAAGATGCTTTGGGAACATACATGTCTTTAAATAGGGAAGGTGATATGCAAAAAAAGACCTTTGGAGAAGGGGAATGTGTGTAATTCACTGCGAATTTTATTAAGTCACTGAGAAGATGTGTGAACATTCTCACTTTTCCGTTACTGAACAAAGAAGAGTTTTTCTCCAAACCATGTGTGTTAAGCACAAGCATTTGGAGGAAAAATGCTAATTCTACCTTTTGTCTAATGATCATATAAAAGCCCTCCAAATGTACTGGAAAGTCACTGTAATAATATTCACTGCAGAGCATAAATTAGTTTAAGGCAGGCCAATCCTGGACTTCATCCCAGGATGTTAAGTTACTGAGGCACCAAAAAGGAACGAGCTCATTTTAAGGTGTAGACGTCTATCCACAGGCGGCTTTATGGTAACTGTCCTGGGGAGTGAGTGGCTCTAAATGCCTGGGTGTTGGCAGTCACATCTGCATGGAGAAATGTCAACACTGGCATCGTCCTGGATGGCCAAGCTGTCTCATGTCCAGTGAGTGCAGCACCGTGTGTACTGCCATGATCGGGCACCGAGGGGATTTTGAGAGAGCCGCCACGGGGGTGAATGGAGAGAACTTGATTTTTCCTAAGCAATGATACATTTACAAGACATTCGGCTGTGCACAAGGATGGCAGAAGTTGCATTCTGAGGTCTACATAAACAACTCATTAACCAGGAGGCACAAATTCATGCCTCAGTGTTTGCCACTGTGTCAAAATGTGGCATGTGCTAGTTGTCTTTCTAAATTATAATTTCAGCAAGACTTACAATATATTTTTGAAAATGGACTGTGGAACTTTTGTGGAACCTCCGGTCACCCTTTGTGTAGAACCAGAGAGTCCTCAAGAACACAGCCTGGTATACTGTGAAGCACTAGAACCTACGGTGGGGAGAAAAGGAAAGGAGTGGGGCCGGTGGGTTCTCCACGCCACGTGCAATCTGTTCGGTGAATTCAGACTTAACCTGGCCACAAACTGCCTGTTGCAGTCTCAGTTTCCCCGCCTGCACAATAAGGTGGTTCATAAGGAGTTCCAAAACTACCAAATCTGATGGCAACAGTATCACCCTACCTGCTACGGTTCCGTTTAGGAAAAAAGTAATAATGAATTTGCATCATTAACAGAGAGGACGACTTTCTCCCTGAGGTGTTGCTCCTAGCACTTCATCATCATCAGCATCCTCATGGGGTAGCTGGTGAGGTCCCAGGCTGTTCTGAGACTTCCTGTCAGTGTGACCAACACTGCTGGCCGAGTGGGCTGGTCTCTTTTTCCCTTTTGTATCAACGGACAAAAATAAGTTGCACCATACACCACATTGACAAGGGAAGAACTTAGAAATGTTTGACCTTAGAATGACTCTAAATATAATTTTAGCTAATCTCAAAATGTGTTTTGATCCTTGAAACATTTCTGCCACCGAGAGTACAGAATCCCATGAGTCATGAATTTTACATATTGCTTATGTGCGATGCAAAGGGCCTCCCTGTTACTTTTTCTCTTTGGGTTTCCACAAAGGTAATACTTCAATGCAGGTCACAAAAGTTGATTTCCATGGTTTCAGAGAACCTCTTCTGATAAAAATAACTTGTGCTGGGTCTAACGGCCCCCTCTTCTCTTCACACTCCCAGCTCCTTGTTCCACACGGGGCCTCAGATGCTTACAGACCTGCCAGTCCACGTGCTCACACTCTGCCCCGACACCTGCCAACTGCAGAGGTGAACACACCGGTGGCACAATCTGCTGTTAGGTGGAAGAACTTGAGAATTGCCCAGGAATTCCAGCGCCCTCAGAGTGGCAGGGTGGGGGTTTCTCTGGCTCTAGACGGCACGTCTCCTTGGCATCCTGGGTTTCACACGTGGCGGGAGCAGGGCCAGCCTAGCCTCCTCTAAAGCATGAGACCCGGGCCAGGGGCCCTCTTGTCAAGTCTGAGGTATACATTGTGGATATCCACATATTAATTCTACAACCTTTAAAGAAATAGGTATAAACAACCCTTATTCTGTACAGGGTTCATGTGACTGCCTGACTGTACACTGAGCAGCAAGACCCCAATACCCTCTAATGACACCCGAGTGTCATGCTGGAGCAGCCCAGTGAGGTCAGGCACCTAAAGACACGTCACCTCCTTTATCAGATGGAGACAATCTAAAGTGACAACTATAGTCCAGACTTACAGTGAGACTCCTAAATTAATATCTACCCAAAAGGCCAACTCCTTCTAGGAGCTTACAGCCTGACAAATTAACCCCCAAATAATTACAAAAAAACCAGAGAGCAGTAATATGTAAGGCACTAATAAGATGTTACTTTGAAATCATGGAAAGAGAAAGGAGGGAGTAAGCTCTGCAGGGTAGCAGAAGGGAATCTCTGAGTCAGAGTTTGGATGATAAGTAGTACATTAGCATGTCTCATGACTGTAAGATGTCAGTTTCAAATCCGTTAACTTGCAATTCCTTTAACATTCCACAGATTAAGTTGATTTCCAGTTCCTGTATGACACAAGCCATGAAAAAATGTGTATTTTCAGGAAGTGGAAAAATAAATACCCGTTTAGTTTGGAAAATTGTGGTTCCAAGCCTTTATATGTTACCATGTGTATGTGAACCAATGTATCACTATACTAAATGGACTTTTTCCTTTACATAAAAATATATATACAATGAGAAAAAATTTAAATACCATGCTATATAGGAATTATACTCTTTATTATTACCAGTAAATTCCAACCACGACTTTTAAGTAAAGCCTGCATTTGTTCCAGTGTCTTTTCCAGTTGTTAATTTTTTTTCACTTTGTTACCATACGTAATACAGAATAAGCAGCACAAACTATATACAGAAAAATCAGTATTTATGATCATCTTTCTTCTTTTCTCTATGAAATAATTTGCCTGCATTTTCCTGTCTGAACCTATCAACTTTCAGCAAGAATGGAATGTTAATTGATGTTACACACAAGCTGGGCTATCATTCCTCAAATTTAATAAGCAAAAAAAAAAAAAAAAAATCAAAACCAACTGGGTTTCTTTCTTTCTCTTTTTGTTTATGGTTTTTAGTGACTGATTGGAAGGATCAAAATAAAGTATCTGTCTCAGTGATGGCTCACCCTTCCCTCAATTAATGTGCCTGAGGAGATCAGTTCCTTCCATCTGCGACTCTGATGACTGCCCGGATCATAGAGCCTATTCAAGCTTCTCCCCAGGGCCTGAAACAACGTGCGCAACTACTTCCTAGGGAAGCCTGCAGCCTACCTCACCCTTCCCACTGGGAAGCACACAGCCTCAGCCCCTTCTGGTGTGGTTATGTAAAAACACAAGGGCTTGCTTGACCCGGCCCGAAGCTGAGGCGTAGCCTGTAAACATCATCTGTGCCTTGTCCTCTCAACAGCGATGGCGCATGCTGGACAAAGAGGAAACAAGCTCCATTTATCTTTTAACAATGGGACATATTCCAAAGGATCCCCTGTAAAAATTCTGATGCCCTAACATAAAAAAAGTATGTTATGTTGGGAAAGTATGTAATCTCACATGGCCAGGCGGTAGTATCTGTATTTCGGGGGTGGGGAAGCAGAACACTCGTAAATTGAATGTTTTTCTAAGGCAAGTTATCTCTCAGAGTATTTCCAATTCCCCTCCCAATTTTCTACTTCTCAGCTGAGGCATTACTGGAATGTGGGAAAACAATTTTGCTGTGCAGAATATTACCCTCCTTGCAGCCACTTCCATCCCCAAGCCATGGTGATAACCAGAGACATGGCCACACGTTTGTCAACAACACTCCACACCCGGGGTACTGCTGCCCCAGGCTGAGAACCCCGTCAAGGCAAAATATGGACTGTATGTTCCCTATGCTGTACTTTACATCCTGTGACTGCTTTTATAACTAGCAATCTGTACTTACTAATCCTTTCTCATTTTTCACCTATTCCGGCCCCCTCCATCTCCCTCCCATATGTGTGGTGTCAGCTGGGTACTAGGCTTATGAGCGTAATCACTTAGTAAGTTATATAAATGTCTAATCACTATGTTGTACACCTGAACCTAATATAATATTGTATGTCAACTGTAATGAAAACATTTTAAAGCAGAACTCAATGACAATAAAACACCAGAGAGATGAATTATATATGAAAAATGACGAACGTGTTTACCCAAGAGGATTCTTTTTCTTAAGACTAAATCTAATGCTTTGGGGGCCATTTCTATAGCCATCATAGTCAAGGGGATTCTCCACATCAACCTTATGCCCTGGTCAGTAGCACAGAAAAGGAACATTCCTTTTTCTTCTTCTTTTTTTAATCTATGCATGAATTCACTGTATGTAAAGCAGGTCTTTCAGAGAGAAGGGTTATCAGTGCCTACTTCCAGGCTCCTCTTCTTATCTCTTGGGCGTACATTTCACAAAAATTCACCTCAGAAACAATGAACTAGAAGGAGAAATAGAAGCTAACCAAAAGTCAATGGCTATTACGCTTGTGGGTATAAATGAGACCTAGAAGATGTTGTAACTCTCATTCTTTGCCAAAACAGAGCCATTTCTCTTTTGGCCTAGATGAAGCTTTTGCCTGGCCGGGAGTGCTACCTGTTTATGGGTCTTCCAAGTTCACTGTAAATTTAATGTTTTCTTCACAGTTAGCTCCTCAGCTTCAGAAGAGTACTTTTGTACACCTCTGCAGACACCTGGCTTTTCCTCAAACCAGGATGCTGCAGACAAGTCAGGGCTCCTGGTGCTCTCTTTTCCCTGAGCTACCTTTCCCCAGCTATCATACATGCAGCTCTGAAAATGGTGTTATGGCAAAAAACATTTGGACACTTATAACTGATTCCCTTCTTTAAAAAAAAATTTTTTTTGATGAGAGAGGGAGAAACATCAGTATGTTGTTCCACTTATTTATGCATTCATAGGTTGATTCTTGTATGTGCCCTGATTGGGATCAAACCAGCAACCTTGGTGTACTGGGACGATGCTCCAACCACTGAGTACCTGGCCAGAGCGGAACTGACTCCCTTCCAGCAGCGAAGATGCAACAGGCTCTTTCTGCAATGGGTCCTGTCCACAACAAGCCCAGCCTGTAGTTGTGAGCAGAATGCTCTCCTCCCACCCACTGTTATATAAAAAAGTAGAGACAATTTGTTCACCGGCTGGCCATTGGCAGTAACAACATTAGGGGCAGGGAATGGGGGCACTGTGTCATTCAAAAGAGGAAAGACAAGTTTAATGAAAGAACAGCACTTTCTCACTCACCACTGAGGTAAGAGCCATCTGAAAACTGTAGATGCGCGCAAGGCCGAAGTCAGCCAGTTTTATTTGTCCACTGCTGGTCACCAGAATGTTCTGTGGTTTTAAGTCACGATGCACTACTCGGTGAGAATGAAGAAAGTCCAGACCTCGAAGAAGCTGAAACATCATGTCCTAAAAACAACAACAACAAAAAGTCAATAAACAGTCAAAACAGAAATTCAACATGCCAAATCCTCAGCACTTCAGAGAGTGCTTGGCACACAGAATATTTGCTGAATGAGTGGATTGGTCTCCCTTCTTACCTCTCTACTTTCCCATTCTTGGGATCACTACAAAAAAATTTTACTCTAGTCCTGTTATTTTATTAATGAAAGGACAACTTAAACAGTTTCACATGCCATAGGAATTATTCTGGAAGAATATACACCGAACTGGTTTCAGTGGTTAATGGAGGGGAGAGGAAGTGGGAGGTGGTGAGAGGGTTTTTTTTTTTTACTTCCTATTCTTCTTTATGGTTTAGTATAGGATCTCAATAATTAAAATCCAGTGAACGATAATATTAATGGTAATTATTTTATAGCACCAAATATTAAGCAGATACGGTGTCAAGCACTGTTCTAAGTACCTGCTGTTTAGTAACTCAATCCACACCATCATCCTGTATTACAGGTCAAGAAAGTGATACACAGTAGGTGTATATAAGAAGCCCAAAGTAACACCACTAGCAAGAGACAGTCTTGATTCAGAGTCCAGAAAAACTGGATTAAAATCTCCCATGCTCTCCTTTATTAGACCGATGATCGAATGACTCTGTGAAATCAGGTAAGTCATCTAACCTCGTCAAGCCTCGGTTTTCCCATCTGTGAAAAGGCAAAGTCCCAACACCTGTTTTGTAGGATTACTGTCTGCAAAACACTAATCACAGTAGTAAGCATTCAATAAATGGTAGCTGTTATTGTCATCCTTATTAACCAGCAGAGGGGCATTTAAAAAATAAAGCAGTATCATCACATCTCCTTCTAATTTTACTATTGATAAAATTAGATATGAGATTTAAAACTCAGAAACAGTGCCTGAAAGGGAACTTAAAATTTAACCATGAAATGATCCTCTGAAATCTGGAGTTAGTGAAATGGATCTACCCCTCAAAATGCTGTGAGAATGGTGTGTACAGGCAGGACAGAATCATTTTGTTCACAAAAGGGTTAGAAAAATGATTAGGCAGCATCATGGGCTTTACAGCCAGGGGCAGGCCGTGAGGATGTACTTGTTCAGCAACTGCCCTGCTAACCCTCTCATGGAGAACAGCATATGTGGTTGCTGGTTTAGGATACCAGTTCTTCCTTCAGAGATGGGAGTTCTGTTGTCACATCCCAGCTTCTTTAAAACCAGAGTCTTAGCTTTCCCACTTGTATACTGGAGAAAATAGTGCTTCCTTTCAATAATATTCAGTATCATGAGATTTGAATGAAGTAATGTATGCAAAGGGGTCGTGCAGTCTCTGGCACATGGTAATCATTAAAGTCTCTCATTTCCTGGGGGAGACAGGGTCAAAAACAACTACAAGAAAGTGTGGCCAGTGCCACAGGATCAATGAACAAAGTGCTAAGGGAAGCGACGCAATGACAGAGGTGAACTGGAATCCTCTTTGAGATCCACCTAAATGGATCCAGCAGTCCCCCCTTATCAGCGGTTTCACCCTCTGTGGTTCCAGTTATCCACGTTCCTGCATTCCAAAAATATTAACTGGAAAATTCCAGACATAAACAATTCATAAGTTTTAAATGCTCTTTGGGTAGTGTGATGAAATCTTGTGCTGTCCCAATCTGTCCTACCTGGAATGTGACTCATCCCTTTGTCCAGAATATCCAAGCTGTAGAGACACTACCTGGACTACCTGGCTGTTAATCACTTAGTAGCCTTCTCAGCCATTAGACCAGCTATCAGATGGGCGGGGGGAGGGGTGTGTGTGTGTGTGTGTGTGTGTGTGTGTGTGTGTGTGAGAGAGTCAGAGAGAGTTGTGGGAGGGAGGGAACAAGAAAGGGAGAGGAGGAGAGAGACAGAGCACATCCGCATGACTTTTCTTGGTTAAATTTTATGAATTCATTTTTTTTCTTAGAGTGAGAAAGAAAACACTGAGTTGCTGTTCCACTCATTTATGCATTTATGAGCTGAATCTTGCATGTGCCGTACCGGGGATCAAACCCACAACCTTGACGTATCAAGATGATGCTCTAACCAACTTGAGCTACCTGGCCAGCGCCCACGTAACTTTTATTACAGTGTACTGTTACCATTGTTCTACTTTATTATTCATTATCGTTGGTAATCTCTCACCTTATCATAGGTATATAAGTATAGGAAAAAAACAGTATATGCAGTGCTTAGTACTACAGTGGTTTCAAGCATCCTTTGGGGGTCTTGGAACATATACCCTACTCTATGGATAAGAGGGGACTACTATCTTCTGGAATGGCAGAGGTTACCTTCTAAATGTCCAAAGGTGAAAACTCTAGAGACGACTGTACTGTCAATGGACAGCAGTCCTTCAAGACTTAAGAATCACTACAGGTCAAACAACAGCAAATAAACATGAGTGTGAAAATGAAGCACAAAATGTTAAGGGAAGTACTCTTCTGCTCTGGCAAATAAGTCTTCATTGGAAACATGTGCACACACTTGTAAGCACTAAATTTTAAATAGCATGACTAACCTAAAGCAATGTCATGCTGGCTCATCGTTTTTAGCTCCTTTACACAAAGTACCAACCAATTAAAATGGAACAAAGGATAAATCTGCTTGGTTCATATTTCAGCATTCAAACAATAAGCAGCAAATTAGCAGAATAAAAGTTTAAAAATTTAAACTAATTAATTAATAATAAAGCTCATTTAACTTTATAAAAAGCCTGAACTACAGAGTAAAAAAATGTGCAATGTGCTTTTATTTGTGCATTATTTACATAGCACATACTCTATTTTTCTTAACTATAAAATTGTTGCATGTTTAATACAGAAAATTATAAAAATTTAAAAAAATTCCACAGGAAGGACAAAAATCACTCAAAATCCTACTCATCAGACAACAGAGAAACTTTTACTATTAAATAATTTTTATGTGTCTTTCTTGTCTGTTTCAAAAATTATATGTACCTCTATATTTCTGGGTATAAACAATGTGTATTTATATTAACTATTACATTCTGTTCCATAGTATATTACATATATTTATAAATAAAAATAGTTATTATTCTGTGCATATTATTTTGTGGTTTCTTTCACAAACATTTAATAATTCATTATATTTTGCCACTACAACAAAACTACAGAAATTTTTTTTTTATACAATGTGATTTTTTAATGGCTGCATGGTTTTCCTCCCTCCAATATGCCATAACCATTATTTGGTTTTAATTGTGTTACTTGGGAACTTACACTTGAAAGTCTAGGTTTCCTTTGTTTAAAGGTGAGAATGGATGAGAATGCCGTAACATCGTAACATCGTATTGGAGCTCAGGTCAAGCAGTGTGAATCCACACAACTGCATTAACATTGATTACACATAAATGACTCATATTAATGTAGGAACAATCAGTGCTACCTAAGAATTGCCATTCTCTAGGCTTCATTGGGCTGCTTTAAATTTTTTTGTTTTGGTTAGTAAACTGGGTTTCCTTTTAAACCTATAATATCTAGCCACAATTAGAGTTTGAACTAGTGAGTTTTGAAGTAATGATTTTTTAAAAATCTTGCCAAAAATCTCATTACCTTCAATAATTCAGGTGTGAGGTAGGTTGATGAACATAATGGACGTGTAATGAGTACGACTTGAGGACCCTCCCTCAACTTTACCCATCATTCATTGGAAGGCTGAATCTCAAAGGGGAAATATACTCAACCATCTCAGGAACTCTGGTCACAATTAAGACATGGTCCCAATTCTTGAGAATGATATGAATGAATACATTGTAACACTACGCAAGGTACAAAAAAACAGGTTTGAAACAATACAATAAAGACATGATCCCACCCTGACCAGTGTGACTCAGCTGGTTGGACATTGACTTGCTAAGTGAAAGTCTGCCTGTTTGATTCCAGCTCAGGGCACATGCCTAGGTTGTGAGTTCAGTCCCTGGTTGGGGTACGTATGAGAGGCAACTGATCAATATTTCTCTCCCACATTGCTGTTTATGTCCCTTTCTCCCTCCCTTCCCCTCTCTCTAAAAATAAATAACTGAATAAATAAAATCTTTAAAAAAAAGGACATGATTCCAATTCTTGAGAATATGAATAAATAAGCCATAGCACTATACAAGGATGAGAAAACAAAAGTTTTCCTTCTGAATCACAAGAAGTGCTCTGCAAAGACATTTCAAAGGATTCTCTACTTACGTTTATTATCTGTTGTTAGCTCCTCAATATTAAATCTGAGTTAATTTAGATTATAGACTCAAATATTTCCCAGTAATCTTAATGACGCAATGCAATGAAACTACGGATACTGCCAATTAAGGCTCTTTAAGTCAAGCACAGGTAAATCCTTTTTATGTTACAATGCACAGTCTTGGAATAAAAGGTCTGAACATCTAGCCACACTTAACGATGAACAGTCACATGGGGCCTCACTCTGCATCTTTCTGGAACAGATGATGTGCGAGCATGTTGCAACAGCACATCATCACAGAACGAAGTCTGACTTTCAGGGACTTTAGGTGTGGTGTTGTCCTTGGCAACTCCCCTATAAAGACTCTGGACTTCTGTCTGAAAACCTGGAATTTTTAAGGTCTGGTAAATGTTTCTTTTAGGTGTTCTAGAACTCTGATCCTCTTATTTCTTTAAAAACCAAACAAGCAAAATGAAAACTTTTCTAATGGGAAAAAGTTTTATTATTGGGTCTTTTTTCCAACTACAAAATATTATAAATAAGTCCAAAAGATACTAAACACATCCACTTTATTCCACACAGTAAATCACAGAAATGACAGCTTTTCATAGACAATTTCAGGTTTTTGGATGTATCTACCGAATTGAAGGAATATGTTCACATCCTCAAAAGTTTTAGCAACAAAAATGTACATCAGTAGTTTATCTATTAAAAGTGTAAAACAAGACATAAACACTTGTAGGCAAAGATAATAATGTTTTCCCTCCTTATAAAGTGTAAATCATAGTCTTCAAATTTGTTATCCCAGTTTCCACAGAATTATCTTCACAATGATACATTGTTTCCTATGAAGCGTATCAGCAGAATCTACAGTTTAAAATAGAGCACATGTAAAGTTTTTTTTTACACTGAACTGGTAACATGTTGACTTCTGGTAAGGGTTATGACTGAAGGAATACAAGTAAAAGGGCACACGAGCCTAGACATAAGGGTGATGATAAAGTCATATGAAAAGTAGAGGACTACTGACAATAACGAGGGCTCGCCCCAGGATCTTTTTTCATTTTTTATATATTTTTTGATAACATATATATATATATATCATTTTTTAGTTGTAATCAAATACACATAATGTAAAAGTTACCATCGTAATCATTTTAAGTGCATGGGTTAGTATGAAATATATTCACACAGTTGTACACCCTATCTCTAGAAGGCTTCCATCTTGCAGAACTGAAATTTATACCCATTAAGCATCTCCCTAATTTTTCCTCCCTGCCCAGACCCTGGCAACCACCTTTCTGCTTTTAGTTGCTATGTACTTGACTACTCTAGATACCTCATAGAAGGGCAACCATACTGTGTTTGCGTATTTTTACGACTCTTTTATTACACTTAGCATAATGTCCTCAAGGTTCACTCATGTGGTAGCATTATGTCAGAATTTCCTTCCTTTTTAAGGCTGAATAATACTCCATTATATGTATACACTGCATTTTGCTTACCCATTCATCTGTTGATGGACACCTGTGTTACCTCTACCTTATGGCTATTATAAATAATGCTGCTATGAACATGGATGTATAAGTATGTCTTTGTGACCCTTCTTTTGATTTTTTGGATGTATGTACCCACAAGTAGAATGGCTGGATCTAGTCCCAGGATCTTGTAAAATCACAGTTCTCCTATAAAATGTGGTACAATATTTACTACAAAAGCAATGAAGTCATGAATCACAAAGCCATGATTAAGTCCTGGCCAGTCAGGAAGGCGGGTGCTTACGCTCACTCCTTTTCCTCATGTGCTCAGGGAGAATCTACAAGGTCACAGTAGCAAACTGACTGAATGACACACACCTTTTACTCTAGGTCAAAACCTGACAGAAGCTTCTATGCTTTTGCTGAACAATTCACTAACGATAACAATGGGATGCAAAAACTGCTGTGTAAGCAGGTTTCCCTCCTTCTTTCTCACTTCAGTCCTCAGAAGTATCCAAACACTGCTTCATTCAAAATCACAAAGGTCAACACAAATTCTGACAAAGCAAAAGGAGGGTTAAGGTAGGTTCTTTAAAACTTCAGATCATTTGGAAGATTTTAATTTTGGGCGAATTCAAAGCAAGCAATAAATGAGAGGACCTGGAGACACTTGTGAGCTTTGTTCCAAAGAACAGCTAAGCTGTACCACAGACCTAGTTACCACAGCACAGCACCTGTGAGAGGGTGCAGTGGGGTGCGGGAGGCCAGGGAAGGAGGTAACTGATCAAGGAGTCACATCACAAGGCCGGGCTCTTCAGCAGAAACGAATGCAAGGCCTCTAATTGCAAGTGCCAGCTTTCTATTTTTACTGCTCCTAGGCAACTAGATAAAAGCATAATAAATGTGGCTTTGTATAGAGATTTTATTAATAAAATATGTATGCTGAAGAGAGAATGAAAAGAATTCATTCTTGGAAATTATGATAATGCTGAGTAAGTAAAGAATCAGTCTCAACTAACTCGAAATAAGAACTATTGATTTTTGCCAATCCTGGAAATGTTGTTGGATGTTTGAGGAACAATGTAATGACCAAATGGACAGTGGGAAAGAAGAAATCATTACCTCATCATGATGGCTATTAGTAACTCACAGTGGAAAGTCATTAGGAACTGAAACTACAAATATGCCATGTGAAATATAACTTCAGAACAGGACAGAACAATCAGCATTTCATAAATAAGAAAATGCAAAGTACAAGTAGCCTAGGTTGTTGGCTAATGACCCAAATAGTTTCTGTTCTATGGACATTGTTTTATAATCCTTTTAAAAGCATTTAATGACATGAGGACTGTTCAGAATAAGTCCATCTATTGTTAATGTAATGAGAACGGTTTGCGTGACTTCGATTAACCTGGTAGCCAAGGAAAGTGGGTCGGAATGTGCAAGTGTAAACAATGACGATGTCTCTGTACTAGTCAGTGGGGGCCGGTATACGCTGCCGCTGAGTGAGCATGTGTACTGTGTGGCTGTTGTATTCAAAATGATTGAGTGAGGAGAGCAACGGATCTGCATGAGATTTTGCATTAAGCTAGAACATCCTTCCACGGAAACTATTTAGATGAATCAGAAGGCCGCAGCTGTGGGAAACTGGTGATTGGCAGCTTCATCATGACAATGCTCCCGCTCATGCATCATGTCTCACGCAGAGATTTTTGGTGAAACATCAAGTCACCCAGGTGACTCAGCCCCTCTACAGCCCAAATTTGGTGCCCTGCGACTTTTGGATTTTTCCAAAACTCAAATCACCTTTGAAAGGGAAAACATTTAAGACTATCAGTGAGATTGACGAAAATACAATGGGGCAGCTGATGGTAATGGGAGGACTGTGTGACGTCCCAAGGGGCCTCCTAGAAGGGGCTGAGGCATCATTGTCATATGTACAATATTTCTTGTATCTTGCATATTCTTAAACAAATGCTTCTATTTTTCATAGCACACAGCTGGGTACTTTCTCAACAGACCTTTGTATACTGTGGATAGTTCCCCATTTCAACACATATTCTTTATAATATAAAAAATTTAAAAACATTACCATTTTGTAATGGCTGCATTTGGATGAAATATGTTCTCATCTTTCCCCATTTTCCCTCTCAATTCCCTCTTCTGAGAATGAGCCCCACTCTACATACTTCCCTCCTCTTCAAATGAGGTAATGTATTAGAGAAGTTGATTTTACACAGAATGGAACATATTATCATTTTCCTACTAGAGTAGATATTGTTGGTTGTCAGCAATGAAGGACTGGTCCAAGGCAATCACATTTCTGTTTGCTAGGAATTGATGTGGGGACGGACATGAGACCCAGTCCTGGTCAATGAGCTATGTGGGTAAGTCTGCCAAAGAGTTCTGTAAGTACAGTGTTCTTTTACAAGAGGATCACAGTATCAAGCTCTCTGGTGTATTTCCTCCTCACCTCCATGGATCTCATACTAAATTCTACTGCTTGAGGGCATGAATGTGCAGCTGTAGCAACCATCTTGACACACAAAGGGAGACAGCATCTGCACCCATAAAATCCCAGAGTGTAATTTAAAAAAAAGAGTCTGGATCTTTGATGACATCAGTGAACAGCTAATTCCGCTTTGGCCTTGTAGTTACATCAACAATAATGTCCTTATTTAAAGCTGTTTTGTTGTTCATTGAGTGTTCTGTAACTTGCAGTTGTAGTCTAACAAATCTAACTTAACTGAAATTATACTAAATAAAACCTGTTGAGGCCACTACCTTTCATTTACAGCCCTTGTCCCCTCCCCCCATGGGGAATGTACTACCATTCCTTTCTTGTTGCCTATTATTCCTTCCAGGTGGTTCCCCTTTTCTCTTTGAGACCTGTACACCTCCTTCCATTAGCGTTCACAATAGCCCCTTCTTTCTCACTATCATCTGCTGTCAATCCTCCAAATTCCTCAGGGACTATGGCTCATCCTCTCCAGCCCACCCTCACATTTTCTGCGGGATTTAATGTCCCTAGGGTGCCCTAGCTACACCTTAGCTTCAGAGAACTTTGACTTCTTTAATACCATCCATTTCTGGCCATCTCCTCCCATGGCTAAAATCAGGCATGTGTTATTACTCACTGCTGATCTATTTTTTTAATTAAAAATATTTTGAGTTACTTTAATTACATTCATTTGAATATCAAAATACCACTTAAATTTACATAAGCTTATTAGACAGCATGATTAATTAAATTTGGAGAGCAACTTATTCACGCATCATTTGCCAGCTCTGCCAATTCTTTCACCTCTGCTGTCCCATGGTCATTCTACCTTATCCTTTATGCAAAAAATCCTCAATTAGCCACACGACTTACTTTCTCGGCTGTTATACCTGTGTTGCAGAGAGCTGTTATGGAGGGGAAAAACAATCACGTATGTGTTCATTATCAAGTGAGTCTTCTATCCTGACTACCTTAGTGACACCAGGTTCTCCTACAGGTCCCTGGTCAACCCTCTTGCTGTCCTTGTAGACCATTCTAAATTTCTTCTGGTGTCCCTTCCTTATTATCATCTCCCTTCCTTCTCTTAGCACACTTGTGTGCACTCTACTTCAGAGGGAAGCAGACCATCAAGAGAAAGCTACCAATTCCCGGCGCTTCACCTATAAATTTATGAGCAACTGGCATTTACCCCCTCCCTGTCTCTTGGTAGGAAAAGACAGGCAGTATTCTTCTTCCTCCCATGTTCTGGATCACATTCACTCTACTTCAACCAACGTCGCACTTCTAACCACTCCCCTTCTGTACTGTATCTGGGATTTCGTCTCTCTCTATTGGTCCTTGACCAATAAACAACCCAAGCAGCCTCCTTCCTTTCTCAGCCAAAGGTCTTTACACTGCAGTGCACATTTTCTCATTCCTCACGTGCATTACATCACTGCAGTGGATGGAGGTGCAGCAGATCCTACAAGATCACCAACCACCACTTGCTTGACTCAACCAATGGGATGCTTCCCTCCTAACTTAATCTTGCTGGGGCATTTCACACTGGATCCCTTCCTCTTCTTCATTGTTCTCCAATGAAAAGATCTTTTACAAGTCTGATTAGAAATGTAACACATAGATAGTGTTAAATTAAAAAAAAATCAAAATACAAGGAAAAGGAAGGAAATAAATACCACCCAAAATTCTTCCATCCAGAGGTAACCACAGTGAACATATAGGTGTATCCTCCCATAATTTTTCTATACATGTAAACTCACAATTATTTTTTGTTTTATAAATGGAATGTTAGTGTATATGATTTTATAATTGCTTTTTTCACATTATAATATATACTGAATCATTTGCATGTCAATACATACAGATCTATTGCTCAGTTTCTAATGGATGTGTGCTATTATTTACATACTATCTTTAGCCAAAGGTTTTATACATTTATTAAGTTACTCATTTTTTTAGAGAAAACTTTTTTTTTATCGCACAATGATATATTACCTAAAGCCTCATGTGAAAATTTCAAGTATAAGTAAGGTGTAGAAATTAATACATGCAATTTAGATACATGTATTAGCGTTAAATAATTTTAATACTCTGAGATTCTAGGCTGAGAATAGAATACTAAGTCTGACAATAGAGAAAACCCAATAAAATGTATGTTTAAGCAAGACATTTCAAAAGAAATGTTAGTAAATCACTAACTTTTTAGATCATGTTCTAAATTATTTGAATTTGTTTCTGGACTTTGACTTGTTCAGCTCTGTTTAGAGTACCTCCTTTACTACTCAAATATTTAGAACATGCTTTAATATGTGATAGGGCAAGTTTCCTCTTTCCATTCTTTATAAAACATTCCTGGATATTCTCACATATTATTATTCTAAACTGGTTTTAAGTCCGTTTTATTGAGTTCCTATATCCTCCCCAAAATCCCTTTAGTATTTTCACTGATTTTTAAGATTACTTTGGGGAGAACTGATACTTTTACAATACTAAGTCTTTCCTTTTCACAACATGCTGTGGTTCTTTCTCCATCAAGTCTTCTTCTGGGTCCCTCAGTAAAGTTCTGTCATTTTTTTTTTCATACAATGCCTACACCTCTGAGGCCCCCACATTAGTGGGTCTGGTCCTCCTCTTTCCTGACAAGTATTCCTTACAGTTTCCCCACTGATCTCATTCCTCAAATCCATTCTTAATACTCTGGCTAGTCTGATCTTTTTAACATGCAAACCTGATCCTATCAGATCATTCTCAGGCCTGACTGCCCTCAGACAAAGCCCACCTAGCTCTCTGGCCTCGCCTCCTGGAACTCCTGTGGGCTTCTGCCATCTTTCCTCACTGACTGCCCTGTGGCTCCATCTTCTGAGAGAGGAGTCTGCTCTAATCACTCTTCCTCCAGATATACTAGACTCTTAGCACACTGTATTAACAGGTGTCAATAAACACTGAACGACTTTTCATAGTGAAGTGAGTACCAAACTAAATTGGAAAGTGACCATGAAATCTATAAAAGCTGTTAGCTTAAAAGAACTTACTGACTCCTCCCAAGGAGGAATATATCAGCAGGTGGTAAAACTCCAAGGGAGTAGGTTTCAAGTAGGGAATAAGGACCAAAGAGGCATGGTATATACATCAGTATTCCTACTGATTATCCATTAAAACATCTTCATATGTGTGTTAAAACTTTTGGTTCATTACTGCAGAAATATATAATACTCCTATGCCTATCAGGAACACTGAAGTATGGAATAAAAGTAGTGAAGGAGGTTTCCTTTCTACTTTCCCACCCCATTCAGAATTTTTAGCAACTTGCCCATCAAAATATGTGGATTTTTAACATGTTGTAGGGTTATGACTACAAGCAAGTCACTTAGTCTCTTTCATCCCCAAGGGAAGCATTCTATGGATCAAATCATTTTGCTTGAGTCATTACTTAAATAAAGAATTGGAACATTGGCTAACTCTCCTAAATAATACTTTAATTTCACATTGTCACATCAGCATTTCTCAAAGTGTGGTCTTTTAATCCAGTACTATTGACTAAGCTCCATTTCTCCTTAACTACTAGCCCACTACCTAACCAAGTCTCAACTTTTCTGGGCCTCAGTTTTATAAAGATCAGGATAAATCCTGCCCTGCATCCATCATAAGCCTACAGAGAGAACTGGTATATTTGATTGTTTTATATTATATATTTGATTTTTTTTTTAACTGTCAAGTGCTAGTAAGCTAGACTGTAAGTTCCCTGAGAAGCAGGAATGTGGTGCATTTTATAGTCTCCACAGAATCCAACAAGGCACCGTAAACAGACATGTCTGATTTTACATGATTTGATAAATCACTCAATAGTTTATAGAAAGGCTTTAAGATGATGTATAATAACTTCTGCTCTTGGCTCTGAGCACAGGAGTTATATGGAACATCCTAACTAATTAAACTGATTCCTGAGTTGTTAGTGAAAAAACCCACAATCCTTCACTGCAGTTTATTGCTTATTCACTAAGAATTTGTTGAATGCTTGCCAAATGGAAGCACAAAAAAGTACAAAAGAAATTCCTCTTGGAAATGTATATACCTTACGTGAGCTCCTTGCACTTGAGATGTAAATTTCCATTTTTAAGAGCAGTGTGATTTAAAAGAAAGAGAATAAATTTAGAGCTAAAAGCACTGGATCTGAATTTCTTCTTACTAGTTACATAATCTATAGCAGGTCACTTGCAACCTTCATGGGCCTTTATTTTCACATGTATAAAAGTAGAAATAACCTCAAAAAGGAGATATTTAATAATAAGTATATATTTAAATAATGAGATACTAAGTAGGACATTAAATATTTAAGTACTTTATACAGTGTAAAGTACATGCACATAATGAATTTCGACCATTTCTACAAAAGAACTATGAAGCTCCTGCTATGTGTAAGGCATTGTGCCAGGCCATTTTACAAACAAACACCTGAAGGCAGGGTCCCAGGGATCTCTTATTTACATGGGGACAGAGGACATAAATATGTATTTACACACTTGCAGTCAGTATTTGGCAAGGACCAGCAATGACACAGAGTAATGGCATATGGGCATATGGCACTGGAGGTGAAGTAGTATCCAAGCCGATCCTGCAGGTGGGTTACTATTAGATTCAGTTGGAGAAGCATCTGCCTGGAAGACTCCACTAAGCAGCGGCTTAGAGGAGAGCAAGTGCTTAGGTATTTGGAGGCCAGGAACAGCTCCTGCAAAGGGCTTTATTGCTGGGCTGGTGCAGGGAGCTTAAAGTGCCTTACCTTGTAGTCAATGGGAAGCTAGCGCAGATGTGTAGAAGAATGGCATGTTATTATCGATATTTTAGCATATAGAATGGATGGGAGGTGCTTTCAGGAGGCTATTATTCTACTCTGGAATAGACAGTAAGGGTCTGAACTAGAAATGTTAGAAAGGGAAAGCAAGGGGGAAGACAATTTGAGAGACAAATGTATTATGTTAATGTTTATTTTCACAGATCACCTTTAATGGTTGGTGTATGGAAACGATGCTCAACCCATTGAGAAACCCGGCCAGGGCTATTAATGGGACATCTTTTGAAGGCTCCACTACATCTTCAGGTTATACACTGGGTGACTTTAGGCTGTTATTTAACCTCCCCTCCCCTAGCATCTTAGTTTTAGTTTCCTCATCTGTAAAAATGGGTTGGACAACACTCTCTTGCAGGGTGGTTATGAGGACTAAAAACAATGTGGGAGCCTCTTTGGGCAACAGGTTTGGAACTGGTGCCATTAAATCAAGAAGAGGACCCACTATTAGCGAAGGCATCTACCAACACTCCAGCAAGTTCAGATCTATCTAGTTTTCTCCAATTAGTACACGGACAGCCTCTGATCTTCCCGTACATAGTTACTAAGGCCAACAAATGCAACTGTGGCCATATTAAAGGATACAATCTTTCCTTAATTTTGAAAGTCTACAGATTGCTAGGTATAGAAGGTAAATATTTTAGGTATAGAATGTCCTTAGAAATCACCTCTTATTGTTTACTGGATGTATTTTGTCTCTTTTTGAAAATAACCCAACTTTCTAAGGTGGCTTGAAGTTACTTTTTACCTATTTCTCTAGATGGAGCTTCCAACTACTGAGGTTCCCTCAAACTGTCCTATAGCTAATTTCATGGGATAATAATGGTGCACTATAAAAAAATGCAGTATAAATTTTTACTTAATCAACATACAAATTCAGAAGCCACTATTGAGTAGAAAAACATTATTAATAAACTTTCTTACATAATTAACGTTGGTTGTATTCCCAGCTTAACAAATTGAAACTAGAATTTGTGATATTATTTCCTCATGTTATCCATTAATGCGGAATTGTGTGCATTCCAATACAGAGAGGGGGAGAGGGCCAGACGAAGACTCTGAAAAGAACACTTAGCTTCATTTGGTCAAAAAATGGTCTTTACAAGGGTTTTTATTATAGGTCATAAAACACTGCTTACCACAATGTACCTCTTCCTTAAAGACGAAAAGAAATCTTTGCAGTGGTGAGAAGCTGAAAACAACACAGAGAGTATTCGTGCCTCCCTCCCATAAACACATCTGTGCCTATTATCTGTTCTGGGTACAGCTGCATGCACAGCTGTTTATGGGGGCCTTAGAAGAGGAAGCATTTCAACATTTTTTCTTTCGTGTTGTTGCAAGGACTGAATTTTTAAGCTGAAGCCTGTAAGGAGGGAGGCAGCAAATGCATCTCCAGGGGGAGGAGGACCATATGCTCCTCACTAGTAACTTCTTCCATCTTCAGGAAGAGGGGCTCTGGGTGGTCATACCCAGTCAGGAAAAGCAGCGAGGCCAGGAGGAAAGGGGACATCTGGGGTAAGTGGACCTGAAGAGCTATTCACCTGGGCAAAAGTGAGAAATAGGTTAAGAATCTAATGATTATCTTACAAAGAAGAATTCAGCAAGGTAACATTAAAATTGGCATTACTGTAGGAATTGTCCAGCTTTGGCAGGGTAGCTCAGTTGGTTAGAGCATTGTCCTGATATGCCAAGGTTGGGGGTTCGATCCCCAGTCAGGCACAAACAAGAATCAACCAATGAATGCATAAATAAGTGGAACAACAAATCAGTGTCTCTCTCTCTTCCTCTCTGAAGTCAATCAGTAAATACAAATTACAATAGGAATTGTCCAGGGAAAGATAGCAATGCTATGACAAGGAAAACCTTAGTCTTAAGAGTTGGCTGTTGTCTCAAACGTGCCCCTTTGCCTTCAAATCTTTTCCTGGCTCACCTAAAACTCCCGGTCAGCTTTTTGGACCATTTTCTTTCAGGCACCACAAACTCATCCTCCATTCTGCCTTACACTGATCTTCTGAGGTCTCACCTTAGTAGCTACCTGCCCATCCCTGCCTGTACAATTATCACTGCCAAGGGAAAAATCACGACACATGGTTGCCAATTTCATCTGAGCTTTCAGTATTGCTTTCTGGAGGGGGTCTCTGGTAAGCTCCCTTTTCTGTTTGTCCACAATGGTAACCAAACATTGACCATTTGTTTGTGTTCCCAATCATGTGTCTCATAAGCACCTTAAATTCTAAATCCTGCCTTCACCGCCTCACCTCATTCATTCATAGCTCCACCCATGGCTTAGTCATAATCTGAGGCATCCCAAGTCACAGTGGAAGTGGGGATTTCTCTCTTGAGTTTCAGACCTGCAGATTTCAATACTTCCCGCTCATGTTTTCTAGAATACTCCATAGCAACCGCAATCTCAGTATGTCCCCAGAGAACAATACAGTTTCTTTACCTTCATCAAAATCTGTTTCCTGAACCTGTATTTCTTACTTTGCATAATGGTACCACTGTGCACACAAATGATTATTCCAGAAATCTGACATTTCCGCAGCCCCTGTCAAGTCACCAGTATCTCTTCCCTGGATGACTGCAATAGAGTTCCAATACAGAGAGCTCCTGACTTTAGATTTAAGTATCTTTAATCTTTTCTCCACACTGTTGGTGAAATCATATTCTTAAAATGTAAATCTGAATCATACAGAAGTCCCTTCCTGTTCACTGTAAGACAAACGTAGAACTTAGCTGGCTACCTAAATCACTGAAATGTCTGATTATCTAATAGGTCTGGTTTTATTTCTGGCTGTTTCTATGCTCTGAGGGCGACATGTTCTATTATATCTTTGCCCCTTTGCAATGCTCTTCCCCATGCCTAGAACGTTTCCCCCATTGCTCTATTCCCAACATACACACCTTGTCTATCTGGCTCTTTCCAGTTTGTCTTTCATGATTTACTTTAAGCAGACCTTGGCCAAGTCCCTGGCAATTCTCACACCCACAAGCTAAGCCAGGTGTGCCCCTTTTGCATCCTGCAGCACTCTTAGTAACAGCTCTGCCACATGAACTTATCTGACTTCATTATAACTGTGATGTCTCCCCTCACCAGATTTGAGCCTCTTAACCTTGAGGAAGACACTGGAAGTGGGGATGGGGTGAGAAAAATAAAGGAGCATCTTAGACATTTTACAGACATTATTTTTCCCCCAGGCACTTCACATACATGCTTTCATTTCTCACAGCAACTCCTTAAGTGAATTCATATTTATTCATTATGAACTTGTGTCACGGAGCAACTCTGTGGCAGGTGCTGGTTTCATGGAGCTGGTTTCAAAAGATTGCTGGCTATCAACTTAAAAATTGTGGTTAGCAAAAGGATGTGTGTATGTATGTGTGTATTATTCTCACTGACAGTGAGGGGAGAAGCTGATTCTCCAAGGTCAAGCAAGGTGCCTACCATGCAAATCAGCCTCACCTGACCTGGTGCTTCAGCTGCTCATGCCTCAGACCGCAATGAATAGGTATAAAGGAAATGGACAAACAATGTTTTAAAAATACACTATGACCTAGCAATTCCACTCCTAGGAATTCATCTTTCAAACCAACAGCACCAGTTTATAAATCAATACAAAGAGGATCCATGCTATTTTGTTTGAAAGAGCAAAAAAAAAAATTAATTAAGAAAAGACAACACCCAAAATGTCTACCAATAGAGGAATAGTTAAATTATGATGAGTCTACAACATAATATCAGGCAGCCATTAAGAGGAATCTGAGTAACTCTGATAGGTAACCAAGATAAATAAACAGCGAAAGAATAAGCCTTAGAGGAAACACATGCAGCTTGATAAAGGTGTGTGTATTTATGTGCAGGGGTGGGGAAAAGCAGGTTTAGAGCTGTGAGAATAACACGGTTAATAAAGTTACTGTAATAATCATAACCTGCGTGCCTTTTTCCTTACGAACAACTGTAAGAGTACTTTTGCCCACCCCTGTACGTGTGGCCATCTCTGCAACAGGGTGGCCAGATAAAATATAGCACATTCAGTTAAATTTGAATTTCAGAAAAAGAAAAAATATTTTTTTCATACAAGTATGTCCCACATACTGCATGGGACATATTTAAACTAAAGAAGTATTTGTTGTTTCCCTGAAATTCAAATTAATTGAATGTCTTTATTTTATCTGCTAAATCTGGCGGCCCTATCTGAATACATATAAAACTGTTTGGAAGGAGATTAGCTACCGTTAAAGGTTGTTATCTCTGGATGTAGGAGCAGGGAGGAGAAACAAAAGGAAGAGATTTCTGTTGTTTGTTTGTTTTTTTTCAAGTGTTTGAAGTGGTAGCTTGTGGGTGACTTTTACTTTTGTTGTGTTCTCCTGGAGTAGCCAGTTAAAATTATACACACATACATACACACATCCCTTTGCTAACCACAATTTTTAAGTTGATAGCCAGCAATCTTTTGAAAATGTAAAATTTAGTAAGTCTCTGATTCTGTGAAATGAGAAAAATCCTACAAGGACCATTAAAAAGTACGCCACAGAAACAGAAAGAAGAAAGCTTTAGAATTATCTAAGAAATAATACATCATTTTAAAAATTACATTAACAGTGTTGTTTATGTCTTTAATGGATTACTGCTGCTTAAAAATTGTAAATATAATTTATTTAAGTATTGTTTTTAATCACCAATCCTGACACAGATCCTACAGAATAGGTGGCTCATTACATTTTATACTTTTAATATTTAAAGTAAAAGCTAGAGAGAAGATTCTGAAAGACAATGAAAAAACCCATTTTAGAGAAGGGGCAATGATATAAATAACTTTGGGTGGTTTTTAAGCTCTTACTTAGCTTAACTATTGAAATACACTGTCTGTCCAGAAGGTATCCACCTATGTAATATGAAAAATCGAGACATTTATTACAGAAGATTCAAGATACAAAAAACATTGTACATAGGACAATGATGTCTCAGTCCCTTCAAAGGAGGTACTTTGGGACTTCATACAGGTCTCCCAATTGCCATCAGCTGCTCCACCGCATTTTCCTCAGTCTCACTGATAGCCTGAAATCTCTTCTCTTTTAAAGGTGATTTTAGTTTCGAGAAAATCCAGAAGCCACAGGGCACCAAATTTGGGCTGTAGGGGGGCTGAGTCACTTGGGTGATTTGACGTATCACAAAAAAACTCTGCATGAGATAAGACAGATGAGTGTGCGCGTTGTCGTGATGAAGCTGCCAGTCACCAGTTGCCCATTGCTCTGGCCTTCTGAATCATGCGAATAGTTTCCGTGAAGGAATGCTCAAGCTTAACACAAAATCTGATGCAGATTCGTTGCTCTACTCATTCAGTTACTTTGAATGTGAAAGCCACACAGTATACATGCTCACCAATGGCGTCCACTGTCCCCACTGACTAGTACATTGACGTAGTCATTATTCACACCTGCGCAATATAATCCACTCTCCTTGGCTGCCAGATTACATCGATCTCATGCACACCGTTCTCCTTATATTAACAATGGCTGGACTTTTTTACAGATAGACATCATATCTTAGAATGAAAGCTAAACCAACAACACCTTCTCACAATAGTCCCAAACTTTCTTTAGACTGAGAGTCAAAAGCATAAAAGTTTGCAGGCAAACTAAGCAATGTAAAAGCCTGAGTTGCACCCATCACAAGACATTATCTTGCCTATTTCCAGGCCCTACTTCTTTCCTCCTGTTTGTGGGAATCAGCATACACAGTCTTTCAAAATGGTTTCTGAAACTTCATCAGGCTGTGAGCAGGCAATTGTTTAGCACTGATTTTAGAGTCATCTCAGACTGTCAGACATGACACTTGTTCGTTTGCCAAGAGATACCAGGCCTGCTAGTGCTGGTGCTGCCTTAACAGCTTATACTTGAATGTAGTTTCCTTTTTAAAAATATACTTTTGTAGTATATCTAAAAGGAATATGGTACTTATTCCTGCCCCCACATATGCATTCGACCCTATGTATTTATAAGGCTAAAAGACAGCTGAAAGTTTTTCTTCCTTAAAGTTAAAAAACTCTTTTCTTCTCTTCTGGCATTGTATTTTAAGCATTTTTTTTTTTTGTAAAGTGGAAATATGCACAATGGAAATTGAAAGTTTTTAACATTTAAAAGTCTATGAGGTTTCACTATCTGTCACATATACTTAGCTTGTACTTAAAAATATTTTACTGAAGATTTAAAATGTACCAGTATAGAATGTTAGAATTCTACATCTTGAGCCTGATGTCAAAATAGACTAAAAAGGCATTAGGGAAATGTTTTGCCTCTATGTATTTCTATGTATTTTTAAAGCGCTTGAATAGGAGAGGTCCAGGTGATAATAAAATCGTGTCTGATGCTCTGAGTGAGGAGAGGGGCAGAATCCCATTCACATTCTTACACATTGGGAGAAGATTTTAGCACTGCGTACATCTGCCAAATGGCATGCCCGCATATATAAAATCAATCAGAAAAACACACACCAAACGTTTAAAAATGGTGAAAGATATAAACAGGCACTTCACAAAAGAGGAAATCTAAATGTCCAGGTGCTTACTGTTATTAGTCATTAAAAACTTGAAGATTAACAGTATAACAAGATACCACTGTAACGGTTTAAGTTGACAACCTCAAGTCTTGACAAAGATGTGGAGTAACTGATCCTCCCATAGCACTGAAGAAGCAATAAAAACTGTACACACAACAGTGTCCACTTTTATATGAAATAAGCTAGCATGCAGTGATTACCTTCAGGAAGGGGGTATTAGACTGGGAAGGGGCATGAAGAAATCTGAAGGGCTTCTTGACCTGGGTGGTGGTTACATCAGGGGAAAAAAAATCAAGTAGTATGCATGCTTGAGATTAGTGCACTTAGCTTATAGTATGTCTCTTATACCTCAATTAGAAAAAAAAAAAAAATCTGTCTTTCCAATATTCATCCAAATCTGGGAAGTTATTCCAGTTCAGGCATGCTTTTCAGGACCTCTCCGGCAGGCTCATCATTAAAGGCTTCGTGGATCAAGGGGGAGCTCTCAGTTTTCCTTTGGGATCTGCTTCTTCTTACTTCTAAGCAGCATAATCACTTTGCCTAATTTGCACCTGTGTTAGTTTCTTCACTGGTATATGGGAGGATGGCACATGTTTTTCTCATATTCTAGTATAACTTAGGTAATATGCATGTATGTTTTGAAAATCTTGTTATATGGATGCATATCTTATCATTATTTATCCAGCATTTGAAAGAATCAAAGTTTCTCCAAATAATGTTAAAGACATAATATTTTTTAATACTGACAATTCCCTGACAATTCTTTCTTGAAACACAAAACGTCAAGAGCTAATTATGAAAAGTGTCCAATTCAGTTCCTTTCACCCTGTAGTTCACTGCAGTAACTCAGGTACCTTCCTGGCTGGGCGACCTTGGGTGTGTTTGTGTATTTCATCAAATCTACAACATCCTCTATTTTTAAGATTTACTATTATTTTAATGTACATGAAGAAAGATTAATTGCCAATTAAACTATGACGTAACTTTTTCTTGTCATATAGAAGTTTCCCTTATACACATTAAAAGGCTCTTTAGACTTCTCCAGATTTGGGTTTTTATCATATATCATGCTCAAACATATATGAAAATTAAAACTTAAGTGAAATAATAGAAGGTATTCCAAGAATTTCTTCACACTCATAGTTCTCTTTCATGTCACTTTTACATTCAGTTCTCAATGTCTCAACTGTGTTCCCACAGAGTTTTGTTCTCTGTATGAACAAGAGTATTGATAGCTGAGCAGTAGAGCTCCACTGTTACCTCTTGGACCGCCGTGCACGCCACTGACTAATTCTGCAAGTTCTCAAGCACACAGCACTCATGCCGTCAGGAACAACTTGGTCATGGCTGGAGCCCACTGCCAGTGACTGTAAAATGCGTCCAAAATGGGCATCTTAGAACTGATGGAAGGTAGTACTTGTGTGTCCCCTCTTTGAACCCCAGTTTCCTCTTTAATGAAACATGTTTATCCCCACAGGATTGTTTTAAAGATTACATTAGAAATGATCTGAGGTAGCATACTAATTTACAGTAGTTTGAAAAACTATTTTCCATGAGAAATTTTAAAATGTGGCTTCATTATTTTTAGGAATGCATATTACTGATAAGTCAGTTGCTTTTTTACTTTGGATTGAAAATATGCTTCATACTACAATTTATTTATCCATTCAGCTATCCAGTCAACATTCACTGATTGGTACATAGCAAAAGAATATGGTGGGCACTCAGCTAAATGCTAGAGACCCAAATTAGAGCCTTTCTCAGTAAAAATCTTGCATAGCTATAATATTCTGCAATCAGTTTAGCAATCCTATCTGACATGAAAATGAGACTAGACTGATAGATATTCTGACCTTAGAAAGAGGTACCTACTTAAATCACTTTGCCATATGATTCTTACAGGCTTGGTTTAGTGGATTATATGAGATATCCATGTACTTGAGATAAACGGAACCATGTTGTCCTCGCAGTTCTAAAATTTCCCTTTTTTCCCTTTTCCTCACTCAACATTTTGCTTTAAAGGTAATTTCTTATAGGTCCACATCATTCTTTTTAATTGTCACATAGAATTATTTCATACAGTTTCACAGTCTTTTTGGCCATCCCCCCACCGATGAACCCTTAGGTTATTTCCTTTTTTTCCCCATTATAATTAATGTTACAACAAACTTTCTTATTCATACCTCCTTTTACAGTAGTACCAGGGTTTCTCTAAGAAGTAAAAATGCTTGGTTACTGAATATATGCAGTTTTAGTTTGAATAGACACTATCCGATTGCCTCCAAAATGCTGTAGCAATGTATAGTCCCATCAACAGTATATGAAACTGTTTCTTAATAGTCTTACTAATAACTGACATCATCAAACTTTTTTTTTTTTGCTTGCCCCAATTTGATAGGAGAAATATTTCATGACATTATTCACTAATTAAAGAGAAATTGGGTAGCTTTTTATATGTATTAACTAGGTATTTTTCCATATGCTCACAACTCATCTAGTATCCGTCTTGCTGGATTGTTTTCATAGAGTCCATCTTTTTTCCTGTCTTAAAAAAAAAAAAAAGGAAACCTTTTCCATTTCCATTTCCAGTATTTTTGCACTTTTCCTGGATTCCACGGATCCTCAAAGGCTACCTGGGACTCAGCTGTTGCAGCCAAAAGTTCTTGCAATGCTCTTACATACAGTTTCCCACTCCAGGATAAATTCAACAAGACAAAAGTAAATAATCATCTTCTTCTCCGAACTAACGACTGCTCTCTACTTACCTACCTCTGCTTCTTCCTTACTCAGGACAACAAGTCACCAAGTCTCGTCAAGTCTGTCTTCACAATTTCTCATTTCTTTCTGTGTAATCGCCACTGCTACCCTTCTTGCAGAGACTCTGATCTGCTCATTCCCAAACCACTGAAGCAACCTCTTTGACTGATCTCCTGCTGTAATCTCTCCTGAATGAGCACATCAACACCAGATGAATCAGCGTAAAACACTGCAATGCTAATAAAAGTCAGCCACCCACCCAAAGCCTGCCATTGTGTCCCAGCACTTACACGATCAAGTCCCTTTCTCTCCTGTTTAACTTCTTGTCCTCATCCATCTGATGTGCCCGGATAAGCGTTTTCTTTCCCCAATTAGAAACTGACAACTCTTGAGGGAGACTCCCAAATTCTGGCTTCTTCTGGTTTGTGTCACTCATATTTTAGAGTATCATCTTAAAGGTACTACACAATTGCCACTTTCTCCATGAAGCCAGTCCTTATTTTTCCCTCCTCTGAATTTCTGTAACACTCTCATTTTAACACTTACACAGCATTTGTCATATACAGCCTTAGGTGGTGGCTATTTCTCTATTTTTAGTTTCCCTTTCTATATTTTAAAATATATAGCAATTTTAAGTATAAATAAATATAAAAATATAGAGATTTTAAAATATATTATGTTTATATAATATGTTCAAGTTATTTAGTACAGTGCCCTGAACATTCTGCTGTACAAGGATTTATAGAATAAATTAGATACAAAACTAGAATGTACTTATTTGCTAGGTAGGCTTTCTTGTTCCCGTTTAAAGCATGCTGATAAAAGCTGATGCATTTGAAATACATCTAATATTATTATATTTTAAAACTTAGCATTTCAACTTGATCAGCTGCCACCAGGAAAATATGACAACATATTGAGGGAAAATGCAGAGGTGTTAAATATATTATTCTCGGGACTTCCACTTTTTAGGTGTTTCAGTACACGATGGAAAATTCTTAAAATCAATTACTTAAACTTATGATGGCATATTGTATGTTCTATTACTTAGAAATTTCAGAGCTAAAAGTTTATAGGATTTGACTTTCCTGAGAATCTCAAATTTTTTTATAGTAAGTCAGGAGGTAATGGTGATATCACAAAAAAGAGATGGAAGGAAATGCAAAAAGGCATTTTATAGTCAACAAAGGCCCACACCAAAAGGAAGAGAGGCCTTTAGGGATATCAAATAGATCACTTGACTTTGGTGGGTCATTAAGGCCACTATGCGTTATCTGTTACTTGGTATCATTGTAGACAATTTTGATAAGCCACTGTCATCAACAGTCAGACCTTGGTGTGGTACTGTGACTAGTCTGGGTCTCTACATTTGAAAAGTACCTGAGAGTAATTAGAAAGTACACAGGAGAGCCATTATCATCCTTTATATCATTAGAATGCTGACTGTTTATAAAATACTTTCTATATTTTAACTCACTTGATTTGCACATTTTTATCCTTATTTTACAGATAAGGAAACTAAGGCTCACATAAGTTAAGTGACTTGCTGAGGTCACATGGCTAGTAGCCAGATGTCATTTAACAGGCAGATGGTGCCTCCCGGGCCTGAAGATCTATCAGCAGTGCTGGTGCTTCCCCAAATTTAGTCGCGATGTTGCTTTCTGATGCTCCACAGAAGGCAAATATATAAGTACTCACATTCCTCTTCCCCACTTCCCCATTCACACCTGTGGAATTCATGAATTTTAATATGAAGTGTGCAAGGTGATTTTTGAGGAAATAAAATATATGCCGGTGTCTAAAACCAAACCTCAAATTCTTCAGGGTAGTCCTGCTAAATTCTTATACTTTTAATTACATGTACAATTTCATCTCAAGCCTCCACTGCACCTCCTTCCCATGTATCACAGGGAATGTCTGACAGCTTTGCAGCATTTGCCCTGTGTGTCCTGTTTGAAGGCATTCAAAACTAAGAAATAAAATTTACATATTTTAGCCATCCCTAGTCCTGTGATAACACTGTGCGTCTCATACAGAAGACACAAATCATGTTTATCGAGTTGAACAAAAGCCCTGTATCTAATCAGCATATATCCCTATCTGACAAAGCAGTCAACTAACTGTAGCAGCAGCAGCTACCAGGGAAATAGAACAGGAATAAGAACTTTGATGACACATAAACGTTACTTAAATAAAATAGGAAGACAGAAATCATTATAACTCAACTCTTCATGGAGAAAAAAAATCACCCTTGGAATCAGGCTATACCTGATAAGAATAAAATGTTAAGAATGAAAGTTATAGCAAAGAAAGCAATATGAATCCAAGGGTTAGGTCAGTAAAAATGAGGGCAAAGTTCAAACTAACATTATTTTTAGAGGAGTGTGCAAGTAACTCATTCAAACCAATAACAAAATGCTTTAAGTATAAGTCTACAGTACAGGAAATCACTCTGTATAAATGAGAACAAAACCACATTTCCATGACTTTTAAAAAATCTGTCGGACTAGAATAATACAATAGGAACTAGGCCCAGGGGTGTCCCACCTTTTGGCGTCTCTGCGCCACTCGGGAAGAAGAGTTGTCATGGGCCACACATTAAATACACTGCGATGCATAATCACACACACTCACACACACACACACTCACACACAAATCTCCTAATGTTTTAAGTAAATTTATGATTATGATTATGTGTTGGTCGCATTCACAGCCACCCCTAGTTCTAGCACTGGTCCTAACTGCATAATTTTGGGTAACTAAGCCAACTTCTTTAGGAGTCACTTTCTTAGATGCAATGTGGAAAGGCTGGACTATATAGATATCGAAGTATTTTCCAAATTTAAAAATTTTATAATTTCATTTATCTATGTGAAAGTGATGCCTTCAAGCCTTTAAAAATGCCCTCCTTAATAGGTTAAAATGATCCTTCCAGTTTTGTTTACATTTTTAATTTGTAGATATTATACTATATAAACCTTGTCAACTTTCATGATTTCAGACTGAGTTGGCACCATACCAACATATTCAAGAAATTATAAGGAAGAGTAAAATGGAAATGGGATGGATGTCAATACTCAATGGATAAAGAATAATACTGAGTCACAATGAGAAAACCTTATTGCAACAATCCATTTCAGAAGAAAAGTAAAGCAAAGAAGTGGATTTATGTCACATTGTGGAAGGTGAGCCCTTTTCAACAGCCCAGTTATTTTTTGGGACCTGGTGGAACAACTACAACACTGGCTTTGAAAACCTGTCCTGTTACATCTGCAATGTAAATTTCAAGTGCATTCTACTATGTTTTTACAAGCCCTGCTTTGCTTTAATGCAGTTCTCACAATATAAAAATGTACCTGGCATAAATGAGGTTTTAAAAAAAGGATTTAATGTTATTTAATGATAGAGTTTATAATGGCTTATTAAAACTATCCCTAGGTTTTACGAGGCAGAGTGTGGATTATCAGCTAAACAACTATAAGGTATATTTTCCACAGGGATGTCATATTTGATTGTTACAAAAGTCGACAGTAAAAATTACAGCCTGGGAAACCTTCCTATTTTTTACAAAGGAAGTAGAAACAGATTCTAGTATCTATAAAGTACTAAACAAAGAAAGAAATTCCAGGGGTGGTTTCTGGACTGCGTGGGGGAACGATGTAATACAATAATTCCTTCAAAATACTAAAATTCTATTTTCAGTGGTCTCACAATCTTCATTTGTTCTCAAATATAAGCATAAAATACTAAGTCACACAAGGAAAACTGCTAAGAGGTTTTAAGGTGATGATAAATCTATTTCAGATGCCAGATTGCTATTGACATTTCACGGAGAAAGGGCTGTTTGTCTAGAACTAAGTTGGGCTCCAATTCACAAGTACATTGAAGTTCCTGTCATTCTCTGAAAATTTAAAAAACAAAAAGGGTATGATCTTTTCATTAGAGAGAGGAGAGTTTAACTAGAGACTATCCCAATGTGGGCTCTTTTCTCAATGACCACAATAAGGCAACAGCAGCCATAAGTACGTGAGAACTCAAAGATCTGTGAGGAAATAAAAAAGCTAGTAATCACACAGGCCGTCCTGTTAGCTTTTTGTAGGACTGTTATGTAAAAGAAACAGGCTGTATATCCTTGAAAACACACTACATATTCCTCAGCAATTTAAAAGTAAATCTGCAGAAATAAAGGTATATTTTCCGTAACTCTGAATATAATTTTATAAGTGTTTAAACAAAAACACAACATATGTGACAAATAGCCAATATCTAATGAAAAGTTTTTATTTCGGAATCCTAGCACTGACACCATGGGGTTTAATCATAATAAAATTAAATGGATCTGTCTTCTTTCTGTTTCTGAATTTATTTTATACACTCAGAGGCTTATAACAATTAAAATTATAAAAATAAATTGCCTTAATGGCCCAGAGGGCATGGAAATGCTAAAGCATTTATGTAAATAGGACTTACTCATTAAATAGCACTGACAAAGATATATAAATTATATTTAATCCTACTATGGTGACTTAGATGAGAATAGTCTAATGGATTGTGCAAGAGTCACAAATCTAGCTCCTAGCTTTTTACTTGTGTGAACTTGGGCAAGTCATTAATTAAGCTGGTTATTGCTAGCTGCCTCCATCTGTAAAATGAGGAGAGGGCTACTTCCCAACTGCACGAGAATGTCCCATGTAGGCTTTGAAGTTTCCCCCAGAATTTAATCTTAAAAAGATTAACGCCAAATCCAATCAACATATAAAGGTATAGGAAATGTTAATTTTCCTTACGCTTGAGAATGAGACAGTGTTCTCCAATGACATTACAGAAGTTTAACTATTCAACTGTTCATGAAAATAGTCATGCCCATTGATTCACTAGGCTTGTGTCTACATGAGAGAGGACTCTGAGGGTAAACAGGGGATAAGTTCTGGGGAAAAGAATGCAGTGAGTCATTAGGACGAGAAATGAAATAAAATGCTATACCAAATCCTATTGAAACTTCGGGACTTAAAATGAGAAACTACTTTTTCCCACGAGAACTCAGCAATTATAATTTTAATGAATGCTAGGAAAGATTTTCAAGTTCTTAGCTGACATGTTCAAACGCAAGTGTTTCCAATGAAATATGCCATTTTATAAAATATAGTCACTATTAATTAATGCCAAAACCAAGAGAATTTTTATGGAATTACATATTATGGACACATGACTACCAAAGCAGTTCATCACGATTGATGTTGTGATTCTGAATGCCACAGGAGTGAGTAATGATTCGGTGCTGTCCCGTGAAGTTCAAGCCAATGTTTTCTGTCTAATTGGCTCAGCATTGTTCACTAAATTGGTATTTTTCTCTGCTACCCTGTTTCCCATCATCTGGTATTCCTCTGGAGCCTATGCAATTGTCAGGTATGTGCTTCAACTGAAGCCTGATGCTGCAGGACAGATCCTGAAATCAGGCCTAAGAAACAATTCTGAGAAAACAGTGGCATTTAAACATGAATAAATATAATTTAGTTTCTATGTTTTCATTTTTAATGAAATAAGAGTCTACTTCATGATGAATAAATCCACTTCTGAACATCAAACTGACATTTAACTTATTAAATTATATGCTTCAATATTTGCCTAAACTCAAACAGAAGTCAATTACCAATTATTCTCTAGAATCAGAGCTCAGTAACATGAGTAACAGAAAACTCATATACAGTCTACCCATCTATTAGATAAGACGAGGTCCCACAGTTAGGGACTGAGCACATATTTGTGTGGACTCACATTTATGTATGCATTACTGATTCTTCTTTGTGATCTGATATTTAAAAGTTTATAAATACCTAAAGAGGTAAATTTCTCCGAACCATATATTGTTTTTTAACTTTATTTTTATTGTTGACACTTTTACAGATGTCCCCATTCCCCCACCTCTTCTCCCACCTCTGCCTAACTCTCCCCTCCCCTCCCCTCTGGCCCCCACCACACTGTTGTCTGTATCTATGGGTCACGCGTACATGATCTTTGGCTGATCCCTTCACCTTCTTTCATCCAGCCCCCTCTCCTCACCCCCAAACTCTGGCAGCTGTCGGTCTGTTCCATGTATCCATGACTGTTTCTATTTTGTTCATTAGATTTGAAATACTTTTATGTATTATTAGATAGATTTAAAATCAGACAAGAAGACAATCTTAAAATTGTCATCTCTGGTTCTAATAGGGCCAACTAAAACTGGTGCACCCAATTTCCAGCCTGGTAACATGGCTAACGTTGACTATGTCCCTTACTGAAGAAAATCACCTTGCCCTGGATTTGTGGTTCCTTCCTACTCCCTTCAGTCAGCAGGGCAGGGGGACCCTTTTGTTGCTACTATACTAAGTCAGCCCATGGAATGATATAAACTGTTCACCTGGGAAGGAAAGACTCGAGTTCTGCCTCTGCTTCACTGTGAGATCTTAGACCTAACCTTCCTGGGCCTATGAGTCCTAACCTATAAAATGATGGTCTCAGACTAGGTATTAAAGGATCGCAACAGGTCTAACATTCATCACTGACATCATCTCTTTGGTGATCACGCCATCCCTTCTTCCATAAAGGAAGAGATGAAATTTAGATCATATGACATGGTGTTACTTCTACTCAATTATCCCAATGGTTGGTCCTAGCCCTCACTTACAGTTATTTTAAATGGTGCCAGAATTTTCCTCAGTAACATTAAGTTAGAACTCAGTGAAATCCAAGTATGATTATTCCTTCCAATGTTTTTTTCTTGGTACAATCATATAGTCTTCATTGTTGATCATTTTTAGAACACCCATCTGATAAATACGACCCAAGCAAAACGGGATCTTTTCAGAAGAGAAAGTTCCAAGGTCACAATTATGAACCCAATAGCTGTTGGGGTCAAAACACTGTAATATACCATTCTCTGTCTTTCTCTAAACACTTTGAATGATGAGTTCAGACAAATAAGTTTCAATAAACATAATTTCACATGGGATTGTCTCATCCATCCGTCCCCTCCACGTTGGCAGCCAGATTTTCACTAGACAAATCTACCCCCAAACAAAGTATGTGCTTACAAAGGTTAGTGTGGGCTCTATTTGGATAACAACAGCTTAATCATTTCAATCTTTAAAAAATAAAACAGCAGTTTTTGGAGGCCTCTAATTTATTTCGAGTTTCTTTTCTCATCTTGGATGGCCCTCCTCTAAAACTGGTTCTCATTTCCCCAAGCTCTTCTTGTGCTCTGAAAGCCACCCCAGCCCTTGGTGAAGCCGGCCTGACAAAAGTCAGTCAGCAAGATCAGCTTCTTTGGAAATGTAAGCTGTCTGGAGCTCCCCAATTTTAACGACTTCAGTTTGAACTGAAGAGGAGTTTATGGCTTCTCTAGTCCCTTTCCCTGTGGCAGTAAATTACCAACGATTAAAGAGCCAGCTTCCCCTCGCCCCTTTTGCCCCCGCCACTCCTCTTTCCTCCCAGCAAAAGCAGGAAAAAAAAACCCCTGCTCCCCAAAGCACAAAACCCGCCACCAAGGCAGCGGCACTGTGGTAATTTCCCAAGGCATTATGATTGATAATGATCAGCAGAGCGTGGGATAATAGCTCCCCTTAATTTACCGGTCCCTTTGAAGGGTTAAAATATGGCAGATGTTGATAGCTGACACTCCTTGCTAACAGGAAAGACACATTGCTGTGGGGCCCACTTCTAGGCTTTCCCTTCCCCGCAGCTGTCTGTGTCGAGCTAATTGTATCCACTTGTTTAACCTCGGGGAACGTCTGGAGGGGACCCAGTGCCACAAGGGTACCTTTTTTTTTAACGGTCATTTCCTCTCTGGTGTAACTTGCATGACAGTATGTGACAAGCAGAAATTAATGGGGACACTGCTGTGCCAATTCCTCCTGAATTGCTGACACTGGCTACAGGCTGCCTGCCTGCCACCCAGCCAAGACCTCACATGAAACATGGCGAGGGGCCCACAGCTCTATTCACCAGCAAGCCAGCTGGTCAGTGATGAGAGGATCCGAAACAATGTGGGGCGCACAAACCAGGAAGAAAATGCTTTACAAACTGCGTCAAACCAAGGAGGTAGCATTTGCCGGGAGTTAATGTGCTGGTTTATTTTCCCGAGGGGCAAACTGCAGGACTGCAACCTCCAAAGTACTTTAGATACAAGAAGGATTCCTCTTCCAAGGTCTTCTAAGGTGTAAGCTAAGACAGCAACATCAGGCAAAAGGAAGCCACGTGAGATTCATCTCCAAGGAGTCTTTTCTAGCCAGCGGCTTCCAGGAAGGCCTAGGAGCCAACAGGAGGGTATCGCTTGCCTCTAGCTAACTACCATAGTGCTGCCCAGCTTAAAAATTCTATGCATGGGGTACCTCTTTCACTCTTTCTCCCACATACAAGCACACACACAAAAGAATCTCAAGTTCAAGCCCATTAATTGCCTACAACGTTTTGTAAGATTGGGGAATCTGCCCCAACCTTTGCAAGGTCCACTTTCTCCTCTTAATATGATCAGGAATCAAACTCTGCCGGTGGTCACTTAAAATGGTGGCTCTGTTATAGATTAGGCCTTCCCGATTTCAGCTCAGACGAACAAATGACGGCACTTAATTAAGAAAAGGAAAAAAAGGCACAGCAGACCTAACCAATCTCGTGTACGACAAGAAAGTCAAGCGTAAGGAAAGAAAATGGAAAATTGTAGTGGGAAAATCACACTGGTAAGGATTTCAGAAAAACCTGTGAGGCTCTAAGGGTATTTCAAAAATGACACAACAAAGAGGCTCCCTAATTTTGTGTCTGGGCACAGCATGGAATAAAATTTTGGTGGCTCTGGAGAAGACGACCGTCTCATAAACACAACAATCTATTCAATCCCCTTTTTCTTCCCTCGGAAGTTTTAAAGTGTACTAGTTAACGTGAGAACACAGCTAATTTCTGAAAACACAAGAAGTACTTAACAGCAACCAGGGAATTCAGCAAATGAACAACGTGCAGGTTTTGGTCTAAGTTAGAAAGCGCTTTCGTTTTGGGGGGCGGGGGGCGGGTAGCAGGGGGAGAGAATGCAATAACCTGCAGTGTTACCAGGTTTACCCCAGGGAGAAAGACAACAAGTGTTTCTACTTCCAAGAGGCCTTTCAAAGCCAACATTGGTGTGGCGGCCTCGGTGTGGTCATTCCTAGGCCACAAAGAGTTTGTTACAGGGACAGGCAGACTACCTTTCCACCAATAAATGGAATTAAAAAAATTCTCCAACTTACTCTGGCAAGAAGCACAAGATCAGAGAGAGAATAAAATGGTATGCATGCCCACATCCCCCAGATAACGACTCTGGCAATTACTTTAGTGGGTGGGTTGTTACTTCTGTAAATATAATCTGTGAGAGACCCACTGAATTTCAGAAAGGTTTAGAATGTCCCTGACTCAAACTGGAATTTAGGCCTGGAAAAGACACAAAACAAGAAGTCATGGAAGTGGAAACACTAATTTCTTAAACACATTTCCCAAACGTACTATTGAGACAGTATATAATGCGACCTGAGCCTTTTTTAAATGTCCAGTGCCAATGGAGTTTTTAAGTACCCCTGCCTTCTGATCACAAAGTAATATTCTAAGGAAAACATAAATACTCCCAATCTACAGGGTGCTAAGAACATACTGTGTAAGTAATAGGTCCTTTTTGCCAAGACCGTTGTGGCAACATTCATAAACTGGAATCCCATTTAACCTCAGGCATTCCCTCTTATGTGACAACTAGATGGTATGAACTGGAATTTCTCAAAACAGATTCTCCAAATACTAGCAAAGACGTGTGTGCGCACGCGCACGCAACCCTGAGCTTGAAGTGTGATGTCTACAGCCTCCCCAGTGGCTCTGTAGTCCGCCGCCAAGGACCCCAGTGAGAAGTGGGCTGCGGGGGGGCTCTGTATGTCATTTCTCCTTAGTTAAAGTATATCATTTGCTTTTATGAATTTAGCTCCAGTTTATGTTTCTGTGCTCCCAAGTTTTTCCAGACTATAAATATTCAATTTAACAATGCCAGAAGGAATAAAAGAATTCTGCACATGGAACTTGATTTCATAGATACATTTTAGAAATGCATATTTTTAGGTTAAATAGGGGATACCTGTCCTTAATAAAATAGCCTCTCTCAGCTCACATGCTGTATTGAAGTGGTCAAAAGCCGCATGGCTTGTCAAAGGCTATCCAACAGCACACATGTTCGATTTGAGAGTTAGGGAACTGAACCGTATTTTCAAAGGCGATCCAGCAAGCAGCTGGATATATAACACATGTACAGGTTTCCCAGCCCTGCCTGATGCTTCCTCAGGCCGCTTATCAGAACAAGAAGAATAGAGATCTCTGTTATGGCTTTCCTGTGGCAAGCAAAAGACAAGGCGATGATTTTCCAGTCCATTTCCCCTGGCAACGTGCTCATCAATCACCAGAGGCTAGGACTTTGTTATTTCGACTGGAGGAAAGAAAGCTCAGTGGTTTCTGTCTGAGTGAAATGGGCCTCTCTCCCCTGCAATGTTGCCTCCATCTTTGACGGCTTAGGGCACACAGGCTGAGCTGGAACACAGCTATTCACCCAGTGCATAGATGGCTTAGTCTGGAATAAAAGCTATTTTGAATGTGTTTGGTGATGCCAATTTTCTAAATCCAACATGGAGACTACCAAAATGCTGCAGGTACTTAAACTGCTGTAAACAATGTGTCCTCAACAGTTTTCATTTACTATCATCCACACTATTTTCATTTCCATATGTTCAAAGGGCCACAATGGGAAGGGACAACAGACTTACAGGAAGAGGAAAAAAAGCTTGAAACATAATAAACATACATTCAGATTTCCTTTGCTTAGCATCACCCCCCTCCCCACCCCGCCACTTTTCCCTCCTTTAATTTAGAAGAAATGTAGGTTGCCTTTGGGTGGATAATGGATAGTGGAGTTATTTGTGTTATTGTAAGGGCAATTGCAGGTTATAAAGATTGCGGTTAGCATTTTGAGTCTCAAATTAAATACCCATATTTTATTACTTCAGGAAAAATTGGTAAGACATCTGACAGTCCTTCATTAAACTAATTCTGCATTCACAGCATCTTACCTATTTGTGGGCAATCTCCCTGTACAGGCCAATAGAAGTTTGAAAAGTTCCTTTTTTAGCAGACAGAGAGTCATGCGTATGTCTAAAAAGCCTTTGATTATATCATATAATTGTTATGAGCTCATTTTTAACAAAAGGACTGAGATTTGATTTCAAGTAAAAACTATTGAAAAGTCAAAGATTATTAAAGAAACCCACACTAGAGTCTGCCACTGTAGTAAAAATAGGCTCGTAACTTTATTTTACTCCACATGCAGACATTAATTTAAAAGTTCACTACTCACCAGCAATGGCCCCCATTTATAATCTAATGAAATTTCACCACATGGTCAAATGCCAGTAAGATTAGAGATAATAACAATGGTATCAGTCAGTTTTATGAGAAAACCTATCATATTTTTTTTTCTAGTTTTTCAATGTTTGCCATTTTATCAATATCAGCATCAATAAAAATGCGCCATATATATTAAATATATATACACATCATTTTTACAAAACATGCCCTATGGTATTGTCCAACAGCAAAAGGAATGATACTACATTGCCAATTGTTATGTTGGGCTATAAAGACAATGTGTATGTCGATGTAAGAACTTCAAACTTCTCTGTAATACAAGAAATTCTCCATAAAAAATGGATGTTAAAACAACCTTGTCAGATAAAAATACTAGGGTAAATATCATGAAAACACCATTTTGTAGGGCAAAAGTAGTCGACTATTGGCAATTCATATGGCTTAATATAGTAATAGTACATGCTCATTTTAGGCCATAAATATAAACAATCCATAATATCTCAACAGAGACAGACATTTCTAGTATCTTAGTGTATTTCCTTTTAGTTTTCTGTACATGTATTCAAAATGTATTTCAAAATTGGGGTCATACTTTACATACAGTTTGGATCTCATTCTTCTGGCAATTATTCTTCGAGAATGAGTTTTTTAAAGAAATCATTCTGTTCAATGAATTTTCATAATTTATTTAACCCTCTCCTATCATGGTGCATTTTGATTTTTAATGTACAATTCTCTGGTTATTTGTGAGGTCGAATATTTCCCCTATCTACATACCAGCCATTGTGTATACATGCATTTCTTTGTGAATTTGTCTATGTTCCTTCTTCATATCTAAACTGGGTAATGTTCTTTTTCTTATTGGTTTGTAAGAGCTTTTTATATGTTAAGGATATTAAACCTCTGGCATAATTTTTGCAAATATATGCCTTTTAGTTTTATTTATAATATTTTAAGTTTAAACTTTTATAGTATACTCTATGAATTATTTCTTTTATGATAACATCTACAGTATTTTTTGCTTAGAAAATTCATGTCTACTCCCAAATCTAATATTTGTTTATATATTATTCTATTCATTAACAAAGATAAGAAGTGGCCCTACACATATACACTTTTTGAAATTAAAGTGTTTAGACCATATAAGAGAGCACTTGCTGGGTATCCAAAGTTGAAAGTGCTGTCTTCAGCCTCCTAACCAGCACTAAATGTTACTAAATCAGGCCTGTTTCTAGCAAAATTTACAAGCAAACTCAGCTGTCTCTTTTCTAAGGAAAATTTCCTGCTGTACAAAGGGTTACCTCTGAACAGTATCTCCATTATTTCACCCATGACTCCATTCCTAATTTTCTGTTTTCTGGCAGCTGCTCTCTAACTTACAAATAATGTGTGTCTTTGTTTGGAGTTCCTTAAAAAAACTCTATATTCTAAATGTGGAAGAAAGCTCAATTTATTTTACTTTGAAACCTGAGAAATCAATAACATGAACCATATGTTAATTATGGAACTTGGTGATAAATAAAGTAAGAAGTCCTGTGAAACTCTGGTGGTGAAAGTGATGGCGAAGCTGAAACAGAAAAGGAAAGGAGTCTTTTCTCTTGGTGTGTGATGCTTTCATAAATCTCTCCGCTTGGGAGGACACCAAAATGCAGCTCTTCTCTTAATTCAGTCTAATGTAATTTATATTTTACTTTCTTCCCAGTTCCTAAGTGTTTTTATCAAGATCTTACAAGTGACGATGAGATGCATATCAAAGGCTGTTAGTATCGTAGCAACATTTAGAACAGATGATGTCAAAAAAAAACTTAATCAATATTTTTGTCCTTGTATGTCATTTATTTGCATTCATATAGTTTTGTACTGGAGGCATTAATTGGCCCATCTTTAATATCTGATTTAAATATTAAAGAATTTCAGGATTGTACTAAATTGCTGTGATTAGAGTAATAATGATAATGAGGGGATAAGAGTAATATAATGTTTCTGATATTTACACTCGAAATAATCACGTTTTCAAAAAGTTAGTTTTGGGGTTTATTGTAGGACACAAAACTCTACTTTTTTCCTGGGACTCATTTGATTGATTCTCTTCTTACCATCAACCTATTTTTCTCTTTTCATATACTCCACCCACCTGACCTGGAACATATCTTCATGGAAGGAGGGGCAGAGGGAAGCAGGGCCCTCACCTACAGCATTCACACAATCTTAGTCTGAACCAACACTTGAGGTCATCAGCTAGGGATGATAATGAATTTCTCAAGTCTAGACCTGAACATTAAAATGTGATATATGAGTGAAATCAAAATGTCGACAAGAGCAATTCAAGTGTTCATTCCATATTAATCGTATCCTCAGAACATCTTCAGTTGAGGATAACTGATTCCAGATCAATTAGTATCTGATTGCTGAATGCGACTTAACCTTTAATGTTGAAATTCCTAAAGTTAATTCATAGTAAAACCTCCTATGCCCTGTGGTCCCCAAATCCTGTTACGTTCTATTTTAGCTTTCCAATCTAAAAGTGCTGTGACTATATTAGAATAGAATGATAAATATTTCTTTGGTTTTGTCCAAGAAAGGAAAAGTGAACAAGTATGGTCAGGGCAACAGAGAGGAATGGTAAATATAAAAAATCAACAAAGCTACCAGTTTATATTTGTTAAAGGCTTAGAACCACAACTGGAAGAAATGTGAACAGTCAAAGCTTCTAGTGTATGAGCCTCAAAGGGAGGCCTGAGGACTATGTTTGGCTGCACTGGTGTCAATGCTAAAAATCTACGACTATCATCCACTTCAGGTTCGTATGGTTTTGGTTCCTCATCTATAAAAGAGGGTTAGGAATTCTGACTGGTTACACTTGCAAGTCTGGTAATGGCTTACTAATTTAAGGCCACAAAGAACTATGAAAACATAAATGAAATGGAATAAAAAGCATCTTTCAAAGGCCAAATCATGACCCCTTTTTTTTTTTAAATGAATAGTTTTCTGGGTGGCCTAAGACTTTCTAGTTGGAATTCTCATATTCCTACACAACTTCTCTTCATTCTTAATGAGTTAGCATTTTCCAATAGAACATATTAAGGATTAAAACTCAGTGCTTTTAAACAAATATCATGTGCGGGCAACTGTAGTTAAAATGCCACACCTGACTTCACCTGGTCTTAGGTTAAGAGTCTTCTGATTGACTGAGGTTATCTATGCACAGGCAAGCAAATATTCCATAGGTTTGAGTCATCTTAGAATGTAAGGGAGATGCTCTCCATTTCCCAGTCATGCCATATGAACTTACTAGAAACTGCCTCCTGACATTATGTTTGGGACTGGGGAATGGGTTCGGCAGGGCTCTCATGCTCAATGAGCACCCCAGGGAGAGATTATGTAGCTCATTCACTGACTGCACTTGGAGGAACAGAATATCTTATTTACCTAACTTCATTAATATTTTTTTAGATAGGAACTCATTTCTGCAAAACTTGTTGGGTTTAGTCTATTTTTCCAGGCATCCAAATTAAGCCTACTGTTGTATGGTAGTAGCCAGAGATTTCAGAGATTAGATTCATACTTAATTATTTCTAATATTTGAGGAATTATCTTTTACTCCCTTAAGACTCCAAGTTTCACAGTGTCCAGATTCTTGGCAAGAAGGCTGTGATTTACATCCATGAGTCCAACTTCAGTCAAACACTCCTTGTTTGCTTTTCCACTAGAGTCAATCTTTTAGGAGAATTTTGCTCTTTGATGAAAAGGAAGAGGAAGAGCAGAATGATAGTAATCACAGTATTTCCTATGCTGTAGATATTTGATTCTCATGACTGGCATAATGGGGTTGTCAAGCCTTCATTACCAACTGTTTGCGAAAGCACTTTTCATTCAACAAATACTTACTAACACCAGTAATGATTTTCTTATCTGCAATAAAAGGATTAATTCTTCTACTTTTTTTAGGAATGAGGAATAAGATATTGGGTTGGCCAAAAAGTCTGTTTAGTTTTTTCCATAAAATAAAAGACACATTTTTCTTTTTCACCAATAACTTGATTGATTTAGATACTTTGAGCATGTCGGCTATCTCCCCATGTGGTAGAATGCTGATTTTCGCAACTGATGTCTCAATTTGATTGCTATCAACTTTAGCTGGTCTACCTGACCATGGGACACCGTCTAGCAAGAAATCTCCAGCATGAAACTTAGTAAACCATTTCTGACATGTTCAATCAGTCACGGCACCTTCTCCATACACTGTACAAATCTTTTTTTATTTGCATTTCAGTTGCGTTTTTTACCTTTCTTGAAATAATAAAGCGTAATATGCTGAAAATGTTTATTTTCTTTCATTCTCAATATTAAAATGACTGAACAAAAATTCACCAATTTTGATGTTTTTTTAAAAATGCACGCTGATATGACAGCTGTCACAATAAAATCTAACAAAATTGTTTTGAATGAAGTTAAAGACAACTAAGCACTACTACAGCCACCTTAAAGAAAAAAACCCAAACGAACTTTTTGGCCAACCCAATACTATCTTAGATAACTGATGGATACCTTCTCTACATGCCTTTAACTAATTTAAAATTTAGTGGCTCTGGCCTTGTAGCTTAGTGGGTTAGGGTGTCATCCCAATAGGTCAAGGTTGTGGGTTTGATCCATGGTCAAGGCACATATAAGAAATCAACCAATGAATGCACAAATAAATGGAACAACAAACTGACATTTCTCTCTCCCTCTTTCTTTCTAAAAATAGTAAATAAATACAAATTTTAGCGATTGTAATTTGTTAGCAATTGTTCTAGTTCAATTAGCATTTTCTTAACTTTCAAACTTCACAGTACATATGGGTATCTGAAATTTCTGGATAACAATGTTAAAAGTCAAATAAATAAATAAATATAGGAGAGTATTTTCAATTAGATTTGAAAAAAGCAACTTACAGTGGGGACTGGGAAGAACTTTGCACACCATGGTGAATTACTGGAATCTTATGTTTAAGTTTTCAAAAATGTATAACTAACCAAATTATCTTTTAGATATACACTCCTGAGAGATGAGAATGGGGCCTAAGATTCATAGCGTTAATCAGTCTCTTCACTGGACTTGGTTTCCTATCCCTAGTAAAAAACATATTTAACACAGTCCAACATTGAAAGAGAACAATTTCTGGAATTTTGTTATGTCCGTGCTGTACTAAAGGAGAAGATGCTTTTCGTTCTAGTGAAGACCAGTTACTGGTTTTAGACTTTATCTAAACCAAACCAGCAGAGCAAATCCTTCAGCACTATATGGATAATCCCACAGAGCCCCTGCCCACCATAGACAACTAATGTAAAAGAGCCAAGTGGGTGTGTTGAGATATGCTACGCCCCCAACCAACTTTTCTATTGTGTGTGTGTATAGTTAAAATCTACCCTTGAAAAATCAGTTTATTCACCTGTATAATGAGAATATTGATGCCTACATTTCAGAGTTAATTCGAGGGTTAAAGGCAAGACCTTGGATAGTTACTAACACTTGTTTACAAGGTCCCTTATATTCCAAATGGTAGGCTAGTGCTGGGGATATGTAATAAACTGGAGGTCTGACTTCAAAGCTCATACCTTCTAGTTGGGAAAGATAAAAAACACACTTAAAAATTAATGAGATAATGTCAGCTCAGTCTTATGAAGAAGATAAAATAGGACAAGGTGATGTAATGTGGTAAACTATCACTAACTGTTGAGCTTTAGCTGAGATGATCAGAGAAGGAATCATGATGATATGACATGAATTGGGGCTCGCTAGAATGATAAGAAGAAGACATCTTGCTTGTGGGGCTTGGGAAAGGGAGGCATAGAACATTCCAAACAGAATGAAGAGGGTGTACACACTGAGCTGGAAGTATGCTGGGAGAAGAGAAAGAAAGCAGGTGAGGCTGAAGAACAGTGAACCAAGAGAAGGGTGGAGGCAGATCAGAGTTTGGAGGCTACAGGAAGAAGGAGCACCAGATCATGGAAGCCTTTTGATTTTATTCTATAGGTCATAGGCAACCCTGGAGGAAAGTTTTCAGTAGGGAAATACCACTTTTATTTATGTTTTAATAAGACTGTCATACAAAGAATGATCTATGAGGGGACAGAAGTGGAAGCAGCATATTGAGTCAGGAAGCTGGTTTGATGGTTCGGACCACAGCTTTAGCAATGAAGATATTGAGAAGTAGATTGGGGATATCTTTGGAGGATAAAACCAAAAGTACTTGCTAGCAGACTGGATAAATACAGTTAAGGAAAGCAAGAAACCAAAAATGATGCCTAGGTTTAGGGCTCAAACAATGGGGCAGATGGAGAAGGCTTGAGTTAGGGAGCTAATTCTTGGGCAGTGTTTTGATGGAAAGATATCTCAAATGCTTATTTGATTATAATGCATTTAGAGTGTGGGGAGAGGTCAGACGGGGATAGTAAATGATATGTGAACATTTTGGCCTAAATGACATCTGCCAGAAAGTGTAGACAGGGAAGAGAAGAGGACTGAGGATGAAGCCTTGGATGTTCCAACATTTAGAGGAAAAGAGTCACCAAGGAGACTGTAACCATAAAGGTCTGGCACATGCTAAACTTAGATGAGAAGTATCCCTCTTTTGTGCAGAGCATCACTCTGCTATCTGTCCCGATGCGGATATAGGCTGGGTATATACTGTTGGTAACTTTTTAATAGGCTCTATAGAATCAATGCCTAAGGTGAGAAAGCATTTTCTAAAGAGATTCCAACTTAGTTTCATTGAAGTGTCATTTGCTTATTTTAGTTAGTCACTATTTATTTTATTGAGTCAGTCTAGCAGTACCTATAGAAAGACCTTAGTGTTTATTTAATTTGTATTTCCTTTTAGGAAAAAAAAACCCCAAAAAACCCAAACCACTAAGTAACTGTTATAGTCTGTTATTACATACTCTTAGATAAATGTATTTGCATTAATTCCTTCTTCTTTCTTCTGATATGAATTCAGCTACTACAAGGGCTTGAGAAATTGCTTAAGGATTTGTTTCTGGGAGAAAACTCAAAATCTAGGTGATCTAAAAATGTTCTCCCCGAAGAAGCTTCTTGAATTATTTTAAGTTACCACAGTTGTAACTCACTTGTCGCACATCTCCCCCTGTATTTGGGATGAACTCAGCGTTGACTCACTACCAATCATCTCTCCTACTGGAGTCAATGGCCAATTGCTGGCGCTACTGTAATTTAACCCTCTAGCTATTCAGAATGGCTGCTTAACTTTTGCTTAGCAATATATCCGCTGTTCCTCTTTTTAAAATACCCCCAAATTCTGTGTGGAGGGGGGATGGCGTGGGGGAGGACATACACAGATAAGTGTGTGCATGAGGGTCTGGTTTGTGTGGAGAAACCATTTCTTTTGAGTTAAAAGACTATTTGAAGCTAACTTTCCACAGAGAAATCCTAGGTTACATTCCTGAACAGTTCAGATGCCAGTTTTTTAAAAAACGGAACACCTGTAAGCACAACAGTTAATATACTACAAATAATGTAATTTTTATAAGGCATAATAAGGGTCTAGAATGTGCATAAATCAACTAAGTAGAACATTACAATAATCAATCTTATAAAATGTTGAGTTGATATGGAAGGGAAGTGAAACTAAAATGACTCTTAGGACTCAGGTTGGAGAGAGCCTAAAGCCAGAGACTACAGAGGAAGCTGCACCAAGCTACACAGAGCCTAGGAAAGTGCAGCGTGTGTGAGAATGTGTGTGTGTGTGTGTGTGAGAGAGAGAGAGAGAGAAAGAGAGAGAGAGAGTGGCGGGGAGGTAGTGGGTAGTGGTGAAGGTGGTAGAGAAGGAGGCAGTAAAGAGAAAGGGTAAGAGTATGGGGAACATAGGATCTTGAGTATCAATAAAAAATAAACTGTCTGGCCTTGGCCAGGTGGCTCAGTGGGGAGCGTTGTCACATAACCAAAAAGTTGAGGGTTTGATGCTGGTCAGGGCACAAACCTAGACTGTGGGACTGTGGGTTTGATCCCTGGTTTGGGTGTATATGGGAGGCAACCAACCAATGCTTCTCTCTACCATCGATACATCTCTCCCTTCCTCTTTCTCTAAAAACAATGGGAAAAAAAATGTCCTTGGTTCTCGGGTGAGGAAAATAAATAAATAAATAAATAAACAACTCTGGGAAACTACACTGGCCTGCTCAAAGCCTTAGGAGATCCTACTATAGGACTGAACTATATTGGATGTCACATTGTTTCAAGTTGAGGACCATCTTAGAGTAAAAGACTAAAGGATGAGGTCTTTTGCACCAGAACTACTGTTATTACCACACTGCACTTTGCTTATTAAAATTAATTTTATTAAATAGTCTTCTCAGGCATTGTTCACACATGTAGTTTCTTTTCGAATTATTTCGTGTTACTACGAAAAGCAGTTCGCATTAAATATCAGGAGAGATGTGTGTGCGTGTGTTTTAAAAAACATGGTCTCTTCAATTACTCCAGTCATGATATTAGATTGAAAAGAATTTCCTTCCAGGATCCTTATCATTATTGTGGAGTATTTGTTCTTTGAATTTCTTGCCTTGTTTTTAAGATCACCTTATTATGCAACATCTGCTCTGAATTTCAAATGTGATAAACAGAGTATGAGTGTCGGTGGCAGATGGCTAATGACCAGCAGCGACAGGGCATTCAAGCCTGCCTTGTTTTCTGAGAAGCGATATTTTCATGTTAATTTGTTCTGTGTCCTGCAAAGATGAGACAAATCACCTGCTCATAATTCAGGCAAAGTGGAGACCACCAGGAGCAGAGAAGGGCCATGGCTTGTTCCTTTAGGGTGAGAGGAGAGAGGGCTCTGAGACTTTCCTCCTCTGCAGCACAGGGGACCAGTCAGTCACTTTGCATTATGTCAGCTCGAAAAAGATGCATCAGCCCCAGGCATCCCATGTTGACATCAGAGCCACTGTTTACTGCAAGCAGATATTATTCATGAAAACAGATATTTCCCAGAGGCAGAAAACAGGTGCTATTAAGAGTGCGTGTCAGACTCTGAAGTCTGGGTTTTGTAAAATAAACCTAATAGTACACTTTATCTCCTAATGAAACTATTAACAACCAACAGAAATCTCTAAGAAACATTCAACAGAAGATAAAATGAAATGTAATTCACAGAGAAAATGACTCACCAAACACAAAAACCTTGAGCTTTTCAGCCTTCTCAAGCCCTAGAGAATTCATTTGTCAAAGATGCATAAATAAAATATTATTTTTGTTCTAAGACTGAGTCATCCAAAGAGATGACATGGTCTTGAGCTAAAAGAATCCTGCCCTGTTTTGGAGAGGTAGCTGATCTTTTGTGTGACCATTCAGGGTCTTCAAATCCTGCTTATGAAATTATATTGCTGATTTCATCAAACTTGTTACATTCACAGAATGTCCAAAGAATATTAAGTTCGTAGAGAGTTTGTAAGATAGTCAGTAAGTTAGGTCATATACTAGGAAAGGTAATTTACTGCATAAAGGGAAGCCTAAGTACTGAAATGATAGTTCAGTTAAGAGGGCACTACATTTGGAAAACATGTAAAGCATTATGATTTTTATATATGAGTCTCTCCCCATATATATCCTGCCATATAGTAGTTCTCTGTCTGGGTAGCAGTTACAAATGACTAAGGAACAAGGTGAAGGAATTTATTTATAGTTCTTGTTCTTTCTGATCCTTTGTTACAGGGTAGCAGATAAACGCATGAAAGAGAAAAAAATAACAATCTGAAAACCCATTTTTTTCCTCATAAGGTCCCCATAAATAAAAGGTGCAAAATAAGCAAAGATACTGACAATTTATCATGAACCCTAAAAAAAGGTGTCAATTTCTGCCTCATAAGTTTAATTAAACATGAAAGTCCAAGCAGACAACATCAAATCTCCAATGGTCAAATGAAAATTGAAGGGAAATTGCAATGAATTATTCCATAATTAAGTAGATCAAAAAATAACTTCTGAATTAGAAATAAGAAAGCAAGATATGGCAATGATAAGCCCATGATGCAAAATTTGGTATTTGACTTCACATATGGCAGGTATGAAGCTTCTTTACACTAAGGCCACATGAACGGATATATGTTGGGGTATCAAGAAAAGACATTAAAGAATGTGATGAAAACCTCAAGATGAAGTACAAATAAGATGTATATATGTGTTTTTTTTTAATAAGGTGTATTTTAAAATGTTGGGAAGTACTGCTTATGATTTTATTTTATTCTCATGAGCCTCTCAATGACAATTTTCCATTAAGAACTATACCCTTAAATTACTTTATCAAAGTCTGACATGAACACTATACAGTAATTACAAGATTTCCCAAATGAGTTCAACCAACTATAACCTTGACAAAAAAATACTTAAGAGTGATTTTCTGCCTTTAAAAAAACCCAAGCAAGGGAAACAAAAGAAAAAAAAAACCCCAAATGGGTCTAAATCAAACTAAAAAGTTTTTGCACAGCAAAGGAGACCATCAATGAAATAAAAAGACAACCCACAGAATGGGAGAACATATTCAGCAATACATCTGATAAGGAGTTAATATCCAAAATCTAAAAAGAACTCACACAACTCAACACCAAAAAAACAAACGATACAATTAAAAAATGGGTAAAGGACCTGAATAGACACTTCTCCAAAGAGGATATACACGTGGCCAATAGACATATAAAAAGATGCTCAACATCACTAATCATCAGAGAGATGCAAATTAAAACCACACTGAGATATCACCTCACACCTGTCAGAATGGCCATCAATAAATCAACAAACAACAAATGCTGGCGAGGACGTGGAGAAAAGAGGAATCCTTTGGACTGCTGGTGGGAATGCAGACTGGTGCAGCCACTGTGGAAAACAGTATGGAGTTACTAAAAAAATTAAAAATGGATCTGCCTTTTGGCCCAGCAATTTCACTTCAGGGAATATACCCAAAGGAAACCAAAACACTAACTCGAAAGAACATAAGCGCCCCTATGTTCATTGCAACGTTATATACAATTGCCAAAATATGGAAGCAGCCCCAGTGTCCATTGGTAGATGAGTGGATAAAACAACTATGGGACATTTACACCATGGAATGCTACTCATCATAAAGAAGAAGAAAATTTTACCCTGTGTGACAGCATAGATGGGCCTGGAGAACATTATGCTAAGTGAAATAAGCCAGTCGGAGAAAGACAAATGCCATATGATTTCGCTCATATGTGGAATCTAATAAACAAAATAAACTAACAAGCAAAACACAGGCAGAGTCACAGATAGAGAGCAGGATGATGACAATTGGGGGTGGAGGGATAGAGCAAAAAGGACTCAAGGACATTGACAACAGTGTGGTGATTGCATTGGGGAGGGGAGTATAAGGAGGTTAAATGGTAATGGAAAAAAGCAGTAAAAAAATAAAAAAACCCAAAACATATTTAAATGAACTTGATAAATTGTTCTATGTGTGCACTGGGAAAATAAGCCCATGATGGGCTCTTTTCCAACAAACAGGTTGATGAAAATAGTACTGAACACAAAGATTTGACCCCTACAATACCTAGTCAGACACTACGGAGCATTCCAGTTTTATCCAACTACTTCCCGTCTAATGTAATTTGTGTCCTGAACTCGCACTAGAATATCCTGAATTTAAGTGGGCTAAAAGGTAAACAGTGCCACAGAAAACAGGATAGGGGACAGCTGGTCAAAGAAAATTCCCTGGGCCTAAATGATCTGATAGAAGGTCTTTTCTAATTTTGTTTCGTATCTATTTCATGTTAAAATATTTTCCATTTCTATAATTAATTTGCAGCATGATATGTGTTGATATATGCCAGACTTTGTCAATAGCAGTATTTATGAATTTGAAGAACCGTTTAGAAAATATTTTGGTATCATAATGCAAAAAATCAGCTATAGATTTTTGTGCTTACTTATAAATAAGTTTTTTAACTTGAAAATATACCCTAAAGTATATAAATAACCATGGATGTGCACCACATGCTTCTGTGTGTACTTTACCTCTTCCCTTATACTCTAAAGTCCTGGAGTGTAGGTTGATGACTGATTCAGTTTTATGTTCCTGGAGTGCCTAGCACAGATGTATCCCTGTAAATATTCAATTAATATTTGTACAAGTATACTCAGAAAAATACTCTTATTACCACAAAGCATTCTATATAAAGGATCTGTGTTTCCAATAGGTTGTTCATAATAACAATATTCTCGACATAGTTATTGAGATGTTTCACAAATGAGACTATACAGTGAAATATTTGTATTTTCTGGTTATGTGCTTAAAATATTTAATTAACCAGAATCTCAACTAGCCGGAACCTCCTATTGGATTGGTCAAAAATTCCATATGGTTTTTTTTCATAAAATAAAAGAAACATTTCTCATTTTCACAAAGAACTTTCTGATTTGGATATTTTGAGTATGTTGGCTATCTCCCATATGGTATAAAATGATTGTTTTCAATTAATGTTTCAATTTGACCACTATCAAGTTCAACTGGTCTATCTGACCATGGAGCATTGGCCAGCAAGAAATCTCTAGCAGGAAACTTTTCAAACCACTTTTGGCACATTTGGTCAGTTACACACCTTCTCCATACACTGCACAAACCTTTTTTTTGTATTTCAGTAGCATTTTTACCTTTCTTAAAATAACAAAGCATAATATGCCGAAATATTGCTTATGTTCTTCCCTCTTCAACATTAAAATGACTCAAAAAAATTCACCAATTTTGATAATTTTTTTAATGCACTCTGATGCGACAGCTGTCACAATACAATCTAACAAAACTGTTATGCATGAAGTTAGACAACAGAGCACTACTAAAGCCATCTTACAGAAAAAAAACCAAAGGAACTTTTTGGCCAACCCAATTGCAGATGTTTATCCTGCAATCCAAGTGTTAAAAAAAGTCAGTTACAGAAACAAAAGATACAAGTTAGCTTAAAACTATTCGTTTGATGGTATTCTAGTGTATTTAAATGATTATTCATATTTTGAATAATAACCTTAAAGAATCACAAATGTTTTGATTACCAAAAAACCCCTATATTTAATAAGGAAGACAAGTTTATTAGCATAGTTTAGAAAATGTTTAAAAATTAAGGATGAAGACAAAATGGATATTGTGATTAACCTTTAGGTTAGCAAAAAATATTCAATTAGCCATTAAGATACAAATTAATTGCCTGAAATATTTCAGTTGAACACAGCTTCATTTTACTATGAAAACGTCAATACACCATTAACCCCAAACCTTAAATGACCACAGCTCCTCTCCCTCCCCCCACCCCCACCAGCTAAAATGGTCCCTGTTAGCATCAGTGGGGTGCTGCCCTGATGGTGGAAGAAATTCAACAGCCTCTGGGAAAATCTCCTGTTCAACACAGAATGAAGTGACGTTTCCTGTCCTTGCAGATAGATGAAAAACTCAGAAATACTTTTAACAAGTCACCTTGTCAAAAGCTTCTGGGGAGAAGCACCATCTTCTCCGGCCCCTGCCTTCCATCCCCCAACCAACCCTCGCTTGGCTGCTCCGCCACCCCCTTCTTCTCCTTTACCTCACTTTGGTGGGCATCTTTCTACCTGTTCCTCGATTTTCCTGTTCACCTCTCCTTCCCTCGAGAATCCGCCCACCCTCATCTCACTGCATTTCTATTCCTGCCAGATGAAGCCCTAGTTTAGCTTCTCTCTGCCTTATCAATCATTTAACCAGATATTTTTGCAGACAATTCCGAAACTCAGCAGCCTCTAACATCCTAAAACAATTTAATGTGAAGCTCAAAAGATCTAAGTAGGTGGCAATGTATGGTATAAATATATGGCTACCTTCTCTTGCGGCTTAAAAAAAAAATGACCTCCCCAAAGCAAAAAATTTTAACTTAGAAATACATCAGAAGAAGCCAATAATTATTTTATCAGTTTATGCTTAAGCTGTTGGTTGGCAATGTATCTTATTTATTGAGTACCTAGATGTACTAATCAGCGATTTTCAATTGGTGTGCTGCAAGAACTTTTAAAACATGCAATACCTGACTATTTAGTCAGGGGCACTGACCTATTTTCCCTTAGATCGTCAAATTGAAAAATGGCAACAGCCACCATAACAATGGCCATCTGGTGTAAGTGAATCAAAACTACACCTATTTTTTTGTCAGATTGGCAAAAAAAATTATATACTTTTTGGTGTGTTGCAGAATTTTTGCAATTAGTTTATGTGTGCCATGAGCTAAAAATGGTTGAAAATAACTGGTATAAATCACTGTGTAGGGACCATCAGAAGAATACAAAGATGAACGAATAGGTAAGAAAGACAGGGACATAAATAATTGCAATTAAAGGTAGAAAAGTTGATAAAGAAGGAGAGATATATAGAAGAAGGGCCATAAAACAAATGAGATTACACCCAGCTATAAAAGTTGATCAAATGATATCTGGGGTGGGCCTTGAAAATTTTAAGCAGTGATTATTGGTGGGGGAATCCAGGAAATGGCAATGAGAAGGAGAGCCACAGAGGTAGGAAATCATGAGCCTCACTAAGAGAATGGGGATTAGTCCAAGGTGGCCAGGAAATGGGGTATGTGAAGAGGGGCTATGCTCTGCCCTGCAGGTGGAACATGGGATTTTGAACAAACTCAAAAGGGAGTGAATAAAGGCACCAGAATACAATTTGAGAGGAAAGGTGGGCACCAAGATAGAAGAAGACCAAGAACAGGTAGTTAGGAATAGCTACACTTAAAGAGATTTAATGCCCTTGAAATTGCTCCGAAAGAAATGAGAGAGACCATTACTGAGTACCATCTTCTTTTATGAAAGGCAGATGGGAGAAAATAAGTTCTGTATTAGCCTAAAACCAAAGGAATAAATCAAGTTCTAAATGTCAGTATCTGGGAATACCACCAGCTATCACTGAAAGACATTTCTTACTCTGTTTAGAAGATAAACTATATTCATCTATTTATTCCTATAAAAATGATTCATTTCTAAACAATGAATGATAAGGTAAAGAGTCTGTTTAATTAAGTTACGTAATTCACAAAAACAAAAGGGTCTTTATGAAGATCTGCACATGGTGTGCATAGATCTAAAAAATTTACTGTGGAGTTCAATTAAGCAGAACAAAGGCAGACCAACAAAACTTTTTAAGCAGCTTTTTCCATTGGAAAGAGTTTCTAGTCAGTACACAGCATTTGTCTGGCTGACCTCTAAAAAGTCTGAAGTCATCTTTGAATCCCTAGAGTTTGGGATGGTACCTGGCACTTGGCTTCCTATAAATGTTTTATTAGTGAGAAAAAAATGGAGAAAGAAAGGCCTAACAGCAGTATTTCAGATTTACACAGTCGGAGTATGTCCTGGAGTCAGTACTCTAGTATAATACTCCATGTGCTCTAAATGATGTTTCAAAATATATCTCTCAGGGTCCATGATCCATCAGAAAAAGACTGAGCTATATTTATTACACTATTATTTCCAAGCTTAGAGCTAGATAATGTAAAATAGATATTTCTCAATAAATGTATTAGAACTAAAGGATTTTCCACTGAGCCCTAAAATTAATGAACTAGAATACATTCCATTTGTAAACATCCCACTATATTAGATATATTTATCTATATATTGAGTTTCAAAAGCTCTAATTGTGGCAATTTTCAGAAGGAAAGAATGTCATTGCTTAATAGGGTATGAGAGTGTGACTCTTTGACCAGGCAGAAAGTTGGTTCTTGGTACCTTTATGGTTTCAGTGGGCACTCCAGGCTCTGGAACTTTATCCAAGTAAGTGGTCAAGTCTTGATCAACATGTTCAAACACTAATGTTAGTTTAGTTTCTCTGTCTGTTCGTGACACTGTGCACACATCAAATAACCTAAAAGAAAAAAGAAAGAGATATTAAGTAGGTGGCAATAAGCAAAGTAGTAACCTGTATGTCTTACACATATCCCTCGATTTGATCAAGCAGGAATAAAAGAAGGCCAGTGTTGACCATTCCTTGTGATAATATGTAAGGATACCTATTGGGGCCTGACACTTTAATGTCAATATGAAAGTTTCAGGAGCGGAGCATTTGGCTAAGTGGTGACAAAGTACACAGTAGCAAAGAGAAAGCAGCAGAACCTGAGCATGACAATATCTGCTTGAGTTTCTTTAGTTAAGACCTTAGGTAGAACTTGATGAGGAGACAGTGTTAAAAATTGCAGCCTAAGAAAACTATGGTTTTCAGCTCAGAGTTCGAGAGTTATTAAAAAGACTGACTGAGTATTCTTTGGAGATGCTGGACTCTTCGATGAAGTTTTTCCTGGAATTTAAGGTGTTAACAATCATGCCTGTGAAAATAAGTATGGTGGAATTTGGAGAAATTTGGTTTATTTCTAAGAGAGCCCTCTCATCCTAGTGAATCAAGTAATTTCCCTAGAAAGGACATAAGTTTTTATTTAAAAATTTCAAATATGGTGCTCATCAAAATTTTGGATTTCAAACTTTTCTTTTCAGGGATGGGGGAAAAAGCTGCACTGGTAAACTACGTCACCCTTAAATGATAAAGACAGACTAACAAACTTTATAATCAAGTTTCGATGGGCAAATTCAATTTCTTTCATAAAATCCTATAACCCATTCAAAATTCAAGTTTCAAAAACAAAGTTTTCAGTAGCAAAACAATTTTCAAGTCAAAGGACAAATTTTCTTCTAATTTCAGTCACATATAGCATACTATCTGGTACATGAGATGTTCACCAAATGTCTGAAGAATTCAACAAACCACCCACAAACAAGCTGTAAGTAAATTTTTTGATAAGAATATAATAGAAACACTAAGCAAAGGCAAAAAAATGCTATTCATGTTATTTTCTTTCATTTTTAAAATTTAATACAACTCTTCAAATAGACTAACTATAAATGTGCACATACCCAATTACTAAAATGCAGGGCTGACTCTCAATTATCCACTTTGCATATTACCTCTGTTAAATTGTTAATGCCTAGCTGGTTCACTATACCACCCTGCTGAATTTCTAGGCCCCACAACACTTGGTACTTCTCTGTGAATCTAAAGTAATCTTTGAAAGAAACTAAAGAACACTATAATTAAGTTAAATCTAGTGGGGTGAACAACAGCACCACCAACCACACACACTTCACAGCCAGATTTTTCATTATGGGTACTTTGGGGTGAGCGCTACAATGCTATTAAAATCAACTAAGATCGCCTGAATTTCTTCCTCACGTTTATCTACTCCCAAATGTTCTGCTTGCTAAAGTTTTCATAAGCTACTTCTAAAGTTACTTTTTTCCTAAATTCTAAAGCCTTCTACTTTCACTAATGTGCCTTCTTCTGTAATACTATTCTGATAAAGTAAAAACTCCTACTTAGTAAATTTATTAAAGATGGTACCATAAGTCATCGGAGTACCATACTAAGAAAAATAATGCTATTATGCATGGATCTGACACCTTCGACATTTATCAATAAATAACTCTTTAAATTTGGCAATTCGAGGTAGCTACCATTTATTCATAGGCTTCTGCGAACCATCTTCTTCTCATTAAACCCATATACTTTGACAGCTTCACTTTTTGCTTCCTTTAGAAGAAAAGGGAGTTCCACAATCGCCAAGCTTCTTCCTATCTGTTGCTTCTACTTTTGTAATAAAATAAAACGGCAATGAACCAAAAAAATCAAGAACAAACAAGGGAACTACACCATTGCAGCTGTGCTTCTTAAATGTTACTTTAAACATGTTTTCCATTAAAATTAATTATACACATTAAAATTCATTCATTCACTATGATTAATTTCCTAAATGCAAACATAGTGTTTATCACTGCCTGAGGTCAGCAATGATTTTAGTAACTCCAGTTCTTACTGCACTTGGAATTTTTAATAAATGAGACATTTTAGTAATTTCCAAAAGGGACATAACTGGAGAATGAAGTGAACCAAAGTCACCGGCTCTCAAACCGTTGTTGTTACCTAACAGCCATGGCAGTGTGCTGTGTTGCTTCATCTCATGAAACCGTTTTCAGACACTCTTTGTGTGACACAATTTGAGAATGACATCTAACCCACCAAAGTTATTTTCCTCAAAGTTATATCACTTTTTTCAAAATATTAAGACTCACTTTGCTGAGAAAAGGCCCTAATTTTGTTTTATTTATTTTTTAGATTATTTTTTCAATTACAGTTCATATTCACTATTATTCTGTATTAGTTTCAGGTGTACAGCATAGGGGTTAGACAGTCATAAACATTATAAAATGTTCCCCCTGATATTTCAAGTACCCACTTGGCACTATAGACAGTTATTACATTATTATCGGCTCTTTCCCCTATGCTGAACTTTACATCTCTGTTACTATTTTGTAACTACTGATTCAAAAGGCCTTAATTTTAATTGGCAATTTTTTTTTCTTAGAGAGAGGGGAAGAGAGGGAGAATGAGAGGTAGAGAAACATCAATGTGAGATAGAAACATCAATCAGTTGCTTCTCCCACGTGCCACAACCAGGGACAGGCCTGCAACCCAGGCATGTGCCCTGACTGGGAATCGAACTGGTGACCTTTCACTTTGCAGGACGATGCCCAGCCAACTAAGTCACGCTGGCCAGGGCTAATTTGCAATTTTTAAAATGTGGAATTTTTAATGAGTCGTGTCACAGTGCACAGAGTAGAACCTTCTTATAAAAATTTTAATATATATAATTATATATGCATATTCTAGGCTACGAAAAGAATGAGGTAGAAGTGGCTCATGCTGGTTCAAGGAAATAATTCTTTTCTTTAAGGTGCCATTATTAATTTCATTTGGGAAATGGAGCATATTCCATTCTCTTCCAAAATTCACAAGTGACATCAAGGGAGTAAAAGTCCTAGAAGGACCTGCAGGATGTCCCCTTTTTTGGTTCCAATCCTGGGTATCAACATCCTATATACTCAGTACCCCACAGAAGACATTTTAGAAAATACTGCTCTATACTAAAATAAATTTATTTTGATTTAATTGTTTAGTAAACATTATCAGAGTAAAAACTAAAGTTATATTAGTTATAATGGGTAGGAAATACATTTTGAATCAATGGTTATAAATATAAATCTTAAGAATTTTAGAACATAGTATATATGATGCTTTTTCATCTACAATGACTCCCTCTGGAATTACCCCAAATCAAATAATAGTCACTTTGGTGGACAACAAAGACAAGATAGATGCAAATCTCATATAAAGTAACTGAGCTGAACAAGAACCAAAGCCCCTGATATTTGGAAGAGGTTAACAATCTGTGATATATTTATATAAACCAATGAGGAGTGTGGCCAGGCTGCCTAGAACCCCTACTTGCAAAAAACACAAGAGCCAAGCAGGTCTGAACATTTGAACATAAACACTGGAAAATAACTTCAACTGTATGGTTCCTGTGTTGACCAATATCTCAAGACTTTTTAAACTTTTTTTTGCTATTCAGTAAACTAACAAAAATACCATTTCAATGACTGCATGACTGTGGTTCCATAAGAGAAATGTAATCACTCTGTTAAATATGAACAATATCTCAGATTACTTTTAGAGGAAATGAAAACTACATTTGCTATTTATCCTTTAGAGCTTAGCTTAATGTGACCCAAGTGAATGTTCAAAAAGTAGAAGTGAAAAGGGTTTCTCAGCACTTACTGAGTCTATGAATCCAGCTTAGCTGTGAAAACACAATTTAAAAGAGGCAGATAGGTTATCATTTCACAATTAAGTCAGCAAAGGCCTTCACTCTCCCATAAAGTAATGCTCTCCCTGTCTCTATTGTCCTGACCCCCAGCTGCAGGGCAGAGAGCAAGCACTGTGGTCCAGCGGAGAACTCAGCTTTCCAGCTGTCCCAGTGATGTAATTATCTCATAACAAAACATCTCCATGAATTAACTCTGCATCCTACCCATTGTAATTCTTAACGACTGCTTCCTGTTCATGTTCTCTATTTAACTTGCTATTCTGGATCTATTGCATAGGCAAGTTGTCTTCATCTAACAGATGGGATTACATCCAATAGGTTTGGGATTTCCAAAGATTATAATTTACAAAGGTCTCCCAAACAACATGCTTTGGAAACACAAGCCCTGCCTTTCTATTGTGGTTATAATAAAAGGGAAATCTGCACTATTTGCTGTGTTAAACTCTGACCTGTCAAAGGAAGTTCTATGGGGATTTTTTTTCCTGTCACTTTTTTCCCCATACTCCTAAATGTTTGGACATCAAGTACTAAGATGTCTGGCACAGCTGACTAAGGATGCTAAAAACAATTTTATTTGAACTACAGCCTGTCTTTGGAATCGAGAAGAATGTTTTTAAATCTCGAATCTCTTCCTTTACAATCCACGAAGCACATTCTGTGGCTACAGCTTGCATGCACCAAATTTATGTTCACACGTTCCACTAGCCCTACACTATAGGAAACAGGCCAGGGTGTGCTCATTTTGCTCATTAAATAGTGACTGGGGGTGCATTTATTCTTAACCAACACTGCATGGTGTAACTCCAGAAGTGTTTGCCACCAACAATAACGAACATGCTGCCAGAAGGAAATCGCCATTCCAGTGGCCTCCATAAAACATTTATCAATACCTACCATGTGCAGGCACTGTGTTTGGTTTTAGAGATTCCAATAGATCTAAAGATAGGTATTTTTTAGAGTTTCACTTACTGGTTGTGGAAGAGAAGACTTACATGTAAAACTGTAAGTAATGATATATGGGTATGTATTAATTCCAAATAAATTTTATAAACGGTATATGAAACTATATATTAGAGCAAATTCATTCTGCATCCTATTATATTAGGTTGGCCAAACAGTCCATATGGTTTTTTTCTGTAAAATAAGACACATTTTTCATTTTCCACCAATTATTTGATTGATTTGGATATTTTGAGTATGTCGGCCATCTCCCACATGGTATAACGTTGATTCTTCTCAACTAATGTCTTCTTTGATTTCTATCAACTTCAACTGGTCTACTGAGCCTTGTCAAGAGAGAAATCTCCCGCACAAAAGTTTGCAAACCACTTTTGACACATTTGATCAGTCACAGCACCTTCTCCATATATTGCACAAATCTTTTTTTTGCATTTCAGTTGTGTTTTTACCTTTCTTGTAATAAGGCACAATATGTGGAAAATGTTGATTGGTTTCTTCCATCTTCAATATTAAAATGGCTACACAAAAGTTGACTCATTTTGGTTAAGTTTCTTTTTAATGCATGCTGGTATGACAGCTGTCGCAATATAATCTAACAAAACTCTTTTGAATAAAGTCAAAGACAACTGAGTGCTACTAGAGCCACCTTATAGAAAAAAACAGAACTTTTTCACCAACCTGAAAGTATACAACTGTGGTGCCTGCCTTCATACATTCACTATCTCTTCTGGAAACCATAGTTTCATTTTTTGTCAAGGAACTACTCTACCCCATACTCAGGCAATATGGCACTGGGGGCATGGGGCAGGATGGCAGGTCACCCATCCTAGACAAGGAGAGTGATGATGATTGATTCAGGGATGGACAGGACAATGAGGATCGGCCCCAGGAATTTTACTAAAAGCTCTGGGAGAGTAGAGCTCTCTTTATTTTGAGATTACCAAACTTGCAACATGTAAGCCTGCAGCTGCTAATGGCTGTCTTTGTCACTTTAGTGAGCCTACCACGGTGAACGCAGCCAACATGGAACAGAGACAGAGCAGAGAGGTGATAGGCAAGAGATTTGGATGACATGTTTAAGCACCTGGACCCGCTTGTGCCCGACCTACCCCTGGGTTTATTAGTTATGTGAGCCAGTACCGTCACTTTCGTGCTTAACCAGGCTGAGCTGGGTTTCTATACCTTACAACAAAAAATAGTCTTAAGGCATCTGTCAATATTTTGAAATGATTAAATGACTTTGAAACATCAATATCTGACTTCAAATACACTTTACATATTAGACAAGATGAATTAAGCTCAAGCACACAGCAGTGGTAGCTTCCTCCACGTAAACGATACCAATGCTCTGACCTGCTGGAAGACTATCTACTTCAACAGCAGCAAAGCAGGCTAATTAATCTTTTCCAAGAAGCCATGAGGCTTCTGTCCAGGACTCCTATTTGAGGTTCCTGGTCAGACCACAGAGGCATTTTATAGGGAAAAAGTAGAGAAGGGAAGAAGACAGATAGATGGTTCATCACAAACATGAATATGGAACCTAGAATAGGACAGGACTCAATGGTAAGAGGAAGTGAGGAAGCAAGAAGTACTTTAAAATACTACAAAGACACAGCGTTTAATTAAAGGTCAGGTCCAATGCTAGAACATATGTTCTCCTGAAACCCTCAATTAAAGAACCCCTCTCCTGCTGGCTGTTGCTCAAAAGTGTAAAGGCACAGAGTGCCACGTCAGTGGTCAGGCTCCGGCAGGGAAACCTTTTTGTTACTCTTACACTTATGGCTCCCATAACCTGACGAGGGAATACAAAGTCAACAACTTTTACTTACTAAATCATTTTATTCCCTAAAGCCTTAAAGAGAGTGCTATAAGGAAGCTTTATAGTTCATTTTCTTCCAGTTCATTTTCAGAGTTTCTACTGATCTAGTTTTAGCTTCTATCTACCTACATCTGGTAAACTGGATCTATGAGTTAATAATAGTATCTTTGCACCCATTAACCAAGAAATGTTTTACAAATTAAATGGGAATCCCCCAAACCGGAAAAGTTTACAAGATGTGACTTGTACTACAGTAAATATTTAAAATTGAGCAAATGCTAAAACTTGTGTATGCAGAAACACACTGCTAATGACCAGCACAAAACTGGTGCACTATCCACTAGGCCCCAAATAAAGTATTCTGGGTGTCTTAATGGGCTTACAGGCTGCCTGCTCATATTCAAGGTAAATTCCTGAAATGAACATTAAATAACGGAAATCAAACTTCTTTCATAGTCTTACAGCAAGCATTAAAGTCATTCTTATCAAACACGATTCTTTGAACTGATAATGCATTTTACATGAATGAAAAGCAGAGAGAAGAATGAGCAGCATCACACTGTTAGGCTAAACACTATTACGGGAAGAGGAAAACATCAGAACAAAATTAAATGACGAAATCATAAAAGTATATATTTTTCTTTTATAGGGAAGAGAATGGTAGCAGGGGCTAAATATTCAATAAGTGAATTCTCAGTCACTGTGTAGATGACTCAAAATCCCCAAAGTCAAGAGAAGGAAAACAGACAGTGATCAGTTGATACTTTTGCTGAGTCCACTTTCAATACCAAATAGTTTTGTAAATTAAAAAAAAAAAACACCATAAAGACAACTTGACAAGAATAAACACTGTAATTGAGATAATTAAGGTGTTTTTATGTCTTGATTAGAAAGAATACCATTCACAATCTCCAGCTACAGCCGGGAGTATGAAGGTACTTTTACCTACTGAAGTCTCCATCTAGACACAATTACCTTATTTTTAGCCTTTTCCATATACAACAGTGAGCTTCAATCAACCACTTCACAAACATAGATATGTTGGTCAAAATAAGAGCCTAAGAGGAGCGAATGAATTAAAGAGAACAAAAACCCTGTGACATCGGGTGTGAGGAAGGGGCAGGGGGTCCTCGTGTCCTAAAACCTATTGGCACATCAGAGATGACATGTTAGGAAACAAGACAGCCATAAACAAAAGTGCCTCTCCATAACTTTGCTTATTCTTTTCTCCACAGCACCCGACAGTGTCTAACACACACTAGGTAGTCAGGAGGTGTTTACTGAATGAATGGAATTTTTCCAAATTATAAGTCAGGGAAAAGTGAAGAGCAAAGTAAAAGAGAGGATCTCTAGGTCATTAGGAAAGCATGGTATTCTGTTGAAGCCAGATCTTGTAACTCATGTTAAATGAGGGATCACACATTAATATATCGTATTTATTAACTAACACTTGCTAGCTTGCTCCCTAACTACTAGCTACTTCTCCATATTTTGACATTTTGAGCTCGCACAACAACTCTATGGGATGTTACTCATTTTAGAGATGAAGAAACAGATGTATGTAAACCAGTGTTCATTGCAGCATCATTAATAATTGCCAAAAAGTAGAAACGACATAACTGTCCATCAAATAATGGATCAACAGAACGTGGCATATTCGTATAACAGAATACTAGTTGGTAAATAAAAGGACTGAAGTACAAGATACAGGTCATGACATGGATAAACCTTGAGAAATTAGGCTAAATAAAAGAAACCAGTCACAAAAGACCACATATTACTTGATTTCTTTTATATAAAACGTCCAGAACAGGCAGATGCACAGTGACAGTGATTGCCTGGGGCTGGAGTGGTGAGGAAGGAGAGGAGGGGGAGGAATGGAGAATGGCTGCTAGTGGCTACTGGGGTTCTTTGCGGGGTGAGGAAATGTTCTAAAATTAGGTCATGGTGATGGTTACACAACTCAGTGAATATACTAAAACCCACTGAACTGTATACTTATACAGGTGAACCTGGTGTTATGTAAAGTATATCTCAATAAAGCCATTTAAAAACAAAAAGAGGAAAGAAATAGCCATAGAGAGGTTCAGTGCTTTGCCTAAGGCACAAGGACTGTAAGTGGTGCAGATGTGAAGTCTGGCTATCTGGTTCTACAGCCTAATTTCCTAAGCCCTATGCATGAGGCTCAGCTTTTGGGACAGAGACCTCTCTGTGGCAAATGAGACACACTGCTGACAGACACTGTGGGAATGCCAATTCCCAAATGCCATGGTGAGCCTGGATATCCCAGCACATGCTTTACATGCTGGACTGAAAAAACAAACAAACAAACAAACAAACAAACAAACAAGTGTTCAGAAAATTCACAGGAAAAATAAAGTAAAGCTGAAGACTGCTGATCTCGCGAGCCTGCTTATATTCTTCCCTTGACTAGGTAGAAAAGTGACATGCTTCCATTCACCCAGAGCTTAAAAAGATATTCTGATCTCAAAAATATGTTAGGACATGGGCCGGGTGGCTCAGTTTGATTAAGAGCATCATCCCGATACGCCAAGGTTGCGTATCCCCAGTCAGGACACATACAAGAACCCTCCAATGAATGCATAAATAAGTGGAACAACAAATTGATGTTTGTCTCTCTTTCCCCCGTCCTTGTATCCCTCTCCCCTCTGTAAAATCAATCAATTTAAAAAGGTGAATTAAATGATATTTTTGAAAGCAAAAATAGCGCTGGCTTGAGTCAAAAGGAAATACAGGAGCATTCTGGAGAACTTTCAACATTTGGTTCTGTCTCCATTTGACCTGTTCTCCAGCTCTGGGCCTCTCTTGAGGGAAAATGATGAATCGGCCAAAACTAGGCAACCATCTGATGAAGACTGTCTGCTGGGTCATAAAATAAAACCGAGCAAATTTTACCTATGCCATAAGCCAAAATCTTTCATTATCACATCCTGACTAGGTGAGTAAATTTATCCCCAGCACCGATTCTCTAAGTTCCTTATGCTTATCAAATTAAACGACCACTGAAACTGATTCCTTTTAAGGACACATATATGAACATAAACATATAAGAAAATATTAAACTACAGTAATAACTTAAAGAAACATAACTGGAAACACAGGGATATACTATTTAAGCCCCTCAAATTAGGTAACGAAAGTTTTTAAATGATGCCATAGCACAGTATTTGTGAGGGGTTGTGAAAAAGGGCCCATATCACTGTGTGAATATAAATTGGTTAAAAAAATAAAAACATCTTCCTGGAAAGTAACCTGGCAAGAAAAGTTTTATATACATGCACACCCATCTCACATCCACACACACCACGCAGTTCTTAAAAGCAATGATATAGGTTCCTTTATTGAACACGGAAAGATGGAAAGGCATTCATAATTTTTATAAAAAGAAAATGCAGGTTCAAAAGAATATGTACAGTGTGAGTCCACAGACCCAATGGAAGAGAGATAAATCAAGATGCTAGTACTGGTTATCTTTCGGTAATGAGCTTCTGGAATTATGTTTTCTGTGTGTTCTGCTATTTGCTTATCTGAACTTTCTACGACGAGAATTCATTTTTAGTAAGAAAAAGAAATCACCATTTCAAAAATAAGCATTATAAGAGCTTATTTTCCTAGTCAAGTTTTCTGTCTTTTATTACTAATATACTTTTCTTCAATCTGTTCCTCTGAGTTATTGAGAAAATCCTGACCAACAATCCTGAAAAGGTGGGTTTTAAAATTAAATATGTTAACAACTTAAGTGCTTAATTTTGTTTTAGGAAAAAAAAATAATATGCATGTGTTACTGTCTCATTAAAGGTATGTGATTTTATTCCTCCCCCAATATGGGTTAACTTCATAAAATAGAATGTGGAAAAAATAAAATTATTTTTATGTATCTGGCTAGTTGTCAGGTCAAAAGTAACCGAATTACTATGAAACACAAGAGAAACAATGACAGTTTACAAAGTCTTCAAACTACTCTAATTTCTAATAGTTATCATATAAGGCCCCCCCCCCCGACCAAATCCTCCTTGATATAGTTATGGAATTTTATAAATATGGAAAAAGCTTTAGAAATTATTTGGTTCTATATAACTGTTTTAAAAATGAGGAAACATAGGTCCAGAAGTACACAATGGCAAAGCTAAATTAAAAAAACGAAGATTCCTAGGTCTGTCTCATGACTAAAAATTCAATGTCTTTCCTAATACAACAAGGTATAAGCAACCAAAATAACCAAAGCATGGTTTTAAAAAAGTCATTATAAAAATTATCATCTAACACCTTGCATTTTAAGATCTATTCCAGAAAAATGTCTAGGAACTATTGTGTTAAGAACACCATCAGAAACTATTAAAAGATAAGAAAACAGAACACAATTGGAAAAGTTAAAAGAACCGGTATCTCTTTCAACTCTAAACTTAAGCATCTGAAATAGGTTGTTTTGTTCAGATGTAAAAATGTGTAAGTACTAAGTTATGATGTTTAATATGTATACATATCAATTTTATTTTAGAGTTTGATCTTTGAGGAATATTTCACATATCGAGGTAAATATTTCACGGTGTTTAGAGTGATTAAGAACTAAAGCAGATAACAATTTGTAAATGAAGCTGCAACTCTAACTCCTCCAAGGAAGAATTTTTTTTTTGCAAAAAATCATAGGATAATTCCTTTTGGGAATTTGTTCTTCAGTTAGGTATTTCAGAAAAGTGAGTATTTTAGATACGTTAGTCTTACCCATCTTAAGCCCTCAAACTATCTTTAAAAAATGAAGTTTTTCAAAAATAAACAAACTCATAGTTATAAACAGAGGGGTAGTTATCAGAGGGGGAAGAGGGCAGGGGGAGAATGAAGTACATAAAGAGGTTCAAATATATAGTGATAGGATACTAGACTTTGGGAGGGAAGCATGTAGTAAAGTATACAGATGTCAAATTATAATCTTGTGCACCTGAAAATTATATACCGTTATTAACCAATGTTACCCCAATATATTTAATTAAAAAAGAAAAAATAATAAAGTTTTAAATGGAATTGTCTACAGCCTGCATTAAATATTTTCTTGATGTTTTAAGCATAATATACTCATTATGTTCTACTGCTGGAGGATTCACGATCATTATTATTATCATTAAATTAAAATAGTTTAACTCAGCACTGTTACTGTGATCCTTTATTTGAGCACTTTCTAGACACACAAACACAAGGCAAGGAGATCCACACCGAGACATAAATCAATGGTCTAAAAGCAAAGGATCTTGAAAGCAGCAAGAGATAAGCAAGTCACCACCTACAACGGGGACTCAAAGTAACAGCCAACTTGTCATCAGAAACCACAGAGTGCAGAGGGCGGTGGGATGACAAATTTAAAGTGCAGAACAGAAAACCTGTTAACCAAGAATTCTACGTCCACAAAAGTGATCCTTCAAAAATGAAGGTGAAATCAAGACATTCCCAGGTAAGGAAAAGCTGACAGAGTTTGTTATCAGTACATTTGGCTAAAAGGAGAAACACGAAGGGGAGTCTCCTTTAGATTGAAATAAAAGGACACTAGTCAGTAACTTAAAGCCACATGAAGAAATAAAAAAACAAAGTTAATTTCATCGGTAAATATAAAAGCTAATGCTCCTATGTTTGGTTTGGGATTTTTTTTCCTGATATGATTAAAGAGACAAATGCATATGACAGTAGTACATCCACGTTAATGGCCACACAATGTGAAAAGATGTAATTTGTGACAACAACAGGAAGGAGGAGGGACAGAGCTGAACAGGAAAAAACGTTTTTACATATTATAAAAATTAAGTATTATTCCACACTACGTAAGTTATAAGTTTAAGATGTTAATCGTCATTTCCAGTGTAATACTAAGAAATTCATGTCCTGGGAAATATTTTCTTGAATCTCCTCTCTAATCTATCATCTATGAGCTTAGAGTGAGCCTGGGACTGTACCAGGGACTGTACATATGCAAACTCATTGAATTATTTCAATATTCCTATGAAGTGGTACTATTATTCTCATTTTACAGATGAAGAAGCTGAAATTCAGAGGGTAATTTGTCCAGAGTGACAGAGCTCATAAGATGCAGAACCAGGATTTCAACTAGAAACCTTCGCAGACGTCTGACTCCTCCATCTGTACCTTCTTACATTTAGAATTTCATGGTCCTATTCTCTTATCACCCGATGCACCTATTTTCCTCTTACCATCACCAAAACAACATAACAAACAACAGATGATAATTATCTCCGTCATAGCCATGGCTTCAGATTTCCTAATCTGTCTCTCCAAAACATTCTCTCACCGCAGCCAGTTACCTCTTGGACAACTGCCATATTCTGAACACCTCAGTTTCAAATGTCTGGAACACAGCTCATCTTCTTGGTGAATCACACCACTATCCAACCAATTTTCTAAGTTCAGAAACCTTCAAGCAATCCTAGATTCTTCCATTTCCCCATACCTCCGACCAATCACCAATCCACCACCAAAGTGCTTCTCCATCCACTTCCACTTCCTGAGTTCAGGTACCCACCACTCTTTCCCAGACTTCGACAGAGGGCCTTCACCCTGTCTCCCTGCCTCTCGGGTACTCCCTATCCTCACCCCTCACTTTGGTCAATGAATCTCTTGAGTGTACATCTAATTACAACACTGAACAAATGCACTCAGCCAACAAATTATTTATTAAATATTTGTTATTCCCTTGCATTGTATTGAGTGCTAAATATAAAAAGATCAAAGGATAAAACACATTGTCTTAAGTTGCTCAGAGTCTAGTTGGAATCCAGACATAAAAAATGAGTATCAACTAATCTGGAAATGCTAAAGTAGAGGTATATACAGGTATTTTAAGAGTAATGAAGAGGGGCTCTTAACCCGAAACTGTAGGAAAAGGTTTGTAGAGGAAGTGACAACTGAACTGTCTTAGACCATCATGAATTACTCAAGCAACTGGCAAAGAGCGAGCGCTCAAAACCAAGAGAAAGTGTGAACAAGGGTGAGCAAGAAGTCATACTGGAGAGAAACCTTGTATGCTATGAGAAACTTTTATCCTGTGGTAAATGGGCACCTACTTTTGATTTTTAAATGGCTCACTCTGATGGGCATGGATAAGAGGGGAATAGTTGCAAGAAAACCAGTAAGGAGACTATTACTTCAGTAAAATAAAGAGGGCCTGTCCTAAGGAATTGGCAGCAAGGACGGAGAGGAGAGTGTAGATTCCAGAAATACTTAGGAGGTTGAATTGGCAGGACTTGCTAAGTGTCTGCATGTGGCGGGGGTGGAGGGATGAGGAAGGAGAAGCAGCCAAGGATGACTCACAGACTTTGACTTTGGGGACTTGGTGCCACCCCATGAGATACAGCAGTGTTCCAAGACCTGTAGTTTGCAGAAACCTGCAAAATTTCCAACAAATGTAGGGCTCTGACAGGATACTGCCAACTGAAGACGTAAATACACCCTACCATCTACTGTCAAGTACCATTTCATAAACAAAGTACATTTTAACATCCAAACGGTAAATAGATTTAGCTTTATGAAAAATTCCCCACAGGCCCTTGTTTTTCTAATGTCATCATAGATGATGGAAAATTGGTACCAGGCCTCAGACCAACTGGGAAGCCCTGAGATGGAGATATACGAGAAGAAGTCCATTTGGCTGTGAAGATAATGAGTTGAAAACAGAATATACAGTCCCCACCCTCACCAACTCTCTAGCCCAATAAGGTTATCTATCTTACATATGTTAAGGGTTGTAAAAGAGTTCAAGAGGTTATGGAAGTCCCAAAGAGGAGGCACTCAAATGTGCCTAGAGAAGAAGTGGCTGGGGAGATGAGTCTCCAAGGATGGTCTGGAGTTCACCAGATAAATAAAGGAAGTTTAGTACAGTCCAGGTATAAGAAATGACATGTCCAAAGGTATGTGGGTATGCAGGAAATTCATATTTAGGGAATTGTGGACAGTTTGGCATGACTTGGTGATTATCTTGGGAAATGGCAAGAGAAGAGCTGGAAAAGTACACAGAAGTGAAACTGAGAAGAGCTTGGTAATCCAGGCTAACAAGTCTGGAAATTATCATATGGGTACTGGGGAAGAACCAAAGGATTTTGCAATGAGCAATACTATGGCCAGTTTTAACACTTGGAAATATCACTCTGACTGCAGACTAGAAATTGGATTCTAAGACAATAAAATCGAGGGTGAGGAAAATGGATTAAGAAGTGTCTGCAAAGGCCAGGTAAGAAATACATTGATTAGAAAAATAGAAGTAGCAGAGAAAGACCAATACAACCAACAGGTATTTTCTGAATGCCTATATTCGTCAGGGGATATTAAGGCCAACGAGCCAAAATCCCTGCTCTCTTAGAGCGTGTTTTCTGTTTTTGTTAAACAAGAGAATTGTACTTTTATATAATGTTTTGCAATTCAGAAAATTTAACAATGCACCCTGGCCGGCGTGGCTCCATTGGCTGGGCATTCTCCCGGAGGGTGAAGGGCCGTCAGCTGCGTTTCCAGCAGGGACACATTCACGGGTGGTAGGCAGGTTCCCGGTTGGGGCGCGCGGAAGATGTGACCTATCCATGTTTCTCACATCAATGTTTCTCTCCCTCCCTTCCCCCTCTATAAAAACAAATAAAATCTTTAAAACAATTTAACAATGCATCAAATGCTATCACAAGTCTTTCTCTCTCTCTCTACCCCCCTTTGTATATGTGTATATATAACCATTTTTAAATTGCACTAAATTATGCTATATATGTGATTTATTACACCATTTTTCTGTTCTTGTAACACTGGCTCACCACTTTATAATACATTCCTTTAAGTGGAATTGCAGAAATCAATATGTATATACTTTTTCTGAATAAAAATATATACACTTTTAAAATGTTCTTGATCCAAAAGGCCTTAAAGATGACTGTATCAATTTATATTTCCCTAGTGATATCTAGAAGGTGGAATCCAAAGGATTTGGTGACCAACCAGGATATAAAAGTTGAAGAATGAGAAGAAGGTTAGAGTTTTTTCAAGTTCTGGTTTAGGCAACAAGGTAGATAATAGCATTATTTCCAAACAGTACAACAATGGAGGGAAATAAGATCTGAGTAGTAATTAATGAGTTCACTCTAGAAGAGGTGACCTTGAGATGTTTGTGACCTTCAGGTGGTAATAATGTCCAGTGAACAACTGTAAATTCATACTTGGAGCTTTGGACACAGGTCAAGTAATAGTTTGGGAAGCTATCAGAATACAAAGAAGACAGAATCTTGGGGGCTATAACATGAAACAAAAGGAGCATCCCTGCGCTGCCTGGGTAGCTCAGTTGGTGGGGCGCTGTCCCACAGAGCGATTCTGCACCAGATCTACTCCCGATCAGGCACATGCTTGGGCTGCAGGTTTGGTCCCTGGTTGTGGCAATCCCATGATGTTTCTCTCACACATTGATGTTTCTCTCCCTCTCTTTCTCCCTCTCTCTAAGAATAAATAAATAAAATCTTTTTTTTTTTAAAGAATACCATCCCTGAATGAATCAGAGAGGTGGACAAGAAAATAGCTAAAGAAAATGATGTCACAAAAATATAAGGGAATTAAGAAAACAATTCCTTTTATAATAGCATCAAATATAACAACATGAAGGACAAAGGAGCAGTACAAAAAGCTAACATTTATTAGGTGCTTACTGTGTCCCAGGCATGGTGCTAACAACTTTATATGTGCTTATGTATTTCAACCTCTTAACCCTGTGAGGTAGGTATCATCATCTCCTTTACAGATGAAAAGAACTAAGGCACTGAAGATGAGCAAAATGCCCAGCATCAGAAAGCTTGTAAATGAAGAAGCCAGGATTTGAGCTCAGATCATCAGTCATGAGAACCCTCACCCTTAACTACTACATTCTCCATACCACAGCTTACTAGGATCCTCCTGATCTTGACCCTAATTACTACTTCATTCTCTTCATTTAGCTAGTTTCTATCCATCTTGAAATATTTGCAGTACCTGAAATGTGCATGGTTTTTGTGCTATGCCTTGACACGAGCTGCTACCAGTGCCTAGAAAGTTCTCCTTTTCTCTATCTGGTGGTCTCCTCTACTCATCCAACAAAGACTGCTTAGGGGTAAACATCATCTGTGATCCTCACTTATCTCCCTTCTACCCTCCACTTCCAGAGCCAAGACTCTTCTGTGTTATCACAACATTTAAGTGACTCATTGGAGGCACTCGACCATGATCGTTGAATGAATGAATGAATGAATGAATGAATGAATAAAAACATTCAATTGTCCCACAACAGAGTACACTATACTTTTAGAAATATCCTGGCCAAGTCTGATAAATGATGTGGGGGATTAGGCTGAGTAATGCTCATGGGTCCAAAACGAGGTGTGATAATAAAGTAAAGATGTTGATCTTGGGGTTTGGCTCATAAAACAGTTCTGAAGATGATTCCAAAAAAGTCAGAAAATGTTTTGCTCAATTAGAGTAGAGCTAGAAAAACTGGATTCCCTCCCCCGTGGGATGAGATTTATTTGTTCATATAAATATGTTCTAATATGACTTTTTTACTTTTTTCTTTGTCTCATTATTTTCAAGTCACATGATGTAACATGGCAATTGCACTATTATTAAACATATTCCATTTCCGAAAGCCACTAAATAAATTATCCCTGTTTCCCCCCTCATGTTGTCTTTCCTCAGTAAGCATCTTCACATGTTAAAAAAATATTTTATTATCAGAGGGTGATTTTGTTTATTTCCAAAGAGGGAAGCAATTTGCTACTCTTTAATTTAAACCCACCCTTAAATCCAAGGAATGCCTGGCTCATGGTAGGAAAAACAAGGTCCAGAATCTATTAACTTGTAATGCACAGCTTTCAAAGCAATTTACATTCAGTATACATTCAAGTTCATTTAACTGTTAGAGCAAAGCCTCAATCTCCTGTGTATGTTGCCAGTACAAGAGTATACTTAGCCCAAAACTAGGTCACAAAATGTCTTAACATGATATATTTCACTCTTCCAACTTTTAAAGAAAATTCCGAGGAACTACAAGAAGAAAGTTGCCTGAAAGAAACAACCTCATACCCTAAAGCACATCCTAGATCAGCCCTGCCTCAATTTGGATGTGGGGCGCTATCAAAATAGAAGAGAACTAATTTGTGCCACAGCACACATTCAACCTCACTGTTTCTTCCAAGTCTAAATCTTGACACATCAGTAAGCCTAAAGCGTTGAACTCTTCTTCAAAGATTCTGTCCAGTTCTCTATGTACAACTATCCCTATACAGTTTTTCTTAGGTCGGAATTTTATAGATCTTTATAGTATGTATTTTGAATTATTATATATGAAGATTAGACCTAAAGCATTAACTTAATCATATATCTGCTAACATCAGTTACTAGTTTCTTAGCTGTTAATAGGACTTCACTCTACCTAAAGCTACCTTCTTATTACCTGACATGAGTTACTGGAATATAAGATTTCTAGGCAGACTACCCACTGGAACTAAGATGGGAAATAGTAAACACAGAGCAATGATATGAAATACTGAACAAAGGTAACATCTCCAGCAGCTGAAATTAATTGGAAAAAGAAATCCTATACTAAAAAAAAAAAAAGAAATTTGTTAGGTAATGAACAATAGTTTTGAGAAATGTAACTCTAGGAATGAACATATTTATACAATTTTTAAAGTTAAACGCATGTAGATATTTAATCACTGCTCTCTTGGCTTATATTTCTTTGTTAGCAGTAAAACCAAAAAGAAAAATTGGCTACATATTACCCTTTAACAGAGAAATGAGCAGCTGGTAAGTAGCTCTGTGAGTTCACAGTTTTTGTTGACTTGTTTTGAGATGCTAAAATGATACTGAACCCAATAGTTTACTCCCTTTTTAGTCTTTTTAATCATTCTCATAGAATAATTTGAGATAAAATTATATTTTACAGGTTGCTAAATGTATATTGTTTATTTATTGTAAACATTATATTGTCTTTGACCTCCTTCTTTGATATTTAATTTCTGTTTTTTGATACACAGTATATTTCCCCTTTAGATTTAGAATTGCAGTTTCTTAAAGGAAAAAAGTGAGTTGGTAAGAATGAGACATTTTTCCCCCTTAAATACATATTATTTTTTAGAATTCAAAAAAATCTTCTATAAAAATTTAAAAACCTCAAAGTATATAATTTGTAGCTTAGTACTTATTAATGACAGAGGTAAATAAAATGATAGAGAACTCTAAAATACTCTACTTAATACCAATAAAGCTTCAAATACCACTATCAAATGAGATGCCAAAAAATTAACTGTAGCAGGTTAGTTTCAGGGAAGTTATTTCAGTGAACAGGCACAAAGGTATCTGCAAGTAGGACATGAGACAGAAAGCATGTTAGCCCCTGAACCAAACTGAAGGGACAAACTCTAAGACCGCAGCAGGGGAAATCAAGTGCAGGTGATGAGGATGAGCCACCAGCAGAAAAGGCCCGAGACTACGACCACCCAGATCTAAGAGAGGAGGCTGTGATGGCTACTCACAGAGAGTGATACAATCAATTGACTTTACTTTTACCAAAAGCCTGCATTTTATCTATATCAAAGCAATGTCTGGAAAGACAGACTGGCAGGGTCCAGCTGTGGCCTGGACCCTGGCAGAGGGAAGGGAGTTTGTGTGACGGACAGGACTTCCTTCTCTACAGTCAAGACGGGTGCATCAGGCACCAGGCTTGTGGCCCTCAGACAGTAAGGTCATCAGCTAAGTCCCTTCACGGATTCCACACTTACTATGCAACTGTCCCACAATAATCTCGCTTTCCCATAGATAAGCACGCAAGGCAGGCAATGCCTTAGTTGGCAAATCCCAGTACACTTGAAAAGTACAGCTTTTATTGGAAAAGAGTAAATGAACATTTTGGTTCAAACCTTGGTTTCTTGTGACGCTGGCACGAGCCCACCATCCCTGGACTCTCAATCCCTCTAGGTATACTAATAAAATCGGGCTTCCAGCCTTTAATGCCAGGAGGGTCCTGGCACATGGCAACCACACCACAGCACTGGCTCCCAACGTGTGGGCAGCCAGCCACCATCCTGCCTGCCTCCTGAACAGGCAACAGTGGGTACCTTGACCTTGAGACATACCTTTTCTTCACACTGTAACAGAATGTTTCGGCATTTTGACTTGTAATCCATGCAATTTTTAAACTGTGAGAATAAAAACAACATCTCAGTACATATTTACCCAGGTTTGCTAGCAGGATTTCTAAAGAAATCATCTCTCTGGGCAGCACAGATTAGCACTTTTGAAAAGGCGAATTCTTAGACTTCGTTTATTCAGTGCTGAATTGTTTTCATTATGAATTGCCTTATGGGGTGGGAAGTGCTGGAGGACGAGGACCTGATAATATAAAACCCCGGTTAGGGCCTTGCGAACACCTCTTCCTTACCCTCCACTGACAACCGGCCAATGAATCAACAGTGGTTTCTCAGACACCTTTGATGTGCCAACACTGGAAACATGGCAATGAGCAAAGTTGTCCCCTCAGGACGTTATTGGAGTCACTGTCCTGGGGAGCCACTATCGCTGATGCGTCTCCTTCCATCTCGGGTATGCTGGGGTAGAAATATATTGAAAATGACTCACCCTGAGTGAGATTAGACTTTTCAAGTGAATTTTGTCAACACCGTTACAGAGAATTTTGTTCCTGGCTTTAGCTATTCAAAACACAAATTTGTCCTATTCATCTGATGTAAGACTAAACAAAAGCATTCATTAATAAAAAGAGAGAAAACATAGTGCCAAAATCTTTGTATATTTTAGCGCACAATAATACATTTATCTTCCTCCAGGCAAGTGGCATGCAACTTGTTTCTAGATCAAAGAAAGATAATGGAAAAAACTGTTTACAGTAGAACAATCTTCAATAATTCATAGCTTGATGATCTAATGAAATTACTTTAAAATGTCAAATGTCAAAATGCTGCATCAAATCTCTTTTGCACTTCAACTTAAGTTAACATTTTGATGAAAAATGAATTCAACAAATAGTACCTGTTTTATGGAAGGCTTGCCCAAGTTTTACTAAGCCCAGTTAAGCATAATAATTTTGACAGACTGGCTACATAAAAGAGTTCTTACTTTTTATAAAATGTCACCCTAACCATTTTTAAGTGTCTACACATTAAGGTAATTAACCCACTCTTAGTGTATACCAAAAAATTGTCTGTATATATATCTAGAGCTTTTAAACAATAAACAAAGAGTGAAAAACAAGGAAATTACTTTAAGGTAAACTCACCTATACAGCAAAGATAAAACCATTTACTATAGGCATACTAGAGCTTGGGACATGTTAAGTGTTGAATTATATGTTGTGAGATGATGATAATGATGATGACTTATCCTTAAGAATTTAAGTTTTTATTTCATTTGTTAGAGGTATTTTTGAAAGCATAAGGTTACTCTACTGGCTCTTTCTTATATACTTACAAACCCTCTCATATTTCCTTTGTATAACAACAACATCATTACCACACTTACTTCAGTCTCGTTGTCATTCTACCAACAACCTTGCATTCCCCCAATTTATTTAATGATAGTTTACACTTTGTATTACACTTTCTCACTCCTTTGCTATCTGGTTAACTGGCTTCTCCTCTCTTCCGGCAAAACCTGCCTCTCAAGTGGACAATGATAAATTCCCACCACTAAATGCAGCTTTCCTTCTCTTCAACGTCTTGGCCCCATCTGAGATACCTAATGAAATGTTTCCTTTGCCTTAAAACTCTCTCTTCCTATGGCTTTTCTGAACTTTCTTCTATTCCTTCCTTTACTTCTCGGGTCTCTGCCTTCATTGTTGTCCTTTTTTTCTCCTTCAATCTTAAATGCTGGTAATTTCAAGTTTCCATTTTAAGTCTTATTCCCCTCTCAAAATATGGGAGTTCTTGCTCGTTCATCGATTTAACATTAGGGTCCAGTTTGCCAGTGACCCTGAAGATCGACTTCAGAAGGAACCGCCTGTGCTTTGAAGGCTGGTATGAGTGATCAAGGCACTCAGCTGGTGATGCAGGCTTAGTCATGTGCTTAGTTATCACACGGGGCATTTGTGGGCTGCTCCCATGGGACACGCGATGCAGTGATGGTATTCCAAATGTGGGACTCAGGTTTCCTGGGCTCCTCTCTGGAGCTCTTGATTTCCTGTGCTTCAAGTACAACTCAGCCTTGGTTATTTCCTGAGAGCACATGTAGCTGAACATGTTCACAGCAGAACTCATCAGTGTCCATCAAACCAGTGCCTTCTGCTGTGAATCCTGTTTCTAACAGTGGCACCCCCTTCTCTCACTCCAGCTTCGAACTGCAGTTCATCTGGTTTACTCTCTAACCCTTTTTACCCATGTACTCAATCCGTTACCCAGACTGGCCAATTCTCACTCTCAATCATTTCTCAGATTCAACCTCTCCCCTCATTTCACGGGAACTACCTGCCAATTCAGGCCATCATTTTTTCTCTCTCCTCAGGCAATGGTCCGTCTCCTAAATAGTCTGCTAGTCTCTAGATGCTGTATCAACCTGGTTTACCCTCTGCTGTTGTTCTGACCCCACCACTTGAACATCTCTCTCCCCTACTCCCCTGCCCCTCACACTCTGGGCAACTCGGCACCTCAGGCTCGGCTGTCATGCACCACATGTCATTCATCTTCACTTCTCTGACTCAGCTCTTATCGTCCACCTCTTTTGTGGAGCCTAAGGTTCCTGCTCCACCAGTTAAATAATTTCTTCTTTCAAAGAATTGTATCTGTGCCTCTGAATGGTCCTTATACTTTATTCTTTGTATTACAGGAGTTTGCATAAGTCCTCCCTCTCCTCCCATTAAGTTATAAGCCCACTTACAACCCCACCTAGATAAAGCAGGGCCTGAACAATGCACATTCTGATTCCGCACTGTGCATATTGCCTGTCGTAGATGTCTTGCCTTGAACAGGTGCTCAGTCAACCACTGATAAATGAAAAGCCATCTAAGGCACTCTTTTATGAACGTATCCCAGGTCACCTACTGCTATGCCTGGGAAGCAAAATACACTCTGGGAGTGAGATCCAAACTGCAGCTGGATGCCCTTAGCACCTTTGGGTCCATCCTAAAAGCATCTTCAGCTCAGGCAGTCCCATTAGCCAAGATCTGGACGAGGCCCCGGGAAACGCAGAATATGCCAGAACCAACCTCCCAGTCTCTTCAGAATAGAACAGAAGAAAGCTTCATTTCTTGGGATACTATGATATCCCCAATGTATCTGAACTGCCAACTACAGGAATAGAAAAAGGAGAAAATGATCAAAGTTCCATTTAATTTTCCACCCAGTAAACAGGAAAGCTTCATCATTTCATTCAGAGCCCAATAACTTACTAAATGGTAGACAGAAAAGCTTACTAAAGCTTCCACATTTGTTTCACCTTTACAAACAGGGAATTTCTTGATCTGGAAGTAGCTAGCTTAACATAAATTGTCTGGAAAACGTAGTATTATTAATACTATTAAAATATATCATTTATACTTAAGTATACACATATAAAAGAAAGTGGGGAAACATTTCAAAATTAGCTAACAATGATATTTTAAAATCAGCTGTAAATTTCATTGGACTCTTTATTTTGTTTGGAGGTGGGGGACAACTGCTACTTATCACAGGAATTCCTTTCCTTCTTCAAACACTGGAAGTAAGTCTTTGTAGAAAAGGGTATTTCTGAAGTTTCGAAGAAACAAACTGGAATAATTAATGCCTTCAAAGTTTCTCTCATAAAAGACTTTGCATAAACAATCTCTTTTTTATTATTTGAAACTAAAATGACAGGAACACAGAATTTTAAAGCTAGAGGTCATCAACTCTTAGTCCTGCCTTTTGAAAATGAGAAAATTGAGGCAGGAAATGGTTAAGGTGACCTGACCCTGTTCTCCCTGTGAACGGCCCTCTCCACTATACCATTCTGCCACTGAATGCAGCAAAAGTACTTCTAACATTAATTTCAGAAGGGAAAGCATAGTATTCATACCTTAAAAATGATAAAGTATTCTTCAATGAAGCTTTAAAAAAATATTTGGAAAAACAGAAGAATGTATGCTTCAATATTCTAATATAACTATCAATCCTTTTGAAGAAATTACAGCTTATTAAAAATGTGACCTAATATTCTAATACATCCTTCTGGGTTAGCAAATGTCTCTTATTTCCTAAAAATTGTGGGATATGCACATTCAGCCTTGAGAGAGTTCACTCTACTTATTGTCCTCTCCTCCCAAAGGCACAAAGACATAAAGTGCCCATTTATTACACAAGCACTATCACAAGTTTTTTAAACTGTCAGACTATTCTGGTTTATGTACATAGCTACGGTTCCCACCACGCAGGAGTTTATAATGTATGATCATTTTCTCCGTATTAAAAATGCACTACTTTTTGCATGTTCTCGTCGACTGAGGTGGTAAAGAATGTTGATGGCGGTGTCCACACAATGCTATAGCTTGGGGTTTTTCAACCCTGGCAATGTTCAGGTTTGAGGCCAGATAACTGTCCTGCGTATTTATTAATAGCATCTTCAGACTCTACCCATTAGAAAGCAGTATAAATATGTTGCCAATCAAAAAATATCTGCAGACATTGCCAAATGTCCCCTCAGGGCAAATTCGCCCTCAGCTGAGAACCACTGCTATTGAGGGAGGACAGTGCACGCTGCTCATGTTCTGACACAATTTTAAAAACATATCCTTCCCATGTAAACCCAATGTTAGGATGATCAGTAGTAATTAATTTTTTTCAAGGTTTCTTATATACTATAATCATTACTACATTTGCGCCTATCATTTCAATGCACTTTTTAAAGAAAACTGAGTATCTTCCACAATCAACTAAACAACAAGTGTTTATTAAGCACTTGCAGTATGGTCAGCAGTACGTTAACCACCAAAGGAAGAAGCTGTGGCCTCTACTCATAGGATGCTTTCATTAAAGTTAAGCAAAGAAGACATGTACATGTGAAATAAACACAGGCACAAGATAGAATGCAAGAGCTAAACCAGGTGAAACAAACGTCTCCAGGAGGAAGTGATCAATGGTAGCACTCAAGCTTTCAGAAATGCTCTTAGGAAGCGGATGATATCTGAGCTTCACCTTTGAAGATGATTGCACTTCAAATAGGTAATGACAAGAGAAGGTGAGTCATACAGGGGAGCCCCCATGAGCAAGACTTGCTGTGAAAAGCAACTGGGCTCTGTTGAGAACCAAGTAGGCAGAGTTCATTCAGAAGATGGTGGAGCATGAACAGAAAGACAGGAAAATCTGGACTCGATGTGGTGGATATTAAAGGTCATTTTCAGCACATAGTGATACGGGGCAAGGGCATGATATCATCCAGAAGATGGTTAACATAAAAGAGACAGAAAAAGCCTTATAGCTCTGTATTGATGGAACCCTGAGATAGCTACCAATGAAAATGAAGAGGAAAAATGGACACCAGGAACATTTTGAAGGGAAAACTATTTGGGTTTGGTCAATATCAGACCATTTCAAGTAGAAAGAAAGTTAATTTTCAAAGTTCAAGTCTGGATGACAAGAAACACAAGCGAAGCTTCAACCTATCTAGTTCATCTACCATATTCATAGATTTCAGTCTTATCCACCTTAATTAATCTTCTCTATTAGTTCTTCTCTACTGGTTATTTTATTTAATTGCTTCATATGAGTTGACATTTTATAAATGGAGGCATTAGAAGGATAACCATAAAGCACGACATACCGACCACTGTGACATACACAATAAAGAGCAGAGATGAGGCAATGAGTCAGTTGTCCAAAATTATGTTACACTCTTTTCACTTGAGAGTGTGTCCTCTTGTAAGGACAGGTCACTGAGCCATTATACTTCCATAGTCCTTTTACTTAAAAAAAAAAATCCCTGCTTCTCTAACAGGATCCAAACACAACTAATTACAAAATTCAATTGAAAAAAAAACCCCACAAAAAACTCAACGTACATTTACCTCTCAATATCCATCATGGATTCCAGTTCTGAGACACTAAGGAAACCTTGAACTCTCCGGCTGCCTTTAGCTCCATCCATCACAGCCATCTCATCTTGTTCCAAATTAACAATTAAGGAAAAAGGTTATCCCTCCACTGGGTTTTCCTTCTTAACCATGGATGTTAAGGGAAACTACTAACATTGGGAATACTGATTATGTGAATGTTAGGCTTATTAACGCTAGATGGCGTTGGGCCTGTGCATTCCCTCCAATTTATGCCACATACTTTTATTTTTTTCCTCCTATAAGTTGATATTAATGAGTGACTGTTTGTAATGTAGGGCATCTGGACCTTGGCACTATCGACATTTTGAATTTTCTTTGTTGTGAGGAGCTGTCCTGTGCATTGCAGGGTATTTAACAGCATCCGTGACCTCTACCTATCAGGTGTCAGTAGCAATACCCGTCTCCAGCTGTGACAAAGAATATGGTCTAGAGATTGCCAAATATTCCCTAGGAGGCACAAGACCGGTGGTCCCCACTTCAAGACCACCACTGTAATGTGATCGTGGGAGACAAATATTGGTCAAGCACGGCTTGTATGATCCAGGCTCAAAGACTGAATGAGTGAATAGAAGAAATAGAGAGAAATAGCTCTGAAAGTCTATTTCTTCAACTCTAAAAACATATTGCCCTTTCTCTTGATTCAAAAGAGCCTGAAGCCTCAGTGACAGAAAACTGGACACAAAACCTGTGCCCCCAGAGTAGGAACACATAGAGTGGCACAGGCAGACCTGGGATGAGTCAAAAGCTGAATCATGTAGCTGCCCACTCCTCCTCTACCTCCTCCTCCGCCTCCTCCTCCTCCTCCTCCTCCTCCTCCACCTCCTCCTCCACCTCCTCTGCCTCCTCCTCCTCCACCTCCTCCTCCACCTCCTCCGCCTCCTCCTCCTCCACCTCCTCCACCTCCTCCTCCTCCTCCTCCACCTCCTCCTCCTCCACCTCCTCCTCCTCCACCTCCTCCTCCTCCTCCTCCTCCACCTCCTCCTCCATCTCCTCCTCCTCCTCCTCCTCCACCTCCTCCTCCATCTTCTCCTCCTCCACCTCCTCCTCCATCTCCTCCTCCTCCACCTCCTCCACATCCTCCTCCTCCACCTCCTCTTCTTCCTCCTCCACCTCCTCCTCTTTCTCCTCTACCTCTTCCTCCTCCTCCACCTCCTCCACCACCACCATGTTGCCACTTCCCCAGGCTCAATCCATTCACTATCAGAGTTCTGCATTGGGGTTTTGTTGATAAAAGCCTCATCTAGTGAGTTAATTATACATAAGGTGTCTTCTAGCCACCATGAAGCCAAGCAGAATTTCTGCTCAATGGTTTAAAATAAAAATCTACTTTCTGCAATGATGTTCCCATGTTTCAATCTGAAAAGCAAGATTTTCCCACCAAAATAAGTGAGCTCAAGACATTGCTGTGGCCAGGAACTGATTATGCTTATCTGGGCAACCTGCCCTTCACGAGCTCCTTCAGTATTCTCAAAATGTGCTACACATGACATTTCTCCAAGCTTTACGGCTAAAAACTACTGTTATGTCTTGGCATCCAATTTTAAACCTGTCTAGTACCACATATATAGCTTTGAAATGCTTAGCCAAATTTCAAAATGATACAAAATTATCCTAAAGGTGCATTCTCATGGTAAACATAATATTTTGCTTCATGAAGAGTCAGACCTTCGATAGAACAACAAAGGATGAAATGTTAAACAATTTTCTCAACCATGTGAAACTAGGATCAAAGTCCAGTCTTTTCTAGGCTGAAGCTTTTTTCCCTCAGCCATGCCTCAGACTCTGTGAATATGAACTAAGAACCAGTGGCTGCACACTGGTGTTCAGTACCATACCAAAAACCTCACACAGCCAGTTACATGAAGACCATGACGGCCCATGAAAATGAAGGGTATGACGGAAGCCTGGGTATGAAGACATACAGAAAGCAGCGAGGGCAGACTCTCAGAGGCAACCTCCTGGTACAAGACAGACCACAGCACTACGTATAGACTCCCGGAGTCCAGAACCCCTCTCCCAGTAGCCCCAGTGTATAAAGATTCTCATGAGGGCCCTGTTCCCTTATAACAAAATCCCATTATCCTAAGCTAGCCTCAGTGGGTCTCTATTACTTCTAATCCTAACACTAAACCTACTGGCTATGGCATGAACTACCCTCTTGTTCTCGTCTTCTGGTCATAAAATGGTATTTAAAAATCTTTTTGTGAGGGGGGAATGGGTGGTTATTACTTGATGAGTACAGTTTCCATGTTTTTTTAAAATTTGGTTGGTAGGGGGAGAGAAAGAGAGAAACACTGATGTGTTATTCTACCCATTTATGCACTCACTGGTTGTCTCTTGTATGTGCCCTGACCAGGGATCAAACCTACAACCAAGAACCTCCGTGTTTTGGATGGCACTCCAACCAACTGAGCTACCTGGCTACAACCTACAGTTCTCATTTTTGGTGATAAAAAGTTCTTGAAATGGACAGCGGTGATAGTTGTACAAGAATGTAGATGCATTTAATGCCACTGAATTATACACTTCAAAATGATTAAAATACTAAATTTGATGTTATGTATATTTTATAACTAAAAACAGGTAAAAAATAAAATCTATCTTCTTGGAAAATGTATGACTGAAATACCCTGTCTGTAGAAGCTTTTAATCCTCAATGTTAAGTAAAACTAGATAGTTGAAGATTTTCCCCGTATAGAACATAATATAAAGGTATATTCCAAACACCCCCAAATTCAGCAATGTATTTTGAAAAAGTACCTAGGACTGTTTAAAATGTCCCTTTTAAAAAGTAAACAAGTGTAGACTCCGAAATGACAGTGTTTTTCAGTGATTCCTCACCATCATTACTCCTTTACTTTTATCACTATTTTACCACTTTATTGGCATCTTTATAAACAAATGCAATTAAATGCAAAATGGATATGCACATGAACCCACATGAAGAAGAACCTGGAGAGAAGGGGTGGGGAATGTGAGGGAGAAATGAAAAACACAATGTCTTAAATTGATTACCACTAATTTGTATGTTTAAAGAAGTCAGTTCATGTTTTAACATAACAGGACAGAGTTTCCCTATAATCTTGTACACCTGAAACTAATATAATATTGCATTTCAATTACAATTGAAAAATAAATTTAAAAATGCATTTACCTGTAACCAGATAATGGGCACAGGATATACTCATGTATACTAAAGCCAACAATAAAAAACCGGCAAGAATTTTACAACGTGTGGAACAGACCAAAAAATCTTGTTTGCTTGTCAAGTGTAACAACTCTTTCATGCATTTTTTTTTTAAATTTTAAGGTCAAAAGCTAGATGAATGCAAAACAGATTTACCTCATATTTCACACGAGACATAATATGAAGAGAACAAACAGATGTATGTTTTTGTAGGTTTTGGGCAACAGGTCAACAATTTAAGATAAAGCATACTGAAATGGTAACTTTTACCAATTTTAAAGCTAAACTCCAAACTCATTTTAATTTATATTACTCCTTTGCACTTTGAAATGTGTTTTTTCCTTCTCTTTTCCCCTTTAACTTCATTTTCTTTCTGTCTAGTCTACAGATACTCCCTCAGAACCAGAAGTTTTCTGCCGTACTAATTCTAATCTTTTAATGATATTTCAAACTAAGAAATTATTTCTTTAATTTACTCTCTTCTAATTTTTTGGTCATTTTTTATTCTATTTGTCTACATGCTTTCAGAATTTTCTTCTTCCTATATGTATTTTTTTCATTATTTTATCCTTCATCTAAACTTCTGCTTACCATTCACTATTATTATCAAACCTCTCAACCTTTCCCTCCATAATCTGTAAGTTCAAAAGAGTGAAATTTGGTATCTAACCACAACATAATATAATTTCTTCAACAGACATGAGATAAAGTTGCCTCTTACCTATCGTGAATGGCTGAACCATTTAAGGCAGTAAATATTTTGTTAACTATAATTCTATAATAGCAGACATAGTCAGAGTTCATCATAACTGGTCAGAAGGATTATAATAAAGAACGAATCCTGAAATATTTTCTCAATCAACCAAGTATTAAATTATGAGTTTTAGTGTTAAATGTATTTTGTCATATTCTGATTCTTTGAAAATGGACTCAGTGCACAGAAGAGATGACAATTTCCTATTAACTAGATTTTATTCACTGGACTGCTTGGTTTTTCAGTTATGAAAGTTAACAAAAACACTTCCTTTATAAATGTCAAAATATTTAATTAGAAATCTCATTTGGTATTTTTATTTTTCAGTGATAATTAAGTAGAATTTCCTCTATATCTCAATTTGCAGAATGCTCACTAAGTCAGCATATGAGACAATGCAAAAGGAATCAAAATGTCAGTTATTGTATTGTAGGCAGTACCAGAAAGTTGGAGTCTTGAGCATATGCTACAAATTCTCAGCTTTCTATCGCAGTATCTCAGAGAACATACAAGGAAAGAAAGGGTTTTGTTTGCGTTCACCTATGTTGCTCATCATTCTTCGCTCTATATGTAGAGTCAGGCAATAGTTCAGTAGAAATGCTTACAGATATGTCTGAAACAAATGATTCACACATTAAGCATCTTCTAGAAAGCAAATGCTGTTTAATTTACTATTAATTGGACAGATGTACTGCCTGGCAGAGAGTGGCCTTGTAAATTCTGTTTATCTTCTCCCATTATTTGCTTTTTATTTTAATAATCAATGAAGTGAAATTCCACATTCCATTTTCCAATAGTCTGAACCTTCCTGAAAATTTTATGCTTTGGAATGAAGGTCTTCATGTAATTTCTCAATTGTTTTGACACTGGGTGGTTACATGAACATCCTAAACAAAATACATTTTCAGATGGTAGGAGAGTCAAATAAGCAAAATGATGTTTCTGAATGAAAGACATTCAAAAGAATGCATATTACTGCATATTTTCAGTATGATTATGTAACAAGATGCCACTTCAAAGCTAACTTTTTGTTTGGATTATATGTGCAAAAAGGTCAGGGCTATGTTTTCTGTAGGAATTTTTACTTTAGCTTATTTGGAAGCAGTTAAAGGTCCAGAAATGCTTACTATTTAGAGACCTCTGTAAAAATAAAAACAAATAACATTTAATAATAAATATCTCTGACTTAAACACAGCAGTATTCTTGCTATAATGTTGGTATTTATTTCTTTCTTCACTGTAAACTACTGCTTTAAAATTGTCTTCAATAATAAAAATGTATTTCTAAAGAAACCTTATGTCTGGATAATCTATAAAGTGGCTTTTAAATTGTTTAATACATTTTAAAACAAATTGTTGTCAATATGGATAAACTCAAACATGTCCTGTAATTAAGGCCCAGGAAAACAGGTAAAAGGGTTTCAAGATTTTCTAAAATATTCAAGGTTTTCTGAAATAATTCCGAAGTCTTCTGAAGTCTTAATGTTAATAATTATAAAGTCTAACAATTTTGGCTAGTTCTAAATATAAACCTAATTAATAACACTCTGCTTTTACTCACAAAGAGGCCATATTCTAGACTACACAGAAAGGGATGAGGGTCCATTGAACAGATCCATGATTTCCCTCCTGGATGCGGCGTCTTTGGTCACTAAGCCTTTCCTAAATTTATATAGCAAATACACTGCAACTGTAGTTTGAACTTCATTTCCTTCCATTCCTGCCCCAGTTATTAGACTGCACAGAAACAATAAAAGACCAAATAAATTATAACAGCACTGCTTTAAATAGAGAGGTAAGGATATACTTATTTATAGTTCAAGGCCAAAGCTACTTCCTTAGATTGTGAATATCTTAAGAACAAAAACATGCTCAACATCACTAATCATCAGAGAAATGCAAATTAAAACCATGATAAGGTAGCACCTCACACCTGTCAGAATGGCTGTCATCGATAAGTCAACAAACAACAAGTGCTGGTGAGAATGTGGAGAAAGGGAACCCTAGTGCACTGCTGGTGGGAATGCAGACCGGTGCAGCCACTGTGGAAAGCAGTGTGGAGTTACCTCAAAAAAATTAAAAATGAAGCTGCCCTATGACCCAGTAATTTCACTTCTGGGAGTATATCCAAAGAAACCCAAAACACTGATTGGAAAGAATATATGCACCCCTGTGTTCACTGTAGTGTTTTTTACAATAGCAAAGATCTGGAAGCAGCCCAAGTGTCCATCAGTAGATGAGGGGACAAAACAGCTATGGTACATTTATACAGTGGACTACTACTCAGCTGTAAAAAGGAAGTCCTACCCTTTGTGACAGCATGGATGGACCTGAAGAGCAGGATGCTGAGTGACATAAGCCAGTCAGACAAAGACAAGTACCACATGATTTCACTCATATGTGAAATCCAATAAACAAAGGAAACTAAGAAACAAAACAGAAACAGATCACAGAGCACAGACTGACAGCTGTCAGAGGGGAGGGAGTTGAAAAAGGTGGAGGGACTAAGAAAAAGAAAAGACCTCACAGACAGGGACAACCGCATGGTGATTACCAGAGGGAAAGGGGGTGGGGGAGGGAGAAGTGGACAAAGAGGAGATAAATGGTGTTAAAAGGAGACTTGAGATGGTGAACACATGATACAATATACAGATGACGAATTACAGAATTGTACACCTGAATCCTGTATAATTTTATTAACCAATGTAGCCCCACTAAGTTCAATAAAAAAATAATAATAATAAAAAAAAGACTTCCAAAAAGATAAAAGGAAAAGAAAAAGAAAGAAGAACAAAAAGTATCTAAATCTAGGGCAGAGTGTAATGGTTTATACTTAATACCATGAATTAATTAAAAACCAAAAGGAAGGGCTGACTTCTGATTTCAAATTTTTGATGATGAGGGAACCCAAGGTTCCCTGCAACCCTCACTTTGGGCCAAGGTCATTTGATATTATTAGCTTGAACAGGGCTGCAAAGAGAAATCAGGAAGTGCTGAGTCATCCTGAGCCTAAGTGACACAGTGTCAGCACTTTTGGTGCCAGATTCCGAGGTGAGGGTACTTCCTTTGACCTGTCACTCTTCCTTCCTTTTCTCACTGGTCTAGGGTAGGTGATAGGAAGCTGACTGCCACCAAGCTGAGGGGCAACATGAGTAACAAATAACACTATGTAACAGTCCCTATTCCATGCACATTTGTCTCCACATACGGCTAACACAACAAACCGTTAAAAAATTAAATTAAATTAAAACACACACACATATGGAATTTAATACCTGTCACAATTAAGAGATTGCACCTTTAGTTTCTGGTAACAGAAGAGTTTCTTCCTCAAACAATCAGCACTCTTTTTTCAGCATTTAGTTTATGTGCATTTAATTTCAAAAAAGGACTTATCAAAGCAGTCATATTCAAGTGATCTTTGTATAACTAAAACACGTGGGAACACTGGATAGGAAACTCTAAAATAGGGGAAATAACACCAGCAGTCAGGTGACCTTTATCAGGTCATTTAAATTCTCTGAGTCAGTTTCTGATCTACAAAATGGAAATAACAATCCTCTTAGCCGTTACACCTGTTGTGAGAGTAACTGTATTACCAGCACTTAAGAAGTGTGCTTCTGTCACGCAAAAAGGTATGGCACTTTCATTATCTGTAAACAAAACCAATACTCCGTCTTAGACTAGCTTCTATATATTTCATCAGAAATGTTCAATAATTTCACTGAATTTAAGTGTTTACGTTGTCACCCAGGTTAGAGCCCATACAAGACAATAAACCTGGGAACACTAACACCAGTAAATAGTATTCAACAGCACTGGGCTATATAGAAGTAAACACTTATAAAAGGCAGTTATACATGGGAAATATCAAAGTAATACTTTATTGAGGAAAAAGAAAATTTGAAGTGACACAAAAAATCAGTACTTGGCATTTTCCTGTGGAATTCCTACAGGTCTCCAAACACCTTATTCAAATAAAACCAACTTTTCCTCAATCACCAGCAATTACTTTTTTTCTTTTTAAAATTTTATTGCATTTTCTCATTACCATTTAGCTCCCTTAAGCCTCCCTCCCCCCAGCAATCACCACACTGTTGTCCACGTCCATGAGTCCTTTTTCCCTTTTTGTTGATCCCCCACCCCCGTCTCCCCCAACTGCAGCTGATGCTGCGCTCCCTATGTGTCTGTCTCTATTTCACCAGCAATTAATTTTTAAAATCCTGTTTAATGTTGCAATTATGGAAACTGAACAAAACAAAAACAGCATGTATTACTTTTTGTAACATATTATTGCATTTTAGTAAATTATTCGGTTATATTATGGAACAAATAAGCACTGTGAGCTAGCCAGGGATTTAACGACATTTACCAAGTTGTATCTACTAGGAGCCTTGAGTTCCCAGATCCAGAGGCCTTTAAACAATCATCTTTGTAGTCCCTTTACCATCTTTGTACACTTAGGTGACATCGATGTGACTGAAAAGATTTAGGTTCTTCTTACTGTGTATGAAAACAGAACAGGAAGATTGCTTCTTGTCCCTTGACTCTCTAAAGAATAGACTAGGGTGACTTCAAGTGTATTAAGTCTTATGGTTAAATGTGGAAATGATTCTAGCACGTGAAGATGGCAGAATATGGATAAGAATCCAAGAGGACAATGTAACTCTAGCCAACAGCAAACATTTGTTGAATAGTTCCCAAGTCTACAGTGCCCATCTCTTGCAACTATGTACTTAATACCTGATAGAATGTCTGCACAGGGCTTGTTCTCTATAGGAAAACCAGGCAGACCAGATAGATCCCTACTGGACTGACTTCGTTCAAAAGAATAAAAGATGCATGTAACGTCAGAATTTGAAGAGGGCTTCATCGAGTTCAGCTGGCCATCCCATCCTCACTCTCCTTCAAACCATTCCAAGTAGTTGAGTGGTTGTACCAAAGAAGAAAGAGGCAGTGAGGTAACTAAATATTTGTCAAGTGTCAAGCACATAACAGGAACATAAATTCAGAAACACCATTTAATATGTGTCCTAATTTTACAAAAGAAGAAACTGAAGCTTAGCAGTAAGAAGCATAGTAGAGCCAAGTCATACAGTCACAGAGAATGAGAACGTGAACCCACATTTCACCTTCTCTCTTAGGTTATCCATAATATCTAAGGGCCAATAAATATTTCTAAGGCCCCATGTGTGCCCTCAAGTTTTTTATTTAAAATTTCATGCTTAAATTAAAATATGAGCTGCCGGGATAATACCTTTCCCAAGATACCATATATTAAATTACTGAACTCTGGTTCATGAATTTGTTCATGGTTTGCCCTACTCAGTCATTTTCAGTAACATATGTATGAAATTGATGCCAACCCACAACCAGCAGAATATATTTTCAACTCTCGTACTAACTCAGCAATCAAGACTTCTCTCTCAGAAGCGAGTATACATATGTGAGATAAATGCCCAGCACTAGGAGTTAGAGGCTTTTCTGATGGGGAGCAATTTTCTTCTATGCAAGCTACAACTAAATCCCCAAACTTGGTCTAGAGTGCATGGTCTATAAACTTTTTAAGCCATTCCCAACAGTAGTCAAGAAAGTGTAGGCAATTCATAGTCATTTATGATTTGGGGTTCTATTTCTATATAAAATGTATAATTTTTGAGAACCTCAAAGTCCTTCAAATCATGTTAGCCTAACAATCTACTCCTGCTCAAATTAGGTTTACTGGTATTATTAAGAAAATAACTGTGAAAAGACAATGGAGGTGAAAATCAAAGTTGTAGAAAATTTGCAAGGGAAAGAGAAAGAATCAATCCTATATAACACTGCTCGTCTAAAAAAAAAAAAAAAATTGCACCAAAGCTTTCTTCATTCAAGCTGTTGGTTTTGTTCCCTGTCGAGCCCCACATATCTAAGTGCAGCGAGTACATTCCCAACTCCTACTGCCAAGTTAAAATGAAAACGTTCTCAGTTTAGAAATGATTGAGGTGGTTTTCTTTAATCAAATTAGAGCAGCCAAATGTTCCTTTCAAAGGTAACTGTCTACTCTGCAGCTGTATGCAAACTACCACATCAAATGTGAGGGAAAAATAGCGATAGAATTGTGTCCTTACAGTACAGTGCTGGCTGCAGAGATGGAGAAACAAAAGCATCAGTACAGCTAAGAATTACATTCACAGTGAGCTTCCAGAAATATGCTGACTTCACAAACTGGGCACAATGTACTGAAACTTCCAGTATATAATTAGCTACTTTGGGGAGGGGAGGAACGTGGGGGTAAATTTCCCCTTAAAAACAGCTAAGAAGCAATAGATACCTTGATGAGTCTCAATGAGAAACATTAAATGACTGGCTGAGACTTCACACACACACAAATCTCACAGACCTTGCTTTTTTACTTCCTGCCTCCATTAAAAACATACCAAACTGAGTAATCTTGAATATCCAACAAGCTTCAATTAGGCTTGCAATGATTCATTTACATGCAGAATTTATCCTTTTAAATCATCAGACATGGGAAATTCCTGCAAAGAATTAATAGTGGGCTTATTTTTTCAGTTTGTTTCTCCTAAGAAAAATCAACTGGTTAACATTCCCAATACATCAAATTAGCTTCTGCATGTTATAGGCTTGTACCAGCTGTTGGCTCTATGGATGGTATAGTAACAGTATGAAAAACCGGAATAACAATGAACCTAGATAGCCAGGTGCAATAACCAATGGAAGAATGACACAGTATTCTTTCTGTTTTTATAGCTCCTCTTGTGATTACAATGTCCTCCAAACTAAGGAATGTAGCTGAATAGGAGAGAAGTCTATCTCACATGACCCCGTATTTTTCCAGAGCAGCTGTTTCCTAACTTTTTTGCTCCTAGTGAAATTTGCAGATTACTTTGACATACCCAAATTTAAAGGCTGCTGCATTAAAACAAAAATGAAAACCTTCTGCAGGTTTAAAGTAATTCTGAGGCCACTACCTTTAGCTCTGCCCTTCTACTTCTGCTCAGGAAAGGAAAATGAACTGCAAAAAATAATGACATTTTCAATTATTCAAAAATTTATTTTAAGAACTACATCAGAGGGACTTCCAGTTCAAAATGGCAGACTCAATCATAAACATTTGCCCCCAGTCTTTCTCAGAAACTGCTGAAGTAAAAAAAAAAAAAAATCCGTAAGTACAGAAGGGTATCTCAAAAAGAGAGAGAGTTCAGTGATTTTCCTGGAAGATCAAAAATAAAATGGAAGCAAGTTGATGGAGGAAACTGACAGAGAAAGTCACCAAAATGATAGTGGTCTCCAAAGTGGGAAACATACATTCCAGGCGGTATATTAAGAAAATAACTTTTATTTATAGGCATTTTTAAATCTCTTAATTTCAAAATCATTATTTTGTGCTTTTTAATATATATCTGTAAATGTACTGTCACTTTTATGTTAATGAATATCAGTGTAATGCTCAAATATTTTTATTGGAAGTGATGCCGCTGCCTTAGAACAAGCTATGAAGAACAAACTAGAGGAAGCTGGAGCTGGACTGTGTCAGCAGGTGCAATGGAGAAAAGGACAGAGGAAAGCAGCCTGAGCAGGAAAGTCAACTGAAGGTTGGCACCAGGCAACTGCACCAGTTAGGGTCTCCACTGTCATCCCTACAGCTTGGGGTAACACCTTTTTATATGGCATTGGGGGGTTCCTCCATTATCTTGATAATAAATTTTACCATTCACTTAAAAGTAAAGCCTGACAAAGGATGTTCTCATCCCAAGACTCCCTACTCCAAATAAGCCTCCCACAAATTTTAATCACTATAATGAGATCTAGCAGGGGGAAAAAAGTCCTATTTAACAGCCATACCAGCGACTCAGTTTTGATAAAAACTAATGAGCATACAAGACAATAAGAGAACAAGAGAGTTCATACTTACCTACCTGCTATAAACAACTAGGAACTGAACAAACATAGCAAACAACTATTTACAGATACTGGACTACAAGGAGTGCAGGACTATAGTCTCTGCGAGAAAGGAAACAAATTGCCCAAATTTTCTGCTTGGAGGCAATGTCCAGACCACAGGCTTAGTGAGAAGAAACTAAACTCCCTGTGAGGTCTGTAGGTTCATTAAGTTGAGCAGGTAGAATTGAGAAGATGAGGAAGCCAAGGTGACTAACATTTGTGAGACACAGTACTGAAGAAAAAGCTACCCAGGAAAAGTGCTTCAGAAACCACATGGGGTCTGCTTTGTCCTTGCCTGAGTGTCAACTCGACATGAGGAAATGCACGAGGCCAGGCAAAGAACTGCTTCTGAGGAAAGAACAATTACCAGGAACTAAACGATTCCTAGAACTCACAGTGGGCAAGAAATCTTTCTATTCCCAGCAGCCAAAGAAGAGAGACCATAAAAGGTTAATGACTCAGTAGTGGATCTAAACTAGCCCTGAAGTAAAGCCTACATACTACACCCTCCCCATAATAAGTAAATAAATATATATATACGTACATACAAAAATAAATAAAATAAGTCTTGGGTGAATCAAACTGACCACAAGTAACTTCACTGCCCATCAGAACATAGTCCAACATCTTTAAAGAAACAGAAAAAATGTCCACAGTCAACAATATAACATTCGCAATGTTTGCCATTCAATAAAAAGTATCAGACATGCAAACATACACAAAAATGTAGCCCATAACCAGGAGAAAAGTCAGTTAATAGAAATGAACCCAGAAATAAAAGATGATAGAATAGGAGACAAAGACCTTAGACCAACTATTATAAATTTTAATAATATTCTAAAGACTTAAAGGAAAACATGAACATAATGAAGGGGAAATGAGAATTATTAAAATGAATCAAATTAAACATGTACCAAGATATATTATATGGAACGACAAAGTTTAATGAAATTTAAATAGCATTAAAATCAAATAGAATTGTTCTCAGATCACAACAGAATTTAATTAGAAAGTTATTTGAGAAATTCTGTATGTTTTTGGAAATTTATTTCATATTTTATTGTTTATGCTATTACAGTTGCCCACTTTTAGCCCCTTCACTCTCCTCCACTCACCCTGCCCCCCCACTTACATAATCAGTCCCCTCATCATTGTCCATGACCATGGGTCCTCCATATATGTTCGTTGACTAATCCCTTCACCTTCTTTCATTCAGCCCCCATTTCTCCCCTCCCCTCTTACAGCTGTCAGTCTGCTCCATGATTCCATGCCTGTGGTTCTATTTTGCTCATTATTTTGTTCATTAGTTGCCTCTTATAAGTGAGATCACATGGTATTTGTCATTCACCGACTGGCTTATTTCACTTAGCATAATAGTCTCCATTTCCATCCAAGCTGTTGTAAAAGGTAGGAATTCCTTTCTTTCTGCTGTGTAATATTCCATTATGTAGATGTACCACACTTTCCTTTATCCATTAATCTACTGAGGGGAACTTGGGCTGTTTCCAAATCTTGGCTATTGTAAATAGCACTGCCATGAACATGTGGATCCATAAATTCTTTTGAATTGGTGTTTTGGGATTCTTTGGGTATATTCCCAGCAGTGGAACTGCTCGGTCAAAAGGCAGTTTCATTTTTAGTTTTTTGAGGAAATTCCACACTGTTTTCAACAGTGGCTGTACCAGTCTGCATTCCTACCAACAGTGCACTAGGGTTTCCTTTTCTCCACTTCCTTGCCAGTACTTGTTGTTTGTTGATTTATTAATGATAGCCATTTTGGCAGGTGTGAGGTGATACCTCATTGTGGTTTTAATTTGCATTTCTCTGATGGCAAGTGATGTTTAGCACCTTTTCATATGTCTATGGGCCATCTGTATGTCCTCCTTGGAGAAATGTCTATTCAGGTCCTTTGCCCATTTTTTAATTGGATGGTTTATCTTCCTGGTGTTGAGTCATATGAGTTCTTTACATATTTTGGAGATTAAACACTTGTCCAATGTATCATTGGAAAATATGTTCTCCCATACAGTTGGTTCCCATTTCATTTTGATGATGGTTTCTTTAGCTTTGTAAAAGGTTTTTAATTCAATGCAGTTCCATTTGTTTATTTTTTCCTTTATTTCCCTTGTCCTAGGAGATATACTGGCAATAATAATGCTACGCAAGATATCTGAAATTTTACTGCCTATGTTTTCCTCTAGAATTTTTATGGTATCAGAACTCATCTTTAAGTCTTTTTATCCGTTCTGAAGTTATTTCTGATGTATGATGTAAGATGGTGGTCTAGTTTCATTCGTTTGTATGTACCAGTCCAGTTTTTCCAACACTAATTATTGAAGAGACTGCCTTTACTCCACTGTATGTTCTTGCCTCCTTTGTCAAATATTAATTGACTGTAAAGACATAGGTCTATTTTTGGGCTCTCTATTCTGTTCCATTGATCTATGTGTCTGCTCTTATGCCAGTACCAGGCCATTTTGATTACAGTGGCTTTGCAGATATCAGGTATTGTGATCCTCCAACTTTGTTCTTCTTTCTGAAGATTGCTGAGGCTATTTGAGGTCTTTTTTGGTTTCATGTAAGTTTTTGGAATATTTGTTCTAGATCTGCGAAATATGCCATTGGTATCTTAATAGGAATTTTGCTGAATCTATAGATTGTTTTGAGGAGAATGGACATTTTAATTATGTTAACTCATCCAATCCATGAACATGGTATATGCTTCCACTTATTTGTATCTTCCTCAATTTCTTTTTTTCAGTGTCCTACAGTTTTCTGAGTACAGGTCTTTTACCTTCTTGGTTAAATTTATTCCTAGGTATCTTATTTTTTTGTTGCAATAGTACATGGGATGGTTTTCTTAGTTTCTCTTTCTGACAGTTCATTATTGGTGTATAAAAAGGCCATCAATTTCAGAATATTGACTTTGTGTCCTGCTGCTTTGCCAAATTCACTTACTAGGTCATGTAGTTTTTTGGTGGAGCCTATAGGGTCTTCTATGTATAATAATATCATGTCTGCGAGTAATGACAGTTTTACTTCCTCTTTTCCAATTTGGATGCCTTTTATTTCTTCTTGTCTGATCGCTGTGGCAAGGACTTCCAGTACTATGTTGAGTAAGAGTGGTAAAAGCAGACACCCCTGTCCTGTTCCTGACCTCTAAAGGGAAACACTTTAGGTTTTTGCCCATTGAGTATGATGTTGGCAGTAGGTCCTTTGTATTTCTGTAGTATCTGTTGTTACTCCTCTTTCATTTCTCATTTTATTTATTTGGGTCCCCTCTCTTTTTCTTGATGAGTCTGGTTAAAGGTTTTTCAATTTTCTTTATTTTTTCAAAGAACCAGCTTCTGGATTCACTGATCTTTTGAATTGTTTTTTCAGTTTCTATGTCACTTATTTCTGCTCTGATCTTGATTATTTCTTCCTTCTACTTGCTCTAGGCTTCATTTGTTTTTGTTCCTCCAGTTCTTGTAGATGTAGGATTAGGCTGTTTATTTGAGATTTTTCTGTCTTCTTTAGATAGGCTTATATTGCTATGAACTTCCCTCTTAGGACTGCTTTTGCTGCATCCCATAGGTTTGGGGTCATTGTGTGTTTGTTTTGATTTGTTTACAGATAACTTTTGATTTCTTCCTTGATCGCATTGTTAACCCATTCATTATTTAATAATATTATTTAGCCTTCATGTATTTGAATGTTTTTGAGTTTTCCTCTTGAGGTTGGTTTCTAGTTTCAAGCCCTTGTGATCCAAGAAAATACTTGGTAGGACTTCAGTTTTCTTTAATTTGTTAAGATCTTATTTTGTATCTTATTTTGTATTTATCATGTGGTCTATGTTTGAGGATGTTCTGTGTGCATTTGAGAAGCATGTATATTCTGCTTCTTTGGGATGAAATGTTCTATAAATATCAATTAAGTCAATGTGATCTAGTGTGTCATTTAATGCTGCTATATCCTTGTTGATTTTTCAGTCTGGAAGATTTGTCCATTGTTGACAGTGGGGTGTTAAAATCACCTACAATAACTGTATTGCTGTTGAGGTCTTTCTTAAAGTCCTCCCAGATTTTCATTATATATTTAGGTGCTTCTACATTGAGTGCATATATGTTTACAAAGTGTATATTCTCTTGTTGAACTGACCCCTTAAGCATTATATAGTGACCTTTTTGTATTTGTTAAGGTCTTTGTTGTGATGTCTATTTTGTCAGATAGAGTATTGCTACCTTGGCTTTCCTTTCACCTCCATTTGCACGGAATATTTCTTCCATCACTTCACTTCCATCCTGTGCAGACGTTTTGCTCTGAGGTGGGTGTAGACAGCATATATGTGGGCTGTGTCTTCTTATCCGTTCAGTTACCCTATGTCTTTTGGGTGGAGCATTTAATTACATTTAAGGTTATTATTGACAGGTACTTTTTCATTGCCTTTATATCTGTGTTTCTTTGTTTCTCTGTTTCTTCTTCTTAAAGCAGTCCCTTTAGCATCTCTTGCAATGCTGATTTGGTGGAAATGTACTCCTTCAGCCTTTTTTTTTGGTCTGGGAAACTATTTCATATTTCAAAATTTAAAAATACAAATATAAATAACTGATATGTTTTGAATCCAATGAAAATGGAACCACAACATATCAAAATCTGTGGGAAGCAGATAAAGCAACATAAATGCTTATATTAGAATAGAGGAAAATTAGAATGAGCTACGCTTCTATTTTAAGAAGCTAAAACCTTAAACCCAAAGTTGCAAAAATACATAAAAATAAAAGTAAACATCAATGGAATAGACAACAGACAAATGATAGAGGAGATCAATGAAACCAAAAACTGGTTTACGATCAATAAAATTGACAAAAGTGTTACCTGTATTGTCAAGAAAAACAAAGGCAGAACATACAAATTACCAATATTGGGAATGAAAGGACACATTACTGCATATTCCACAGACATTAAAAAAGATAAGAGAATAAAGATAAAAATTTATACTAATAAACTCAAAAACCTAGATGAAATATAAAATTCTTTGAAAAACACAAATTATAAAGAATGATTCAACCTGTATGACTCCATGTCCCTTAAGGAAATAGAATCTGTAGTTTAAAACCATCCTGTAAAGAAAATGGTAAGCCCAAATGATTACATTGGTAAATTCTATTAATGTATATGAAGGAAATAATATTAATGCTACATGAAATCAGTCAGAAAATCTTTCAGGAGCCAGAAACACCTATCAATTCATTTTATGAGGTCAACATTACCTCAAAACCAAAACCTGAGACATTATGAAAAAGAAAATTACAGAACAATATCCTTCATAAACATAAATGTAAAAATCATTAGCAAAACTTCAGCAGGCAAAATTGCAAAAATAATTTTGAAAAAGAACCAAGCAGAAAACTTAAGACTTCCTGATTTCAAGCCTTACTATAAATCCATAGTAATCAAAATATCATGGCATTGGCGAAAGGACAGATATATCAACCAATGGAACGGAAAAGAGAGTTCAGAAATAGACCCAAATTTATATGGTCAATTGATTTTTGGCAAAGGTGTCAAGGAAATTAAAATGAAAAAAGCATAGCCTTTCCAACAAATGGAGCTAGAGCAGTTGGATATACATATAGGAAAAAAGTAAACGTCGATTCTTACTTCAAGCCACCCACAAAAATTTAACTTGGATGTATCAAGGACTTGACATAAAAGTACAAAGTATAAAATTCTAGAACAGCAATTTTCAAGTGGTGTACAAGAATTTTTTAAACATGCAATATCTGAGTATTTAGTCAGGGACACTGACCTCTTTTCCCTTAGATTGCCAAATAAAATGACAACAGCCAATGCAATAGCTATGTGGTGTGAATGAATCAAGATTATACCTATTTTTTCAGTCAGACTGGCAAAAAATATAACATCTTTTTTGTTGTGCCACTGAATTTTAGTAATTAGTTTATGTGTGGCATGATATGAAAAAAGTGAAAATCGCTACTAAAATGAAACATAAATGAATCTGTGTGCCTTTAGAGGAAACAAAAATGTCTTAGGATACAAAAAAAAGCACAAACCATCAAAGAAAAAATAATAAATTAGATTTTAGAAAAATTAAAGTCTTCTCTTTAAGAGACACGTAAGAAAATAAAGACAGTATTTGCGATACATATACCTGACATAAGACTGTTCCAAATATTTGTAATAGGATAACCCAGTTTTTAAATAGATAATTCCCCAAAGAAGTAAGAGAATGGCCAATAAGCAAATGACGTTCAACATTAGTCATTAGTTAAATGCAAATTAAAACCACAATGTGATATCAGTTCACACTTAAAATACAATGGTAAAATTGAAAAGGCTGACAATACTTGAAGTGTTGAGTAGTATCTAAATCAAATGACACCTTCTTACATTACTGGTGAAAATGATAAATGGTATGACCAGTTTGGAAATAACTGGTAGTTTCTTTAAAAATTAAACACACATTTGCCATACTAGTCAACAAACCACTTCTAGGTATTTACCCAAATGAACTAAAGCACATGTCATATCAACACAAAGAACTGTACGTGAATGTTTGTAGCAGTTTTATTCATAATAATTCCAAAGTAGAAGCAATGCAAATAACATCAACAGGTGAATAGATAAATATATCACGGCAAATCTGTATGATAGAAAAGAATGAACTACTGAAACAGTCAATAACATGAATGAATCTCAAAAATGTTATCTGTGAAAGCCAGGTACAAAAGAACACAATACTGTTTGATCCCATGTATATGACACTCTAGAAAGGACAAATATAATCTATAATGACAGAAAGAAGATCAGTGGCTGCCAGGCGTCCTGGTTAAGGGAAGGATATTGGCTGCAAAGGGGCCTGAGGGAACTTTTGGGGTAACAGAAATGTTTTAGATCTTGATTGTGATAGTTGTTACATGGGTGTATAAATTTGTCAGACTCATAAAACGCACTCTTAAAATGGATTTCTTTTACTGTATATAAATTGTGTCTCGATAAATTTGATTTTTTTTTAAAGCAAAGGCTATCTAAACATCACCAAGCATTTAAAGAATCCAGCAATAAGAACAAAAAAATCATTAAAAACTATACACTGACAAAAACAAGTAATACGAAGAACTTTCTAAAAACTTAGAGCAATTCATGGATATATTACACCTCTATAACCAGAACAGGATGCTTTAAAAAAAAACAAACAACAAAAGCAGAACAACAAGAAAAAAGATGTTTTGAGGTTAAAATAGCTGTCAAAAGAGTAAATTTAATAGATATTTGGAAAGTAATATAGATTTCTTTAGCATATAGAATAAAACAAAAAACAAAGAAAACAGAATAGTTAGAAAATAGAGGAAAAGAAGGTAAGACACAGAGGTCCAATCTGTAAGACTGAACTTTGAGACTCAGAGGTCCCAGCTGAAAGATGGAGTATCTGACTACCTGGAGAATCTTAGAAAGAAAGAATTGAACAAATAAAGAGGAAGAAGCAATTCGTAAAAATAAAACAAATCTGCACAGAGAAAGATCCTATAGAATGCCTCAGCAAACTGAATTTTTAAAAGCATCACACCTAGATATATATTTCTGAAGAACACATCTTAGCCACTTCCAGACAAAAAAGTCATGAAAAATTAATTAGAAAATCATACTGACAAGTGATTTCTCAATGACACACTCAATACAGAGAGAACAATGGCTGAAATTTTTTTTTTACATAGTAAATGTTTTCATTCTGGACTTCTAAAAACAGCCAAACCATAATCAAATGTGTAGGACAATAAAGATGTTTCCAAATAAGTGAGGGTTCAGAAAGTTTCTCTCTTAAATACAATTTCTTAGGAAATTACTCACTAATGTACACCAGCAAAACAAAGGTGTGAACCACTGAAGAGGAAGATCCATGATGCAGGAGTGAGCGGCTCCAGCCTTAGGAGCAGTCAAAAAGGTCCCAGGAAGACAACGGATCATCAGGTCCAGTAAATAAACAGTCCAGAGTAGACAAAAACTTCAAAGAAACTTCAGGAAATAGGGCAAGTCAATAGAAATGGATGGCGTGATGAAGAGTTTGGAGGAAAAAAGTTTAAGCTGTGATAAAGGTAAACAGTTGAAAGAAAAAATACAAAGGCAATTGTAGACTCCAGGAAAAACAAAACTACAAGAAAACCATGGTCTGATTAAGAAGTATGTAGAATGGGGTATAACTTTTAAAAAGTAATGCAAAGTAAGAAAACAAAATCCAGATGTCTGTATTTAAGAAAGAAGGTTTCTTAGGGCCTCACAGCATTGTAACATTGGACCTGCAGTTGTAGATGTAGAACAGACGCAGATGTTTAACTAGTAAAGTAGCTAATATAAGTTATTATAATAAAGGGAGTACAAGGTGGAAGGAAAGTTAAAGGGGTAAAATATTCTTCTCCTCCTAAATGGAGAATCAAGAGATCTGCCGAAAGTGAAAGAACAAAAATGTAATATTTAAATATAAAATGGTATTTATATTAAATTTAAAGTTATTATATGAAATAAAAATGTCCCTATAGTACAAAAGTTGAAGGAGATGAATAGGGAGTAGAACTCATGAGCTAAATTCCCAACTTTCAGAGGAGGAAGTCAATAGGTATTCTATGAGGTTTAAATAGCAAGAAATAGAGCATAGCATATTATCTAGACTTACGGAGGCAACTACCAAAGTTAAAAGATATTGTATTGAAGCACTAGGAATAGGAATAGTTGGGGCAGGAGCCTTGCCTTTTTATCATAAAGCCCTCTGCATTAATCACTAAATACTAATGTCATGATTACAAAAAAGAAATAGTGTATGTCCCCACCTCGTGAATCTTTGAACTCACTTGTAACCAATAGAATGTGGTTAAAGTAACACCTTGAAGTGTCCTGAAGCCTCACTCCAATTACTCACTCCAGTGTCCTCAGGACACTGACTGGCTTTGGAGCCATGAGCCAGTTCAACTATTTTGAAGCCTTGATGCTGAGAGGAAGGCCCAGCCACACGGACAGCAAGGTATAGGTGCTTTGGTCCACGGCCCCAGCTCGGGTCCCAGCCTTCCTCAACCAGCCCACAAGAAATACCAGACTTGATAGTAAATCAAAGTCTCAGCTGCTATCATTTCCAGTGGTAGCGTCAGACCTCATGGAGCAGAGACATACCATTCTCACTGTGCTTTGTCTGGATTCTCTATCCAATGAATCCTTGAGTGTAAGAAAATGGTTGTCTTAAGGCCCTAAATTTTGGAATAATTTACTACACAGCATTATTAAACAGAACAAGTACTTTAACAGAAAAATATAATTACTTTTATATTTAAATTTTAAAAATGCAAACAACTCCCCTGGTACTCTACTAACTTCTTGCAACATACCTAACAATTGACTGAGACACCACACATTTTCATTCCATTCCACTCCATTCCATTCCATTCCATTCCATTCCATTCCATTCCATTCCTCCCTTTTTTCCTCCCTTCTTTCCCCCTTTTCTCCTTTTCTGTCTTTCCTTCCTTTTTTATTAGTCTTTGTAACGGGTCATGACTAAGTAATTAATGTCAGACCCCTTAGATGATCACAATCAATCAAAGAGAATGAAGGTGCTTGAACTGGTGGCACCAAATAGGAGTACTGGGGCAAGGTTCATGATGGGACTGGCCTCTTGGGCCTCACGACTTGTAAGGACAACTGCAGCTATTTATGCAAGGGCCTTAAGTTATGAATCGTTTATTCTAGGAATTTTCCATTTAGTATTTTCCAGCCGTGGTTGACCACGGATAACTGAAACCACTGAAAATGAAACTGCACATAAGGGGTCACTACTTTATTTCACTTCAGATCAGTGCCCCTGAGAGTAAACTGCTTCCTTTCTGCGGACAGGAGTTCTTAGTGACTCTAACACAGGGTACATGAAATGAAATTTCAAAAGTCATTACGGCTGTCATGTCGTATGAAGAGCCTCAGAAAGGTAACAAGCAGAAATTCCAATGGTGACATAAAAAGGAATAATTCTGTTTGAGATTTTGAAATTTAAAAGGAGACAGCAAAAGAACAAGCAAAGAATTCAACTCCTCTTTCAGTTAATCTGACAGTGAAATGCACAAGAAATCATCAAGCTCCTGTCCATTTTGACAATGTTCTCAGCACTGAGTCCTCTGACCCTCCCACAATAAATCCATTAATGAATAGCATACAGATTGGGTGAACATGACACCAACTACCAATACCCAGATTAAAGCGTGTATTTTACTATAAGTAATATAAATCCAATACACATCTTTTCAGAAATCTCTAGTTCTTTTATACTTTAACACTGTCAGAGGGAGGAGGGTACTTATAGTCAGCAATATAGCCATCTGTGTCCATGTCAGTTTTCTCCACAAAATTATTAACTATTTGAGGAGATGGAGTCCTGTTGTTAATAATACCTAATACTTTTACAATATTTGATCTTTATATACATAATTTCATTTGATCATAGTCAAAAGAGTAGTAGTAATTCTATTTTATTATAAGGAAACCACAGTTAAGAGGCAAAAGAATTTACTCTAGGTCACTCGGCTAACAGAGGAGTCAGGATAGAATCAAGTATTCTGACTCCTTTTCAAACCCATACAAGGAACTTCCGCAGCTTCAACAATGAGCAGCTTGTTTCATCTATATCCTATTTTGAAACAAACTCCAGAATACCTTTTTTATGGGTAAACATTTCAAGATGTAGGTACTTTCTGTGATCACTGTCAGTCACATTTAACAAAATGTTGAATACAGCAGATAATCAATAAGTACTTGTTGAATATTATAGATCTCAAATGTGCTTTCAGATATTGTTACCTAAGTCTGACTAAACAAATATCAACTCTGCATTCCTAGATGGCAAATACTCATTCATTCATTCATAAATATTTATTGTGGGCTATAACATGGCAGCCTCCATGTTAAGTGTTTGGGGGCAAGAAACAAGAAAACTCCTGGACAAGAGAAAGCTAAAGGAATTCACCACCAAACCAGTATTGCAAGAAATGTTAAAGGGACTTCCTGAAGAAAAAAAAGAATAATAAAATATATTTATAATAAAATGGCAATAACTACAGACCTATCGATAATTACTTTACATGTAAGCAAATTAAATGCTCCAATCAAATGACACAAGGTTGCCAAATGAGTAAATAAAACATGACTCATCTATAATTGTCTACAAGAGACCCGCTTTGGATTGAAAGACACACACAGACTGAAAGTAAAGGGATGGAAAAAGATATTTCAAGCAAATGGAAATTAAAAAAAAAAGCTAGAGTAGTAATACTTGTATCAGACAAAGTAGACTTTAAAACAAAGGCTATAACAAGACACAAAGAAGGACTGAGGAATTCCACTTCTGAGTATTTATCCGAAGAGACGCAAAACACTAATTTGAAAAGACGCATGTGTCTTTATGTTCATCGCTTTACTTACAATAGCCAAGATATGGAAGCAACCTAAGTATCCATCAAAAGATGAATGGATAAAGAAGGAGTGGTACATATGCACAATGGAATATGACTCAGCCAAAAAAAGGAATGAAATCTTGTCAATTGCAACAACATCAATGGCCCTAGAGGGCATTATGCTAAGTGAAGTCAGTCAGGCAGAAAAAGACAAATACTATATGATTTCACTTATATGTGGAATCTAAAAAAACAAAGTTAAAAAACAAAACAGAAACAAACTCATAGATACAAAGGCCATTTTGATGGTTGAGTTGCCAGATAGGAGGGAGAGTGGGGAGGGTGAAAAAGGGAAAGGGATTAAGATGTGCAAATTGCCAGTTATAAAAAGTTATGGGGATGTAAAGTACAGCATAGGGAATATAGTCAGTAATATTTTAATAGTTACGTATGGTGTCAGATGGGTTGTAATAACTATGTACGGTGTCAAATGGGTACTAGACTTATTGGGGTAGTCACTTCATAAGTTATAAAAATGTCTGTATAACTGTAACTAGTACAATATTGTGTGTCAACCGTAATTGAAAAATAAAAAATTTTTAGAAACACAAGAAAATAGTCCCTTCTTTTGAGGATCTTGTATTCAACTGTTCTGGATGTGCACTGCATGCACATACACAAGTACACACACGTACCACATGTGTTTTGAGAAACTAGAATTAGTTCAGGCTAGAAGAATACTTCTGAACTAAACCTACCAGTTTGTCAAGGTGGAATCCAAATTCTCCATACACAAATTATGAAAAGAAGTAGCAGACAAAGTTTTAGTGGAATTCAGTATCTTGATATCCTTTTAGAAATTATTAGGAAAGTCTTACTTAACTCTGCTCCTCCTAACAGTTTTTCCAGTATAGAAAGCCAATGATACTAAAATTATTGGGGGAAAAAAACCAAAAGTAAAAGAATTAAACAATTGATTCAAATGTATTCCTTACATTCTTATATTAAAAAGTGTTCAAATTATTTTCAACTTTTACTCAATTATGCACATTTCCTAATACTAATGTCTTCCTTACAGTATGAATTAAGTATAAGACTATACAGTTAATTAACTATGGGAATGACTTAAATTGAAAACTTACTTTAAACTATGTATATTGGAGTAAAACAAAAATAAAACTTTCTCTTTTCAGTATTCTTTATTTTTACCAGGAACCAAGTAAGTATAATGCGATATTCTGATCTATTTTCCCTCTTTATTTCACACTCCTTATAATAACATTCATGTGATGGAAATAATCCATACGGTTCCCTCCTTAATAACTAGACATCCTTTCCATTATTCATTCGTTCTTTATTTCCACTGGATGTACAATGTAAACGATCATGACCACGAGATACTCCCTGACTCGAGGGCTTAAGACTGGGGTGTGGAAGGGGTAAAGGGACAGAAGAGGGTGGCTAGTGGGGGCAGTTAACATTTTATCTTATATAACAGACATACTCATACAAAGGGCCAGACATATACTAAGCGCCATAAAGTAGTTCCAAAGTTATCAGGATTCAAAGGAAGCATAAGCTTTATCCAAATGGAGGTATTGAGGAGCAGACCACCAAAACAAGAGAAAGAAAAAGTGGTGTCAGAGCCTGGACCTGAAGGATGCGTAGCATTTCAACAGGTGGAAACTGGGTACCGGGAGGGGCACTGCATGCACATTTTGAGATCAACCTCTATTAAAGTCACAGAGGTGGATGGCAAGGAGCACATTCAGGGGAAATAGACTGTTCGCCCGTAGGATACATGTAGCAAACGCACACAAAGAACACGAGAAAATCCTATCAAAGCAGAAGTCAGTGTAAAAGACAAAAAATGGACAGTCACAGGAAAAGTTTAAAACAAAAGTGTTTGAAGGCCCTTACTAAATAGTGTTGGGGTACAGATGTTTTACATACGGTTAATGCCCAGTAATCTCCCCTTATTTAGCCTGAGATACTTGCTAATGCTCTACGTAGCTCCAGAAGGATGAAAAGTTCTCATTGCAGGGGTTTAACTTATTTTACTTAGTTCATTCAGGAAACATATACTGAGCAAATAACAGTTACAGACACCATGTTATTTATGGGTATAAAAGATACAATCGTGTACTGTGATTTTAATTCTACTGAACTAAAATCCTTTAGGAAGGTCAGGTAATGGCTACCCAATGACAAAGCCAGTAGTTGCCCAAATTTAGGTAAACTACTAAATGTTTAATAATTATCTTATCCCAAATGGACTTCCAGGATATTACTGCATACTCACAGAGATTCCTGTCACAGGCCTTAAGGTGCCTTTCCTTCACCTCTCAGTGGAGAGCAGCTACATGTGCAGCTGGTAAAACAAAAGCAAGTGTGGCAGCCAACCGGTGATATTCAAAACAACTTCCCATTGAGTCTTAAAAAACTCCTCCCTGCCTGCCTGCCCCAGCAGACTTAGCATCTCTAGATCATTTCTCAATGGTGACCTTTACTCACGCATGCTTGCTACCAACCCCCAGGGCCCATTATCTGCCTCCTGGACAGAGCCCACACTACACACACTACCTTCTCCTATTACTGATCCTCCTGTACCCAGATTTCACCTCCGCTGCGTTCTACCACACCAGGAAGCTCGCAATTAATTTCCTTCCTAAGAAGACAGAAAAGCTCATCTGAATGTTATGAGAAAGAGCAACAGCGCGATTAGTTCTTCCAGAAGCATGAATAACATATTTGTTTATCTGTCTGGAGGTTGTTGTGCTGCCTAATTTTCAAGTATTATGGTGTCTGTGTCATTAATTGAGTCGTAGATGCCAGAGCCACATTACATAATAGTTCATTCTTCAGATGAGTACCAAACATTTAAATTTTTCTTATTGTTCTTTATCTAAAATGACTTGGTTTTATTACTTACTTAACTACATTATTTACTTGTACTATTATTTACTATAGCCATTTAAATGATCAGAGTTATTACCCCAATATTTTTAAAGCAGAATTTAATGGATAATCATACTTTCTGCAGATATACTTCAGCAGGGCATATTGCAGAATTCAGGAATTTCCTGAATTGGTATGTCATTCATTCCTGGCAAACCATCACCTTTGTCTACATACAGTGCATTTTTTTCCACACTAGAAATGCAGTCACTTGATTTAACTTCTTCCATCACACAATTAAAAAGAATTTTTTAAAATTCCTACTCAGCTTTTAGAACAAGTCAACAACTTCAAAATGGTATGATAGGCAAGTTGCTTGACCTATGGGCTTTAGTTCTTTATAACATAAAAGACCTGAAAGACTTCCAGAGTGTCTTCCAACCCTAATATCCATGAGTTTTTATCATTCTTAAAAAACTTTCCTAGGGAATCATTAATATTGAGGCATATTTTTAAAAGGTAACTTACTCTTAACAAGAAGTCTGTTTTCATAGATATTCATTTACCCGTGTCTTAAACACAGGAAAATACACCATTAGATATTCAAGTTTATACAAGTTTCCCTCAATTACGCCATTTTCTTTTTGATAGAGAAATTCAATAGTAATTGCATGGTGATAATAGTTATGTAAAAAGAATACAAGCGCAATGTCAACAATTTAGTATTACCAAGTTCTTCTGCAGGAACAAGGCACTGGCAGAATATCATTGTGAAAATGTTTATTTACTAAATAACTTTGATAAATTAGAAATTTTTCCAGGAACTCTTAGAGAATGAGGGACCAAACATACTGTTAGCATACTGAAACTTAAAAAAGAGAATTAAACTCTTGCTCTCCCTTTCATTGAAACAAGCCCTAAAGAAGGTGTTATTCACACACAAAAATAACACTTTTATTCAAAAGAATTCCCAAAGGACTCAGCTCTATGCTGCATCAAATAATATGGCATGATTCTTCTACCCTGTTAATGATTAGGTTTTTCTAGAGAGCATCACCTTTTTAATTCTCTTTTCATGACACATATCACTGAGATGCTTAAAAAGGGAAAGTTAGAAAACTCTCCTTGAACAATAATCATTGAGCTGTGTGGACTTTCCTGTTGGCTTTATTATTTATTTATTTTTAACAAGAGAAAATAACCAAATTTAACACATACATATGTATGGGAACCCCACATATGTGAGAGAGTCAGAGACCACATGCAGAAGAGCTTCCTCTGTTGGCTTTCTTTTTTTAAAGCAGTGATTAAATATGCTAATAAAAATAACTGAATATATTGAGAAGTCATAAGTTTATTCGCTGACATGCCATGAGTTTTGAGTTTCCGGAACCACTGCTTGATTTTGAATTACTTTTACTGCTACACTAACAAACCTGATCCCTCTGGACAACACTGGTAGCACTTACCAGGATCTTTGTAATGACACAATACGATCACGTGTCAGGGTTATGGTGATCATCTTATTCCTTTAAAGACAGGGGGCGGGGGTGGGGGGGATTACTCAAGGAGAGGAGCCAGGTGTCATTTACCCAAGTATCTTTCCCAGCACCGAGCCCCATGGTTTTTAAACAGTAGGTTCTTCCTAAATCCTTGATGAATAAGTAGAGCTCAAATATTCATCATATATACTAGTTATGTGTCAATGTATTCTTATATAGATATATTTTATGTCCCTAAGGTAAAATTTAACCTTCAAAAAGCACGTGATTCTGATTAGTGTTTTGGTTATCTTACCTGTTCAATGAGCAAACTCCTGGTGACCAAATTATCACAAATACTACTGGCTCTACAGGACTGGATAGGTTAAATAGAGCAAGCAAGCCAATGGAAACAAAGTGAATTGTTAAAAATAAGAAAAAATATTTCTCATCCCATTACAAGGTAAATTCTAGAAGTGTAGACTTTTTCTGACTCGTTTACTGCTATATCCCCAGTTTCTAGAAGTATCTGGCACATAGTAAGCCCTCAATAAATATTTTGTGAATGAATAGACTACTGATAAAATATTATTTTATCTGCGTATATCTATTTAATTCAGAATGTGAAACAATTCATGTGTAGAGTACAGAAGCTCCAATATAGGTTCACACTGAAGTCTGATTCTGGCAAAGCTCTAGGATTTGGGATTACCAACTGTAAAGAGTAAATTTACATCCTAGACACTGGTCAAGCCTGGGGTACATCAAATGCAGGTAAGAATTTCAAGTCATTATCCCTGCGCATGTAGGCCATGCCAGAGCCATTGCCAGCAATAACAAGTCAGCTTTTCTGGCAAATCCATCAAAATTAAACCTTAGACTTTGGGGGGGGGGGGAAGTAACTAGTATGCTTATTATGTTCCTTCAAACTTAGAGGCTTAACTATCTGTGGGAAGGGCCTATAATTACGATCAATTACTTATGGCTTGGAGGCACTTATAAAGGCATCTGCCCTTTTAAGAAACCTTTAAAGAATCAGGTGATAATCCTGTGGGGCAACAACAAATCACAAGTTTGGGGGCTCAACTTTGACAACTCTCCCTTGGAAAGAAAAGAATTATTGTCACCTGTCCTTGATTTCCTGACCCTGCATGAGCAAATATCAGCAATCTCTAAAGTCCAGAATTCCTAGTCTAGCCAAACAAGTCATGGGGGTCAATGACTACTCCAAGGCAGAGGCAGAAGACAGGAAAGGGAAATGAAGCAAACTGGGAGATCTGCAGCTTGTGAGGATGACACCACTGAATTTCACTGCATATGCCTGATGGGCTTTTCTGACAAACTACAGGCTCATTATATTCAAGTACTTTCTTGGTTCCAGAGTCTATAATGTCTGGGTTTGAGCACGATTTGTTCTATCGTACAGGTCAGGTGAACTGATGTCTTACTGGGAACTTGCTCTGAGGCAAGGACCCCACTCTTCTGCCTGAACACAAATAACACCTGGACATTTGGGACACTTTTAAATTGACAAAGCATTCTCATATATACTATCTTAGTTTCTCCTCCCAACCTGCAAGAGGTGTCATCATCAACCCTTAACATGTAAAGATAATTTTAGAACATGACCCATGTCTTCAATTCATAAGTATAGCTTCCTGAAAGTTCTCAGTACAGAATCCAAGTCATGGGTCAGTTAGAAATATCTGAAGACACACCGATCTCAGGAGGATAAGTCAAGAGAATAAAATAGATTAGCCAAAATTGACTAAAACAACGGCAAAAACAACCTTCCTTTGTTACAAGAATAGACCGTGTTTTGTATAATTAAAGATAGTGTAAATGGGTGCCTCTACAACACTGCCACATTGGAAGGACAGAATCTTATTCACATACATGATGATCATCCTTGATTGGACACTCTCCACAGCTGACAGAAAAAACAAAACAAGAATTTTGGTCCTAAAACTCTAGTGGTGGCATTCATCCTTCGGAAACCACCTGGGTGATTCCTCTAGGATGATAACTAAATTATAGGGGACAAAAATGTACCCTCTCCTTTCTCTCCAATATCACTAAGACTCCCCAAGAGCATTTTTGTTGTTTTTTAATAAAGAAAACAACAAAAGATAATCTATTGTTTTTATACGTGATCCCATCTTCCTAAAAACACCATTCTTCCAGCTCATATTTTGTCCCATTTTGTTTTAGTGGTTAAGTGGAGGTATAATGGGGGTCCTTATCTTTATAGCCATTGACCACCTTATGTATTTATGGTTCTTTGCTGCCTTCTAGGCTGAGTCTGTGTAGGGAACAAAGAGCCACACAAATCACCCAGCCTGGGATAAGAGGAGACAAGTTAAAACCTCCTAGGAAGATTCTGTAGACACTAAGGCTCCCTGAGTCTGTAGAGGGTTTGGTATTTCAAAGGTCAGTCTTGGGTCTCTCCACTTTGATGACTAATGTTAAATTGTTTGACTTGTTACAAAAATATTTAGCTGTGCTTATTTACATATTTTCATCCACAGGGCACACAGTAGGCACGTATTTGATGAACAGAATCCCTAGACCATGAGAGGACATGAGCAAGACCCCAAGGCCGTTTTCCAACACATTATTGTAAGAGTTGAGAAAGGTAAAAATCACACTCTAACTTGTAGGAGTTTCTGTGCATTCCTTTCAGACTTAAAACTATGCCTCTGTTTAGAAAATAAAAGGAGAACACCACACACAATGTCAACCACACAATGGGGAAATTCCAGGATCACTAAGAAAACACCATTATCCTAAGTTACACACACTTCACCGCTGGTTACCACACAGGAGAAGCTTTAAGAACTGCTGTCTCCCCATCCACTTGCACAACCCTCCAAAAAAGGCAAAGACAGACTTTAGAATTTAGAATCTAAAGATTCCATGTCTTGAACTCATTTCTACCCCTTTGGAGTAGTCCAAAGACTGTGCCCGCCCAGAGACATAAAACAATACAGACAGACAGACAACATTTTTGGAATAAATATTTTAAATGACACTTGGAAAATGGGAATCAGCACTTTAGTCCTTAGACCATCAGGAATCCTGGTTATCATTATGCAATTTTAATAAAGAGAAACTGTGGGTGTGACTGGCAAAAATATTAAGTCTCTGCATTGTTTTAACCTTATTCATACTAGGCTCCACCAGTAAAGTTCTCTTCTAATTATCATTGCATCCTGCTACCTGTCACTTATCCTTAGTCTCTCAAAAATTCCCCAATGACCAGAGAACTATTGGGGTGGGGGTGGGGTGGTGGCAGAGTGTGTCTGAAGTTGGTTTGTTTTGTGCCTAAAAGGCACCCAATTTCCCAGACCCCCTTTCAGGCCACGCAGGGAGGGAAGCCTGTGCAGGTCACATTTTCTGATTCGTCTTCCTGCTTGCTGTCTGGCAAGGTCATCGGCTCTGGTGTGCGGCTCTGTCGGCAAAACTTGGTTTCACTCCGTAAGGTCAACGGATCGCGCAGTACCTCCCCAGCCGCCCTCCTCCCCAGCACTTTCCTGTGCCAGTGGATATCCCCTGCCCGGCCCGACCCCGACAGCGCAGGCACAGCTCTTCTGCTCACCTGACCACGTTGGGGTGCTCGAAGGTCTCCAGGTGCCTCAGCACTGCCACCTCGCGGATGGTGGAAAGCGGCATGCCCTCCTCGCCGGTCTGCACCCGCACGCGCTTCAGCGCCACGAAACGGCCTCCGTTCTTAAGGTCCCGGGCCTTGAACACCTTCCCATAGGCGCCCTCACCGATCTCCGCCACGCACTCGTACTGCTGGTCAGCGCGGCTCAGGCCGTCCTTCTCCATAGCGCCCGAACACCGCCCGGCGCGGCGCCGCTGGAGCGGGCTGGGGGCGCGCTCGGCTCGTTTGCGGCTGCTGCTCACCTCCTCCGGGATTGCCCGGCCAGCTCCCTCGCGCCCTGGGGATGGATGGGTCTAGCTCTTCGTCACCCCTGGCGACTACCGCGCTCCGGCGTTAGGGCTAATTATCGCGGCCGCCGGGGCTGGATGGAACGACCTCCCCGCGGGCGGGCGCAACTCTGGTGCCGCCGCGAAACTCCGCCTGCCGAGTCGCAGTGGACCTAGCCGATCCCTCCTCTTCCCTCCCCGAAGAGCAGTTCTCTGCACAGACACCGAGGAGATTACATAGTCTCTGCCAGAGCGCGTCTTAGTTCACAATCATTCCACCTAAAAGAGGAGATGAGGGGACAAGGAGAAAGTGCAATCAGACATCCCAGGCGCCTTCCTTGGGGTTCCTGCAGACTCCCCTCCTCCTTCTCGAATCCCCAGTCGCTACCCTCCGCGCGCTCCAGCCCTCTCCCAGGCAGATAAATCCTTCCTGGTTCCTCCGAGAAAAGCGAAGTTACTTTTCTCTCCCTGTAGGGCTGGAGCCGTCTTCGCGCGGAGAGGTTGCAGGGGCCCCTCGGGGATGAGCGCGCCGCGCGGCGCGGGACGCAGTGGAACGGGAGGGGGCGTGCCGATCAGCCCAGAGTGTGCCGGGAGCGCGGGGGAGGGGAGGCGCCGGGCACGTCAATGTCACGGCTTAATATTTATCCCTATATCATTGTGTTTCGCTGCTACCCTCTGTGCCTCCCGGAGCCTGGACGCGCAGGGAAAGGGGCTTCCTGGGTGCTGTGGGTCGTTCAGGGGTTGCCCACAAGCTGCTGTGGAGGGACCGTGAGTCCACCCGTGTGGGTCCGCTGAGTGTGGGTGGGGGCTCCCAGGACCTTGTAACCCGATGCTTGGGAGTGTGTGAGAAGGGGTGGTCAGACATCTGCTCAGAAATTGCTTCCTTTCTTTCTACTTTCAGTTTTTCTATGAGGAGACATTTAAAAACGACTTGGATCACAAATGGTCTTTGGGGGGGTAATGCAGTCTGGGTTGGAAACGGCATTCTTCCTCCGACTCGGAGGACCTCCCTGGTGGAAACCCATCAGGTCAGGGAGAACTAGGGTTCCCGCTACTCGGGGGATGGGTGAATGGTGGGGCCCTAGGTGGGGAGTCGCTCAAGGACCCCTGAGGGTGGGAGAAAGGGTGTTTTCCATATTTTAACTAGTCTCTTTAAAGAATAACGTCAGGAGGAAGGTAACAACCGTGACTCGCCCAGAAATTTCCAACCGATTGCAATCGGAGTAAAACTCAATCTCCCCAAGAAAGCGGGCGGGGTGGAGGGGAGTAAATACTGAGACTCCGGGAGGTGAGAGAGAAGAGGCTCTGCTCTGGCGGCCGGGATTCGCGAATCTTTCCCTAAGCCAGGATCATCTACGATGTAGGTAGCAAACTTAGGTTTCCATTCCCCTTTCGGCTTAAGGCCTGGTGCGTTCTGCAGCCAGTCGTGCCCCGGAGCCCTCCACACAACAAAGTGCGCGGGATGGCGGTGGGGGGTCACCTTCCTTTCCCATTCATTTGCAATCCTGTACCCAGGGAACCTCCAACCCACGGGAACCGTGGCCTCGGCGGGATGTTCGCCACGTGTCCGGAATTCCCGGGACACCTCGGAATTACCTGCCCAGCACCGCTGGCTAGCTCGCCTCCTTCCAGAAATTAAAGAAACAAATGGCGCGACCCCCACGGGGTGCAGGCAGAGGGAACCGCAGCGAGGATGGAGCCCCTCACAGCCACTCCATTCAAAACTCTCCTGAAAGAGGGAAGGCGAATCCTGGGGGCGCCGAGGAACGAGCCCCCAGAGGCTGCCCGGGGGTCTGAGCTAGGCCGAGGGCCACACAGGTAGCGGAGAAGCCGCCGCCAGCGGCGCAGCCCGCCCTCCCGCGTCCCCCCTCTCCCCGCCCCTCCGCCAAGGCTAGGCAGCGAAGGAAGCGTCGCGGACGTCCCACCCCCGCAGGGAACTGCGCCCGCTGCCCCCGCCCGGCCCCGCACCACCCGCCCTGGCTCTCCCCACCCTCGCTCCCCGACAGCCGGCTCCGGCGGAGAGAAACGGGAGCAGCAGTGCCTTTTCCCCCCCTCTCCTCCACTTTTTTTGTTGTTGTTGTTGCTTTCCCACGCTGGCTGAATGTGACTTGACCCCATTTCAAAAAGTTTGACATAGTGCTTCAACATTTCCGCATTCCTCCGCGACTACAAAGGCTGCAGCCGCCTCCTTCTGCTTTCTGTCTCTGCTCTCTGTCTTCACACTCAATGAAATCCTTCATGTGCCTCTCTCGAAGCCTGCCAAGCACCGCAAGGGTCGCCACCAGCGCAGCGACCGGAGGCCGCAACGGGGACCGCGGCTCCCGCGTGTGCGCACACACGGACGCGCCCACGTGCACCCAGCCCCGCGCGCGGGGCCGGGATTACCCCCTGCGGGGCCGGAGTCGCCTCCTGCGGGGCGTGCGTTTCAACTCTGATATTTGAAATAATAAAAATAAACTGGGAAACTAAAGCAAACGTGAGTCCCTGCGGGGCTCCAAGCCTGCGTACACTCTTGCAAGTGTGCCTAACATGCCCGCAGGGGTTGCCAACGTGAAGCCTCGCGGTGGGAAGGTGGAGCCCACACCCACACCTCAGCGAGTGGGAGAGGGATCTCTCGTGGGGAAACCAATATGGGGTACGGAAACACATCTCCCGCAGAGTACCCGGAGGCAGTGCATTTTCAACCCTAAATGTGGATGGTTGTGTGCCCGAGTGAAGTCTAAATTCCATTTGAAGAAACTGGATGAGGTTTGTGTGGGTGTTTTGGCTCACGGCTCTGTGGGAGAAGGCAGAGCAGGATCTCAGTGTTGGGGGTATCCCTAGTGTGAGATGTCCTCCTCTAGCCAGATTAGGAGAGATTCCTTTAGTTCCCCCAAACTGGCCCCTGTAACTTCCTCGCCTCGGTTCCTAAGGGGTTAACCAAAGTGGATTCCCAGGGCATACCCCCCCCACCCCAACAGACACCCCCCCACACACCCTCGCTTTCAACCCTGGCCAAGCCCCCAAATGCCCCCCGGGGAGCCCCCCCCCCAACTCCGCAGCCCACCCACTCGAACGCACAGATCCTCACCTGAGGGACCCGGCCGCATCCGGCCTCCCTAGGGGTCTGCGTGTGTCAGTCCGACCCCCGCACGTGTCCACGGCGGCGCGGAGCAGGTAACCCGGCTCGGAGGAAGGAGTCACCAGCACTCTCTCCGGCTAGGGGGTGGGCACAGCGGCGGAGGGCGGAGGGACGCACAGGGAGCCGCCCGCGCCGCTCGCAGGGGGCGGACGGGGGCCCCGGGGCTCCGGCCGGGGCTCGGGGCCCGAGCCGGGGAGGCAGCAGGGGCGGGGGCGGAGGCCCGGGAGGCCGACTCAGCCCGAGACCCACCGGGCGGCGGGGTTAGGGGCTCGCGGCGCAGTGGCAAGCAAGTGTGCAAATTAAAGCCTTCCGGAGAAAGAGGAGGCGGCCGGGATCCGGCTGTGCTCTGAGCCTCCCAGCTCCCCAGCTCTCGGCTCCAAGTGGGGGGCGAGGAGGAGCGGGAGGGGGGGCAGTTAAATGAAAATTTCCGGCTTTCGCTGCAACTGGAGTGGGGGAATCTTGTGACTAACATAAGAAGCGTGAGAGGGAAAGAAGGATGTGTCGTCGGGAGTCCGCGGAATTTCCAAACCCAGGGTCGCCCCAGAGTTGGAGTTTTGACAGAGTGAGGCGTAGGTATCAGCAGTTTGAGATGTAGAAGGATGGGAAAACACAAAACAACCAACAATATAATTTTGAGGGGCCGGTGGGGATGGTAAATACCCACACTTTACAAGAAACTGAAAAATCAGACCGAAAAATAACTCTTTTCTATTAAAAAAAAAAAAAGTTTGGCAGGACGCCTTGCAGAAAAGAAAATACTAATGTGTCCAAGCACTTTTCACTTTCAGCATGAGCTACATTTGTTTTGTTTTCCTTCGCTTCCTTTCGGCCTCACAAAGCCCTATCTTTTCCTTTTGGACAGAGGATATGATTTGGAAATTGTCAGGCACTCTTGTGGTTAACGATCTGCTTGAAGGGACTGGCCAGTTCACAGTTACTAAGTGGTTAGCAAATGCTGAGGGTTCACGAAGGTATTTCTGAGGAGCTAAAAAAGACTAAAATTCAATGTAAATAACAGAACCGCAAGATACCAGACACACGCGCACGCGCGCGCGCGCGTACACGCGCGCACACACACACACACACACACACACAGACACACACACAAAGAGAACGTGATTCAGTGGGTGCTCAGTTTAAATGCATTATTGGAATTCTGAAATTTGAAACCTTGTAAGAATATATACTTTACCTGCTGAGAAAACCTGAATACAATTATTTCAGGTGAAAATGACATTTTGGAGGTAATAAAAAAAGTCTTCAATACTTTCTACCATGGAGTAAAACAAAAATTAACATAACTCTTTTTTTTGGAAAGAATTCGGTGTTGTCCAAAACCTGTATCTGCAGAATACTTGAAACCTTGAAAACATCTTAAAGCAAAGTTTAAAAAATTATTTATTTCAGTATTCTGTGGAAAAATGAAAACCTAGCAAAATTCTATTTGAATTAGAAATACAACCTCTATAAATCTTTTGACTTTTTCAATTAAACCATGTTGCTAATTTCACACTAGATCAAAATTTTACCTTTATAAAATTTATTCTATACTACAGTGTGAAGTAACAGGTTAGGTAAGTAAAAACTGTTGCATTTCTATCAGCAAATATTTAGCAATGCAGTATAACAATTATCTTAAATAATAAAGTGAATATTGTGTTTCTTTATGCTTAAGATAATTCATAAAATACATTTTGTGTTTAGAAGTATATCTCCTAAAATAAAATCCAATTTCTGAACAAAAATTTGTATTTGTAAAGATATCTATAATCTCATATGCCTTCTAGACTTAAGAAAGAAAATTGTTTAATTTTATATTTATATAAAATATTGGATGAATACAAATCACTAATTAGACTTTATACCAGAGACACAAATGGGAATCTTCCATTTTGATCATTGTTCCCAATTATCAATGCTTTTAAAAACAAGATTTACTTGCTGGTAATCAACATGTTTATGTGATTGAGAAATAATTGTTAAAAGATAATCGTAGGAAACCAGCAAATTAATGTAAGAATTTATTTAAGTAAGTAATTTGTTTTAAAAGTATTAAGCTGTAAATGTCTTTAAAATTAACAGAAAATTGTCTTTTCTACACTGCATTGCATTTTTAATTACTGAATTTGACAACAACTATAGGTGGATTAGAAATCCCATAATTTAGGTTACTAGATTACTTGGTCAATGTAAAAAACAATGTAACTTTATTAAATTACACATATTAATACTGTTAACTCTCTTTATGTCATCTGCTTTCTCTGATATGGTTAACTTACCATTGTTCACTTTCCCTGGTTATGGTTCACAGTAGCATCTGGTTGCTTAAAGCTTCAGACCAGGAAATTTTACAATGGATTTTATAAAATTAGCAAATACCAGATTGTTTTTGTTTATGGATAACTTCCTCTGTGGATAACAGGTTATAACAAAATTTGTGCAAAATTTATAAACTGTGAACCACGTTCCAACTCTTTTGTTTAGGAACCTTCGATAAATGAAAGTGTGGCACTCAAGAATTTATTTGCACCAATATTTTCACACTGCATAGCAGATACTCTGAAGTTGCAAATAATTTTACAAGTTTTTAAAAATTAGAACTCACAGATCTGTCTCCAAAATGATGTTGTAGCTTACACTGAAGTTTTCTTAGTGTCACAGAAGCGATATATTCCATGTTTGAATATTTCATATAAAATATCTGTAAATATTTGTTTTCACTAAAATAAAAATTTTAAATTCTGGTCTATAATTTATGACCTTGTTTAAGAAATGAGTAATTTATTTAAAATTAGTAATTATATAATATATATCTAATTCTAAGTGATCTCGGGATTCTATTAGCTATTTGAAACTATAAAATACATTTTCCAGGAACTCAGAAGTGAAGTTTTGCTATATTCTAATAAACAATAATTTTAATTGGAGGTCCATGTAAATGTATACTTTTTGTCTCCTGTTTATTTATTTGATAAAAAAAACTTTTCTGGTTTAATAACTGTGAAATCAGTTACATTTATTTTAAATTTCACTTATATGTGTATGTAAATGTTATGTTTGTTGAGTAATTACCATGAAAACAATAATTTTAACAGAAATAGCATAATAAAGTGCAGTGCATTTTAATGCATTCTCCCTTCCCCCACCAGACAGTTCCAAGGTGTTTTGGGTTTTCTCAAATTTCCAATATTTTATTTTAATATTATATTAAAATAAAATATTGGAAATTTGCTAAATATCCTAGGAAAAAAATCATTTCTACTACCACCTTTCTCAATTGTAAAATTATGAACTTTAAATGATTTTTTTACAGTTCAATCTTCTCAATAAATTACTTAATATCAATTTGGAAATGATCTATCTTTTTCTTTTTGTCCTCTTGCCTGTGATCTAGTGTATTGCATTTAGCAGTGAAACTTGAAGAAATTTTGGTATTTGCTGTGAGGGAAAAAAATATATATGGTGTAGTATCATATAAATTTAAGGAGAAAAAAAACAGACAATAGTATCTATTAAAACATTCCATCTTCATGGATTCTACTGCTCTGTAATTATGCTTGGGTAACATGTCAGTACTATGTTCATATTTGTATAACTGTCATCCTCTTTCCTGTTTTCTTCCCTTTTGATAGACACTCATATCTTCTTTTTTCCTTTGTGTGTGTATGTGTATATCTGTATGTTCTTGGCATATTGTTGTGACATGTTTGAAACGTGTTCTTAAGATCCTTTCATCAACTATATTAGAATTCTGAGTAATCAGAAAAATAACTATGGGGATACAATTATACAAGTTGGTGATAATCACATGGAAATACCTACATTTCCTCTCCAGTTAGTGTCCTGTATTTCACTGACTTCTAACATTTAAAAAATAAATAAATAGTTGCATCTCAACTGCACAGATGGCCTAACAATTGTGTTGCCATAGCTGCTTTTGGTTGAGCTACAAGGTGTGTACATGTTTTAGACAGACCATTCAGACAAAGCAGTGAAGGTAGAACACAGTGGGGAGAGATGATGATAAAATGGGATCTGGGAGGTAGGACGAAGGACAAAGAAAGGCACCTCAGAAAAACTTCTGTGAATGGCTTGGCAACAGGTACAAGTGAAGAAAGCACATGTTGAGGTCCTGGGGCCAAGAGATGTTCCTCAGTGATATAAGTATGGCATATTCAGGCAACCTGATTCTTTCAGAATAAACAGTGTTCTGCGTCTCTCCTATTGTGCAATAGAACCTGTCTTACGGAATGAGATTGTATAATGTATGTGTCCAGACACATGTAACTATTTTATGTCATTTCATCATGGCTTTCCCCTGAAAATAATATACAATGGAATTCTTTGCAGAATTCTTTGAATGCCTAGAGAAAAAAAGTATATAATAACATCTCTGTGGATCAAACATTTTACTACAAATTGAAGAGAGGGTCCAATTTTTAAATTCTATTATAAATTTGTTCAAAGTTACTCATAACTTTTTATATTCAGTACCTATCACAGTAACTGGCAAATATTTTATGTCCAATAAGTGTTTCTCAACAGGAAGATTGGCTTTATATCTTTTAATTTGTCTTCTTTAGGATGATTTCTTTCCATTTCCTTAAGGGGGATATAATAGAATAATTTTTAAATATGATCCCAGCAAAGTTTATGGATCAGGTGTGCTGATTTCAGGACCTCAGAAATGTGTCGTCTCTCTTCCTTTCCTTTCAGCCTATTCTCTAAATTCTATCATCCTTTCAAGGCCCAGCTCCTCCTTTAAACTTAGAAGATTCCCTCATCTGATTGACATCCCTCTTTGCTCTTACTCCTTGAGGACACCTGCTTTCTATCTTCCTAAAATTGAAGCTCCGCTATCTACTACCCTGAGCTCCCAGGAGAGTCTATCATGCCATGTTCACTTAGGCAAAGCTCTAGCACCTGGCTGTGCCACCTGGCCATATAGTAGGTGGTCAATCAATGCACCAGTGGTTCTTGTCTCTTCAGGAGTGTGACTGAGTCAAGCAGGTGCCGAACAGACTGGAACAGTGTGACATAACTAGAATAAGATTTGACAAGTTGAGAATGATGTTCCATACTGCTTAAACAGGAAAAAAAACATCATCCTGTTACTTTGCGCATATTTATGTTTTCTCTTGGGTTGCAGATATTCGTTATTAAAATATTTTTGTCTAAAAGAAAATGTGCTAAGATGAAGTTTTGAATTTGCCAGAAAGACAAATTCTCAAATCTTACCTGAAATAAAATGTGTTTAGATAATTTTCTCCATTCCCTACCACTGAAAATATCAGTTAAACGATTTTTCTTTAAAAAGAGCAAATGCTAAACTCTGAGGTAAATTAGATTCTATATAGACCACAACCTGGAAAGATTGATAATTTTATTTGTCAATATCTTTAATATCTATGTGAGTATATCCTAAAAGACAGCATCCTTGATTTCTGAGTCTGGAGCCTTATGCTTTGTTCCCAGTTCTTCTTCTTTCAGTAATGCTCATTGTTCTCTTGGGACGAGTCATTTAACTTTTCCAATCTTCAGTGTCTATGCCTGTTAAATGGGTTTGCTAATCATTCAGAAAGATGTTATGAAAATAGGTAAAGAAAGGCAACCAAGGGTTTTACCTTTGCAAGATAGGCAGGTATAATGGAAGTTGTTGGTCTGTGTGTCAGAAGACCTGAAATTTAACCTAAGTTGGCCACAAATTACTTGTGTGACCTTGGGCCATACACTTAAGCCCTTGGGCCTTAAGGTCCTTGACAGTAAAAGAGATGATCAGACTGGATGTTTTGTGCAGCTGCTGCAGCTTGAAAAGCCTGCAGTGCAGTCCAGCATTCTATGCCTTGCACCATCACACAGCTGTTTTTATAAATCCCCTAAACAAGAGAGGAGCCAGAGGGTGGGACTCTGATGTCAGCAACCCAGCGGAGGGGCTGGATTTCAAATGTGAATTATTATTGGGGGTCTCTCAAACTTAACCCTCTGGATTTTCAAGACAACAGAAATGAGGACTTCTAGAAAAATACTAGGAAAATTTGCTAGTGCTTTCAATAGAAATGGGAAAAGGGGAGCCAGGTTTTAACGTTTGGGCTGAAACTATGGTGAATTAAATTAATCAACCCTCATTAATAAAATGTGATAAGTAAATTACAATAGTACACATAGAGCCAGGCTACTCAAGATTAGACATTTTGGCTGATCACAGACATTCTTCAAGGTTTGAAGCACTACTTTGGGAGATGTGACATGACTGCGAAGCGTTGAAAACACCAGTGGCAGCCAGCCTTCCATGAGGCAGTGGGAAGCGGAGGGTCAAAGGCAGCAGGGGGTGAATCTAAGGGGCTCCAGCAATGTCCGAAACCCGAAGAACTGCTGACCCAGAGCCATTATTAAAACGTGCGTAGAGGAACTGGCTGATGCCTCTATATTCTTATTGTCTATCACATTGGCCCAAGTGCATGGTTTTAAGTTCCTTCCTAGGTGTGCAGGGAAAGGACATTTAGGCAGTTGGTGCCAGGTAGTCCTGGATAGTAAACCTGGTCTCACCATGTGACCTTGGACTAGGTTCTTAAACTTTCAGACCCCTAGTTTCCCTCACCCATAAAGTAAGGATACTATATCTGCCACAATAGGTTAGTATGAGAATTAAATAAGCGCCTACTGTACATTTTGCACTTGTCAGACACTTAATAAATATTAGTACACAATAAATATTAGGACACAGTAAATATCCCTTTCATGAAATCATATTTCCTATTCTTTCTTTTTTTAGGGACATTTAACTCTTTGACTGACATGTTGTTCTTTTTAACTGGATACAGTATAGCCACCATTGCAGGAGGACTGACCCTAAAACAGACCACACCTAAAATGACCTTGGGCCTTAGCAAAACCACAGCTGTCTCTGGGTATATGAGGAATGAACGAGAGGGTGGGCTGTCCCACCTGAGCCCTCTCTTTCCCATCCAGATCTTATCCCACAACTGCTCAACCTCCTTAGCCTGCTTTTTGCTCCCTCACTCTCTTCCCTCAAGTGGCTCTGTACTTCCTTTCTCCACTGCTTTGGTGTGGCCCTAGGGCCACCCCCTTCTTCCCCTTAAATCTGTGCCCATAATTGTTTAAAGCTCTGGGCTCTGCTGCTGCCTTCCCAAAAGAGCTGTTCCACTGATCACGCTTCCACTGTCACTGGCTACCTCCCACTTCTCTTGCTTGAAGTGCTGAGTGTCACCCTGTTTGTCAGCGTATCAATCTCTTCCCTAACCTCAACCCAGTCTTGGCTTAGCGGAGGCTTCCTTGTCCTTAGATGACATTATACTTCCTATCCCATATTCTCTCCCTAGAAATGCTCAGGGGGAAACCCTGCCAACCCTACCTTCTTTTTTCTTTTTGTTTTTTTAACTTACCAGGAATATTTGGACAATTCCTCAGCTTCTTATCCTCACTCAAATGCTCCATTGTCGGCCATTTTCCTTACAGCTTTCTTACCACTACCCATGAGTCATCAGACACTTGGACCACATAGTTTTGGGCAGTGTCCTCCCCTCTCTCCTACTGACATCCCCAAACAATGATGGACTCCTTCATAGTGAGGGCTGTGGCTTTTATTTCTTCATCTTTGAATTCCCATCCAGCATCAGTGAACAAGTTTTATTGGCTGAATGAAATATATGACATAAGAAGCGTAGGAACCATCAGATGATTTTTCCATCGGAGCAATGACCTGGCACCCTCCCAGGCCACATCTTGCTCACCTGTTTCCTCCTCACCCTGGATTCCATGCTGTCTCCTTAATGGATGAACTCTTAGGCAGGGTAGGTAATGGTCTCCGTTTTAGGTCTTCCAGTGCCCCCAGGCTCCACCTTTGGGCTGCACCAGCGTGGTCTCCCTCGAAAGAAAGCTCCTGTGGTTGAGTTGATCTGACCAGCCTGGGCTCATGCTGGACTGGGAAGAGGCATGAAATCCAGGCAGGAAAGTTTAAACTTGATTACTAGGCAAAACACTAAACTGATTTAAGATTTCTGAGCAGAGAAGGTGGCTGTTGGAGCAGTGACAGGACAAAGTCGTGTGCAAGGAAGATGACTTTGGAGGCAGCAGCACCAAGAGCCTGGAGTAAGGAAGGCCAACATACAGGCTCCTGCAAGTGGTGAAAAGACCCAGATGGTATAGGAATGGGAAGGAAATGAACAGCTACAAGAAAGAATTAAAATAAAACATTTGGCAGGATTTGGTAAATAACAAGATAAGCAGAATAGAGAGAAGAGTTAATATATATACAGTCTGCCTTGATAGCTCCCAGCACTTTATATATATTAACTTATTGAAACCCCCTAATTATCTCCATATTGCAGACAATGAAACTGAAGCATAGGACCAAATTTGTAACCAAGTTCTGGGTCCGAGGTATCAAAATAATAACAACAACAATGATGTAGTTTATAATAGATGAAAGAAAGATGACAAAAGGAGATGGCCTCGCAGAAGCTTAGGAGTTCCACTTCCGAATTTGAGATGGCAGCCAAATGGTCATATGGCATGGAGAGCTTTTCTCTTCTGCTTGCTTCTGCCTTAAAGAGTGTTCAGATCCACCATCCTGGCAAGAGCTATGGCTGTTTTCAAATGCTATTCTGTTTTTCTTTCTTCTTACCTGCAGGGCGAGTTTCATGGGTCGCACAAAAGGGCCCTGTGCTTGGTACAATGCTTTGCTGTTGCCGTCTTACTGATTTCTGACCAAGGTACCCACATTTTCATTTTGGACGGAGCCCTGCAAACTATATACAGGGTTTTGCCTTCCTGATGGGACGTCTGTGATTGACATTCCAGTTGTGGGCATTCAAGTCACCTTCAAGAAATGTTTGCTCCTTCTGCTGCTTCGACGAAACTGTTCTTTCCAACATCGTCACTGATGCTGTAAACCGTGTTTTTCTTAGTTAAGCTCTGCGCTTCCAGTACTGTTTTCATTCTTTTCTTGAAATGATCTCTCTTAACTATCATGACACGTTTTCTGCCACTTCTTGATTTCTGTGTGTGTGTGTGTGTGTGTGTGTGTGTGTGTGTGTGTGTGTGTGTGTTGCATTGCCAGCTTTTTTCCTTGGTCTTGCCCCATATCTAGAGGTACCTTCCAATACTGAACAATCAGTGGTTGAATTGTGCTTCTCCTCATTTACCCCGTACAAGCTATCAGACCTTCCCCTGTGGTATGCACATAAAAATGGACTTCCATCATCCTTGCAGTATTCACTGAAACCTAACCACAAACCTGGTGTGTGTCAGTCAGTTCTGGCTGGTGTAACAAAAATATCATAGACTGGGTAGCTTAAACAACAGTCATTTCTCACAGTCTTGGAGCTTGGGAAATCTAGGAGTAGGGTCCACTCATGGTCAGATTCTTGGTGAAGACCCTCCTCCTGGTTCATAGACAGCCTGGTGGTATCCTCAAGTGGCAGAGGACACTAATCTTATAAGGGCACTAATCTCTTCATGAGGGCTCCACCTTCACGATCTAATTACCTCCCCAAGACTTCGATCTCCAAATCCCATCAGACTGGGGATTTGGGTTTCAATACAAACACCGTAACTCTTCTGAGAAACAGTCCCTAGATATTTGATTTCCCCTCTCTTCACTTTACACTCTGAGTAACTTCATCTAGTACCAAGGCTTGAAATATCATTTGCATACTGATACTCAAAAATTTATATCTTCATCTGGATATCCTTTTTGAATTCCAGACATATATATCTAACTACTTACATGGTATTTCTGCACAGATATCTAATAGGCATTTCAAATTTAACACATACAAAACTGAATTCTTCATTCTCTTCCTAAACCTGCTTCTCCCATGTTTCTCCATCTTAGTAAACACAAACAAACAAACAAACAAACACCACATTCTTCTGGTTGCTTAGTCCAAAATCGAGCAACCAAGTTTTGACTCCTGTCTTCTTCACACCCTGTATCAACAAGCCCAGCCAGCCCTACAGTCCCACGTCCACCACTTGTGGAGCCACCGTCGTCTGCTACCTGCTCTGCTGCAATAGCCTTTTATTTCCCTGCTTCTTTCCTTGTGTTTCTGCCTTCTCCACACAGCAAAGTGATCCTTTTAAAATTAAAGTTAGATCATATCACAACTCTCCAGGGTCAAGAATCTCCAATGTCATCCCATTTCCTGTATAGTAAAATCCAAGCCACTTGCATGGTTTACAACGCTTTACCTAATCTTGCCCTACTTGACCATAGATTCTCCTCGTCACTCTCCTTGCTTCCTCTGCTGCAGCCACACTGGCCTCCTTGCTGTTCCTCAAACTGACCAAGCACGTTTACACCTCTGAGTCTTTGCACTTGCTGTTCCCTCTGGCTGAAATGCTTTTCCTCCACTCATCTGCATGGCCCTCTTCCTCACTTGCATCGGATCTCACTCCAAAGTCTTTAGAGGGATGTTCCCTAATCATAGTGCATGATGCATCCACTCCAGTCTCTATAGATCTTCACTTTATTTTTCTTTCTTAGCACTCATCACCATCTGACACATTATAGGTGTACTTATTTGTTTAGTGTCAGTTTCCATCCTACCTCCCAAATGTAATTTACAGAAGATCAGGACCTTTGATTTATATTCTCTTGTGTCACTAAAACAATCACTAGGCACATCTGGGCACTGAATAAGTATTTGTGGAATGAATAAGTGAGCTCTCCTCCTAGTACCTCCGAGGCTCACCATTAGCCAGCTTTTGGCTGGGTGACAGTTTATTAACGAAGAATAATGATATATAATATATGTACCTTTGTGCAATCCTAAAGTTAGGTATTTTACATCCACCCAATATTCTGCTTGGGGACTTCAGCTGAGATTGTTCACAAAGTATTACTCAAGGACAGCCAGATTTACGTGCCATAAAGTATCTAAAATGATTAAGACTATAAGTCAGTATATTCAGTTAATTCAAATTATCTCTTATGCTTGAATGTGTATGTAGCAGATGTGAATTTTGTTTAAAATCTTAGTCTCTCACCATATAAAGAGTGGAAAGCAGTTTAGAAGTCAGAGGTGGCCAGATTCATGTTTAAATCCAGAACGTTTCTTTTTTACCATCTTACTTCTCCAGGTTCTGGCATGCTGGGTGAGAGCCAGGGACGGGGAGCATAATGCTTGAGAGGAGGGGCTCTGGAGCCAGGTCACGTTGGTTGAAATCCAGGCCCTGCCACATGTTAGCCTGTGTTCTTGGGCAAGTTACTTAACTTCCATGAGTCTTAGTTTCTCTATTAGGGCTGACACTCTCTGCCTCTAGCGTTGTCCTGAAGATTTAATAACTTAATCCATATAAAGCACAGGATTGGCACATAGAAAGTACATGTTAGCTTTGATTATTATTAATACTCCTCCTGATAAAACAGCTGTCACTTCTTAGAGTTTTACCGTCCTTGTTCCTGGGCACCTGGCCCAGGATTTACTGCACAATACTGTGTCCAATTGGTATAACCACCACACCCTTGTTATATAACAAGTGTTATATGCTAAGTCTTCTTCTTTTCTCCTCCCGCCCCACTTACTTCCTTTTCTCCTTCCCATAAATTCTGCCTTTCCTTACTTTCTTCTGTATTTTCTCTCTCATACACTAGACAGCCTGTTCTGCATTCTCTCTCTGTCCTCTTCAGTAATCTTTTGCTGTTTCTTTCTGCTCTCATTCACAGAGTAAGATTTCTGGAGTAAAAAGACCTGTCTTGTCACCAGGAAGAGTCCCCTGAAGCAAATCTCTCAGAACTCTCACTTCCTGGGGCAGAAGTTTGCTCCTTCAAGCAGTCTCTGCTTTGGAGACCAGAGGCCCTTTATCAAAGACTGTTCGCTGCTTGAGCTGATCGGAAATGCCATCTCAGCACTTTTATCCCCTGTGTGCAGCAACCTGCAGTGCTTTAGAAAACACTGACTCGTCTTATCAACAGCTGTGGGCAAATCAAAATATCTACCATAACCTACTGCATTGGCATGGTGCTCTTAGGGAGCATCAATGAAATAACGTGGTTGCTTTGGTGTCTAATATAAAGTTCAGTTCTGTAATGGTAGGAAGGAATGAAAGATATGTTCACTAGAAACATTTTTTCCCTTTCTCCTGTTAGCTTAGGAACTCCTCGAGCGAAGGGACTGTTCCCGCAGTATTCATTTTTAGTGAGCACATCTAGGGTCCACCTCAGTGCTTTATAATATGTGATCAGTAAATACACATCCCCTGAATTTTTGCTGTCCAAGAATTAGATAAATGTGCCCTGGCCACATTTGGAGAATTGTCCCGTACACCAGAAAGGAAAGATTGCAGATTAGACCCCTGTTCAGGGCACACTCCTAGGCTGAGGATTTGATCCCCAGTCAGAGCACATACAGGAGGCAACCGATTGATGTTTCTCTCACATCTCTCTCTTTCCTGACTCCCTAAAATAATAAACATATCCTTGGGTGAGGATTAAAAAAAGAAGAAAGAATTAGATAAATATGGTAAGCAAATTTAGAGTATACAATGACTAAAAAAATAAGAACATGAATAAGGGCAATGCTTTATATGATAGTCATTTAGGTAGCTTTATAAAGCATAAAATTCTAAGCACTAAATTGTCACACTGGTAAAAAAAAAAAAAACAAAACCTACCCCAGATCTCTATAGTCCTATGAATTTTTATAGCATCTCTTCTATATATCAAATATTACTATATATCTATATATCAATTATTACTCTAAATTATAATGATATGGAAATATATCTTAATTCTCTCTATTGTAAAACTCCTTGGAGACCTAGTTCTTAACTGTTGTACCATACACATAATATACATCCAATACCAGTTTGCTGAATAAATAAATGCATAATTATTAAATGGATAACATTACACTCCCATTTACTCAGAATGTTTGAAAAGATTTTACATGATGGAAAAGTCTTAGTAAGTAAAAGTTACTATTTATATGATCTACATGGATCAACATTAAAATATAAAATTAAATAGGTAAAATAAAATTAAACATAATGTTATTTTTATGAGTTCTGGTTAAGATGGTAGAGTAGCTTTATTGAGTTGCAATTGACAAATAAAAATTGCACATTTTGGAAAAACAAAACAAAACAAAAGGCACTTCAAGATCTTTAAGTCACAAAGTTAGGAGAAACCAACTGCTCTCCTAAAAATATATCTTCATCTTTTGTTTTTTGTCTACTAGTACTTTACCATGCCTTTAAAATGAATATGCTTTTTCAAATTGTTTACTTGTATGGATTCTGAATAAAAGGCAATTTTATATTTTGGTTGGAGATATTTAAGAAGGCTAAAGTACTTCAAAAAGAAAATATAACACTAAACCAAAGTGATTAAAATTATTGTATTTTAATATTTCTTTAATACATTTGTATCTTGACATATTACATCTCTAGACCAAAATGGTTTCTACATCTCTGTTGCTTGAGCAGGAGGAAATCATTATAATGAAAAGAGTTATTGAAAATGGTCCATGTTGTGTAATTCCCAGGGTAAATGGGCTGAGCAGCAAATATTTCTGTTCTGAACTGTTTTATACCGAAATGTGCATTATTAAACCCATTTGTTGAACACATTGAAAGATCGAATATCTTCCTAACCAGACACTGGAAAATGTTTATTTGCCATTCCTCCCTTTCCTTTGCTCATATCTTGTTAGATATTGTTTCTCGGTTTTCTGGAATCCATCCTATTAGAGAAAAAAAAATAGATGAAGAAAACAGAAAAACAGAATTTACAATTTATAAACACATTTTAAACAAGGTTGTAAGAAATTTAAAATAGTATGCATAATAGAAACAGCATGTGGGAAAGCATATAGAATGACATGAGCCCTGGCTGGTGTGGCTCAGTGGATTGAGCACCAGCCTGCGGACCAAAGGGTCATCGGTTTGATTCCCAGTCAGGGCACATGCCTGGCTTGCAGGCTAGGTCACTGGTGGGGAGTGTGTGAGAGGCAACCACCACACATTGGTGTTTCTCTCCCTCTCTTTCTCCTTCCCTCCCCCTTCTCTAAAAATAAATAAATAAAATCTTAAAAAAAAAGAATGCCATGGTGGGTGACTATTTTTTACATTATCACGAAGATCCCATGCATTTGGAGAACACAAAAAAAGCACAGTAGTCATTCGTCTATAAGAACTTGAGTGCAGCAAAAAGAACAGCCATGATCAAGATGGTTCGGGGGTGATTTTGTGTCCCTTTACTTTTATAAGTATGTTACTTTATATATACTGTTTATTTTATACATTTAACTATTGTCTTTTAAAACATCGTGTGTGCAATCAAGTTGTTTTATTCATTTGGAGTTATTATACATGAGTCCACTTACCCATGTTTCAATTACCACCAAAAATAAATAATTAAAGCCTTTGCTGAAACATCAATGAAACACCCAAACACTAGAATTGAAGGTAATATCAACAACTAGAGTGGAAGGAGCAGAAAGCAGTCCCCATCTCTGAGGATCCTTCCCTTTCTTCTCCAGTAACATTATTTATCTAGAGTTGAATTGAAAGTAGGACATCCACATGTCAATTCATTCATTCATTCATTCTCTCAATAAATACTTACTGAGTGCCTACCAGCTTGGCACTAAGCAAGGGGGCATATTATAAGAAGTTCTTAATGTGGTATTGCAACTTCAGGAGAGATCTCAAAATTAAAAATATAGAATTGGAAGTCTTAAATAGTGGTAAAAATGCCTTTGAAGCAGATGTAAATTGAGGGAAGTTAAGTGGAAAGGCAGGTGTCATGTTGAGATGTGGAGGGGTTATGAGACTAGTTACATTCAATTGCTTCACTAAGTCTTGCCGTGAATGATGCGAGAAACACACATCATTCTGAGCAGTCTGAGGTACACGGGTGAGAATTAGGTGTGTAGAGCTGTTTGGGAGAATATTCCCCGCAATGAATGTTGTTGGCTTCTCCAGCACAGTGGAGGAAAGCATGAGTGTGTTACGGTGAGCAAGAGCACTCTCTGGTTTTCTCCAGAAAAACTGGGCAGTGTGTGTGTTACAGGTTTGCTTACTGACATGGTGGATCACAAGAACATGATGGGAGCCTCGGTGTTGGAGAGGGCAATAATGGCTGAGGGAAGAGTTCACGAATAGGTTAAACAATGAAGGGTTTAGTGTTTATTGAACTTCGTTAGCAGAGAAGGGAGGGGTGTGGGGAGGGGAGGGGTGGGTAGATATTGGGGTTGTGTAATAAAAAACAAACATTCAAAATGTCTGTAATGGTTAAATTCAGGGAGTGATCTTGCTGGTGCATGGCTGAAGTAGGATGGAGTTGGAGGACTGCATTTAACAAGATCATGAGACTCTACAGTTGAAGTAACTGGTGGGTCCCTAGCACGAATTTTGAAATTGTTAGAAGTGATGATGAGGAATGAGGTTGTGGAAGAGAATTCTAAGCCAGGTGTTGTATTCATCTAGAGAGGTGGAAGCGGGTCTCATAGGGGTTTAGTAAACAGCACCTGTGGTACCTTTAAGATAGTGGAACAGAGAACATGTGTCGATTTTAAATGAGGAAGAAAAAAGAAGTGGACAGTTGAATAGTTAACAAATTTAAAGTCTGGACTTGTAGGTTACTGGGAAAATAATTTCAAAGAACTAGAATTTCTTTTGAAGATATGCTATATAAAATCAGACAATTACATTTTTATAGATTCATGCAAATAAATGTTAATTTATTGTTGTTGCTTTGATTATTCATCACTATGAATACAGTTTCCCATAACAAAAAGATTTTATTTAATATTCTGCCTCAATTCCTTTTGGTTGTTTTTCTTTATAGTTTCCCAGTTTTAAAAATGTCAAATAGTGGGAGGATACACTCTCCCAAGTATCAGATACCTTAGGCTTTTTATATACATTAAGAATGAGACCCAATGGGTAGAACCGCAAAATTAAGAGCATATTATTTTTCAAAGTAATTCTCTGTATTCTAAAAGGAAGACAATGTATTATTCCTATTTTTCCTCATTAATACCATATTTTATTTAAATTTACTTATATAGTCATAGTCTTGGCTAGTTTTTGAAACCACCATTACATCACATATGTAATAATATAACTGATAGAATTATTGAAATGTGTGCTTTGGCATTAGAATAGAGAAAGCAAATTTTTATGAGCTTTCTGACATATGAATACTGGTCTGATTTATAATCACACTAGAATATTCATAGATATTCTGTTTATTGCAAAGCCAGTTTCTTGCATGAATAGCTACCTAATTTATTTAAAAAGCATAGTAAATGTTATTTAAGTCACAATATAATAAATCTCTTCCAAGATAATTCTTTAGTAGGGGTACTCTATTGTAGCAGTAAAGGTTGACGTTGACAAACACCTGTCCTTTACAGTTATGTGCTAAAAGGCAGGTGTTTTTACATTTATTATGCTTACATTTATTATCACTACTGAAATACTTACCTGATAATTTGAAAGATTTCATAGCAACAATACTGCGTGTGCCTTATCACTAAGAGCAAACAAACTCCATTCATTCATTGGGAAATTTATTACTCTTCAATCCTTATTTAAGTATACCAAGTTCATGGAATTCCAAAGTAAAACATTATGACTTTCCTTCCTGCAGTGTTAATTCTTTGGAAGACAGTCATGTTGTCTGCTAGATTCTTCTCTTACTCTGTTTGATATGAGATCAAAGGACTTTCATTTTCTGTATCAGTTAGGCTGGCTGTCTTGTCTCAGTGAGATTAAGTAGCCTCTGGAGACTAGCGACACCAGAGCGGAGGGTCTATGGGCTGATGGTTAGCATACCACATGGCTGTACTAATTCTTTCTAAGCAATAGTTTGTCTAATCTGATGTCTCTCCTTTATGACTGTGTCCCTGGCCTATTTCTTTGTGGCAACCATGCAGCACACACCAGACCTGATCATCAGTGGTCCAAGTTTCTGAAAAGGCTGGAGAGACACATAGATTCTCTCCTGGAGGTAACATGTTTCCCATAGTAAGGAAAACCCCAGCTTTTTTGTTGTTGTTTCTGTCACTTTTTTTTTTTAAGAATATGAAGTACAAGAATATTTTACTCCAAATAAGTTCTAAATCTTATAGAATTACCCCAAATCCAGAATTTACCCCAAGTTTGCTTAAAGGAAGTTATCAAAAGCGTTTGTTGAGCCCTAGGCAAAGCTACATAAGCCTGGTATTAGTACTGCTATAATGTGGCCTCTTCTGTATCTGTAAGTTTATAGTCTGAATTTTCAACAGTCATATTTAACCACGTTTCTTGAGATAAGACTTTATGATCTCACTAGAGAAAGTGAAGCAATGTTTTTGAAAGAGTAAATAAGACACTGGTATTTATTAACAACATTCACTCTCAGCATATTCAGTCTCACTTCACTCTCAGAGATATCTTAGCCAAATGCTTTGTCATGAAAAAAGAGGTTGTCAGGCATAAACTCACCGAGTTTGCTTTCCTTACTATCTTCAGACTTCTCTAGGCTTCCACCTATTCTTTCCTTCTTCCCTTTTATCCCAGAAGAAAAATGTCTACCCCTTTCTAAGACTCAGCCTTCAATCCGTGCCCCAAAGACCTGGCCTACTCAGGGTCTCCCCTACTATGTCTGTTTTTCACCCATCCTTTCTCTTCTGGGTACACATGTGCTCAAGACTCCACCAGACGTTAAAGAAAATGCAGTGACAAAAACAGCCCCTCCTTTTAGTTCAACTTCCTTTTTTTTCTGGGCTAATGCCTTACATTTCACCTTTTCTTCATCATTAATTTCTGAAGAAAGAAGACTACATGGGTTATTCTCTTCATTAGCTCCTATTCTCTTTTTCATCCACTGTCACTTCATTTCTGTCCCTTCCTCACTGCTCTCACCAAGGCAGTTAAGAACACTCAGCCACCAATCAATGGACACTGCTCAGTTCTACTTGCCTGTCTTCTCCATTTGCCACCAGCAACTGGTCTCCCCCACAGGAGAGCATCCTCCCTGCTGAGCTCAGCCTCGTTTGCTTCTCTTGGTCCCCCTTATATATCCTTCTAAGTATTCTGCTTCTTCCCTCATTTTCTATTCCTCTGCCGATCCCTTTGAGGTTGGGGTTCCCTAGGGTTTTACATCCTTCTGTCCTCTTTCCTCTCACTTTTTCCCCACTCCTAGGCAATCTCACATTGGCCTGACTTCTCCAGCGATAGATCTGCATGTCCAACTACTCAAAGGAATTCTCCTTGAGACATCTCAAAACTCAACACACTTGAAGGATTGACATGGCACCGTCCCTCTGTGGCTCATTCACACAAATTTCTCTTCCCATTCTCCCTAGCTCAGTCAGGACCCCATTATCCTCCAGGTGCCCAAGAGTGAATCATGACCCTCTATCTTACCTCCTCAATTCCTCTCAGCTCTGCCTCCTGAGAACCCTTCTTGTGCACCTTCATTTTTCATTCCATTGCTTCAGTCTAGATCATAGCTCATCACCTCACACCTGGCAGGTTGCATCCAGGTTTCTCCTTAGTCATATTTCTACTTCTCACTACCAGGAGTTAGGACTTTCTTCAATTTCCAGCTGCCTACAGGATATACTGCAGTCCACACTCCTTAGGATGGCATGTGATCTCCTTCAGAATATGTCTGAGTCTAGTTTTCTAATTACTTTCTGGTATCCCACCCTCCTATGCCTTTACACACACCAGACTGCTCCCCAACTGTGCCTTCAGAGTAGGATCAAGGTGCTTCTTTTCCCTGGTATGTTCATTTTTCTTCTCCTCTTCTCTGCCTGGCAAATCTTGATTTCTCCTTTTATATGGTGTTCCAGTGCACAAGACTTCACTGACCACAGTCCTCACCTTGTTCCCACGACTTCCACAAGATTAATTGTTCTGCCTTTGGTGTTCCCCTAGCATTTTGTGCATAGTTCCACTTAAAGTCCTTGTCTTGTTGTCTTATGCTATTTGTCTGCTGAGCTGTCTCCCCTAGCAGACTACCAACTCCTCTAAAGCCATGTTCACCTTTTCCTCTGTGCCAAAGATGCTTCCTAAGCTCTGGCTGTGTCTTCAAGATGAAATAGGGAGCCTTAGCCAACAGCTTCAGGCAGCATTAATAGTCCTCTGTCCTACAATTTTCTATTCATGTTCTCTTTTAAAGCAATTATTATATTGAAGTTACACGTTTACTTTTCCATCTCTTCCCATTAGCCTAAGAGTATCTCAGAAAAGGCACCTCATCTTATTCATCACTGCCATCCAAGTGGTTAGCACAGTGCCCAAAACACAGTAGGTACCAAATACCCCTACGCCTTTATTATTTGCATTTGAGTTGTTTTTCAATGTCAAATGCTGGTGTTTTTTTTTTTTCCTGAGGTATTGGTGCTTTTGTTTTTGAACAGCTATATAGGATACATTATATTAAGTGTTTATTAATTTACAGTGAACATTTCACATACATCACTACCATCTGCATAGATAATTGAAAAATCCCAATTTCCAGAGAAGGATCATATTAAGCTGATAGAAAACAATCTTGATTTGTGGAAACTGAGACTTGAGAGAGTCTTGAATTAACAAAAGAGGGGTGAACACATAATGTGTTATATAGGGCTTTCTCATGGCACTGGATTGCCAATAAATGTGTAACATTCCACACCCTCGAGTTATTTTTTTTATTAATAATTATTAATCCCATCTATTAGAAAAGCAAGAATCAAAAAGAAGGTAACTTAAGTTCCTTAACAAATTTATGCTAAAAACCAAAGTAAAAACTACAGTAAAAATCTTATTAGTTCCAAGAACCTTAGTGCCTCTGTAGAGTGTGTCTTCCTACTGGTGTTTTTCTCATAATCACCAAGTTATGGGACAGAAGAAAACATAATGATATTTTTGATTAGTTGAGGGAGGCTTAAGGGTGAACTGGGAAAAGTCATGGGGAAGCGAAGAACCAGCTCTATTCGCTTCCCCACATTTCCCTATCCTTATAGATTTGCACAGATAATACATATTTACCATATTAAAATCAGTCAACATGGATAAGCCCTCTGGGCTGTAAATTGGGAGGCTGAGCTGAGGAGGTCTAGCTTCAGAGTCTCCATCTTCTATGTGCTAACAGACTGAGTTATTTTGTGACCTCTCCATTCCCGATTTACTTCAGGTGATTTAAATCACCAGTAATACGGATCAGTAATTATATTAAATAACTCCACATTTTCTTTCAACATGGTGACTCCTCTCAAAGTATAGCTCTTTGAGCCAATCTAATACAGCAAATATCACTGCACTTTTTCCTTTACTTTTGTGTGTGAACATAGTATTTTTTAAACTTGTTTTATTGTTGTCACTATTACAGATGTTCCTCATTTTCTCCCCTTTGCCCCCCAAGCTCCCCTGGCCTTTTTCTTTCTTTTTTCCCCTGAGTCATGTTGTGCCGTGTTATGGGTATTTCCCAATATTACCAACCCATGTACCTACACTTCCACTTAGTCCATGTCCTGCTTCCTACACTATTTTAATCTTTATTTATGAATCACTCAAAATTTTACCTATTCCAGAAATTACACACTTACTTTTCAGTATAGAATAGCCCCTCTGCCTCAGTTATTTAAAATATTTTTAACGTTCCTCCTAAATGAACTCACCATTGCTCATTCTAATTTGCATAATTATAGTTGGCTCTTATGAGTAATTATGGAGGCTTTTTTCCCCCCCTTGCTCATCTTTTTTATTTTTTGTAGAGGGTGGGGGAGTTGGGAGTTGTTCTGTCACAGGAGAAGGCATGTGGCTATGAGGGCACTTCTACTTAACATTAATTACCTGTTGGGCATTGGTTCATTTAAAGAGTGTGAGGCAGGCTGGGATCTGAGCTGGGAGAAACCGAGGGGAAAGCAAGTTGTGTTAGCACAGTATCAAGACGGGGAGCTCAGGTGCAGAGGCAGACCCAGGCCTGCTGGGGGACTTGGGGTTTGGGAGTTTTTAACCTGAAGGATGAAGAGAAGGCGTTCCTGTTGTACTGGAATTAGGAAGTAGTGCTTCAAGTTTAAAAACAATTTCAGCTTTACACAATGAGATAAAATTTGGGAATTTCCATAAAGAGGCAGTTTAGGTTTAAATTATAAGATGCTTCCTGGGAATGAAAACATAATTGACTATTGGGGGTAGATGGGATGTTTAAGAGTTCATATGTCCTTTTCAATATATAATAAGTATAAATAAATATATATGTACAATAAAGATATATTTAAATAGGTCATTTTAATTATGGCTTTAAAGATTCAAGTAATGAAAAGTAAGTCTTCCTGCTTACTTTTCCTTGTTCATAGTCTCCCTTCCCATCTTCCCCCTCCCCCAACTCCTCTTGCTAGACAAAACCACTGTTGGCTAGTTATTACTTATCCCGTAAAAATTCTATGAATTTACAAACATATGTGTGTTTGAATTATTCTTTTTTCACCTCATAAATGATAGCTTGCCATATATTGTACATGGTCTGCACCTTACTTTTCCCTCTTATCAGTGTCTTAGAGACCTTTCCTTATGAAGCCACATAGAGCTGCCTTACGCTTTATAACCACTGCAAAATTTAATTAACCATTCCTTCTGATGGGCATTTAGGTCGTTTTCATTCTTCTGTCGTTACCAAACTATACAGCATCATGACTGAGCAGAAGGAACAACATGAAAAGCTCCTGGTGGGAGAGTGGGTGGCAGGGTTGGACAGAATGAATGGTTGCTCCCAGAGGAGCCACGCATTTGGAGGTTCCAGTTCTCTGTGTGCCTCACTGTCATGCAGAAGTAGGGGAGAAACACGGGCCTTCCCTGAGAGGGCCACGTGATGTTGTTCCCCTAGCTGGTTAGGCATTTCTATTACGTGGAGGCGTGATGTAAAGCATCACAAGTCTTACATGGCAGTGGCGGTACATGTTAGGAATATACTTGAATTATTTGAGGAGGAAATTACAACGTTGTGGAAAGAGCATTCGGTTTGGGTCATAAGAACTTGGTTTGAGCCTCAGCTCTGCCTTATACTGGTGTAATCATTGGGAGCCATTTTAGCTTTCTGAGCCTTATTTTCTTCTTCCATAAAATGGAGATAATAGTATTAGACTCATGTTTTGAGGATTTAATGAGATAGTGCTTATGAAGTGATTATATAAGCTGATGGTTCTCAAACTTTAGAGAGTTTTTGATTCAGAAGGTCTGGAGTGGAGCTTGAGATTTTACATTATATTTCTAATAAATTCACATGTGATGCTGATGCTGCTGGTCTGGGGGCCAGAATTTGAGTAGCACTGGTATAAGCTCATAAGGCACTGATAGGCGGTGTTATCGTTTTTGTTGTAATAGCTATTCTCCAAGAAAGAACACTACCTTTATCTATGTCCTTAGGGAAATGAAGAGGCAATGGTGGTCACCTGTGAATTAAAGCAAAAACTCTGCCTGCTGCTGTACTACAATGAAAATTACAAAAATGTCTAAAGAAATTGAATTTGTTGGGGGAGAGATATTAAACACATAATAATGCACACTTCAAGGTTATTTAAATGTTCATGCACCTCTGAATTTGCTGGTTAACAGCACTTGACAGGAAGTGGAAGTACAAAAATAAACAAGAAAGGCTCATCTCGTGGCACTGCTGCCTTAACTGAACACAGGAAGTCCTGGAAATCTTGCAAGACTGTCTGTTCCTTCATGATGTCTAGCCTGATTTCAAGACCCCAGAGTGTTTTATGTTTGTGTTAGTCAGGGTTCTCCAGAGAAACAGAACCAACTGGAATATATCTCCACGTTCTTCCTTCCTTCCTTCCTTTCTCTCTCTCTCTCTCTCTCTTCCTTCCTTCCTTCCTTTCTCTCTTTCTCCTTCTCTCTCTCTCTCTTTCTTTCTTTTCTTTGATCTCCAAACATATTTATTATAAGGAATTGGCTCACACAGCTATGGAGGCTAAGAAGTCTAGACTGAGGAGAGCCTATGGTGTCCTTCCAGTCTGAGTCAGAGAACCAGGAAAGCTAATGGTGTAAGTTGCATTCCGAGTCTGAATCAAAGACAGTAAAAGATCAATGTTTCAGCTCAAGGATAGTCAGGCAGGAAGGAGATTGAGTACTTTCTTATTCAGATTTTTATTCTATTCAGATTTTCAATAGTTTGGACCAGGTCCACCCACACTGGGGAGGGCAATCTGTTTTTCTCAGTCCAATGATTCAAATGTTAATCTTATCCAGAAAGACCTTCGCAGACATACTCAGAAATAATGTTTTTTTCCCTTTATTTATTTATTTATTTTTAAATACATTTGTCTCTGCCTCCCCCCCACCACTTTCCCTTGCCCCTCCCTCATTCCCTCCCTCAGCTCTTCCCCTTTGGTTTTGTCCATGAGTCCTTGCTATATGTTCCTTGACTTTCCCCTTCCCTTCCCTTTCCCTGCCCGCCCCTCCCTTCTTCCCTCTTGCCTCTGTTGGTTTCTTTTCCTTTCAGTGTTGCTGGTCATATTTTCCTTGCATCTTTGTATTGTTGGTTAGGTTCCGCTTATAGGTGAGATAATATGGTATTTGTCTTTCGCCCCCTGGCTTATTTCGCTTAGCATAATGCTCTCCAGTTCCATCCATGCTGTTGCGAAGTTTAGTAGTTCTTTTTTCCTTTCTGCTGCGTAGTATTCCATTGTGTATATGTACCATAATTTTTTGATACAATCATCTACTGATGGACACTTAGGTTGCTTCCAACACTTGGCTATTGTCAATTGTGCTGCTATGAACATTGGGGTGCATAGGTTCTTTTGTATTGGCGTTTTGGTATTCTTAGGGTATAGTCCCAGCAGGGGAATCCCTGGATCAAAAGGCAGTTCCATTTTCAGCTTTTTGAGGAAACTCCACACTGCTTTCCATAGTGGCTGTACCAGTCTGCATTCCCACCAACAGTGGACTACGGTTCCCTTTTGTCCACAGCCTCGCCAGCACCTGTTGTTTGTGGATCTGTTTATGATGGCCATTCTGACCGGTGTGAGGTGGTACCTCATTGTGGTTTTGATCTGCATTTCTCTGAGGGCTAGTGATGCTGAGCATCCTTTCAAATGTCTCTGGGCCCTCTGTATCTCCTCTTTGGAAAAGTATCTGCCCATGTCCTTTGCCCAAGAAATAATGTTTAACCTGATATCTGGGCACCCTGTGGTCCAGACAAGTTGTCACATGACATTTACTGTCATAATGTTATTAATAACTGAAATGAGCTACTTTTAGTTTGTTTATCATCAGTTTTCCAGCTACAATGCTGCTTCAAAACATGTGAAGTTTCAAGGGGCACAAACTTCAACTGTGGTTATGTGTATAGTCAGTTTCATATTCTAGATGTCACATGTTTTACAGTTAAATATTTTAATGAACTACTTATAGCTAAACCTCAAAATGTCTTTTAAAAACAGAAATAATATTACCTATTATTTTGGGTAATAATAGCCAGTGGTTGTCACTAGCCATCGCCATTATATTTATTAGAAGAAAGGTGATACCAACAGAGCTGACAACATATAAAATACTATTCAATATTTAAATACAGGGGTGGGCAAACATAGTCTTATAGTTGTAACACAAATAAATAATACAAGAATTAATAAATAAGAATACAAGAATAAACTCTGTTTCAAGTACTCACAACTGTAAACCTACGTTTGCCCACCCTGTACTGCTAAGAATAATTGAGTCACTTATTTATTTGTTGTCACAAATGTGTAGGAGTCTAGACATTCAACTTTTAGCACTGAAGTATTATCTTCTGAAAATTGCCATAGACATCCCTCCCATCCCCATCCCAGCTGATACATACAGCCTGTGGAATGACAGACATGCCACAATACATTCCTGGGATCCCTGGAGATGTTCTAAAATACAATATTAAGACAGTCACAAAAGTTACATGTTCAGTTAGAAGAGTGATGAAGCAAAATTTCCTACCTTGGCACAGAAAGAAGAAAATGTTGAGTAAAGTTTTGGGGACTGTGGCATCTTCTTGTGGTAGGTTTCCTTGCTTTCCATCTTACTGATTCCCTTCTTGACAATGTACAGCTATTTCCTTTGTAATACAGAGACTCTCCCTTACAGAATCTTTTCCCACAGCTGGCTTTCATCACTTCTTGATAGGTACCTAAATATTTCAGTTTCTTCCACTTTATTTTCCTTTAACAATAACGGCTGCCCAATCAAATCCTTCATCTCATCCCCTGTATAAGTATTTGCATATTGAATGAGTGTTTATCAAGCACCATTTAGAATCTCCTGTTTTCTCTTGTTTGGCATTTTTAATAGATTCTTAGTTTCAATTACATTTGGAAATTCAAGTGTCCTTAACCATTTAAAAAGTTTAAGTTCAAAATTCATTGTGAACTTCTTTTCATCTTGCCCTATAGAGACTTTTGTGTGTAAATAAAAGAATAACATTACAATCCAAGACTTACTGTAGGGCAGAGCTCCCGGCTCTCCCAAGGCGCCGCTCCCGGGATGCCCACGGAGAAAGAGCCGCTTCTGCCCCCGTCCTCTTTAGTGCCTCGTGGCTTCTCACTCAGGTGGCCAGTGGCCAGATCTGATCATGAGCTACTCAGGCTGCTCCCTGCCCACAGGCGGCTACTGCAACAGGTGTTGGTGCCTGGGGGAATGCTAGCTACCTACCGCTGCCCACCCCCGCGCCCCGCCGCCCCTGCCCACTCCCTGCTCAACATGCTCTCTATTGGGCTGGATAATGCGGCCAATTGCGCAGGGCAGTTCAATGAGGACTACCTCTCGGGAATGGTGGCCAACATGCCAAACCTCTGCCCTGGGGCTCCGGGGAGCCGTTACCCACCTATCCCCCCCGTTGCGGGTTTTGGGCAACCCCCTTCCATCCAGCAGCCAGTTCCTCCGTATGGAATGTGCCTGTTCCTGCAGGAAACCCACCATCTGGGATGCCTTTGTACCTTCCAGGCCTGGGGGCCCCTGTGCCAGGCCAGCCCAGCCCATGCCGCCTCCTGGACAGCAGCCTCAGGGGCCTACCCTGGGCAGTCACCAAGGCCACCGCCTAGGCAGCAGCAGCAGCCAGTGCCAAACCTACCCAGGATAGCAAGGGTCTAGGGAGGTCACACCTGTCACACTCACAGCCCAGCTTGGAAAGTGAAACAATGTCACAGATGCTCCTGGCTTCTGCCTTTTGCAAACACTGGGGTCCTGTGCAAGGCTACGTGTGAAAGGCTATGCATGAAAGGCTTTGGGACTGAGGAGAGGCCATCTCCGACTGCCTGGGGAGTGGCTCCGACAAGCAGCGGCAGCAGATCCTTCTGTCCCTTGAGACATCTTACGGGACGGATTTGATCTGAAATTTGAACTGCCGGGACACTTTGAGAAGACCATCTTGGCTATGATGAAGACATGGGTCCCCTTTGATGTTAATGACATAGAGGAAGCCATCAAGGGGGCTGATGAAACCCGCCTAACCGAGACCCTAGCCTCCCACAGCCAACGGCACGTCCAGGAATTGAGCAGAGCCTAGCAAACAGAATTCAAACAGAATTTGAACAGCCCTTGGAGGAGCCATCCGAAATGACACCGCAGGACACTTCCAGCGGCTCCTCAGCTCGCTCTCTCGGGGAAACGGAGATGAAAGCACAAATGTGGACATGTCGCTCGCTCCAGGACCTGGGGAGAACTGCCTGGAAACAGATGAGTCCAAGTTCAGTGCAATCCTGTGCTCCTGAAGGTGGGCCCACCTGGTGGCAATTTTCAAGTATCAGTGAGTGGCAGGTGGAGACATTGAGAAGAGCATCTGCGTGGAGACGTCCAGGGACCTGAATGCCAGTGGGGGTGAAGTGTCTCAGGAACTCCCTGCCTTCTTTGTCGAAAGGCTCAACAAGGCCATGAGGAGAGCAGGAACAAAGGTCCAGACCCCGACTCTCATTATGGTAGCTCGCAGTGAGATCGACCCCTGAACCTCTGAATGGAGGGAATATAAGCGGCTGCAGGTCAAGTTGCTGTACCACGACCTCACGGGAGACACCTCAAGGGATTACGGGAAGATTTTGCTGAAGATCTGTGGTGGCAATGACAGAGCGATGACTGGTGACTCATTTCTGTCTACCTGCTAGCAACAGTGATGCCAGGAAAAGGCCAAAAGGACGTCTGGTTCTACCAAACCTGCAAGATAACCCCCCAGGTATCCCAGTGCAACAACCCATAGAGCCTTGGCCCCTATCCTCCACTCACCCCTCCTGATCGTGTATCATTCTTGCTGAAAGGTCTGGGCTGGTCTGGAACTCTCCCAGGACGCCTTTCCTCCCTGCCCCTCACAGCCTCTTGCTGCTTAGGTAGCTGTTTTGTTTCCTGACTCATGCAACCATTCCCCTTTGCTTGTAGCTCACACACTGGGCTTCATTTTAGTCATGCAATTTTAATAGTCATTTGGAGGCATTTTTTTTATAGTCATTGCCAGACAGATGCATACAAATCTCTCTGCTGTCATACACACTTCGGGAGAGAGAGGTCAGGTAGGGAGCACCATGTCCTCGCTGAGGAGCAAAAGGGAAGACCTTGAAGGGTAATCTTTGAATCTGGTGAGAATGTGTCATAAGCTTTGCTATTGCCAAACTCACCAATTTTTAGAAGAAAAAAAAAAGGCCAGAAAGTCAACTCTTCCTTCTTTCATGTAAAACTACAAAAACAAAGCCAGCTCCCTGCCAGTGACAGGGCTTCTTAAAATTGAGAATGTGCCTTAAACCTGAATGCTGATAGTCCGAAGCTGCTTCTGAGTTAAAGTCAGCAAGCTCTGGGGGGTGGGGGGGAAGGGGCGGAGAATCTAAGACTTATTTTGTAACTTGTATATTATAAATAGTATTCAAACATGTGGTACAGAAAACAAAAATTGTGTTTTAAAATGTCCACAAATGATAATAACAACCTTTATTTACTTTTTAGTAGGTGCGTAACTACTTTTTTATGTGCATTAATTTATTTCATCTTTCCATCAACCCTAGAAGTTAGGAATTTTATTAAGTGCTTTATTGACTTTGGTGTGCATGGGAACTCTCAGCGTGATTACAATAGTTTGTGTTAATTTCAGGTATTTGTAACCCAAGGAGTATTTATTCATGTAAGCATGATACATGGTACTATGTTTGCATGTGTCTGTGGGTATGTAAAAAGGTATCTCCTGGGCAAGGGGAGATCAGGTAGGAACAGGCATGTGCTCTGTCTGTCCCACACTCATTTACATGGACTGAATTTGCAAGAAAACTCCTGGGGGTGGGGAAACCTAAGGTTTAGGGCCAGGAAGCTAACTTGCAAGGATTACCCTTGCATAGCCCCATGGGAAAGACTAGACTTTAGGAGAAGAAAATCTGAAGATCTGAGTAATTTTTTACAGATCTTCATATAGTTTGTGAATAATAAGTATGGTTTAAATACCAAATAATATATTAAGGTATTCAATAAAAAGTCTCCCTACCATCCTTTTCCTCCATCTGAGAAATTCTCACCTGGTCCCTCCCATTGGTAATCACTGTCCCTAATTTTTTTTGGTAAATTTCCATAACTTCTTTATGTACAAGTAAAAACAAATATAGATTCTTATTTATCTTCATTTGTTTACAAAGGTAGCATATTTTACATACCATTCTGCACCTTGGTTTCTTTTTGCTTGTTTGTGTTTTAATCTTGGGTTTCTTTCTCTATTGGTATGAAGAAAACTTGCTCATTCTTTTTCACAGCTGCCTAATGTTTTATGGTATAGGTACAGCATCAGTTATTTAAACAGCTTCTTTTATGGACATTTGGGTTATTTCTAATTTTGGGCTATTAGAAACAATGCTACAATGAAAAAACTGCTTAAAAGTCATTTTTTACCGTGCATGAAGAACTGCATTATAAATTTCTCCATAAGTAATTCTGAGTCTTCAGTGGCTTTTGTTATTTTAAAGTGAACACCTTGCTACCCTCTACTGGAAATGCACCCTATTGGGAGAAAGGATGTATATGTATAAAGCTAAAAGGAGCTATTACACCTTAGCACCCAAACGCCTTAGGAACCACCTTAGAGAGCCCAACCAAGGAAGGAGAGCCATATTTCTGTCCACTTTCAGACGAAGGATGAGTGTGGGTCTTAAAAGTTGCCAAAGAGGTAACCCTGGAGTGGAGAGAGGGGCGAGAGTGGAGCACAGGCCTATGGTTAAAAAGGAAGGCAGGGTTGTGACATGGGCTGCTGAGGCTTGATCAGAGCTTTGCAAAGATTAGTGACCCCAGAGGGCAGGTGGCCCTGGGGCAAAGGGTGGCACAAGGGCAAATCTTTCCCATGTTCTCACATTTTCTCACATGGTGCTAACAAGCAAACAGAAGCTACAGTACTATGAAGCCTGGTGGTATTTGGGTAGTACATGCCTAGATGGGCTTGAGGAATAGAGAGATGTTAAGTAAAGTTTTCTCTAGGAGTTCAGGATAAGAAGATAGTGTCCTACTTTGCCCATCTCTTGATATTAATAAATGTCAATCAACTCTGTTGAGAGCTGATGTGTATTGTCTTTGATTTTTTTCATGTAGGTACATATACCTACCAATATAAATAATTTTTTATTATGTAAGATAATTTATTCTACATGTGCATGTTCTTTTGTAATCATCTGGTTTTATTTTAAATAAATATTTTGGAGATGTCTCCAAGTTACTTTATAACTACTTCAGTCTTTTTAAATGCTGCACAGAAGTCTATCAAAATTTACCCGACTATTCCTGACTTTGGGCTATTACAGACAATGCTATGGTACACACCTTTGTAATTGTCTCTGGGCATATGTGTGGGTGCTTCTCAAGGACTAATACCTAGACATAGAAATCCTGGACTGTAAGGTATGCACATCTAAAATGATAGATACTGCTCATTATCTTCTAAAAAAAGCTTTATGAGTTTACCGTCTTGCCAACAGTAAAGAGATTTTACATTCTTACTAATATTGAGTCTTATCAGATCTTATAAATAAATTTTTCCAATTATATTTTAAAATTATGTCACATTGTTGTTTTAACTTACATTTCCTAGATTACTAATGAAGTTGAACTCCTTCATGGGCTTCATTTGTATTACTTCTGTAAACTGCCTATTTCTTTGGCCTATTTTTATATTAGGTAGAGGTTTTAATTAATGTGAAGAAGTAGTTTATGTTCTTTTGACTTACATATGTAGCAAGTATTTTCTTTGTCATTTAACTTTGAACTTGGTTGTACTTATTAAGACTCTTGTGTCTTATTTTGTTCAGCTGCCATAACAAAACAAAACAGACTGGGTAGCTTATAAACAAGAGAGATTGATTTTTCACAGTTCTGGAAGCTGGAAAGTCCAAGGTCAAGGTACAAGCATGGTCAGGTCAGGGCCCTATTCCTGGTTCATACCTGGCACTTTTACATACTGTCCCTACATGGAGGAAGGGGCAAAGGAACTCTTTAGAACCTCTATTATAAGGGCATTAACCACGTTAATGAGGGCTCTGACATCATGACTTAATCACTTCCCAAAGGCCCAACCTCCTAATACTATCATTGTGAGGGGTTAGGATTTCCACATATGAAACTGGGGTGGGGGGTGGGGGGCGGGTGTGGCACAAGCATTCAGATCACAGCATTCCAACTCTGGCTCCTCAAAATTTATGTCCATCTCACATGCAGAATATACTCATTCCAGCCCCAAAATCTCAAAAGTCTTAACTTGTTCCAGCATCAGTTCAAAAGTCTAAGTCCAAAGTCTTAGCTAAATCAGATATGGGTGAGACATTCATCCTTTGGCAACTTGCCCTCCAGTTGTGAAGAGTGTACTCAAAGAAGTTATGTGCTTCCAAAATACAGGGGAGACTCAGGCATGGGCTAGACATTCCTATTCCAAAGGAAGAAGCAGAAAAGAAGAAAGGGGTAATATTGTCCAAGCAAGTCCAAAATCTTAAGGCCCACTCGGGCAGAGGTACCACCTGCTGGATACACCGGGGTGGGATTTGGGTTCCCATGGCTTCTGTGACCCTGCCCTCACAGCTTTGCTGGGTGCAGTCCACAGAGCAAGCTCTCCCAGGTTGGAGTTCGGTGCCTGTCCCTCTTTGGGACTGGGGACTTGGGGTAGACCTGCCCCCATAGCTTTTCTGGTCATAACCTTCATGTGGACTCTGCAATGGCCCCTCTCCCTCCAGAGCCTGCTGCTCTGGGAGTCTCCATCCTTCCAAATGTAAGTGGAGATATCCATGCTCTCAGGGCTCAGGTACTCTGAGTTCTGCAGGGATTCCACGGAGGTTTACTGCCTGCGTCCTCCAGACAGGCAGCCTCCTGTTCATCTTCCTCAGCACCTGGAAGCTGTGGAGTGCGGCAGGGGCATTTGGGGAGCAAAGCCTGCAGTGTGAGCCAGCAAAAAGCCCCTCTTTTGAAATCAGTCTGCTTCTTGGGTCCTTCAACTCTGAACCTGTGATGGTAGGGCCAGTCCGAAATGTATTCAGGGTCATTCTGTCATTGTCTTGCATATTATTATAGGTCCTGGCTTCTTGTTTAAATGGCCAACCAATCTGCCCATTACCTTGAGACTAGTTCCTGTCTTCCACTGAGATGCTTAGTCCACATCAGTCTCCTTAGCAAACTCAGCCACACTCTGTGCTTTCTCCCAAACAAGCTTTCTTATTTCTCTCAGAATGGATAGGCTGGGGAGTTTCCAAATTTTAAAATGCTGCTTTCTTTTTGATGAACAATTCTACTTTTAAATCATTCCTCTCTTTTTGGATTTTACTGTAAGCATTCAAGAGAAACCAGGCTGCTCCTTCAGCACTTTGCTTAGACATTTCTTCAAAGCCAAATACCCACATTTCATAGCTTACAAGTTCTACCTTCCACGAAACATTATGACAGGAGCACGATTCAGCTAAGCTCTTAGCCACTTTATAACAAGTATTGCCTTTCCTCCAGTTTCCAAAGACATGTTCCTCATTTCCTTCTGAGACCTCAACAGAATGACCTTTATCATCCATACTTATACCAACATTTTGTTAACAACCACTAGGTACTCTCTAACACGCCTGAGGCTTTCACGATGGCTCTCAGCTAAGCTCTCAAGAGAATTGCCCTTTGCAGTCCATTCGTAGAAGTGAAGGCTTTTTCTTGCATGCACCTTAAAACTCTTTCAAGCCTCTGTCCATTGTACAGTCCCAAAGCTGCTTCCATAGTTTTAGGTGTTTGTTACAGCAGCAACTCCACTCTTGGTACCAATTTTCTGTCTTAGTCTATTGGGGTTGCTCTAACAAAATACCATGAACGGAGTAGCTTATAAACAACAGCAATCCATTGCTCACAGTTCCGAAGGCTGGAAGTCTGAGATCAGGTGACAGCATGGTTAGGTGAGGTCTCTTTTCTGGGTTGCAAACATCTTGTTGTATCCCATGTGAGGATATACCAAGGGAGTTGAAGGGTCTATGGAGCTCCGTGGAATCTCTTTTAATTAATTAATTATTTTATTATTAATTTTTATTAATGACATCAGATTATACAAAGTTAAAGTAAATAATAAAGAACACAAAGGTAGGTAGGGGGGAAAAGCCAAAATGGAGTAAAAAGAATGGAATATAAATATATTGGAATAAGAAATATAGGAGGCAGAGCGAAAATGTCTTAACTTCTGGGAGACTAGAAAGAGAGCGAGGCGAAGCCATAGGTAAGAAGTGGCTGAAAATGTTCATAACCAATGAAAGTTATTCAAAAAAGCTCTCAGGATGATAGCAGGATAAATACTTATAAAGCTATACTTAGGTATATCTTAGTAAAAGTGCTGAAAATAAAAAACACCTTAAAAACTTTTAGCTGTCAGAGGCTGGGGAAGTACATATTACCTTTAAAGGAAAAAAAAAATATAATGTAAGCTGAATTCTGAACAAAAACAGTAAATTACAGAAAAAGTGTGGAATGATGTCTTCAAAGTGTTGGAGAGAAAATAGTAATCTAGAATTCTATGCCTAGTGAATATATCCTTTAAAAATAAAAGTGAAATAAATCATTTTCAGACCAATAAAAATTGAGAGAGCTTGCCACCAGCTGCCTCACCCTAAACAGAAAAATATAATAACAGAGGCAGAAAAAAACAAAGAACAATGGGGAAGAGTAAATACAAGGGGAAATTGAAATTAATATTGGCTGTATAAGATGGCAATGATAAATGTGATCTTTTTTATAGAAGCACTAACCCCATTCCTGAGGGCCCCACCCTCCTAACTTAATCAACACCCCAGAGGCCACACTTAACTAATACTATTATCTTTGGGTGTTAGGATTTCAATACATGTATTTTAGGGAAACACAAACATATGGAACATAGCAAGTTGCAAATTACAGAAAAGTATATTCAAAAGTATATTGATTTACATACTAATGGAAACATACTGCTTTATATATCTAAACAGCCCAGAGATGGCTGGTGGCAAGCACAACTGGAATCAGGATTTAAGTTATATCATCTAAGACTCTGTTTCTCCATTCACTCAATCAACAGACATTTAAGTGTCTACTATATACCAAGCAATGTTGTAGGAACTAAAAATTCGTGAGTGAACTGACAAAAGTTCCTGTCTTTATGGAGTTTGCACTTTGCCTTTAATTGGGATAGCGTCACTCTCAGCTTTGACTCTGCAGTTCCCAGCTCACATCATTTCAAAGCCAAGACCAGTGGAAGAGAGAGGATCCACTTCAACAAGTCAGCAACTGAATTTGATTTCTGTTGTTTCTGACTCGAATTTTCTGCCCATGCTGAGACAATCACTGTCACATAGTGTGTTCCTTTTATTACCTGGGCATGGATCATCCAGCCTTCCCGGAACCAGAGGGGGGGTCAACTGCGCTGAGGGGGGTCGGGGGTGGATGGCCAAAAGGGAATCAGCTGTTGCTTAAAGACAGTAATTAGATTCTGGGCAGCCTAATCCACCCAGTGTCAACTGATGGATCTGTTTTATTAGAGTTTAAATTTTTTCTGTAGTTATATGTGTTTATCCTTTCCTTTATTACTTCTGCAGTTTGTGCCTCACTTAATGTTAAATTCACAAATATATTTCCCACATTCTCTCTAAGATATTATATATATTTAAAATATTTAGCTCTCAGTCCATCTTTATTTTTTGAGACTGTAAGAATCTAACCTTTTAAAAAAATGTGTGCTTATCTGATATTCTGATCTTTATATTGATAAAGGATGGATCTGTGTTCTAAAGGATTGACATTACAGTCATTCATGCCCTAGGATGTTTACCACATTGCTACTTAGGAGCGGAGGATAGAAGGATAGGCAGGTGACTCAGAGTAGGCACTGGAGGCAGGTGGACGGGGATTAAACTCTGCCTGCAGTGAGCTGTATGCGTTGAGCAAGTCTCTGAGCCTCAGTTCCCATCCCTGTGAAATGGTGAGAACATCACCTCCTCACTGGATTGTTGTGATAAATAATTAGGCAACCTTTGTAAAAGATATGATAGTTCTTGGCATATAATAAACATGAATAAAAATAGCTAGTATATTTAATGGTGAAAATGAGGAACACTGTTCACTAATAGGAAATTGTTTAAATAAATTATGATAGATCCATATAATGAAATATTGTGTAGGTGTCAAAAATCATATATTTTTAAAATTATTTATTTATTTATTAAAAATAATAATTTAGAAGAATGTTTAATGATATGAAAAATGTTCACTATAATTTTTAAAAGGGTAAAAGAGTATATAAAGTTTGATTCTAATGTTGAATATATGTAAAATTTCTTATTACACTGTTAGAAAAAAAAAGATTAGAAAGAAAGCTTCCAAAATGTTAAAAGAAGATATATGTGGGCTCTGAGTTTATACATTTTTCCATTTATCTTTGCACTTTTTTACGTAAAACCTTTTCTATAACAAGAACTACTTTTATAAGTAGGAAAACATTATAAAATGCAATGCAATTTGTGCTACAATATAGTTCCTACAGGTATGTGCCAAGGGAAGAGAAAGACATGAAAGCCGCCAGAGGAGGTGGAAAGAGCAGCTTTTGGAGTTTGGAGAGAGGCCAATAAAAAACATCTATCTACCCCATGGACTTTGGCAGCAACTGAGAGAGGCAAATGGAGATTAAAAAAATCACTTTATTACTAATAAAAGTTAGAGGACATGCCTTTCGGTCTGTTAGCTGAGCACAGTTCTATAGCGCTAATAGAACTCCAAGGTCTGTCCGTGACAGCCTCTGCACTACTGCACGGCAGGCAGGGACCGACGGGGAGGGATGTGTGTTCTCATGCAAGCAAGAGGCCGAGAAAACATTGCTTCACCATGTGCATTTATCATAATTTATTTGAACCATCTCCTATTATTGAGGAAGCAAACTCTACTCCTTCTCCCAAACTCATAAAACGAAAACTTCACTCCTTCCCCATGCAGTGCAAAGAAAGTACCCTAGTGGCCTTTGCTTCACATAAAAACTTGAAACCAGAAAAAAATGGAGGTACCTTTCCAACACTAGGGAGTGTTCAACCAGGTCAAATACCATAGACAGATTAAGGAGGAAGAGGGCCAGAATCATTTTTGCAGAATGGTGAGAAATCAAACTTGACGAACTCACTGAAAGTAGAACAGTAGAGATAATCTATATGGATTACTATTTTAAAAAGTGAACCAGTTAAAAAATGAGAGGATTGTATAGAATAAACAAGGCTTACTTTTTGTTTTATTTCTATGTGTCTATTTTAAAAGTTTTAGACTCAGGGAAACAAACCTATTTATAACCCGAAGGGAGAGAACAAAGAAGGAGAGCTTGAAGAGAGAAGAGAGAGTAACTGATAGTATGCAGTCTGGAGCAGATGGGGGACAGGGGACAGTGTTTTTTCCCACCATTCATTCAGTCCAAGAGAGAAGCTGTGGAGCTGACTGAAATAACAGAATCATATTTGGGTAGGTGTGAAGTCCCCAACGAATCTGTAATTGAACCCATTAATACAGTTATTTAATTTAACTTTTCTGCAAGCACAGAACAAAGGAAAGAAAGATTTTGGAACATTTGGCGTTATAAATCAGCAAGGCAGAAATGGCTTTTAAGGATGGAGCAAAATAAAACAAAACAAGATAAAACAAAACAAAAAACCGCCCCCCCAAAACCAAAACCAATAAAATTTAATAGATCTAGCTTTTTTTTTTTTCTTAAAAGAAACTTGCTCTAGAGACTGAAAGTCAAAAAGAATTTTCAGAATCATAAGGTTTAGGATACAGTAAGCTGGAAAAATAAAGATTCATTTATTGAGCCACCCTCAAAATTATGCTTTATGTTATTATCAAGTCCAGTTCCACTGAAAACAAGTGCATCTAATAAAGTAAGCTAATATGTAAAATATATTAGAAAACTTTAAGTGATGTAAATGTTGTAAATGATCTACTGAACCGAGAATGTATGCCTGTAGCAGTTCCTGATTTGGATTACATATGCAGATTTGGACATGTTCAATGAAACAAAGCAGGCAAACATACGTAAGCTTTGGTTTTATCTTGTTACTATGATCGTTAAATCCTTTGCTCTCATGGAACTTCAAAACTGGCAAAAGAACAAAGTTAGAACTTAACAGTGCTGCTATTTTTAATCAGTCATGTGTTCCAAATACATTAATTGCATACCAACTCTTTAAAATAAGTGTGCTTGGCTAAGAGACAGGACATTGTGTTTTAGAAAGAAAGCATTTCCCCAAATGCCTACTTTCCATTCATGTAATTCATGTGAAGATTTTATTGCAGGTTGATCATGAATGTGATACTGACTACAATACAAAGTGAGGAAAAACAATACTTAGTATTTGACCTTCTCCCCATTTGATCCTTTTGGCACTGATAGGCTCTTTTATGGGAAGATTGTTTTGTGTGTGTGGAGGCGCTCCTCCCTCTCTCCTAAATCAAGTAACAAAGGAAGTAACAGGGATTCAGGGTCCAGTTACCAGGTTTGAATAAAAATATGAAGGGGAGAATATAGAAAAGATGGAGAGCAGAGCAGGTCGCCATGTTTAAATCAGGACTTAGAAAACAAAGCCAGGTTTGCCAAGTCCAGGTCAGGAGCATGTAGTACTTAGTAAAGTAAGAGAAGGTAGGGGAAACATTGCAACAAAGGATAGGCAGATTGATGGTAGAAAGGGTTTTAAGTAGTACAATAATTCTTCTATCTCCCAACTGACCTCACCTATCAGATAAGCCCCTATTTCATCAACCCATGTGTTTCTCTGATTATACATAGTAGTGTGTCCACAAAAACAAGTCATCTTCCATAGGTAAACAAGATGTTTCTGAACTACCATATAAGGGTATATTTCTTGAATGACTGTATGAGTAGTGACAATGAATTTCAGAGGTCAAAAATACCACTTGGCATAGCTTTGTGATCACCTGCATGAAAGAGCTGATGAGAATTAGCTATTTGTCTATATCCAAGGTCATTGTACAGAGCAAAATGTCAGCAACCAGTTAAGGGTCAAAGTCTTTAGTATGGCCTCACTAGCACCATTCTCTAACTCACTGAACTCACCATAGACTGTGATCAAAGTTGTGCATACAGAACCAAGCGAAAGGGAATTTTCTGGCTCTTCATTTTTAAAATTCATATTTGAAATATTATGTTAGGGCTTCTCTTTTCAGTCATGGCAAAAATGAAAAAGGAGGGGGTGGAGGGAAGTGGATAAAGAAGAACATCCTTTATTTTCAATACTTCTTTCTTAATAATGTGTAATGAGTGATAAGATTTCCTTGAGAAGAATCAAATTTTATACCTTATAATAGAGTATCTATTCTTTGAATATAAAGCAGATTCATTTAATCTCTTTCAAGTTACTACTTTTATTTTCTAAATCAGGAGTTGGCACTCTGTCTGTAGAGGTCCAGAGAATAATTTTTTTTTTTTTTGGTAGGTCACACCATCTCTGTGGCCACTATTCAACTCTGCAGAATGACTGTAGCCATAGACAATGTGTAAATGAATGGGCATGTCTGTGTGCCAATAAAACTTTATTTACAAGAACAGGTGACAGACTAGATTTGGCTTTGTTTGCTGACCCTTGCTCTAAATCCATGGAAAATTCTTAAAGTTTATTGTATTTAGAAAATTGAAAACATCTATCTTCTTTGAATAATAATAATAGTTAGCTTTTATTGGACACTTACTATGTGCCAGCTACTGTTTTCACATCTTTATTAATTCACTTAATCTCCATACTCATTTTCTTTCTATAGGTTGATTAACCAGTCTAAAATCTTATACACTCAGCAAATGGTGAAGTGGGGATTTGCACCTTAACAGTTTAACTTCAGAGTCTGAAATTTTTACAATGAAAAGTAAATATTACCCAGGAGTCAGTTGACCCATTTGCACTTGGGAAATGCTGGCAGGTGGGTCTCCCTCATAATACCCGAGTTGTCCACCTGGCTGCCTTTCTCTTACTTCAGGACTAGTTGGCCCTTGCTCCCCAGGCTGCAGCTTCCACATGTGGATGGCCACAGGAAAGAGGATGTGGGCCAGGCCACATCCCTTTGGACTGCCCTTGCTCTTCATTCCTCACAGTGGACCACACGAGCTTGCAGAGGTGCCCAAATTGTCAGGAAGTTTTGGTGCGCGTAATGGGATTTCTGACTTAAGGAGCTATATGTGGAACTGTACACAATATGGGTGTGTCTCCATAACCCAAAGGAAAAGCCTCAAAAAAGACTAACCTTTTACTCAGGAGCCCTCAGTAGAAACACTGTTATTTCTAATCTTCTTCCTAAATTTGAGGCTCCTCTTCTCTTCACGGAGCTTCTTTCTGAGTCTGAACCTTTACCTTTTTTGAGAAATCTCACATCCAACCCATAGAGTGTGGGCTGGAACTTGGTTCTCTCTCCTTCCCTCACACTTCGGGCAATGTGTAACCTGTAAGGATTCCTTCAATAGCTTCTGTCTTCTGACTGCTGCTTGGGCTCAGCCAGTGGCGAGCCCTGGAGAGTGAGGTCAAGATGTGTATTTCCTGGCTCACATCATTCATGTTAGCTGAAATGGTCAGTTTTATATATCAGCTTGGCTAAACTATAGTTCCCAGTTATTCACTCAAACACTAAACCAGGTATTCCTGTGAAAGAGCTTTGGAGATGTGATTAAAGTACGTAATTAATTGACTATAAGTAAGAGAGAGTATCCTAGGCAATCTGAGTGGGCCCATCTCAGTCCGTTCAAAGGCCTTAAGAGCAGAGCTGAGGCTTCCAAGAAGAACAACTTCCTGCTGTGAGAAGGACCTTGATCCTGTGACTGGAGGTTCTTCCTGCCCTTCCTGATGGCTTGCCATATGGAAGTTGGCCTGGCCTTGCCAGTCCTCGTGATTATAGAAGCCAATGCCTTGTACTAAATCTCTTAATGTTCATCTCCTTCTGGTTCTGTTTCTCGTGTTGAACCCTGACTGTGCCTCTTCACTAAAGGCCAATGCTCTCTCAAGCAGCTGACTCTATATGACTTTTCTCCCTGTTTGGTAACTGCTTCTGGCCTAAAGGTAGTGACATCCTAAGTAACTGCATCATTACTAGTGGTTTTTCTGTATTTCATACTTGTACATAATCCCTTTGTAAGTCACCTGTCCCTGAATTATCTTATTTTGACTGTGCTGTTTCCTCTTGGGACCTTAGCAATATATCCACTATAAAAACATTTCAAATAAAAAACAGTCATCAAATACATTAATTCAGGTGTTCACCATTCTATATTGAGTGCCTAGTATGAGCTAGCCAGGTGCTACTATCAAGAGATGTGATGGTTAATAAAAACCGCATGGTCCATATCTTCATGAGCTTACAGCCTGGTGAGGAAGGTAAACAAATAAACAAAATTATTGTTTTTGTAGGAAATTCTACAACAGGGAAAGGTCAGCACGCTATGAGATCACAGAGCGGGGGCTCCTAACTCGATACAGGACTGAAGCATCTGGGAAAACCTCTTGGAGGAATAGATATCCAAGCTGTGACCTAAAGGAGGAGAAAAAAACGTGCCAGGTGAAGGGAGGTGTGGGACAGGTGGCGTGTGTATGTGATGAGGAGTGTTTCAGAAAAGGGGATCCGAGGAGAGTGTGGCTTGTTGAAGACCCTGAGAGTCGAGTGTAGAGAGGAGACAGCATAGGCTGCGGAACGCAGGCAGGGCCAGATCATGCGGACCTTGCTGTCCCTCATGGTGAGGAGTTTGGGTGAGGAAGCCATTAAGTGGTTTCAGGCCTGGGGGCATTGTCATCAGATCTGAGTTTTAAAAAGATCACTCTGCAAAGTGGAGAAAACACTGAAGGGGCAAGGTCGGAGTTCCAGTTACGCAGAGAAGAGATAATGGTGACTTGCATAAAACTAGGGCGAATGCAGAAAAAGAGAAAAGGTTTCTAGAGATGTTCAACTGATCTCAAGGAAAAATGGGATTTTGGCTCTGGAGTTTGGGAAAGATGAATGAAAAAGAAGAGGTAAAGTGTCCCTTAGTTTTTAGCCTCAGGTGGATGGAAGATGATGCAGTGTCTGAGATAGCAAACACAGGTTTTGGAGGAAAAAAATGAGTTTAGTTATGAACATGTTGAATTTGAGGGACCTGTGGAATATGTGGGGGAAGACAAGTAGCAAGATATACAGTTCTGAAGTCCAGAAAAGAGTTTTGGGCAAAAAATAAAAATCTAAGACTTGTTAGCAAATAGATGGTAGTTGGTATCATAGATTTGGGTGAGAAATTGGAGGGAGAGAATACAAAGTGAGAATGAGTAGGGTCTGAGACTAAACCAAAGAATGGTGCACTTAAAGGGATGGTGAAGAAAGATCCTATGAGGAAGCCAGAAAAGCAGGAGAGGCAAGAGAGAAACTGGGACAGGGGTTACTCCTAAAGTCTGCAAGAGAGTGTTTCAAGCAATAGTTATATATAGAAGTAGAGCAATGAGGGTCTGGAGATTTTACTGGGGAACAAAGGAAACATCAGCCCCCTCCTTCTAACTCAGATGGAGTTGGAGTTGGGGAAATTAACAACCACTACTTAAGGGTTGTAGCCTCCTCAAGGGAGAATCGTGTCCTACTTTAAGGCAAGGAGGTATATATTCAGACAAGAGTCTGAGAAAAGAGAGGGTGTTCCTTTATTACTTTCCAGAGGATTTAGTTGTAAGTTTGAAGAAAGTGCCCAGGAAAGCATGAAGGTGAGTTTATAGGGCAGTGGCATGCCGGGAGTGGCTCTGTCCCTCCCTCCTTCCACTACCACAGTGTCCCTAACACACCAGCAAGATAAAGGCACCATATCTCTGCATGATAATAATATCCAGACACATACACGGGGTGGGCAAAAGTGGGTTTACAGTTGTGAGTATGTGAAACACAGAGTTTATTCTTGTATTATTATTTATATGAAGGCTGGCAATTTAAACACTTATGAGATTGTCCCTAAGTGCATTGCGCCACTGTAACATTCTTTGGAATTGATAAAGCCATTGTGATAATCATAACCTGCAGGTCTTTTTCCATATAAACAACTGTAAACCTACTCCCTTCCCCCCCGGCCCCATGTTAATCACCCAGATATGTAGGACCTCCATAACAGTGACTGACGGGGTCAACAAAAAAGAAAGAAGCAATTTTTTGCAAAATAAAACATATCTGAAATATTTGGGGTTAATTTGGTAATCCTCATGTGCTGCTGTATGTATCAGTAATTCTCAAATGACAGACCAAGAAGTTTTCTCTCATGCAAGGCAAAATACAAAAATGCAAATAATGTAGTAAATCTTTTATACTTTTAAATATATTCAATGTCAATAATTGTTCTTTACTTTTAAGTTATATTATTCCTTCATTTTTTTGGTCATTATATGTTTCTCTTTTATGAAACAATGGTAATAATAAATGATGATCTATTTTAATGATCTTTCTTGGCAAGATAAAATAGTAGCAACCTATTGATTACTAGTCTTTAAAATCTCCACACTTGTGAATATTTTTTTCAGTATGACATAATTTGTTCATACCAATTAGGAATTAGGAAGGCAGGACTTAAATATTACTTGATGTAATAATCTTTCTGTCACTTTCCAAGTAACATGCATTAGCATCCCCTCTGGAACAGTTTGGGGAAGCTAGTGAATGTACCAGAACTCTAAGAACAAAGGATTTGGAATCATGCAGGTACATCTGGTAAACCCTGCATACCAAATCTCCCGCCTGGGTTTCATGATGCATATATCACATGAAGGACTAAGAAGCCTTGGAGCCAAGAAATCAATTAAATTTTGTTTAACAGATAAACAAATTTGTTTGCTACAGAAAAAATGATTCTGGCACACCTAATTAACATCTCCTGGAATCATCTTCTGTTAAGACTAGATTGAGAAGTGTTTGAATAGTTGCTCCTGAATAATAATCAAATATGTTCCCCAATGCTATAATATTATAGCCAGATATCTAAGGAAATCCAATCAAAGCTGAAGCCTATTTAAGTGCAACTTCATTTGTTTTAGTTATATCATAACTGGTTTTTAGATACCTCTGCCTATTGGCCATGCTCAAAAATAACAATAGCAAATATTTATGTGACATTTACCAGGCACTATTCTATGCACTTTTAAATGTATTAACTCCTTCATTCCTCAAAATCAGCTATGAGGTAAGTACTATTATTATCCCCATTTTATAGATGAAGGTATTGAGATATAGAGAGCTTATGTCACTTACCTAAGATCATACCATTGGGTCCAGACTTTTAGCCATTAGTCACTCTGCTGTGCAGCTCTCTGATGGGCTCTCTTATGGCCAGCAATTTCCCGCTGCACAGTGGGACTGGCCACCTGTAAACTTGCTGAAAAAATGAATGATGCATTGAGGGGCTCTGAAACTATTCAGGAAGGGTACACCTGATCTGAATTTACTGTTTCTCAGGTATAGTCCCACCCCAAGACTTCATGAACTTTCCACAGATTTTGGAATTAGTAGCAGCTAGGATAAATCTTCTTTGACAGTAGTCATCAAGGTATGGACTGACCACACTTATAAGAAGTCATGGACTCAGAGGAAGAGTCTACCTCTGGTCTCTCTTGAAGGATTTGGCCAGTATGGACAAACTTCCTAATCTGTATTTACTCTAGGAGAGGCTCAGGTTTCAAAGGCTCCTGGGAAATGGCTAGACTGGAGCTGGCCAGTATCTGAGGCTTGTGGGGGATGGGACGGGGGTAGACAGAATTAGTGAGGCTGGTGAGGGGCAGGGGTTTACTGATTCCTAATTGGGCCTCCACCCCAATTCTCTGTTCAATTCTTAGGTTGTCATATACAATTAACTTTTCATTTGAGAAGAAATAACATTCTTCTTTCATGCCTGCTAGGAAATTGTTCACATAAAACCAATGACTCAGTTGGCCTCCAGTGAAACAATTATTATATGTCACTAGGAGAAGGCCTATAAACTTTCAGTATTAATTTAAGCCCCAGATTGTTCTACTCCCATTTTGTTGGAAAGTTATATTGGGAAACACTTCCAAGTACCTCTGGACACCTTCAAAGTTCATCCTGCATTTCAACAATACGTAGCGTTTTGTTTTCTTTTTTTTAAATACCAAGACCAATTCTCTGGAAAGTGGGCTGAGGCAGATTGAAACATTTATTTGGAATGAATTAGGAAATCTTTTTGGCTAATCTGGAGTGTAACCAGGCACAGGAGGCAAGAAAGGGTGTCTGTTCCTAGGACGTTTAACAATCGAGTCCAAGGGTGGAAGAGAAGAAAATTATTCTGTGAGGGGTAGTTTCTTTTTTTCCCCCCTAAAATTAAAGTTTTCTTCCTGTTATCATGGTTTTGTCCCTTTCCCACTAAACTGACAAGAGAAATTCCAATTTTGTCACAAGGGAGATGGTCAACCTAAAAATCAAATGATAAGGTGTCTTTGTAATTGCTTGACAAATCATACTGAGATAAAAGCACTTTGCTCATTCAGAGAAAGAGTAAAATATTTGGGGGCCAAAACTGGCTTACAGGCTATTTGCTGGTAAGCTCCTGTTTCAGAGGAATTCAGCCCTTCGAAAAATCCCGTCTTAGTCTTCTTTTGGGTTGTCAGCTTGTTTTTATGAGTAATTGTACATTCAAACTACACTTTGTTTAATCTAAGACCATAGATGACAAATCTAGGCAGAATACAAAGAAAGTTGCAGAAAATACTTCAAAACTATATTAAGAAAAGAGAAAATTAAACCAGGAGTAATTAAACCCATCTGGGCCTCAAGTCAAGATGCACAGAGTACAGACTGGAGTTGCTTCTATCCCTAAAATTGAATCATTTTGTAGTTCAGCAGTATTTCATATAGAAAAGAGTCTGTTCTTTGATAGAAAAAAAAAAAAAACGGAAAAATCTTAACTATTAGCAGATAAATAAGAGTCAACAATAGATTATTTTTTTAATTATCTGTGTTCTTATCAATGCAGGATAAAAGATGCCTGTAAATGTCGTAAGCCACATACCCATGTCTATTATCCTCTGAATAGCTTTATAGCATATTTAGTGCCTTTTTGGTATTTATTTAATTCTGTTTGGTTTTTAGATAAGGGTAGAATATAAACACTGGCTTCACAGCATAACAAAAATTTTATAAGCATGGCAAAAATGCCTAGGGGGCATTGCAGGCATTCTCTATTCATTCTCCAAGACCCAGCTAGAAGGTCGCCTTCACAAGAAGCTGTCTCAGCTTTACTCATACAGAGGCAGTTGTTCCTTCCTCTCTGCTCCTACAGCACTTAGTCCAGACCTCTGCTATAGCATTTATCTATTACTTTATTGTAATTATTTGCTTCCCTTCAAGCTAGGAACCTCTCAGAAGCAGAGAACTTGCCTTACACATTGTTATGTTTCTAGCCCATAACACAGTGTGTGGCATGCAGTAGGCAAACTATCATTACTATTGACCAACAATATTTTCAGTGGGTAGTGAATATAGAAACTACGTTTGGCTTGCAGATACAGCTGCAATTCAGAGGCTGAAACTATTTGAGACTTCCTTTTTGCCCTTTAGCTTGTCTGCTATCTCCATCCAAAAAGTCAGCCCATCCCTGACTTTAACACATCATCTTGTTCAGTCTTCTAATCTGCTAAAACCCTCACAGAATGGTCCAAAGCTTTGGTTATGCTGAATTGTATTATATTGAATTCAATTTGAGGTTAGGATGCTATAGGAGAAAAATTCAGAAATCTTTGGGTTTTATATAAAGGCTTGATGTAACAGTTAACCAGTTTCTTTATATCCAACAAGAGTGTACTTCGATAGTTACCACATTCCACTGAATGTAGAGCTGAGGCTGGGCAGCCTTTTTGCCACTCAGTCCTTAACTTAATTTTATTATGTTTTGAAAATAACAGCTTTATTGAGATATGATTCATATCCATACCTTTCACCTATTTAAAGTGTGCAATTCAATGGTTTTCAGTACTACATTCATAGAGATGTACATCCAACACTACTACTTCCAGAACATTTTCAATACTCTCCCCAAAACTTTGTACCCATTACTAGTTACCCCTATTTCTCCCAAACCCCTACCCCCACCCAGCCCTAGGCAATCACAAATTTACTTTCTGCTTCTATAAATTTGCCTATTTTGGACATTTCATGTGACTGTAATCATACAATATTATGGCCTTCTGTGACAGACTTCTTTTACTTAGAATGTTTTCTAAGAACATTTATGTTGTACATGCATCAATATTTCATTCCTTTTTATTGCTGAATAATATTCTATTGTATGGACATACCACATTTTATTTACCATCCATTAATTGATGGACATTTGGGTTGTTCCCACTTGTTTGCTATTTTGAATACTGATGTTGTGTATACAAGTTTTTTGTGGACATATGTTTTAATTTATCTTTGGTACATAGCTAGGGGAGGCATTTTGGATTGCATGGTCACTCTTACATTTAACTTTTTGAGGAAATGCTATTCTGTTTTCTAAAATGACTACACTGTTTTACGTTGTCATCGGCAGTATGAGACTTCCAATTTTTTCCTAGCCTTACTAATAGTTGTTATTGTCTGTCTCTTTGATTATAGCCAGCCTAGTGGGTATAAAGTGGTAGCTCATTGTGGCTTTGATTTTTATTTGTCATGGCTGGTGATACCGAGCATTTTTTATGTGTTTATTGGCCATTTGTATATCTTCTTTGGAGGAATGCGTATTCAGTTCTTTTGCCCATCTTAAAATTAGGTTATCTGCCTTTTAATTATTCAACTGTAAGAGTTATTTTATATATTTAAGTCTCTTATCAGATATATGATTTGCAAATGTTTCTTCCTATTTTGTGGGTTTTCTTTTCATTTTTTGATAGTAACATTTACAGCACAAAGTTTTTCATTTTGATGTAATCTAATTTATCTATTTTATCTTTTGTTGCCTATGCTTTTGGTGTCACATCTAAGAAACCATCGCCCTATCTGAGCTCATAAAAATTTAGGTCTTTTTGAAAAAGAGTTTTATAGTTTCAGTGCTTATACTTAGGTCTTTGATCCATTTTGAATTAATTTTTCTATATGCTGTGAGGTAAAGGTCCAATTTTATTATTTTACATGTGGATATCCAGTTGTCCCTCCATTTGTTGAGAAGATTCTTCTTTCCCCACTGGATGGTGTTGACACTCCTGTTGAAAATTAACTGACTATAAATACAGGCTTTATTTCTGGACCCTGAATTCTATTTCACTGATCTATATGTCTATTTTTATGCCAATTCCACCTGCATTTTATAAGTGTACCTTTGTAGTAAGTTTTGAAGTTGGCAAGTGTGAATCTTCTAACTTTGTTCTTCAATTTCAAGGTTTTTTTTTTTGTCTATTCTGCATCCGTAAAATTTCCATATGAACTTTAGGATCAGTTTGTAAAAATTTTCAAAGAAACCGCTTCGGATTTTGATAGGAATTGAGTTGAATTTGTAAGTCAACTGGGGAAGTATTGCCATGGATATGGGTGTAACCATAGTATCTAATACATGAAAGTGAGATGTCTTTTTATTTATTTAGATTGTTTTTCATTTCTTTCAACAATGTTTCATGGTTTACATAAATAGATGTTTTTTATTTCCTTTGTTAAATTTATTTCTAAATATTGTATATTTTTGGTGAAATTGTTTTCTTAATTTTATTTTTGATTGTTCACTGTAAGGGTATAGAAACACATTGATTTTTGTGTATTGATTTTGTGTTCTCAGCTTTGCTGAACTCATCCATTAGTTTTAGTAGCTTTTTCAGTGGATTCTTTAGGATTTTCTGTATATAAGATCATATCATTTGTAAGTAGAGATAGTTTTACTTCTTCCTTTCAAATCTGGATGCCTTTTTTCATTCCCCCACCCCCTGTCAATATACATCCCAAACTGTTTCACCCAGAACCTCTAGTAGTAGACATCCTTGTCCTGTTCCTGATCTTAGGGGAAACATTGTCTTTTACCATGAAGTATGATAGTGTTAGCTGTATGTTTTTTTATAGATGTATTTATCAGGTTGAGGAGACCCTTTTATTCTTAATTTCTCAGTGTGTTTTCTAAAATCATAAAAGGGCGTTGGATTTTGTGAGATTTGTTTTCTGCATGTATTGAAGTAATCATGTGAGTTTTTGTCCTTTATTCTATTTATATGATGTAAATCATTAATTTGTTTTTGGCTATTAAACCAACCTTGCATTCCTAGGCTATTTTCCATTCTTGTACCTGCTCAACTCAGATTTATATCTTGACAAATGTTAAGTCAATGCTGAATCCTGCCAATGTTGCTGTCCTTCACTTAAAATGGACTATTAATTGCAAACATCAACACAGATGACTCTCAGAAAATATTGTTGGGCAAAAGAAGCAAAATCCAAAGAAAACATTAAGTATAATTCCATTTAAAAAATCCAAAAGAGGTGAAACAAAACAACCTTATGTAGGGATACAAACCTAGGTGGTAAAACCATAAAGAAAGCAAGGAAATAAATGATCATTCCAAATGTGAGGATAGTGATTATCTTGGGTGGAAGATGAAGGGTATTATGATTGGGAGGGTGAGTTCAGGAAACTCCTGGGATGCTGTTGACCTTAGACTTCTTGACCCTGATGGTAATGACATGTTAACCTAAACATAAGTGTTTTATGCTTTGTCTCTATATGTCACTCAGGAACTTTCTGAAGTGCTGGAAGTCTTTTTCCCTCCCCTCGCCCCCACCAGCTTTGTTGAGATATAATTGACATATAACATTGTGTAAGTTTAAAGTACACAATGTGTTGATTTGATACATATTTTGACATTTAACAAATAGTTAGATATTTTTCCAGCAAAATGGGTTTACTTGGGAACACCAAATAATGACAATTTGGGACATGTGGTCTAATGACAAACCATATGCAAAATGAGAGAAACAAAGGAAAATAAGATCTAATTAGAGGAGAGACCAAGATGGTAGAGGAGTAAGTGTAAGCTACACTAACCTGCTCCCAGGGCCAAACTGGAATTACAATTAAATTAAAGAAAAATCATCCTGAATAACCAACTGAACACTAGCTGGGGAGAAGCCTTATAACCATAGACAGACAGACAGAAGAAATCACATCACTAGAAAGAGACTGGTAGGGAGTGTGGAGGAGGCATGAGAGGTTTGGCTGGGCTCCCATAGATGGCAACTGAAGTTCTGGAGGGATATTTCAGTAGTTGGGGGGTTCCTACTGAGAAGTGTGGGGTCTAGACATAATGATGGGCTCCCCAGCTTACAGAACCACAATAAGGAAAGGAACCCAAATAACACATGGCGCTGAGAAGCAGAGGTATTAACCTTCTTAAAAGGTAAATGCACAAAATTTTATTTGCAGCCACTTATCCTGGGCTCTGGCAGAGGGAGGGCAGAGTGGACTAGAGACGGGTGAAGAGAGTCTAGGGGTGCTGGTTCTGGAGAGAGAACAGAAGGAATAGCTGCCAGGATCTCTGTGCTGTCATTCTCCATACTGCAGAAGCCATCTTTCTCAGGCAGAGCACTCCTGTCAAGTGGCATCAGCCTGAGGGGAAGCAATAACCCTGCCCATAGGAATTATTCTTTCCCCACCCTGTGGAACTTAAGCCAGGCTGCTGAGGAATACAGCTGGAGGATATATCTGGGATTAAGCCTAACAGTGAAGGTGAATCTCTGGGAACTCTGAAACTAACTGACCCTCCCTCAAGCCTGGTGCTGGTAAAAGCCAGCCTTGGTGCACAACCTGGTTCTTTCCGCACACACTCAGGACCAGCAGAGGGAGACACATACTGTGGATCGCAGATAGTGCCAAACAGGATGCCCAGAGCCAATAACAAGCAGCATCTGACATAGGTCTGCAGTGGAATCTTTGCAGATCTATCTAATACAAATAAAAAATACAAAGAAGGCAACAAAAATAGAAAGACAAATAAACAGGCCCCAAAGGAAAGAACAAGAGAATTCTCCAAAGAAAAACTAAATGAAAAAGAGGCAAGCAATTTATCAGATATAGACTTAGAGTAATTACTATAAGGATACTCAACAGCATGAAAAAAGACATAGAAACCATAAAAAAGGACCAGTGAGAAATAAAGAATGCAAAATCTAAAATAAATAATACACTGGAAGGAATAAACAGTAGGTTAGATGAAACAGTGGGTCAAATCAGAGATTTGGAAGATAAGGATAAAAAAAGAAAGAAAGAAAACGCCCAAGCAGAGCAGCAAAAAGAAAATAAAATTTTAAAAAATGAGGAGACCGTAAGAAATCTTTGGGACAACATGGAACATAACAACATCCATATCGTGGGAATACCAGATGGAGAAGAGGGTGAGGACGGATCGAGAACCTATTTGAGGAAATAATGACAAAAAACTTCCTTAGTCTGGGGAAACAAAAAGATACACAATTCCAGGAAGTACAGAGTTCCAAATAAGATGGATCCAAAGAGGCCTACACCAAGACACATAATAATAAAAATGACAAGGCTTAAAGACAAGAAGAGAATACTAAAAGCTTCAGGAGTAAAGCAGGTAGTTATCTACAAGTAAGCTCCAATCAAAGGTGTCGAACCTGTGGCCTATAGGCTGCATACAGCCCAGGATGGCTGTGAATGTGGCCCAACACAAAATTGTAAGTTTAATTAAAACATTATGAGATTTTTTGTGATTACGTGTTGCAATGTATTTAATGTGTGGCCCAAGACAACTCTTCTTCTCTCGGTGTGGTGCAGAGATGCCAAAAGGTTGGACATCCCTGATTATTAGACAGTCGTCTGACTTCTAAATGGAAATATTTCAGGCCAGAAGGGAGTGGCATGAAATATGGAAGGTGATGAAAAGCAAGGGCCTACAACCAAGGCTACTTTACCCAGAAAGGCTATCATTTAAAATAAAGGAGAAATAAGGAGCTTCCCAGACAAGAAAAAGCTAAAGGAGTTTGTTAACACCAAACCAATACTGCAACATATGTTAAAGGCTTGCTTTAAGAGGAAGAAGTGGAAATAGAAAAAGGAAAAAAAAAACAGAGGAAAATAATTAAAAAATAAAATGGCAATAAATACATATCTATCAATAATCACCTTAAATATAAATAGTTTAAATGCTCTAACCAAAAGACATAGGGTATTTGAGTGGATGAGAAAACAAGACCCGTATAAATACTGTCTCCAAGAGATCCACCTCAGATTGAAAGATACACACAGACTAAACGTAAAGGGATGGAAAGATATTTCATGCAAATGGAAAGGAAAAAGAGTTGGGGTACCAATACTAATATCTGACAAAATAGACTTTAAAACCAAAGCTATAGTAAGAGACAAAGAAGGACACAACATAATGACAAAGGGAACAATCCAGCAAGAGGATATAACCCTAGTAAACATTTACACACCCAACATAAGAGCATCTACATATGTAAAGCAAAACTTGATGGACATAAAAGGAGAGATTAACAGAAATACAGTCATAGCTGGGAGTTTTAACACCCCATTGAGTTCAATGGATAAATCTTCCAGGCAGAAAATCAACAAGGAGATAGTGGCCTTAAATGACACACTAGATCAAATGGATTTAATTGATATCTTCAGAGCTTTTCACCCCAAAGCAGAAGAATATATATACTTTTCAAGTGCACATGGCATATTTTCTAGGATAGGTCACATGTTAAGAGAAAAAACAAGTCTTGATATAATTTAAGATTTAAATCATATCAAGCATTTTCTCTGACCACAATAGTATGAAACTAGAAATCAATCACAAGGGAACACTGAAAAATAAACAAAGACATGGAAGCTAAATAACATGTTATTAAACAATAAATGGGTCAACAACAAAGATCAAGGAAAAAATCTAAAGATACCTTTAAACAAATGAAAATGAGAACACAACCATCCAAAATCTGTAGGACACAGGGAAAGCAATCCTAAGAGGGAAATTTATACCATTACAGGCCTATCTTTAAAAAAAAGTCAAATAAACAATTTAACTTTACACTTAAAGGAACTTGGAAAAGAACAATAAACAAAGCCCAAAATGAGTGGAAAGAAGGAAATTATAAAGATGATAGAGGAAATAAATAGAGTCTAAACAAATGATACAAAAGATCAATGAATTCAAGAGCTGGTTCTTTGAAAAGATAAACAAAACTGACAAACCTTTAATGAGAATCAACAAGAAAAAAAAAAGAGAGGACTCAAATACACAAAATCAAAAGTGAAATGGGAGAAATAACAATGGGCACCAAAGAAATACAAAGGATTGTAAGAAAATTTTATGAACACCTACCTATATGCCAACAAACTGGACAACCTGGATGAAATGGATAAATTCCTAGAAACATACAATATTCTAAAACTAAATCAGGAGGAATCAGAGATTTTTAAGAGACAGATTACACCTAGTGAAACTGAAACAGTAATACAAACAAACAAACAAACAAACCAATGAACAAAAGCCTTGGACCAAGTGGCTTCACAGGTGAATTTTACCAAACATTCTAAGGAGAACTAACACCTCTCCTTCTCAAACTATTTTTTAAAAAATGAGGAGGGAAGGTTCCCAAGCTCATTTTATGAGGCCAGCATTATCTTAATTCCAAAACCAGATAAAGACACTACAAAGAAAGAAAATTATAGGCCAATATTTCTGATGAACATAAATGCTAAAAGCCTCAACAAAATATTAGCAAAGCAAATATAGCAGTGCATCAAAAAGATCATGCACCATGATAAAGTGAGATTTATTCCAGGAATGCAAGGTTGGTACAAGCTTTGGAAATCAATGAATATGATTCACCACATAAACAAAGTAAAGGATAAAAACCACATGATCATATCAATATATGCAGAAAAAATATTTGATAAAATCCAGCATCCATTTATGATAAAAACTCTCAACAAAGTGGGAATAGAGGGAACATACCTAAGCATAATAAAGGCCATAATGATAAACCCACTGCCAGCATTATACTCAATGGGCAAAAACTGCAAGTATTCCCCTTAAGATTGGGAAGAAGACAGGGATGTCCATGTTCACCTCTCTTATTTGACATAATACTGGAAGTCTTAGCCACAGCGGTCAGACAAGAAGAAGAAGAAATAAAAGGCATCCAAATTGGAAATGAAGAAGTAAAACTGTCTTCATTTGTAGATGGCATGATATTGTACATAGAGAACCCCAAAGACTTCACCAAGAAACTACTAGAGCTGTTAAATGAATTCAGCAAAGTAGCAAGATAGTCAATTAATATTTGACAGAAGGAGCAAGAACATACAATGGGATAAAGATAGTTTATTCAATAAATGGTGTTGGGAGAACTGGACAGATACATGCAGAAAAATGAAACTAGACCACCTTCTCATACCACACACAAGAATAAATTCACTGATGAACAAACTGAGCTAAAAGCAAAATGGAGACAGACTCACAGATGGAGAACAGATGACAGCTAGTGGGGGTGGGGAGGTTAGGGAGTGGAGGGATTGAGTAAAAAGGAAAAAGGACTCATGGGCAGGGACAACAGTGTGGTGATTGCTGAGGGGAAGGGGATCGAAGAGACTAAATGGTAATGGAAAAAATATAATAAAGATAAAAAATAATTAATTCAAAATGGATTAAAGGCTTAAATGTTAGACCAGAAACCATAAAAGTCCTAGAAGAAAACATAGGTAGTAAAACCTCGGACTATTTTTATTGGGTCCATCTCCCCAGGTAATGGAAACAAAAGAAAATAAACAAATGGGATTACATTAAACTATAAACTAAAAAGTTTTTGCACAGTAAAGGAAACCATCAACAAAATAAAATGGGAGAACATATTCACCAATACCTCTGAGAAGGAGTTAATATCAAAAATTTATAAAGAACTTACAAAACTCATCACCAAAAAAAAATAAAATCCAATTAAAAAGTGGGCAAAGAAACTGAATAGACACTTCTCCAAAGAAGACCTACGAATGGCCAATAGACATATGAAAAGATGCTCAACATCACTAATCACCAGAGAAATGCAAATTAAAACCACAATGAGATATCACCTCACACCTGGCAGAATAACTATCATCAATCAAACAACAAATGCTGGTGAGGACGTTGAGGAAATGGGAACCCTTTTGCACTGTTGGTGGATATGCAGACTGGCTCAACCACTGTGGAAAACAGTATGGAGTTACTTCAAAAAATTAAAAATAGATCTGCCTTTTGACCCAGTGATCCCACTTCTGTGAGTATATCTGAAGAAATCCAAAACACAAGGTCAAATCAACATAAGCACCCCTATGTTCATTGCAGCATTATTTACAATTGCCAAAATATGGAAAGAGCCTGTGTCCAGCAGTAGGTGGGTGGATAAAGCAACTATGGGACATTTATATAATGGAATACTACTTGGCTGTAAAAAAAAAAAGAAGAAAATTTTACCCTTTGCGACAGCTCGGATGGACCTGGAGAACATTATGCTAAGTAAAATAAGCAGTCAGAGAAAGGCGAATACCATATGATTTCACTAATATGCGGAATCTATTCAACAAAGCGTACTAACAAGCAAAATGGAGACAGATGCATACAGAGCAGGATGACAGCTATGGGGATGGGGTTAGGGAGTGAAGGGATGGAGCAAAAAGGAAAAAGAACCCATGGACATGGACATAAGTGTAGTGATTGGAGAGGGAGGGGACATAAGAGGGCTAAGTGATAATGAAAAAAAAAACCTCAATAAAAATTTACAGAAAAAAGAAATAAAGGAAAGGAACACTTTTATATGGACTTGGGAGGAGCTGTTGCAAGCCAAGAGGTCATTGGAGGAAACTAAAGATCATAGTGACTTTTCATTAGCAAAGTTATGGCAGTTTCCCATTGGCTAAGCTGTTACTGGACAAGGAGGAATCTTCCTCTCGTTGAGAATGTAAGCTAGTATCTCTTACTGTTAGAGTCAGTTATGTGCCTTGAGAGAACTGTGCATGAGAGTTTTCTCTTTTAGTCTCCTGACTCCATTTTATTTATTTTTAAAGAATTTATTTATTTCCTTTTAGAGAGAGAGAAAAGGAGGGAGAAGGAGAGGAAGAGAAGCATCGAAGTGAAATAGAAAGAGCAATCAGTTGCTTCTCATACACGTCCCGACCAGGACCAAACCAGCAACCCAGGCTTGTGCCCTGCTCAGGAACCGACCACTGACCTTTTGCTTTGCGGGACTATGCCCAACCAACTGAGCCACGCCCATCAGGGCCTCCTGGCTCCATTTTAAATGATATTTGTATTTATTAATGTTCACATATTTATAAATTGCAAAATAATTGTCATCATAATATTAGCTACTACCCCATCTATCCCATCACATGTGGTGCTTGTACAAATTTTGCTTAATCATTTTGTAAATTAAATTTACATATGATTTTTATACTTTTATATTTGTTGTCTTTGACTTAAAAATCATTAAAAATAAATTAGATTTTAAAACTTTTATGAATTACTCTCTACCTACAGAATAATGTTCAAACTTTTTAGTCTCAACTTTCAAATTCCTCCATAGACTGTCTACCTCAGGCTTTGTGATCCTAACTCCCACTGCTGTTTTCAGTGGAAACCATAAAAACCCCAAACAAAACAAAACAAAAAAAAAGCCCCAACAGATACTAATTTTACTAAATTCCCTTAACCAAAAAAATAAAAAATAAAATTTGGCCTTTCTTCTTACTCTTTATTTGAAACTAAATGGGGGAGGATTTTGAACTGCCTACCACATGTTTTTCTCAGATGAATCAGAGCAGGACAAAATGCCTGCTTAGTCTCTGGCCATAATGAATATGTGTCTATGAGACAATTCTCATAAAGAACACATTTCTCCCAAGTTATTATCTAGCTGACATTGTGTGTTTAAGTTAAGATTTTTCTTTCAGGTTAAATAAGCTAAAAAAAGTTTGTTAAAGGTAAGTATATGTGATGTTAGATGTTAGTTTTTGCCCACCAAAATATAGTGAAAAATAAATAAATGACAGAAATTGAGTACAGACTATCAGTTTCACACTTAGTCATAGTCAACTTCACACATAGATGTCACTGAAAGAACCAGGGCCAAGTGTTCCTGGAAAATGGGACTTCTTAGGTTCACAAACATTTGCTGCAAATACCTGAGTCCATGCTTCGGGTGGAGAGCCCAATGAGAAGACTGATGGGCAGCTTCCAGGGGAAAAAAATGAGGGAGGGGCAGGATGTGGTCTTGGTGATTCAGACTCAGCCCCCTTCACCGGCGGTCTGAGTCAGCATGCAGCCACGTGGCCCTGCATGGTGCAGTCATGGCCCCGGATGAGCTGTCATACCCAGTCCTCTCTCTTGCTTTCATTAAAAGGTTTGGTGATTTCAGAAGCCTAGTGTGAGTGTTATTAGTTTCAGTCTGTTTTCTAAATTAGTCAAGCAACAAATTGTTGAAACTTTCTGATTTACATGATATGGTGGCATGAATTGTTGTTGGGTATTTTAATACTTGCTTGTCTCACCTGGTCTTTAAAATGGTAAAGTAACATCATGTGTTTGGATTCAGTCTAGCATAGTAGTTGAGCCCCTGGGGTGTTGGAGGTAATCTAGCTTTTATTATTTATGTATGTATGTATTTATTTATTTCCTCACCCAAGAACACTTTTTCATTGCTTTTACAGAGAGAGAGAGAGAGAGAGAGAGAGAGAGATCAATGTGTGTGTGTGTGTGTGTGTGTGAGAGAGAGAGAGAGAAAGATTAATGTGAGAGAGAAACATGAATTGGTTGCCTCCCATATGCATCTGAACCAAGGATCGTACACACTGGGCCCATACCTAACCTAGGTATGAGCCCCAGCCAGCAATGGAATCGGCAGCCTTTTGGTGTACAGGGCAATGTTCCAACAAACTGAGCCACACTGACCAGGGCCAGACTTGTGATTTTAGAAATGTGCACATATAATTGTTTTTTGCCCCATGTCATGAATCGTGTGCTCTTAATGATTGGTGCCATGGGACTGAGAGTCATCCTTACAGCTTGCAACAGTGACAAAGGTTGCAGCAAGCTTCAGAAAAGCAGTGGCAGTTCAGCTGGTGGCTGTGCCTGAGTTCCAGGGCTGGCAGAGTGGCAGAGTGGGTCACACTGTTCAACACTGGGCATTATAACTTTCTAAGACTTGATTTTGAGTGTCGTTTGTGACTGCAGAGTTCTCAACCCAGCCATGCTGGTGATTCTGAGAGTTATACAATGACTTTTGAATACATTCTTTTTTGCTTGTACCAAACTTTTGGTTTCTTTTAAATGTAATGAAGGATAGTGACTGATACAGCAACCTTGGGAAAATTTATTCAGTTTTCTCAACCTATTTTCTCATATGTAAAGTAGGTAGTACTACCGATCTTTTAGGGTTGGTGGGAGACTTAACTATGTTAATAAATGCAAGTGCTCACTATGGTGCTGACGTACAGTAACAGTCCCTAAAATATTAGCTAATAGTATTAACACCTGGTCAGGCACAGTGGACTGTCAGCAGTAAGAATGAATCTAAGTACGAGGAGGTCCTCATCGTTTATCTTAGGGTTAGGAATGATAGCTTGGAGTCTTACAAATTGGAGGTCATTTTGTTAGTTTAAGATTTAAGTATAGTGACTCCATCCAAATGGTTATGCAGGAGAAATAATTCCTTCTTTATTACAATGATATAATTAAAAGTAACCTAGGAGTTTTTATGGCTGGTGTCTTTAATTTATGGTTGGTTGATTTATGAACTACTTATCTTTTGTTTCACTTAATTTAAATTTAACATATGGACTGAAAAAGACTGAAATCTTAAGTTTATAGCTTGATTATCACACAAAGCAAGATACTGAACATTACCAACACTACAGAGACCTACTATGTGCTTTCATCTTCTAAAGGTAAACACTACACAGATTTATCATAAGTAAGTGTTGTCTGTTTTAAACTTTATTTAAATAAGATTATATAGTATGCACTGTTTTTGTTGCTAAATGTTAAGTTTTTGAGATTCACCCATGTTGTTAAACATAGAAATAACTTTCCTTTTTGTGGGATAGCATTCTATTATGCATATATGCCACACTTTATTTATTAATTCTATGGTTAATGGACATTTGGGTTGCTTTTAGTTTGGTATTTAGAATAATGTACTAAGAATATTGTTGTAGCTATTTTTGTGTGCACACATGTATGCATTTCTTTTGGATTTACACCTAGGGGTTGAATTGCTGAGTCATAGGTTGGACACATGCTTAACTTTACTGGCAACATAATTTCCAAAGTAGTTATACCAGCTTAAACTCCCACTGAATTGTATGAGTTTCTGGCAGTTCTATGTGCTCACAACACTTGGTATTGCCAATCTTTTTATTGTAATTTTAGCCATTCTGGGAACTAGACAGAACCAAAGCAGAACTAGCATCAGATACATTCCAAAGCGCATGCTCTCTTTGTCTCTCCACCTACCTTTCTCTCTCATTAAGAGGAATTTGAACAATAAGAAACACCCCCCGCCATGCCCCACTTCCTCCTGTCTTAAAGAAGAACTCCTTCATTCCCTTCCAATGTTTGTCCAGATCTTACTTCCTCACTGAGGTCGACCAGCCTTCCCTTCATTCCACATCAAATCCTCTCCCTTAGATCCCAGCACTGCACATGCTTTTACTGTGTGCTGCTTTAAAATTTTCCCACTTACTACTTCCTAACATATTATAGAATTTTCTTATTTATGTTTTTAGTTTATTATCTCTCTCGGCTACAATGTTAGTTCCACAAGGGCAGGGCTCTTGTGTATTTTGTTCACTGAGATATTCTGGGCACCTAGGACAGGGCACGTAGAGCATCCCACATGGTAAGTGCTCAGTAAATACTGTTGAGTGAATAAAATGTAATTTATTGCCTCACATAAGAAGTCATGGGTAGGGTGGTGCCAAGATAGTCAGTTCTGGGGCTCAGCGAGAGCTATGTTCTCTTCATACTCCAGTCTGCCACTGTCAGCACACTGGCTTGTTCTCGTAGGCTAATTCTGTTCATGGTTGCAACGTGGTTGCTGCAGTTCCAGCGCTGCATACATCACATGTCGACCACATACATCCAGCAGCGGCAGAAGGATGGCTGCTGTCTGCTTCTCACATATTTCCTTTTTTTAATCAATGAGGGGTCATATATTATTTTTTTAAAAACCACACTTGCATTTATAACAATTGAAATTAAAATAAATGCATATAATTACATTAGTTTCTAAGCTAATACTTACAGACAAGAATTTGTATTCTAAATATGAATTGCTTGATTGCAATAATGTTAGATTTGAAAGAAATATGTCAATGTACATTTATGAAATGTTTAAAAAGCATTTCTGGGTATAGTGAGTGTAATAATTTGGTATTGCTTTTGAAAAGTTTAATAGTTGGAAAATGATTTTTTAAAATCCATACTGTTATTTAATTTGAGCAGTTTTTTCAGAGAGAAAATGAGAAATCTGCCATGAGGATGATGAAAGGATCGATTTGACTATATTAAAGACAGACAAGTTATCTGTAAAAACTGCAAAAATGTATTTTAAAATACAAAATTTCCATAAAGCATGATATAACCAAAACACATGAGAGACAACTTATACATTTTTTTTGCTTTGATCAACTGAATGCATATTTTATTTAACTTAGGTCATAGGTCAAGTAGATTAAGAAAAATTCACTTTTGCCAAGAAAATGAGGTAGTGGTCAACAACCTGTGGAACCCATTTAATATGAACTGTCTTGAACACATAAGCAATATTTACTGTGAAAATGTAAATTAAAATATGGACTATATTGGTTGCAACATTGCTGAACGTATCTGTAAGTCTCATGCTTATAACATCTGAAGAGAAAATAACTACAAATCACACTGTTAATCCGTTGGGCATTTCTAGCTGAATTAAGTTTGTCCTTGTTAAAGAAATTATCTTTGTTTTCCCTCTCTCAGGAATGCATGTAAAACAGTTCCTGTCTCGATGTACGCCTAAGGCAAAAAGTTCAGTGCTCAATTACCTGCTGTCTGAAGTCTCATATTTTGCAGTGAGCAAGTGAAATAGCATTTTAATCAGAAGTCTTGACCCATGCTCTTCTTTTTCCCGTTGCAGCCCTGCAAGCTATTTGGCATATGAAGGTCCTGACCTGAGAAAACCATCTTGGATAACCACGGCAAGGAGAAGGAAAAATGCAACACCTAGGAGATCTCAGTAAACAGTAGAATCATGCCAACCTAATCTGTGTTAAAATGCTTGGAATGTGGGAGCCGCTGATGATGCCTGTTGTCTGTGTGTCTGACTGAATCCTTTCTTTTTGCAGAGCAGCAAAGCAAAGCCTGGGAACCAGGCCAAATGCCTGCCACTTACCTTAAATTGATCAGCCACTTTGAGATTAAAACCCCTGAAAGCTGCCACACCGTGAAAACAAGGCCTCCTTCACATTAAAGGCAAATTGCGACTTTGGGTTCGCTGTGATCTTTTTTCCATTTTATCCAGTTTTTCACAGTGCACACTTTTTTTCCCCCCTTTCCATTTATGCTCCAATGTAGAAGCCAATAGTTACAGCATCTTGGCCAAGCATTCATTAAGGTTTATAAGAACAAAATTTATGGTTATTTAGGAGTTGGCACAAAGACAGACTGTTGCTAGAAAAAGAAAAAGAAATACAGGTGGGAAATATAAGCCTCAACAAAGGCCCATACTATACAGTAGTGTACTAGGCTCTCAGCAGTGGTCTAGGAGGAAAATTATATTGTATTTAAAACCAGCTACCTCTCTATTCTGGATCCTTCCCATTTTATGGCTCTGTAGATGATTGAAACAAATATACTGGTCATTCCAAGAGAGTTTTCTGTCTTGTGAAAGTGCTACCATTTACAGGAGGGCAGGTATAGAGATAGATGTGTGTTTACCTAAGTGATAATCTGTCAGTTTGGCTAACTGACAAAGTGCATTGAAAAAAAAAATATATATATATATTATGGATCAGAATACGGGCTCTCCTGTGAAGAGAAGAGTCATGTTATCCTGCTCAGTAGACCTTACATAATGGCAGGGCTTGTGTTTCCAAAAATGTAGGGTGTGGGCTAAACACACCTTTAATCTTTGAATTTGGGTAGTTATGTTGAATTCTGGCATAGGCTGAAGTCTATAATCTCCCTCAGGAAATATTGCTAATGATTAAAAAAACTTTCTGGTTTTCTGCTCTAGGGAAATATGAAGGCTCCTTGTCCTGTCATTTGCAATATTTGTAAAGCAAGTATTTTTAGAATATATTTTAGTTTCTACTTGTTGTTGTCCAAGAAGTACCTAGGAGTACTTGGGTATATTTAAAAAAATATATAGCTTCAGGGTTTCAAAATGTAGACTGTTCTCAAAATATCACTGTTTTTAGCTGTGCCGGAAACTGACTATATGGTATAGGGAAAGTTCATTTAAATGCCCAACCATCTCCTATTATCAAATGGGAATAGTAATATCAATAATAATAATATAATAATATAATAATAATATACTCTACCCAGTGTACCAAGATAAGGTGTTGTTTCCACTTCCATGACTTTGCATACACTGGAATGTTTTTTGCCATTTTTCTTCATGAAATTAAGTTCATCTTTTTTACTGACTTCATTTTGAAAAATTAAAAAAGAAATTTTAATTGTTTTTTCCATTACCATTTATCTTCTTTATACCTTCTTTCACCTCTGCCTGCCATCCCTACCCCCCACACATACAATCACCACACTGTCGTTCTTGTCCATGTGTCCTTTTCCTTTTGCTTGGTCCTTCTACCCCTCCCCCTCACAGAGCTCTCATCCTGCTCTCTATTTATGAGTACGTCTCTGTTTTGCTTGTTAGTTCAGTTTGTTCATTAGATTCCACATATGAATGAAAGCATATGGTATTTGTCTTTCTCTGACTGGCTTATTTATTCCTTTTATTTCTTTTTATCAGTATCACTTCAACATGGAAACACATAGAGTGTTATATGAACTTTCATCTGTTCACATGTTACTCTGCAAAGGATCTATTTACTTGTGCACAGATATAAGTATTTTCCCCTAATTACACATAGGGCAGATGTCAGGACCTTCCTGATATCAGTCCACCAACAAGATCTTCATTAACTTTGTAAAATAGAGTATGCACACAGTCTTTTGCATCACTTCATAAATGCTAAATAAAAGTTTGGCTGCATGAGCACCCATTGTGATCATCATTTGCAGATAACACTGTTATTTCTGAGCATGGGCAAGCCTATTTGTTAAGCAGTGATAAGAAATCACTGCCCTTGTTTTGCAGTGTCAAAGAGCCAGAGCCATCCTAGAAGGAACAGAAAAATCTATGGTTCAGTCTGGTGCTGATCTCTGTCTCTGCATCTTTTTAACCAGTTTGCCTTAAAACTTGGTCCCAAGTTTTCTATCATGCCTATAGACTTTCATCTTGACTACTGATTTCACCATAACTTTCAAGTCTTCATAATTTGCATTTGCATTTCTTACTAGTTCTGATTTGTCTACATTTAATCAGTTATTAAGTATTTATGAAGGGCCTGATATATGTTCATTGTAGGCTAAGGGCAATTGGAAAATCCCTATATAACAAGAAGTAGTTGGCTAAAAAATGCAAAACAAACAAACTAGTGATTTGCTTTGCATTTTGTTACAAAGGGTAACAATTTGAGGACAATTCAAGAGAATGTACAATAGAGTCATATTTCATGATGAAACCACCAATATGGCATTTCAGAAAACGTGCACAGAAGCAATCACAGAATGTACAGGACTTGAACAGAAATGAGAGGGATGATGGAGAAACGGAGGCAGTCTCTCTAACAGAGGGGAAGACATAAACAAAGATGCAGAGGTGGGAATGAACTTGGTGAAACTCACAAATCAGGTAAGACATGCTCTGGGTGGAGAGGTGAGACTGTGGCTAAGAGTGTGTTGGGAATTAGGACTGAGAGATAGGCCAGAACCAATGATTAAAATGTCTTGAAAGTCAAACAGAGGAGTTACAATTGTCTGGGGGAAAATGGGACCCTCTTAAATTCTGCGTTGAGAATGAAAGATTTAAGGTAACTATCAATTCTTTTTGATGCAAAGAGCCCTAGACATGGAATCAGAACACCCAGGTGTTGGTCTCAATTTCACTATTTTCAAGATGTGCAATCTTGAGCTAGTTAGAAAATCTGAGCCTTAGTTCTTATTCATAAAGCAGGAATGATAATACCTGCCTTCCTAGTCTGGTTCAGCACCCCATTGACTGCCACTGCAGCCACACAGATGTTACAGGATGTGGACAGCAGTGGCTGCAGAAATTGAGTGGATGAAACAGATCACAGATATGCTGCAGACACTGCCACTGTATCATATAGATGACTCTGGTCTGCTGGTCTCCAGGTAAAATAAGACTTTCAATCAACTTCTTTCCCTAAAACTCTGTCTCCTTGGCTACTCTGTGAACCCTGACATTTTCCTACTCTCTTTTCCCGAAGAGTCTTTTTGTCCCTACTTATACCACCAAAGAAAACTTAGATCCTCTCTGAGAAGTCAGTTTCCCAAAAGGCCTATGTCTACTCAGTTTCTTCTCTATTCACCTTATACATTCCCTTCATCAACATTATGTCTTAGTACCATGCCTTCTTATTTTCTGTAAGTCTCCAGAGTTTCTACTGAAACTCTGTATTTTCTGTGGCTGAGTCTGACTCTAAATGATTTTTTATTTCCTACCTAAAAGAACTCACTTTCCCCCACTTTTTCAAATCTCCCACTGATCGCTCTCCTCCTGTTGGTCATCTCATCCTTCTTGTTACTCATTACCAGCACACCTCTGCTTCCTCCCATTATCTCATCTCATTTGTCAATCTTCTTGCATTTGAAAGGATGTCAAGTCCTGGTGAGGATGTGTGGGACGAAAACTCATGTAGTGCTAGTGAGAGTGTAAATTGGTACAACCAATTGGAAATCAATCTGGCAATATTAGTAAAGTCAAAGATGCTCAGACCCTCTTCCTAAGTATCTGCCTCAATAACAACTGCTCTCATAGATAGAGTGCTTGCTTTGTATAAGACTCTTTTCTCACTTTATTCCCTTGAAGTTAGATGCTATCACTATCCTGGTTTTACTGAACAGGAAAATGAGGCACAGGTAAGTTAAATAACACATCCATGGTCACGTTGTTGTGACTTTGTGGTGGAACTTGGATTTGGAATGGGCAATTGGGCTTCAGTGTTATCAATCAAGTACTGCCTGGAGAAGTTCATGCTCCAGAAGCAATGTGTACAAATGCTCACTGCTTAGAACAGCAAAAAGGTGGGATGGCCAAACTCCCCCTCCAAAGGGCAGTGGACTACCCTACAGGAGGAAAAAAAATGAATGAACTGGATTCACAAATGTCAATGTGAACAAAATTTCAAAAATAGACTCTCATATGAAGGAAGTAAGATGCAGCAAGATATATACAATACTACCAGAGATGTAAAATTTTAAAATACACACAAAAATATGAATATAGTCTATAGATAATAACATATGTAGTAATCAAAAACCTGAGATGTGAATGAATTAGATCAACTGAAAAAGCTTATATTGAGGGATGAGAGAGAAGAAATGGGATGATTTTCTCTGCATTTCTAATATTTAAACACAAAAGAGAGGGTTAATGAAAATATGGCAAAATATTAACATTTGTTTAATTCAGGTACTGGGTATATAAGTGTCATATTAGTTCTTGGTTCTTTTCTGTATGTTGTAAATATTTTATATTCACAATTCAAAAACATTAAAAAATGAGAGACTAGCAAAAAAGATGGAAGGGTTGTACATATATACAATGCAACACTGCTCAGCCATAAGAAAAGATGAAATACTGACATTTGTGACAATATGGATGGACCGTGAGAGTAACATGCTAACCAGGGGTCCGCGACCTCCAGGCCACAAACTGGTACTGGTCTGGGCCTGTTAGGAACCAGGCCTCACAGCAGGAGGTGAACTTGAATGTAATAAGCTTGAATCATCCCCAAAACATCCCCCCTCCACCCAGGTTTGTGGAAAAATTGTCTTCCATGAAACCAGCCCGTGGTGCCAAAAAGGTTGGGGGCCTCTGTGCTAAGTGAAATAAGTCAGAAAAAGTTAAGAACCATATGATGTTCCTCATAGGTGGGATAGAAAACTAAAGGAAACAAATGAACAGACAAGACAAACAAAAAAAACTCATAGAGAGCACAGTGGTTTCCAGAGTGAAGGGGATGGGGGAGTAGTAAAGGGTAAAGGGGGTCAAATATATGATGACAGAAGAACCTATGTAATCTTATTAACCAGTGTCACTCCAATAAATTTACTTTAAAAAACCCAAGTAATTCTTGAGCACAGATGAAGTGTTCAATATTGTGAGGGAATAAAAAAGAAGGAAGAGACACTCTTTAAGAACTTAGAGATTGGTTAAGGAGACAGACTCAGACCCATGCAATAATTGGGAACAACATATACACAGGCAAGTAATTTTGCAGCACAATGTACTGCTGCTGAGGAATTTTGCCTGAGAGGGTTTAGCAGCTAGGCTACAGCTGATGTTGCAGGAGAAGGAAAATTGTACTGGGTGAGCTTTTTGTGTGTGTGTTATTGAAAATAATTTTTATTGAGGTAACATTGGTTTATAACATTATATATGTTTCAGGTGTACAATATTATAATTCAATATCTATATACTGGTCACCATATAATTGATCCCTTCTACCCATCTAGCCCTCTCCCACCTTTTCCTTTGGAACCACCAATCTGTTTTTTGTATATATGAGTATGTCTCATAGATGGGCTAGTCTTTGAGCTTTTCCTAGCCCTTCCAGTATGATCCCTGATGTGAGTGATAGATGAGGCTTTGCTTTTAAGGATGGGGGATAGGCAACATCTTGGCCACCCAACCATGCTGACAGCTTGTCACCACTATAGAGCAGCCAAAACATAATTTTATTATTTTGTAGCCAGCTCTCTATTTATACACCTCATGTCTGTAGATTCAGTGTAATTAGAGCCTACGGATAATACCTAAGGTATTTATTGAACACATTCATGCTGACTGTATATTTGTTATTTATTTAACTCTCTAAATGTGCACAATACCTGACAAATATGTAGAAAGACAAGTTTCCTGCCCTGGGGAGTTTATGTTCCGATGTGGACAAGAAGAACAGAAGGGGTAGGATCTTGACTTTGGGAAGACTTGTCAGGCAGGGAGAAGCTGCTTAGGTAGGAGAGAAGGGAAGCTGAAATCCCTGGAAAACTGGGAATGAAAATGTGGTGGGAATGAGGACTTTTAAATAAATCCATTAAAAGTAAACATGATGTTCAGTTAGTATAATGCCCTTGGAAAAACTTTTTTGAGAGCAGGAGTAAAAGTTAAGAAAAACCAATCTGTGACAACACAATTATGTGTTGCTTAACGACTGGGAAACATTCTGAGAAATGCATCGTTAGGTGTCGGTGAGTGAGGGGCGAGAGAATGAGAAAGCCTAGGACGTTACTGCACACCCCTGCTGATGTTACAATCGCGGTCCCTCAACCCCCCTCCTTCTGACAGGGTTAGAAATGGAACATAAGAGCTGTCAATGCTGCTCCATGACCGTGGATGTGGGCTGGGCTGATTGGAAATATCGAGGAGAAGGTGGCTGGACGAGGCATAGACACCATAATAGTGACTGTCAGGGAGGCAGAGGGCGGGGGGAGTGAATGGTGGCCTGAGAGTCAGTAGGAGTAAGAAATCCAGAGAGAGATAAAGGATCACAGAGGACTGTCATAGCAATGTGGTCTTGGCTATTGCACGTTGGAGCAGTGGTTAAATGAAGGCACTTTGTGCTCTTCATAAAAATAGAGGGTGCTTAACGTGGAGAAGGTACAGATCTATGAATTCAGTATTTCGACATTGGAAATTTGTTTTTGGTTCCATTGACCCTACCTGGCACAGGTAGTTCTCCCTGGCATTGAATTGATGGAAGAAATAAAATTTATCAAGGCTTTACATCATTGTAACCTGAAATATTTCCAAAGTACAGGGACAGGCTGGTTGCACACTACCACTGAAAGTGGCAGTAACACTTAGTACTTGTAAGGCAGCTCCTGTAGACCCATGTCCTTGTATAGAAACTTAGGTCCTTAACAAAGAATTTATAGCAATGTACCCTGCAGACCATCAGGCTAGATCTGGGAGGACAGTAGAGCCTTCTGTTATGTTGTGCTTGCTGGACAGGCTCCTCTGTGCTGAAACAGGTCAGTGGTTGACTAATTGGGATGCAATCTGTGTACTCATAATTGAGGTGACGAGTGAGAAGGAATCTATTGCCAAGCCCCACAGATATTGCTCCCATCAGAGATGAAAATTTCTCCTGAACCACATGTCCTTTTGTTTCTTACAGGAAATTCAGCTCCATTATAATTTTATGGACCACTGTTATTGATGCAGTCCATCTTTGACCAAAATGCTATGCATGCATGACTAATAAGATGAGTCGGAAAGAATCATTTAGTACTTTAACAGCAGCTACAATGTTTTGAAGCCACCATATGCCAAACAACGTGCTAGACTCCTTGCATATATTATGTGACCAATTCTGCATGGCTAGTTTTAGTGTCATCACTTTGTGTAAGTGAAAATTGAGATTCAGAGAGGTTAGGTAAATTGCTCAAGATGATACAACTAGTAAGTGGATGAGCAATAATTCAAAGTCAGATCAGGATCCAAAGTCATGCTTTTTACTCTCTTCTTACCCCCAACACAGAGAGAGCATCAAAGAATGAGGAACAGACAGAAGGGCTAGACCATAATCAGGCTTCAAAATAATAACCTTGGGCAACAATATAATGCAATCACTCAGCATTTAAGAGAATACATTTCCTTATGCAAGGAAGGGTAGAGTCACTTCTGGTAGGCTAAGTGACTGACCTGAATTGCATTTATCACTAGTAAATAAAAAAAAAATCTGTTTAGACTTATGCTAACATCCTTAAAGAATAGTCAGAGAGCAGAAATACATGGTATGACCATGGAGAAAAAGAGCAATGAGGAAAGGCAGGCAGAATAAACTCTACAACTCCTCAAGAAATGAACATGTAAGAGCTCTGGATTTGCAAGTAATGATTGTACCTTTATTCTGGAGTCTTAAATCAGGCTTCATTTTGGCTGCCTGCCTCTTTTCCCCTGCAACTGCATATGACTTCATTGGCATGAAAATCTGTCTGTTTGTCTCTCTATTTTATCATCTCTCATCTCTCTTTCCAGAAGGGTTTAAAGCAATTTAACAAAATATATCTACCCAATATGTTGTGCTTGCAGGACAGCAAACTTTCTGTTCCTAACTTTCATTCCCTTTTTGAATCGATTTGTACTTATCTAATACTGACTCAGTATTTAGGTGCTGAATTCTATAGCTTTCAATTTATTTCCTATACAGTTAAACTACACAGCTCTTCATTAATCACAAATATTTCTTCATTGAGCAGTGCAAGAAAGCTTTGTGGCCAGGCATTGTAGCACAAGTAAAGTAGCATGTGACCACAGTGGGCATTTGTAGGATGGTGGGATTTTTTGACTGCTTGGTGCTCAAGCTCCTGGCTTGCCCCAGTATGTGGTATTGCCCCAGTATGTGGTATTGGTGGGATGGAAAGAGAATGGGGTGGATGTCCCTTTTCCCTATCCATCCGGTAGCTAGAATATGGACATACAATAGAGACAGATAATTTCTCCCCTTGGTGCTTTTATCCTGAAAGCAGTAAGACAAAGACACAGGGGCCATTTAGAAGTTATTTACGGCCGCAAAAAGAGTCCAGCAGCAGGGGTGCCTGTCAAGGCAGGAGGGTGTGGCCAGTGGGAGCACCTTAGCCAAATAGTTCCCATGTCCTGGACTTGACTATGATTCTTACTGCTGAGCCTCTGGTTCCTGCCTACTTTCTGAATCTGCCTCTCCAGCCTCCCTTTCTATTTTCCCTGAGTTGGTCAGAGAAGATTGCCATTGCTTATCAGGTAAGTCTGACTAACGGAATATAAATACAGCTCTTTTCTCTACCCATGCCATCTGAGATTCAATCTGGCTCCCTCTTGCAGCTGCACTATTTCCACATGGCTCCCATGTTTGCTGCAGCAGAAAAGCAATGTGAGAACTTAACTTGCTCTTAAATGCTTTGGCCCAGGAGCACACAAGATACTTCTCATTACCATTAGCCAGAGCAAGTCATATGACCCCACCTGACTGCAAGGAAGAAGGAAGCATCATCTTCCTGTGTGTCTAGGAGAGAGAGGAGATCACATGTGGTAGACACTAGAAGTCTGTGCTGTAAAGAGTACTGACTAAGTGCTAAAGGTTCACTAAATATGGCAAGTAACAGAAGTTTAGAGTCAGAGAACGTGTTCCCGAAAGAGCCTGAGTGCTTCCTCAGAATTACTCTGCCCCTTCTCCTGGACCCTGAGCCACTTGCTCTGCCTCTGTTTCAGCAGCAGAGTCCATGTGGTTCTAGTGCCTGGTGCTGACCAGACCCTGGAAGGGCTGGGCTCCTGTCTCTTCTGGACTTGAATGAAATGCGGCACAGCAGGGTGTGGAATCTGGCTTTCCAAGAGGATGCCAAAGGGGCTGAATGTGGCAGCCTGGAAGGCTGTGAAGCTAATTGCCTGTGGGCCCAAATTTGACTAAGGGAAAACAGGAGTCAGGAGGTAAGAAGGCAGATATATTCCGCGTTCTTCCTTCTTCCCTTGAGGCACAGTTTCTCTATTAGGTCAGTCAGGAGACATGCTGAGTCTAGCCCATTGTAAAGCACTGGCCAGCGGGGATCTTCCAGTATGGATCTTTCCCCTTGTAAGGCTTACCTTTTTTCCAGTTTCACTTTCTTTTTGCCTTTACTCTTGCTGGCTTGGGATGGTATTCCCAAATAAAACATCTTAAAAAAAAACCCTCTAAAACTCCAGTTTTCTCTTCTATTGCTATACTTTCTAATACTACCACACTCACATTTCTGGCCACCAAATATGTGATATTTTCCCCTACACATGGAATACGGCTCTGATTCTCAGTGGACATCTACAATTCAGTTCAGCTCTGACATTGTTCACTACAAGTTATCATCAGATACCACATGTTAAGGGCTCAGTTCACAGAACTACCCTCATTTGAGGCCAATTGAAAGTCCTAGGTTATCACTTGTACTTCTGACCAACTAGCAATAATTCAGGGTTCCCATAACCTCCTTCTCAAGTTCAATAGTTTGCCAGAACAGCTCACAGAAATCAGGGCAACTCATATTTATTGGTTTATTATAATAAGGGCTATGATGAAGGATACAGATAAACAGCCAGATGAAGAGATACATAGGCAAGGTTTGGGAGGTTCCTGAGAGCAGGGACTTCTATCCCCATGGAACTGGATCTGTCAGTTTCCCAGTGCATGGATATGATCACCAACTGACAAGCTCTCTGAACTCCAGAGATCAGGGATTTTTTGCGCATGCTTCTTTACATAGGCATACTTGATTATTAACTCAACCTTCAAACCCCCTCTGCCCCACAGAAGACAGGGGTTGGGCTGAAAATTCCAAGCTACCAAGCATGCCTCGGTCTTCCTGATGACTAACACCCATCCTGAACCTATCCAGAAGCCCACCGAGAGTCCCCACATTTAAATAAAAGATTCTTCTAGTGGCCTGGCTGGTGTGGCTCAGTGGACTGAGTACTGATCTGGGAGCTGGAGGGTTGCTGGTTTGATTCCTGGGCAGTGCACGGGCCTGGGTTATTGACCAGGTCCCCAGGTGGGGGCATGCAAGAGGTAACCGATTGGTGTGTCTCTCACACATTGCTGTTTCTCTCCTTCTCCTTCTCCCTCCCTTCCCCTCTCTCTAAAAATAAATAAATAAAATCTTAAAAAATTAAAAAGATTCTCCTATCACCAAGGAAATTCCAGTGAATTTAGGACCTTTGTGTCAGGAACAGGGGTTAAAGACCAAACATCAGGAAAAAAAGATATTTCTAGAAACTTCATCTATTAGGAAATCACAAAGGTTTTAGAAGCTCTGGCCAGGATCCAGAGATGAAGACCAAGGTATGTATTTCTTATGATATCACAATATCACAGTCATCAACACATCAGGTATTCCTGCCTCAAGTTCTGCTTCCTAGACATCCCAGCCCAAAAGAAAGCTCCATGCAAAATGAATTCATATTATACAATATATTTAAGGTTCAAAAATACTAATTGTGAGATTTAGATTTAAAAACTCAAAGAATAACAGTTTAATTTAGAGGTAATTGCATATATTCAGAAAAGATACCTTTTTGTATTTACCAGTCTTTCACTGTTTTTCCAAAGTTAAAATGGCAAGCCATTTTTCATCACATGTATCTGTATACCTATATAAATAAATATATAGATATAAACAAATATATAGATATAGATTACATTTTTTAAAATCATTTTTTATTTTTCAATTACAGTTGACATACAACTTAGTTTCAGGGGTAAAACCTAGTGATTAGACATTTATATAACTTATGAAGTGATCATCTCAATAAACCTTATACCCATTGACACCATACATAGTTATTACAATATCATTGACTATATTCCTTATGCTGTACTTTACATCCCCATGACTATTTTGTAAATATCAACTTGTACTCCTTAATCCCTTCACCTTTTTTACACATCTCCCCTAACCCCCATCCAGCTGGCAACCATCAGTCTGTTCTCTGTATCTATGAGTGTGTTTATCCGATTATTTATTTTTGTGTTTTGGATTCCTCAGATAGATGAAATCACATGGTATTTTTCTTTCTCCATTTTAGCTTATTTCATTAAGTACAATACCATCTAGGTCCATCCATGATGTTGCAATGGCAAAATTTCATTCTTTTTTATGGTTGAGACATATTCAATTGTATATATGCACCATTTCTTCTTTATTCATTTTTTTTATTGGTGGACACTTAATTTGCTTCACATTTTGGCTATTGTAAATAATGCTGCAATTAACATATGGATGTATAGGTCTTTTAGTGTTTTAAGTTTCTTCAGATAAATACCCCAAAGTGGAAATTTTTGGTCATTCTTTTCTCTTATTATAGTCTTTGTTTTAAAGTCTGTTTTGTCTGGTATAAATAAGTATTGCTACCCCAGCTTTTGTTGGTTTTTTTTTCCCCATTTTCATGAAATAATATTTTCCATCTCTTTACTTTCCATCTGTGTGTGTTGTTTGATCTGAAGTGAGTTTTTTATAGACAGCATATGTAAAGGTCTTGATTTGCTATCCATTCAGTCACTGTTTTGATTGAAACATTGAATCTATTTGCATTTAAAGTAATAGTTGATATGTATTTCTAGCCATTTTATTATTCATATTTTTTTCTTATTCTTCTTAAAGAAGGCCCTTTAACATTTCATATAATAGTTATGTGATGATGAACTCCTTTAGCTTTTTCTTTTCTGGGAAGCTTGTAATCTGCCTTTCAATACTAAATGGTAGCTTTGTTAGGTAGAATAATTTTGGTTGTAGGTCCTCGCTTTCATCACTTTGAATATTTCTTGCCACTCTTGTCTGGCCTGCAAAATTTCTGTTGAGAAATCAGCTGACAGTCTTATGGGAGTTCCCTACTGAATTTTGCCTTGTATAATGTGCACTTTTGCCCAAATTTTTGAGGGAAAAATAAGAATGTGCACTATACATTGGTAGTACTAATTCCGCATGTATATAAATGTTTTTAGGACTTCCAGCCAAGATGGAGGTATAGGTAGATACACTTTGCCTCCTCACACAACCAAAAGAAGAACAACAAATTTAAAAACAAAAAATAACCAGAACTGCTAGAAAATAGAACTGTATGGAAGTCCGACAACAATGAGGCTAAAGAAGAAACATTCATCCAGACCAGTAGAAGGGGCGGAAATTGGCAGCCAGAGCAGAGAGGACATGTGGCAAGGCGGTGGCTGGAGGACCAGGTGGTCCCACATTTGCATGCGGATAACCTAGAGAAACAGCTGGGGAGTGAGACAGACTGAACAATCCCTGGTTCCAGTGCAGGAAAAGAAAGCCTCAGAACCTCTGGAGATAAAAACCCATGGGGGTTGCAGCGGCAGGAGAAACTCCCAGCCTCACAGGAGAGTCCGTTGGAGAGACCCATGGGGTCTTAGAACTTATACAAACTCACCCACCTGGGAAGCAGTACCAGAAGGGCCTAATTTACTTGTGGGTAGCGAGGGAAGTGACTAAAAGCCGGCTCTCAGAGAGTGACATTGTATCCTCTCGGACCCCTCCCCTGCACACAGAGTCAAAAGCAGTGACCTGGGTTGCCCCGCCCTGGAGAATACCTAAGGCTCCACCCCTTCCAACATAACAGGCAAGCTGAGACAAAGAGATATGGCCCAAATGAGAGAACAGATCAAAGCTCCAAAAATAGAACTGAGCGATGAACAGATTGCCAACCTATCAAATACACAGTTCAAAACATTGGTAATCTGGATGCTCACTGAATTGGTTGAGTATGATTGCAAAATGGAGGAAAAAGTGAAGGCTATGCAAAGAGAAATAAAGAAAAATGTGCAGGGAACCAACAGTAAAGCAAAGGAAACCAGGACTCAAATCAATGATTGGAAGCATAAGGAAAAGATGAACATTCAACCAGAACAGAATGATGAAACGAGAATTCAAAAAAATGAGGAGGCTTAGGAACCTCTGGGACAACTTTAAATGATCCAACATCCGAATCATAGGGGTGCCAGAAGGAGAAGAGGAAGAGCAAGAAATTGAAAACTTATTTGGAAAAATAATGAAGGAGAACTTCCCCAATCTGGCAAAGGAAATAGACTTCCAGGAAGCCCAGGAAGCTCAGAGAGTCCCAAAGAAGTTGGACCCAAGGAAGAACACACCAAGGCACATCATAATTAAGTTACCCAAGATTAAAGATGAGAGAATTTTTCTTTTTGTGATGATGTGTCTTGGAGTGGGCCTCACTGGGTTCCTCTTGAATGGGATCCTCTGTGCTTCCTGGACTTGCGTGACTTTTTCTCTCCTCCAATTAGGGAAGTTTTCCATCATGAATTTTTCTAACAGGTTCTCTATCCCTTCCTCATCCTCTTCTCCTTCTGGTATCCCTATTATACGGATATTATTACATTTCAGGTTGTCCTGCATTTCCCTCAATGCCTCTTCATTCTTTTTGAGTCTTTTTTCATTTTCTTGCTTTCTGGGAGCTTTTTTCTACCTTGTCCTCCAGCTCACTGATTCGAACCTCTGCTTCATCTAGCCTGCTTTTGATTCCTTCTACTGTGTTCTTCAATTCAGAAATTGTATTCTTCATTTCCTCTTGTCTCTTATTGTTAGTTTCTATGTCCTTTTTCATGGTGATATAGTTTGCAGTAAGTTCCTCGTGGTTTCCCTGTAGATTTTTGTAATTCTCTCTGAGCTCACTGAGCTCACTGAGCTTCCTTAGAACTGTTGTTTGGAACTCAATATTTGATAGTTTACTTGCCTCTATTTCACTTAGTTCTCTTTCTGGGGATTCCTCCTTTCCCTTCAAGTGGGGGGTATTTCTTTGTCTTCCCATTATTTGTGAGACTCTTCTTTTTTGCTTCTGCTTCTTATGTTGATCTGTCTTGATTTCCTGACTTTGAGGTGTCCAAGGAGAGAATCTTAAAAGCAGCAAGAGAAAGAAGACTGTTAGCTACGAAGGAGTTCCTATAAGACTATTAGCTGTTTCACCTTGGAGGAAAGAAGAGGCTGGTAATAAGAATTCAAAGTCATGAAAAGCAAGGACCTATAACCAAGATTACTCTATCCAGCCAAGCTATCATTTAGAATGGAAAGGCAGATAAAGTGCTTCCCAGATAAGGTCAAGTTAAAGGAGTTCATCATCACCAAGCCCTTATTATATGAAATGTTAAAGGGACTTATTTAAGAAAAAGAAGATTAAAAACTATGAACAGTAAAACAGAGGGGAGAGGAAGGGGGAAGAATGGGGGAAAAGGTACAGAGAATAAGCAGAATAAATAGTAGGTACAAAATAGTCAGGAGGAGGTTAAGAATAGTATAGGAAATGGAGGAGCCAAAGAACTTATATTTACAAGCCATGGACATGAACAAGGGGTGGGGGGAATGTTAGGGGGGTGGAGCAGTGTAGCATGGAGGGGAATAAAGGGGAGAAAAAAATGGGACAACTTTAATAGCATAATCAATAAAATATATATTTAAAAAATAAATGTTTTTAATTCTATTTATGCTTATGCATTAAAAGCATAGTTCTAAAAAGCAATAGAGATATCTGTATGAAAAATAATACCCTGGAATATGATAATCAGTTTAGTTTCTAAATAGAAATAGATAAATAAATATATAATTGAATTAAAAAATTTAAACAAAAGAGTTTTTTTCCTGAAAGTTTGGGCCAAAAATGTGGGGTGCATTATACATGGCAAAATATGGTAACTGCTTTTATCTTGCTGCTTTTAAGGTTCTCCCTTTGTACTTAACCTTTGACATTTTAATTATGATGTGTGTTGGTATGAGCTTCTTTGGGTTCATCTTGTTTGGAATTATCTGAGCTTTTTGGACTTCTATGTCTATTTCCTTCACCAGGTTAGGAAAGTTTTTCATCATTATTTTTTCATATATGCTTTTAATTCCTTGCTCTCTCCTCCTGCACGGCCCCCATGATAGGCATGCTGCTTCACCTGTAGTTGTCCCAGTAGCTCCTTGAACTATCCTCATTTTTTTTTTTTGGATTCTTTTTCTTTTCTTATTGGGTTTTTTCTGCTTCCTAATATTCCAAATTGTTGATTTGATCCTCAACTACATCTATTTTACTTGATTCTCTGTAGTGTATTCTTCATTTCAGTTATTGTAGTCTTCATTTCTGACTGGTTCTTTGCTGTTTTCTATCTCCATTTTTATGTTTCCTATCTCTTTGTTGAAGTTTTCACTAAGTTCTTCTATTCTTCCGCTAAGTGCATTGAGCGTCCTTATAAGCAGTGTTTTGAATTCTGCATCTGGTAAATTGCTTGTCTCCATTTTATTTAGTCCTTTTTCTGGATTTTTGTTCTATTCTTACATTTGGGCCATGTTTCTTTGTCTCCTCATTTTGACTGCCTCCCTGCATTTGTGTCTATGTATTAGGTTGGGCTACTATGTCTCCTGGTCTTGGCAGAGTGGTCTTATGTAGTAGGTATCCTGTAGAGCTTAGTGGTGCAGCCTCCCCAGTCACCTGGGCTGTGATCTCCAGGTGCATCACCAGGGTGGGCTCTGTATACCTTCCTGTTGCATACTTGATTCCTGCTGTTATGTCACTGGAAGAGATTTACTGCTGGACCAGTTGTGAGGACTGGCTGTGGCTACAGTGGAGGAGCTACTGTGCAGGTCAACCGCTTGCTTCAGCTGGGCTCTGGTGCCTGTTGGGTCCACCCCTCGAATGTGTTGCTTGTAGGGATGATTGGGTGGTGCTTTGACATGGGCTAAACCTGTCCACTGGATGCACTCGTTGTGAGGCCTCTCAGGAGGGACAGACCAATGTCATTAGCTGCCACTGCCCTGCTTGGGGCCACCCAACACATGTTACAGAGCTATCTACAGATGGCTTCCACTTGAATTGGGCTTGGAGGTGCCCAGGAGAGGCCAGGCTGTGAACTGAGGCTGACTGCTGCTTGTGCTGGGACTAGAGCCATTTAGCAAGATGTATGGGACACACGGGGGCCAGATGTTACCTGTTGGGGGTTTGTGAACCTTTGAGAGGTTTTAGAAAAGTCTGAAGCACAAGTCAAGACAGGCCACTTGTGTGGGAAAGCTACTAGAAACAGTTTGGGGGCCCTGAAAGTTGGGTTGGATGGGGTCTCAGGGAATCATCAGGGTGGGGTGAACAGTGTTAACCAAGTTGATGGAGACTCACCAGTTCTTCAGTGTTAAGTCGGGGAAAGATGTAGAGTTTAAGGAACTCTGAGGTCATAAAATTTTGTAACTCTCAAGTTCTACAAAACTAGAACTATATTGCTGTGAAGCTAAATCTAGTTATCACTCAAGAGTGGAAGGTGGTGTAGATCAATATAGCTATGAAAATGAAAAACAGAATTTTTAATGTAGAATATTTAGTATTTAATATAAAGCAAACAGTTTAAGATGCCAGTTGGCACAAGAAGGCAGGTGAAATATAGCCAAAAGAGTTAATCAAGTTCAAATTATGGAATTTTTGGGGAACAAACTGAACTTCCTGTTAAGATTCTTGCTGCAGAATACATACGTTTGACAAATATGCAAACTCTTCTACAAGGTTCTGAATGGGATGTGTGTCTAGTTAAAAATAACTTCTACTGGAAACAAAGCAAGATAATTAAAAATGTGAAAAAATATTAAGAGACTATTGTATTATTTGTATTTATCATATAAAAGTCCTAATCAAAGAGTAAGAAGTTCAATCTTCTACGCCTGGGTCCCTCCCATAATACCCTCACCAGCGGTCCTTCAGCTTCTGTTTGCAGAGTTCTAATCATGGAGGACTTGTTTCCTTAATAGAAAAAGGATTTCTGATGTCATTGTGTGTGAGTGTATGTGCATGTATTTTAAAAGCAAAATCTGCCTCTCTTTAATTATAACTGATATTAGATCCTTAAACCTGAAAAAAAATGGTCTAATTCCTCTTCTACATGACAATTCTTAAAATACTTGAAAGTAGTTTTCGTATTTTCCCTGGATTGCTTGTGCTCTAGGCTAAATGTGGACTACTTCTTCAATCACCTCTCCTATGATTCTGTATTTTTGATTGGTATGGTCCACGTTTAGTTTCTAAGTGAGGGGGGAGTGTCTTAGTCATTTTCTCTGGTGGAGGCATTATATCCTTCAGAAATGTGATGCCCAGACTTGAACACAGTATTTTAGGTATTGCCAGATCAATGCAGAATGGATAGGATTGTCAATTCCCTCATTAAAGAATCCATCCTTCCATTAATGTAGTCTAAAATTGCATTCTAAAATTGGTACTGAGTTTTTGAACCCAAATTATGTGCTTTTCAGTAATTGTTATTAAACTGCATCATATTTTACTCAGGCCATAATTAAAGCCTGTGGAGAATTTTTTGGAATAAAAATCTCCTGCCTAATGTATTTACCATCTGCTTAGATTTTGATCGCATGCCTTCAATGATAAGCAAACTGACAAGACAGAACTAAGGACGGTGCCCTGTGGCATACTGGCAAATAGTGCAGGTTGACTTCAACCTGATATTCAGTCAGTTCTCATTGGGTGCCATCATCAATCAGTTAAAATGCTATATGGTTGTATTAAGCTGTAAGAGACTATCAGAAGACCTATTGAAACACATTTCCAATGAATTTACCATTTTTCTTTCTTACTATATTAGTAACTGACATCCTGCCCCATGCCAGGCACAATCAGCTAGACCTAGGTGCTCCAACTGGCTTGGCACTCATAGTTAGGTCTTGTTATTCACCTATTAAACACAAACAATTTCACTGAGTATCAGCATCAGAAAAGGCCACTCTTTGACTGAGATGGATCAAGGCAATGACTCTGTAATCATATCTGAACACAGACAAACCATGAATATTGTCCAAGCCAAAAATTCCCAAAATTCCCCTCTTCCAGCTAACGTAAGTGACTATTACTTCTTTGGCAATTACAGCTTTATTCTCACTCTAGTCTGTCCTTCTTAAAGACTAGATTTACTGAGATGGCTAATTATAGAATTATCCCTGCTTTCTGAGAGCATCCAATCTAGAATGAACTCCTGTTTTCCTAGAACCTCCCCAAATCACCCAACCAAGGCCCAGACCCTATAATAGGTTCTTTCCAACACATCCCTTATTGGAATAAGTAATAAACCAACCTCAATTATCATTGTGTTCCTGGTGGCCTTTGGTTGGACAGTGTTGACACACTGGCAGAGAAGAAGGAAATGGTATTTGCACACACACCAGATTTATTATTTTCACTTTTGCCCTGGGGGGGATCAGACACAAGTCCCCAGTCACAGAATGCTATGACTACTTTCCCTGTGAAGGATCCAGAGTGGCCCACTGGCTTTCCTCTCAGGAGGAGATGGCCTTTCCTCCCCTCCACATGGGCACAGTTCTGTTCATGCTGGTTCATTTCAAACACTAGTGATGAAAACTGGGGCAGAGTCTATACTATCCTGGCCCCATGTCCCTCAGCTCAAGTATTCTGCTTGTACTGCTGCCACTGAATCCAATGGCTCTTGAAGTGGTATAAGGAAACTACTTTGCTTGTGGTGACTGTGGTGTCTGGCTCTGAGAGAGCAATTCTCTTGAGTCATGGGCAAGCCTAGCTCGTGGGCTGAGGCCAGGGGTGGGATAGAGATAAAAGCTTTTCTCCCCTCTGCAGTACCCAGCTAGAACCAGACTCACTGAACCAGACCCAGCATTACAAATATTGTATTCATATGTAGCTTGATATATTCATTTAGTTTCAGGGAACTTCAGTGTTTTCTTGGCACTGGATTATATTTGCACTTGAAGCCTGTGATTTTTTTTCTACCAGTTTACACACTAACTATTGCCTCTTACACTGTGATGGCCTTTCTCTTTCCAATTAAGTCAACAAATATTCATTCAGCACCCACCATAAAGCTGTGGGGAATACAAACATGAATCAATGATAGCTCTGATTTTAAGAAGTATATAATCTACATAGGATTATCAGACATGTGCATAAGTACCTGGACATCACTCTTACAGCAAACAAATACTTAAGCACATACTAATATGAAGCACTGTAACATAAGTTGCATGTTGATAATTGTCATGAGTCTACAGGCTAAAAAATGGCATTGAAGGGATAATAATCTTATTATTAAGTACCTGCTATGTACAAGTACTTAACCAAGAACTCTTACCTAAATATCTCCCTTCATCTTTGGAAGGAGCCTTTGAGACTGATATTGTTATCACTCTGTTTTGCAGATGAGATAGCTGTGGTCATGGTATAACTCAGTAAGGTCCCAAAGCTAGTGAAGTACTGAAGCCAGGATTCAACCCTGGAGAGTCTGTCTTTGGATCTATGCCCTTAACAAGTAATTATAACTTGTGTCTTAAAAACTCTTTTGGTCTATAGTTGTTCGGGATGTTGTTGATCTCTGAGAAATTATGCTTTGGGGAAACTTAGAAAAATTACAATGCAACCAGACATTTTAGAAGGTGTTTGAATTTTTTTTTCCCCTGCAGTTGCGCTTCATATAGGAGCACATGTGAATACACAGGCACCAAAGCAGAGCCTGGAGTCTGCAGCTATGACTGTACTCCCGTTGTTCTATGTATTCTGTACAGTCTTGGGAGGTTATTTTTAATGCAACATGCCAGAGTGGCATGTTGAAAGATCCATAGTAACCAGCTAACAGTAACAGCAGAGCCTGCCAAGTAAAAGTTCCGTAAATCAGTCATAAACGCAGTTACAAAATCCGGCCAGCGTCGTGCGCTTGAGGGAGTGTCCTTGGAGGAAGCACAATTCACGCACAGTTTCATGGGATCTCCTCGAAATTCCGTGGGAGTAAAGAGTCCTTGTGGCAATGTTTTTTAAGGGGGAAAAAAAAGTAAGAAAGAGGCTTCCTATAACTTTATTCTAATAGGGAACTTTCTCTCATGTAATCAGGTAGTTCACAGAAGCTAAGAAAAAGACCCTCAGAGAAACGAATTTTTCAGATACCAAGTGCCCTCCTTTCTCATGTTTTTAATATTTTTGGAATCATTCCTTTTCCACTACCACAGCCCACGTTCAGGCCTTAATAACTAAAAAACTTCAATGTTTTTTAATCTCTTCTCCCTCAAACCTACCAAATTCACAATGGGAAAAATCACCCAGGCAGGATTTTGGACATCTTACTTACCCTTTGAGTGAGAATTTTTACAAGGAGCTCAACTGCTACCAAACCAAAAAAAAAAACAAAAAAAAAACAAAACTCGCCCTTTGCAAGACTAGATGTCTTCTGTGATAGACTCACAGCAAACTCTGAGGAAGTGAGGAGCTCTACTTGGGGTTTGAGAATCATGAGGCTTTGGCATAAGGACTTTCAGGCGATGGGTACATGTCAACAAATACTAACAAGTAATGTGTTACTTTTGAAAAGTAAGAGAAATCACTTTGATTTATTTGGCTCCCTGCTGTTACAGAAAATCTGGGCATGGGGAGCAGGCCATTTATTACTGACAGAGAACAACACACAAGAATAAAATACACCATGGGCAGGAAACTGGACCACTGATAGCTTCATGCTCAATAAAAGGTTTAATCTGGGATTGTAGGAGTGGACTTTGAGGCCCTTCCCCAATCACCCGCAACAATTCACCACATCGCACATACTTTACAAGTGTCTGGTTCTCTCCTTTGTTGTTGTTTTGTTTTTTTTTTTTTTTTTTTTTTACAAATCACTGTCCTGTTACAGAGGGAGATGAGGAGATGTTGGGAGGTTGGTAGGGGTAGGAGAAGATGGAAGAAACCTGAAGGGAAACCTTTTGGAGCACTGCCACCTGAAGAACAATTTATAATGTAATATAACCCTCCTGCCCATATAATCTATATTATTAGGAAAATATGATTTGGCTTCTAACTTTACAGAAACATTGGTACTGGGAAAACAAAGTGTGGCTCTGTAACCAGAAAGACTAGAGATAAGTTTAAGTGGAGAGCTCTTTACAAGATGCTTGCCCAGGACGCCTACCTTAGCTGGGAATTCCCCGGCTCAGGTTTTCCCCCAGAATGAGATTCCTGTTGAACAGAAGGGAGTTATGAATTGGATCTTTCTCTGTTTACTATGAATGTTTTAATTTCAAGGACTTTAATACTTCGGTCACTTTCTTTTTAAAAAATTGTGGTGTGATATACACAACAAAATTTGTCATTTAATTATGTTTCAAGGGTACAATTCAGTGGCACTCAGTGCATGCACAGTGTTGTGCAACCATCACCATTTTCCATTCCCAGAACTTTTTCATTATCCTGGACAAAAACCTGGAATCCATTAAACAATAACTCCTAATTTTCCCTTTCCCCAGCCCCTGATACTCTCTATTCTACTTTCTGTTTCTATTAATCTGCTTATTCTAGATACTTCACGTAAGTAGAGCCATAGAATATTTATCTTTTTGTGTCTGTCTTATTTCACTGAGCAAAATGTCCTGTAGCTTCATCCATGTTGTGACATGTATCAGAATTTCATTCCTTTTTAATACTGAATAATACTCCATTGAATGTATATACCACATTTTGATTACTCACTCACCTCCATGATGGAGATCTGTATTCTTTGTACCTTTTGTTGCATAATGCCACCGTGAACATCAGTGTACAAGTATCAATGTGGGTTTTTTTGCTTTGAATTCTTTTGGGTATGTACTACTTAGAAGTACATGGATCATGTGCTGGATCATGTGGTAATTCTATGTACAAGTTTTGGAGGAACTTTGGGCACTTTTAAAGAGGGCATAAATCACAGAAGGAAACTTTTTCAGAATCTGAGCTTTTCACACCCAAATGAGAAGTATCAATTTGATTTTTTTTTTTTTTAAAGTGACTGGAGACTCTGACATGAGCAGTTTGGATGGAGGTTTGGGGACAGAAGCCAGATGGAAGCAGATTGACAAGTGAATGGGAAGAAAGTATATCTAAAGAGCCATTTGTTCGACTCTTGAGAATTTAGACTGTGAAGGTGGGAGAAAGGTAAGGTAGTAGTTGGAGAGGCAGAGTTGAAGACAGGCTTTGCTAAAGTGGGAGAATCTTGAGCGTGTTTAAGTGCATAAATGGGAGATAGAAAAGTGAATGGGACAGATGATGAGCAGAGGTCTCCAGGAAGGAAGGAGAAGGCAGCAGTGGGAATGGCCTTGACCCTCACTGAGGATCTACCTGTGCATACTGAGAGAAAGGTGCAATGAAGTTTAGTCATTCAAAGATGGCTTCTGAGTTTGGCATTTTGAGGGAATCCAGAGTGAAACACTCCCTGGATTTTACTATGAATGTTATAGTAGTGGAAGGAAGCCTTGAACCCCAAACTAAAAATAGGGCAGAAAATGCAGAATGTTGCAAGGGAAAGATCTAGAGGTCTGATGACTTTCAGAGAGGGAGAAAGTGCTTCCAGTGTGGAGGAGGACCAGTGATAAGGGAACACTTCACCAAAGTGTAAACTATTTGAGATCTAGGTAGAGAGCTAGCAAAGTGGGGCAAAGGTCGTGTTTCCCAAATTGTGTTCACAGGATACTTAGGTATTTTATGAGAAATGGGTGTGGTGGTCAAATTAGTTTTGAAGGTTCTATATATAGGAAAACCATATTGCTCAACATGAGGCATTTTAAAAGCAAAAAAGACACTATTAATTATGCTAGGACAACAGGTGTAAATTGGGGCTGTCCTAGGGAACAGGGATGAGTGGCTACACTCATTCTATACTGTATTCCCCTTTTGGATACTTAAAAGAATGTTACTATTTTAAAAGGTTCTGGGTATTTTAGTAAACAACAACAACAACAAAAAGAAAACCTGTTCTATATTGATTAACGCAACATTTCTCAGATTTATTTGACTATGGGACTCCCCCACCGTGGTTTCCTGCTCCCCCAGAGGAACACATATTAGCACGTAATACATGTTCGAAAGGCAGAGAAGTGAAAGCTGTGGGAGTCAGTGGGGGTTTGGTCTGGTGTAGAGAGAGCAGTAGAAAGTGAGATTAGGAAGGGGGTTGAACCATATCCTAGGAGCTTTTAAGGGCCAGATTGAAAACTTTTACTTGATGAAAGCCATTCCTCACAGGAGCAAACAGAATGTGTGCCTATACTTTGAAAAGAATTATGACTCTCAAGGGGGTAATATGGTATATTTTACCTGTTTTCTAATTTCTGTTCCTTCCTTAATCTCTCAGATTAGGGGAGGTGAAAACTCCAATTTAGGGACTTTTTTCCATTCATGAGGTATTAATGGCTGAGTTATAAAACTCCTATCTGAAGTCATGTCTTCTTTTCTCATTTTGGTTCCATTTTGGTTTCATTTGTAAGGTCTAAAGCCGCCATTAGAGATAAAGGGCTACTAGGTTTTGAATAGAAAATTTATCTAGATTCAGTTTGCTATTGTTAGTTTTATTTTCTATGGTGTAGATTTGAATACATAGAGTTCACCTGGCTGGTGCCGTGTGATAATAAAACAAACATCAGTGATCATTATTACATGATCACAGTCACACTTTTTTAAAACTAAAGATCACGTATCTGGTAACCTGCTTATAGAACAACAGATAAGAAGCAGAAACAGTTCAAAACTAAACTCCTCAAGAGGCTAAAACGTATAGCACAAACTCGACACATACTCAGGAGTCACAGAATTCTCAGAATGGCTCCCCGTATTCATTTGCACATACTTCCAGTAAATTTAGTAACCCAGGTTTCTAGCACACAATAAATTTAACAGCAAATTAAAAGGGAAGGAAAAATTAACAGTATTCGGCACACTTAAGTGCAAAGGAAAAGTGTAATACTATAAAAATTCAATGAAAGGACTAATATAGTGTAAGGTTCTGAAGGCATTTTATTTGCAAAAATCAATCAAATCCCAACTGTATCCTCTGAGGATATCAATCGGTTATATGATAGAATCAGACTTATTTATAAGGATTATTTTGATTCATTAAAGGATGTTAAAGTGTTTTCCATTGCTCTGTTTTAAGATAGTAAAAGGTCTATGAGATGTTTTCGAAAGATATCAATCCAAAATGTTTGTGATTTTAATTTTTTATTTATTGATTGATGAGAGAGAGATACTGATTTGTTGTTCCACTTATTTATGCATTCATTGGTTGATTCTTGTGTGTGCCTTGACTGGGGATTGAACCACAACCCTGGCATATCAGGACAATGTTCTAACCCAGCTGTCCCCAACCTTTTTGGCACCAAGGACCAGTTTTGTGGAAGACAATTTTTCCATGGACCAGGGCTGGGGGATGGCTTTGGGATGGTTCGAGCACATCACATGTATTGTGCACTTTATTTCTATTATTATTACATTGTAATATATAAAGAAATAATTATACAACTCACCATAATGCAGAATGAGTGGGTGCCCTGAGCTTGTTTTCTTGCAACTAGATGGTCCCATCTGGGCATGGCGAGAGACAGTGACACTCGAAGTAAGTTGCTTGTGTTTGGTCTACTCCATAATCTTGTTTTGGTTGCTGGCACTGCAGAAAACCCTGCTTCACAAAGATAGGATGTTGGAAATGGAAGCAGGCTTTTCAGTGCTTTTGTGGTAATCTCAGGATATTCCGCCTTGAGTTTATTATTTTTTTTCCTGCAACAATCTTTTATTTTATTTTTTTCTTTTAAGGCTACTAAAAATCTGCATATAGGCAAGGCAATTAATTCTCTTAATAAAAATATCTCTGTCCACATAGCCAAGGTCTCCATCAGATTCCACGTTGAGTATGTGGTACATCACATTCTATTCCATAGGTGCATTTTCTTGTGAGTCTATGGGGTTATGATGAATTCTTTCTGTAAATATTAGCTTCTCACAAACTGCTTCCTTGTTTGGTAAATACTGTGCCACTTCCCTGGGCTCCATGAAGAAGGAAGGTGGAAGATGCGTTAGATTAGCAATTTTGCTCTCTCTCAATTCTTGTAACATATACTTTTTGGCCTTGTGGTAAAGTCTCGTGTCGTTCATTCTGATAAGTGCTCCATCAATTCTCAAAATAAAATAAAATAAAATAAAAACAAACCCTCAATAGCAGCAGGAAAAAGCTGGAAGGCATTTCTCTAATTTTCACACTTCGACTTGAAACTCCATGATCACGAAGTTCATCCGCCAACTGGAGAACGTCTTAAAAAAACTTAATCTGTTCTCTGGCTTTCAATTTCTCTGTATCTATATGATCTGTCATAGGTACAGCCTTTAACTTGAGTGATTCTCCAAGTAATGTTCCCTGGTAATCTGTTGCATAGGTCCAATCGTATGGTTTAATTATAACCTCCTTGGAGTGTTCATGCTTGGTCCTGCTCTCCTGCTACTCTTTGCTCAGGCTATTTTGAGCATTTCTTGGTAGTTGTTTACACACCTTAAAGCATCTGTAGCATTGAACTCAATCCCAAAGCCAGAACAGTGCTGGATTCTTAAAACGTCGTTTCCAAACATCATTTTGGGGAAGGATGGCATGTGCAATTCATCAGCTAACTTCTCCACGTCCGTCAGCTTCACGATGTGGGTCTTGGTAGTGGTCAGCTTCCAGGGCCTGAAGGAGAGGTCCAGGCGGCTGCCTTGGAAGCTGTGGATCATCATGGCCAAGGCGGGGCCTGCGTAGGTCACGTGGGACAGGCTGGAGCAGCTGCGGCTGGGACACCAGATCCCCGCCCCCTCTGCTCGCTGCGGCCCAGCTGCCCCACCTTGACTTTAATCCACTCACCTCCCACTGTGCTGCCTGGTTCCTAACAGGCCACAGAGAGGTACCAGTTTGTGATCTGGGGATTGGGGACGCCTGCTCTAACCAACTGAGGTGCCCGACCAAGGCCAAAATGCTTGTGATTTTAAAGGTTTGGTACTTTAAATGTATCTGTTATCTGAGGAGTCATTGCATAAGTCTGATAATCTGTTCAGGTGCCCTTTCTTTTAGAAAGAAGTTCATTGTTAATTTTTTTTTCCCCTACTGCATTTCAACATCAGCTATTAATCCTGTAGGTTAAAAAACTATCAACATGGCAACAAAGTGTTTTGAAAACAGCCTCTTGTGATTTGAAGATTAAACAAATCATTAAATTAAATTACTCCACAATCAAATGTTTATGACTTAAAAGCTGGCACTCTGTAAAGAAACACCGGCTAAATTATGTCATAAAATACAGCAGCTAAACTCTATCTTATCAACTTAAAAGCCACTTGCGGTTCTTATATGGAGATGTTGGCTGTTCAGGGTGGCAGGGGACAATCCTGTTTGTAAAGCAGCAGCTGTGGGCATTGTATCAGCTGCTCTCCAGGAAGCAGAGAGGCAATGGTGCAATTATGGAGAGTTCTTTTTTTCTCCTTAATATTTGATTTTAGATTGTTTTTGCCTATTTTAAAGACACTGGGTGATTTTTACCTCATCAAAAAGTGGATAAAAGCCACTAAAGTTTCCCTTAAGGTAAATATAAGTAGAGTTTAGAAGTTCTGAAAAATTAACACTATTTAATGCTGAGTTTGCCACTGTTGAAAATAATAAAACATGGTTTGTAACATATGGTCATCATCCTTATTTCTTGGCAAACAATAGCAATTTCATTTCCCATTCCAAACTGGGCTAGACAGCTGAAGAGTGAATCACACTAGAAAAGTACATTTCCTCTTGGATAATCAGAAGGTACTAAGATTTATCAGTCCCTTGTCTCATAATTTAATGAAGTTTGCTTTTCTTCATTCTTTATCAGAAATATAGATGGGTTTCTAAGACAGAGAGAGAAAGAGACAGAAAGAGAAAGAGAAACTTGTTTCTGATGTATTAGCAATCTCTGGAAATTAAAAAAAATGCAGCTATAAAAAGGTTACCTTAAAAGCATGTAGGATACCCCATTGACTGGTAATTTGAATAAGAAACAAGAAGCAAACAAACAAGATATATGGTTTAGGGGCATGATGGGTACAATTCCATGAAAGACATTGTGAGTGACGCAAACTTTGTCCAATCCGTAGAGTTTGATTTTTAGAAAGTAACAGAATTTTAGGATAAAAAAGTCTCAATGTGTGACCAGAATCATTGGTGTCACCTGGGAGCCTGAAGGAATTATGAATTCCTGGACCTCACCACCCCAGGTCATCTGAAGCAGAATTTATGGGTAGGGAGCATAAGAATCTGGTTTTATCAAGCTCTCCCAAGTGATGCTCATGCATACTGAAGTCTGAGATCCCTCTGTCATCACTCCTGAGTGTCACTGATTCTACATTAAGTGTATAGGACAGGAACGATGAACCTGGAGGACCGGGCCTGCAGCACGAGATGGAGCACCATGGAGGTCCAGGGCTGCTGCAGGTCAGTAGCCACAGAGGCCTCTGAGGACACTTGTGAATTCTCTTCAGGGCAAATGATGTGAGGGTTGGTACATTAGTGGAGGAAGACAACTGTGGAAACAAAGACTATGAAGACAACAGCAGTTTTTGGGCTGTCACCATTGGGTTATACATACAATACTATTGAAATGAATGACAAAAACACAGTCCCTGATGTGGATGGAAGCATGGTGCCCCCAAATGGCATGGTTGGCCTTGCTGTGTGACTGATGAACCTCCAACAACAAAACCACCTACTGTACATAAATTCATTTGGACAAGTCATAAATTCAACCTGAATGGCACCCCAGAACAGTAGGAACCTTATTCCCTAGAAAGGAGATTCAAGAATGGGTCCAATCATCAACACTTTACAAGTAAAGACAATGAAAAATAATTTAAACATAAAATATAGGGCTTTCATATAATTGTGCTTTTACTGCTTACTGTTAACTTGATTAAAATTATTTGATTAAACAGAAATAAAATAACAAATGTATAGAGGGTTCATTATCTTCTATGGCAACCCATTCCATAGTTGGACACTTTTGACTTTTCTGAGATAAATCCTCTGAGTATAGAGGTCTCTGCTGTGGTCCTAATTCTATTCATTAGAAGCCACAGAAACAAGCCTCAGGCCCCTTTCCTTTGTTGGGTTGTGAGATAGATTCTAGTATGAATGTTGGCTCTATCTTTAATGCATGTATGACTTTGGTTAGGTTATCTGACATTTCTGAGCCTCAGTTTCCTCATCTGTAAAGAAAGAATAGTATTAGTATCTCCCTTAAAAAGCTGTGGTAAAGATTAATGAGCACACAATAAATAGAGGTTAGTTATGATTATCATTTTAAGTGATAACCCTTTAAAATTTTAAGATGGTTATTATGGTACTTGCAAGCCTTCTTTCTAAGCTACATGTCTACAGTTCTCTCCCTATTATGAAGTGATTTTGGATTCTCTCACCACTCTGATAGTTTTTCTCTAAACATCCTTCAAAGGTCTCCATGTCAATGCCGCTACCAAAGTGTGGCTCCCCATATGAAAGGGGCTCTATATTCCACATCACATCTGATCTGTGCATTGTTGAACACTACTGTGCCCTCTTTAAAAAAATACTATTCTTTGTCAATGTAGCCAAACTTAGGTATTTTCACAGTCATTTCATCTTGTGGACTCATATTGACCTTGCTTTCAGCTGTAGCACTGAAATATTTTAAAATAAATATTATTTTTATTTACACAAATGAGACAGCTTCAATAAGCAAGATGAAAACAATAATGCCAAGAGTACAAGCCACTCAATAAAAAAAATAAACAAGTGGGACTATGCCAAACTAAAAAGCTTTTGCACAGTAAAGGAAACAATAAAAAAAATGAAAAGATCTACAGAATGGGAGAAAGTATTGGCAAATATTTTCTGATCTGTCTGATAAGAGGCTAATATCCAAACTATATAGAGAATCCTACAATTCAACAACAATAACCACAAAGTTAGTTCACTGAAAGATGGACAAGGGATATGAGAGAATATTTCTCCAAAGAAGATAAACAAATGGCCAACAGGTACATGAAAAGATGCCCATCATCCACTAATTATCTAGAAAAGGCAAATTAAAACCACAGTGAGATATTACCTCACATCTGATAGAATCTATATTATCAAAATAACAAGAATAAGTATTGGTAAGGATATGCAGAAAAGGGAACCATTGTGTACTGTTGGTGGGAATGCGGACTGGTGCAGCCACTATGGAAAACACTGGAGATTCCTCAAAATATTAAAAATAGAACTACCATATGATCCAACAATTCCTGCTTCTGGGTATATATCCGAACGAAATGAAATCAGGATCTCGAAGAGGTATAAACACCCCCATGTTCACTGCATTATTCACAAAAACACTCACATACAAATACTTGTATGGCCCTTTGTAGCCTCAGATTTCAAATCTGCAGATTCAAGCAACCATTGATTGAAACTCTCTGGGGGAAAAGTTCCATAAAGTTCCAAAGAGCAAAACTTGATTTTGACACATGCCAAGCACTACGTTGAATCCATAGGAAATGATGGGTAGATGTACCTTGCTGTAACCTATATACAAATATAGGTTATATGCAAATGCTACACCATTTTATGTAAGGGACTTGAGCATCTGTGAACTTTGGAATCTGAAAGGGTGGGATAGAGCCAATCACCAGCAGATGCTGAATGATGACTGTAGAATGGTGGTTGTGGGCGGCTGGGGGTTGGAAGAAGTGGGGAGATGTTGGTCAATGTGTGGAAACTTCCGGTTGTAAGATGAACAAGTTCTGGGGAATCTAATGTACAGCTTGGTGACTATAGTTAAAAATACTTTATCATATACTTGAATGTTCTTAAGTGGATTTAAATGTTATCACAACAAAGAGAAAAAATGGTAATTAGGTGATGTGAATACTGTATTAACTAACTTTGTTGTGCTAACTGTATCTCAATATATATGTATCAAATATCACGCTGTACACCTTAAACTTCCATATGATATATGTCAATAATATTTTAGTATAGCTGGAAAAAATAAATGCTATGGTTAACATGCTAGTAGCTAAGAACTTATGTACATCCTTAATTATTTAATTAAGTAAATTCCCAGATGTGTAATTATTTGAATATAAGGACTGCATGGCTTTATAATTTCCAATACATATCACCAAATTGTTGCAAAACTTACCAATTCACATTTTGATGTGAAGTATACGAGAAAGTCTATTTCTTCACATCTTTCTCATCCAGCATGAGATTTGCCATTCTTCCTATCTTTATCAGTTTGGTAGATCAAGGGATTACTGTTTTAATTTTAATTTATTTGATTACAATGAAAATAAAGTTTTCTTTATTGAAAATTAATATTTCTTCTTTTGTATAATGGTCAGTTCAAGCCAGTTCAAGTCTGATTCTTTGATACATCACACACACACACACACACACACACACAGTTCCATCCCTCTCCCATCCTGTATTTGTACACTGTATTGTTTTTTTGTGGGCGAGAGTGCAGGAACTTATGTCTCCCTTTGTAATAATCATGTTAAACATTCAGCCAAATAGTTTAGCTTTGTGGATCTTGATTCTCTCATCCTGTGTTTGCTGTCTTTTCTGGTTTGTTTTTAACTACTAGTCTGATACATTTGCAGAATATCTTTTTATTCTCATTTTTCAATAAATGTTAGCAGAGCTGGGCTCTGTCCAGAGCATGTGGCACTCTGTCAAGAGGTGGTCCTGTCTTGACATCAATCCATTAATCATATGGGTTTACAGGGTTACTTATTAGTAGACAGATTGCTGTCAGCACCCCGTGGATGATGTTGGAATCCCATGTGTTCAAATGTTCTCTATGGTTGATCACTGCAACTGGCTTTTGAGGTCCAACAAAGAAACAGGATTACAGAGTTTTGATTTCTCCTTTGACTAGAAACTTCTAAGAAGTGGATGATAGCATCTCACTTACCTCTGTATGTCTCGCCTCATCCCTCCCCCAGTTTCTTTTCCATAGCAGTCATTCAATTAAAGTATCTAAAATTAATATAAAATTTCTGGCTGTTTTGCACATAGGGACAAATGATTCAACTTCTCTCCCTACCCCCACAGTTAGGCCTATCAATCTTACATCAAAGTAACAATATATGCAAAATAAAATGCTAATTAACTGTACTCCAATCAGAGAAACCTCACATTATGCATTCCCTAGCTGAAAAAGGAGGAAAATTGCATGAAAAATCCTTAAATCCTATACATTTTTAAAGAGTGATTTCTTTTTTTGCAGAATTCCTGCAATGATGGATCTACAGTAAAACTATTTTTGAAAGCTGAAACTGAGGCACTGAGTTTCTAGGTCATAAAATAAAGATTAAATTATCTTCTTTAATGAGGAAGGCATACCAATACACTTTAAAAATCTTTTCAAGAAGGTTTTGAAACTTAAACATAAAACTTCTTGTTTCAAAACGCATAGGTCTCAACACATTCTAGTTAATTGAAGTCACCTGTGTTCTCTTTTCTTTGATGTCTTGCTAGTTTCATTGCAATTTCAGACCATGAACATTCAGATAATTTTATTTACCCAAGTCTAAAATCTTCATTTCTTGCCTAAACACTTTACAGACTGTCTCACTGAATCCTCACAACAAAGATACGCAGAGAATCTTTTTAGAGGAAAATAATTTACATGGACTTCTAATGCTGAGGTCAATTATTTTTAATATCATACTTATATGTACAGTGATAAACTAGATTTGAACTCATTATACTTAATGCTTTTGTTAAAATAACAAAACAAAGACAAATTTAGAAATGTAATATAAATAAAATTGCCAAACAATGTAATTCAGATGAACAATTATATGCTTGATGTGATGGATGGTCTTGTTTGGCCTCTGAGTTCAATATAGGAAAGAAATGTTTACATTAACTTGATTCTTTTGATTTTGAGCACTATGGATCATGGTTTTAATAATTATCATTACTAATATCATTAGTTTTCCTCTTAATCAATGATCTTGTTTTCAACATTGACCCAATCATTTGAATATTGTACCCTAAAAACAACACTAAAAAGTTTTTGAAAGTCGTTTTATATATAACAAGTCCTTCACTGTCAGTTTGCTATTACTTTCACTGCTAACACCATACAAGATAGTATGTATAAACCAGGACTACCATACAAGTTTACAGGGTTACTTATTAGTAGACAGATTGCTGTCAGCACCCTGTGGATGACTGGAATCCCATGTGTTCAAATGTTCTCTATGGTTGATCACCGCAACTGGCTGCTGAAGTCCAATGAAGGAATAGGATTACAGAGTTTTGATTTCTCCTTTGGCTGTGCAAGATGGTATGTACAAACCAGGACTCATAGTACATCCACTCCCGGGGCAAATGTGTTCCTGACTGCTGTGGGTGGGTGCTGTGAGTCTGGTTTCCTTTTAGTACTGAATACTGTGTGATGGTTGGGTTTCCCCACCATTTTTTTAGTGACTCTAAATCTTTAATGACTGAATCTGAATCTGAATGATTCTGAATCTGTAATTTGTTACTTGTCTAGAGCTCTTTTGTCTTTTCATGTGGTGAGAATAAGATTATAAACATGAATAGGCATGGGCAATAATATTATCTGGTGGTGGTTGTAGGAAATTCATCCAGACAGACAGTCTCAACAGATACTTATAGTATACTTTAAAACTTTTCATTGAAGGGAAAATTCCAAATTAAAAAATTTTAAGACAACTTAAGAGGGCTTGACATGGATATGTGCAACAATCACCACAATCAATTTTAGGACATTTCAGTCACCTCAAAAAGAAATCTGGTTCCCTTTAGCTATCACCACCCTCTTCCTTCATCTTCCTCCTGCCTCTCATACCAGCCCTATTCAAACACTAATTTACTTTCCGTCTCTATAGATTTCTCTATTCTAGAATTTAATATGCACAGAATTATATAACATGTGGTCCTTTTCTGACTAGTTTTTTTTTTTTACTTAGTATAAAGTTTTCAAGATTTATTCATGATGTAACATGTATCTGTACTTCATTTCTTTTAATGGCTGAGTCATATATGCTCTTATATGGCTATTCCACAGTTTGTTTATCTGTTCATCAGTTGATGGACATCTGGGTTGTTTCCATCTTTTGGTGATCATGAATAATACTGCTATAAACATCCATGTACCAGTTTCTGTAAGTACATATGTTTTCATTCTCTTAGATACATACCTAGGAGTAGAATTACTGGGTCAAGTGGTAACTCAATGTTTAATTTTTTCAGGACATGCCATCCTTTTTTCCAAAGTGTTGTACCATTTTACATTACCATGAGCAGTGTAAGAGGGCTCTAATTTCTTTATGTCTTTGTTAATACTTGTTATCTGATGTTTTAATTTTAGTTGTCCTAGTGGGTGTGAAAGGAAATCTCATTGTGGTTCTAATTCTCTTTTAAATTGTATTCAATACAAATTTTGTTTGCCTATTTTTGTTCCATCATTTTCTGCTCTTTTTGGAAAAAAATGGAAATCATTCCATTGTGTTTTACTTGAACATTCTAAACTTACTTATTTTAAAGTCTTCCCCAGACCATTTCATAAATTATTTTCATCTGGAGCAAATTCACGTTCTCGTTATTTAGCCTTTTGTAGTGTTACATTTCCTCAAATATTTTGGAATGTCAGCATGTAGGCTCATTTTCAGTTGGAGGTATTTGATTAAGACCCTCCCCACACTGTGCTCACATCTCCCTGTCCAACAGTTTGGTGGTGGTCTTATCTGGCTTACCATGTACCTCTATCCAGATCCAGAACTTCTGATATCATTTTGAGGACTCACCTTAATACTGGGGATATCACAGATCCAGCTTGTGAGCCAGCAGCAGACTTTATCAAAAAGCTGTATTTGGTCTGTAGACTTTTACCTTGTTAAAGGCATAGCCCTAGTTGTTGGTCAGTAACAGTTTTTTTCCAGTCTTCTTTCACATGTCACTGTCACATGGTCATAGGGATTGATAACATAGAGGATTAAGAATTGAGTTGGAAATGGGGAGAGTCCAACTTGCTCTTAACTTTAAATATTGAACCTGTTGTATGTCTACCAACTACAGCTCTGTTCAGAGCTTTATGTTTCTTTGGTTGTTTTTGGTCAACAGAGATGTTTATAACTATTTCTTTTTAAAATTTTCTATTTTATCTTTCCTTTTTATTTGTTTGGAGCAGTGGGGGTATATTAAATTGTGCACTCCCTGAACCATTTTGACCAGAAGTCTCACTTTACTTAAGACAGGAAAGCTGTGGGCTGCAGTAATCTTGCAGCAGAAGGTAGAGAGTTAACAGTTCTCCATGTTAGAAGAGTGAATATTTTGCTTTTGCTTCTCAGCATTCTTTCTTACATTAGGTAACCCCATATTTCTTTGGGGAACCTCACCTCCCTTCTGACACCCATCAGTATGACTTGAAGTTTGGCTCATCTGACCGCATAACATCACTATGTAATAAAAGACTTGGTCACAGTCATTGGTTCAGAGATAAGAAAATAATCCAAGTTGTCTAACGAGACCCCTCCTTGTTATTTTTCTATCAGGAAAAAGATCTACTTTTCTTTTCATATCTCTGATTCCCAAAGTCCTCACCTATAAAATGGGGATTAATAAAAATATGTTTCATGGAGAATCAGTGTTTAGGGTAAATGAGATGTGTTGGCTATGATCATTGTCACTGTTACTATTATTTCACGTGCAAGTTAGAGGAGTATGAAATCATCCTGGACTGGTTTGGTCTTGGAGGGGTTCATACAGAAGGTGGGGTTTTAAGTGGACCTTAAAGGCTAAGTAGGTGTTTGATGGAGAGGAACACACAAAAAGCATCATTCAGAGGTAGACCAACATGGCAGAGGGTGGCAAGGGAGTGTGAGGAGGAGGCCAGGTGAAAGCTGAGCATGTGTGTGGCAGGAAAGCTACCTGGGAAGCTCACTGGGCCTGAACTAAAGAGTTGGGTCTTGGTTTTGCAGGTATTGGGAAACAAAGAAAGCTTCTGGATTAGAAAACATGACTGACGTGGGATGGCTTACAACGAAGTAACTTTTCTATAGGCAGAGGAGAAGTGAGCAATAACCTTATGTGCTCCTTCACTGGAGCCTCTTGATGACTTGAAGCCTAAACACAAAACCAAAATACACATAGGAGATGGTCTAGGAACATTAAGGGGAAAAGTGAAGCAAGAAAATACCCCCTTGCCCCCTCAACTCCCCTTATATTTCAATTTTTTTCATATTAACTAAGTCAACTTTCCTTTATCTCTAGGCATTGCACCTTTGAGTGTGCATGTGTGTTTGAGTGTTTGCATTACATTTTTCATACCGATTTGTGATTTGAACAAAAATTACACAGCATAATGATTTATGAATGTGTAACAATTGTATCCACATCCCTTTTACTATTTTTCCCTTAAATAATAAATCACTGTGGGGACTCCAGCAAGATACAGGGAAACCAAACCTAGCCTCTTTGAAATATCTGAAGATATGGCATCAAATGGCTAGACTGGAGCAGTGATTGCTCCTAGTCAAGAAGAAATGTGTTCTACACTTTTCTACAGTTGTCATTACTCCCTGTTATTCCCCAGCTCTGAACCTGTGTGTCAGTGGTGCTGATCATCATACTGGTACTATTGTTTTGTTCCTGCTCAGTTCCATACATTGATTTTCACTCCCTACTTGGCCTCTGTGGGCATTTTAGCTGTGACTCATGGATAAAACCAATTTTGATTTTTCATGTTGAAATTCAATATTTATAGGTATTTCTCCTACGTATTCTAAGACAAGCTAAAAAGCAGCATTAATTATCCCAAATACTGAACAGCTGAGGTCAGGCCAACTGTTGGTTGTAATTCATGTATACCACCTTTCTTGACCTGGCTAATTTTGTGCAATTATTGAGAGAGGGGATCTGCCAGGAGTTATTTTCTAGCCATGGCAGGCCAACAGATGCTGTGAAGTCATGCCAACATGTGCCAAGTTGTCACTTTTGCATCCCTGTCTATCAGGGAGTTCATTGTATGAGTCCTCTGCCTACCATTATGTCATATTTAGTTGCTCAGATAGATAAAGATTCACTCCAAGATGAACAAATTTTTATGAAAAGCTATTTTTGCCCAGTTCCCTAAACCACATATGAGTGACAAATATTTCTATAGGATTAATGAATAGGTGTTTCAGTCTCCTCCACCCTTATTAAATACTAGCCTTTTCTTTCTACTTGGAACTCTGTTGAATTTGTGGATGAGAAACATTTTCCATATGTAATGAATCCAAGGACTTTTTAACCTATTAGATTTTGTTGCATATATTGGTCACTCTTTTAAATCTAAACAAGAATCAAATAACCTTGGAATCTAGTACTCCTTCATTTAGAATATACTTTACATTTTTAAGTACTATATATACATAGAGAATATTTATTGATAAGATCAAGAATTGACCAAGGTAATCATAGTCTTAGCCATTCTTGTTTTTATCATTTGCCAAAAAATTTTTCTTAGCTTCCTAGAAACCACATAGAAACCAAATGACTTGGTTTTCTTTCCACTTCTCTAGGCAACAAACCAACTTTTCAGTTTCCATGGACACCCAGTTGAGCAACAGTAGTTAGATCTGTAAAAACTGCTATCTGACTTGGATCTGATGGTCATCTACCAATCAGCGTTGGTATGGCACTTCCAGCGTGACCTCAAAAGGACTGATATGTCTGAGATTGCAAATGAGCATCTGGGACAGTGTCAAGTTACTGTCCCTTGTACTTTACCAGTTTCTTAATTGGTGGAGGTTCACAAATCATTACAGATCTTGTCTTGATAACTGGATAGTTAGAAAGCTCCAAAATAAGGTAGTGAGAATAGTAATAAAACAGATCTGGATGAAACAAATTTATTTTCCACTTGTTTAAGCAAGAGGCTTCACATACTGATGGCTATATTAGCTCATTTGAGAAATAATACATACTTGGAAATTCTTGTGGAAAGCCCAAAATATACTTGAAATGAGAGAAGTCATTGACTTATGTTTTAGTACATATGAAGGATAACTTTGAATCTAGGTGGTAACCAGAAAGCCCTAGTCATTCAAGATCATCAGAAGTACAAGAAAAGATTGAATTCAATTGTCCTGTATAACATATTCATTATCCAGAGTTTGATCTCTCCTAGTCTAGGATAAAATGAATGATTATTTGAAAAGATTAATCTGGTTTTCAAGTTTTGAATATGTTGTTTTTCACTTTTGCTTGCATTGTGTAAAATTCTCCATTTCCCAGTTGCTCCAAAATTAACAAATAAAAAAGTAGATCTTACAGACCATTAATCAGTGTTGTAAATGTTGAAAAATAAAGTCAAAGAAATGTATTGAAAATGATATTTTAATTGGCATTAGTGGTCTACCAAAACCATGTTAGACCATTATAGATATGCTATTTCTTTTTTTAGTCTCTTTCTTCTGCTCTGTAACAGAAGAGAGTGAGGGAAAATATACCTTCTAGTACTAATGCTCTACTACTACATGAAGAATCAATTTTAATTTCACATACAACAGAAGCAACATCATAATCTTGAGAGATCTAGGTCTTCACAGGAATAGACCCTTTAAGTTCCTGGCCACAGGAAATTGGATGAAAGAATTGCTCTTGTACTTTCCAAAAAGCCTTTACTTACCTCTAATTTTTCTTTCTTATCTGAAAGTTTTCTATAAATACCATACAAAATGAATTCCTGAAGAAAAGCGTGGGCACTTCTCACAGTTTTATTTTGGGGTTGCCTCTAGTAATGTGAGATAGACAAATAGGAAAAAATATATAAAGACTCTAAAAAAAGAAGACAGTGATAGGTGGTAGTTATCAGAAATCAGGCAAGGTTTTGTGGATGTATAATGAACTGATTTTGTCCTTAGTAATCATCAACAGAAGAAAGATTTAGTAGGAATGTTACAATAGTTTCTGACAGCTCCTTTATTGTGTACAAAGTCTTCCATTTCACTGAAGTAACTTGGGAAAATAAGGAGGAAAACACTTTCCAGGTAGAAGTAACACCATGAACAAAGTTTGAAAAGTATAAGAAGACATCATGGTGTGTGGAGGCAGTGCAAGGAGTTTGGTTAATGCTTTTGGACTACAATGTGTAGAAGGAAGCTAGATCATTCAAAGTTCAGGTGTAGATAACAGAAACCACTTTAACAATTTTAAGAGAACTGTGGAACAAAATTGCGGAGAAATGTGGAACTGAAACCAACTGAAGAGAGAGTTACTCAAGAAGCTCAAATACAGTTAATGTCAAGTAAGATCTGGGCTGAAGAGTGTCCAGTGCCTTTGACCATGAGGAGACCTTTGATGTTTCTAGCAAAAATAGGCTGTGGGGGGAACTGGGTCACGCTGTGGTGATTAAGGTATGCATGGGAGGTGAGAAGGAGGAAGTGGGGTAATCTATTTCCAGAGAGCTTGGCTCTGATGGAAAAAAAAGGAAGGGATGAAAGGAAGGCTTTATCTGAAGAGCATAAAATGGAGGGAGAGTTTTAATCTTAAACTGCAAGAATCTTAAAACAGGTTTGCATACAGAAGGAAAGGAGTTAATGGTGAGGTACAAACTGAAGATATAGGAAAGAAACAGATACTAGATACTAGATGCCTACAGATTCAGAGGAGAAAGATCTAGAGTCTAGGAGGCAGTGCTGGCCTCAGATGCAAGGAGTGTGATCCCCTTACACAAGACAGAGGGAGGGATCATGGGTGAAAAGGCAGATATGTATATTGGCGAAAAGAAAGGAATAGAAAACATACCTAATAGATTATTATCTGATAATATATACATAATATATACAACATAAGAAGCAGCATCTCCTGTAATGGGGGAGAAGGTGTTGGGGGTGAAATAGAGTGAGATAAGAGATTTGAGGCAGAAATGGGTTAGGACAAATGAGCCAGAAGGGATTAAAGGCTCGTGTCAGGAAAAGTCAAGTCAAAGAACATGTACAAAGGACCCATGGACAAGGACAGAGAGGGGGAGGATTGAATGTGGGGGTGGTGGGCAGGGCAGGAGAGAGCAATGGGGGAAAAATGGGGACAACTATAACTGAACAACGATAAAAAAAAAAGAATTGTGAGTAGGACTGACCTTGAAGAAGTGGGGAGATTTCTGAGGAAAGGAACAAAGTGATATCACAACTGTTATGATGCTGGGATCTTTGATCTTTTAGAATGGTCGTAGGAGCTTAAAACAATGGTGTTCCTTTTAAAAAAATATTAGTTTTGAAGCCATCTACCTGATGATTAGGTAAGACTTTTAAATTATCATCATCACCTGTTAATCATCTAGTGATAAAATTAATCCTTTATTCTACTACAACCTTGAGTATTTTGAATAGGAATAAGATAGGGCAGAAGAGTATTATCAAAGAAATAATTTTCTAAGAATTTACACTTGGCAGTATTCTTCTGTGATTGAAAGTAATAACTTCAGGTTAAACCTGATTGAAGGTTTGAGAAATATACCCAACCAACTGAATAAGAACATAAAAAGATGCTCAACATTATTAGTTGTCAGGGGTATGCAAAATAAAACCACAATGAGATACAACCATATACCTATTACAATATCTAAAATCAAAAAGACCAAAGATACCAAGTGTTGGCAAGGATGTGGAGCAACTGGAATTCTCATGAACAGCTGGTGGGAATGAAAATGGTTCAGACACTTTAGAAAACAGTTTGGCAGTGTCTCAGAAACACACATACATATCATAGGACCAAGACATTGCACCCTCAGATGCTATAAACATTTGTGTAGTAAGTCTTTGTATACATGACCCAAGATATGGTATACAAAGGTACACACAAACTTAATAGCAGTTTCATTTGGAATAATAAAAAATGGAAACAAAAATACCCATCAACAAGTGAATAGATTAGTAAGTTGTGGTATATCCATACAATGGAATACTACTCAGCAATAAGAGGAAGTAGCTGCTACTTGCACAGAAACATAAGTGAATCTCAAAATAATTATGATGAGTGGAAGAAGTCAGACAAAAAAGAGGGTATAGTATATTATCTTATCTATAAAATAGTCTAGAAAATCCAAACTAATCTATAGCAACAGAAAACAGATGAGAGTTGCCTGGAAATGGAGGTGGATATGGGAAAGGGCAGAGGGAGAGATTACAGAACCGCACGAGAAAACCCTGACAGGTGATGCATATGTTCATTATTTTCATTGTGATAGCGGTTTAACAGGTATAGCCGTAGGTCACAAGTTTTAAATTGTACACTTTAAATATGTGCAGTGCATTATAATTTAATAAACTTGTTACAAAAAGCAATAATGTGTATGTTCGAAAGTTGAAGAATAATTTAATCTGTTATTTAACAGTAAATTTTTGAACACTGTTTTTTAAAAATCATGTCTTTGAAGAGCATTTAATATCATTGGAAAATGCTCATTATATTCAAAGACAAATGGAGTTCTATTTTATAATGTTTCATTAATATTTTTCAAATGATGAATAATGTAGCGTTAAATTAAAAAAAGATATAAAAATGCATATATAATTTAATGTGCTATCAATTGTGGTAACTCTCTTGTCTATCATAACTGAAAGAAAATACTTCAATATGTTAACTTTGTTCTCTCTGTGAGGTGGAATGATGTATGACTTTTATTTTCCTTTTTATGCTTTTGTGGCTCTTCTGAAGTTGAGCTTTCATTACTGTCACCAGCAGACAAAAACCCAATAAATATTCTTTTAAAAGATTCTTTTCTACACAGGGAACTCAATGGTGCAAATATATTTAGAAAATCTATCAGTCTAATGGAGATGCAGAGCACCTCTGCCTGCACTCCATGCACAGTGGCATGCTACCGCGTACTGGGGATGTCCATGTGGAGTGGTGGACGTGCTAGAAACAGGCTGTTAAACCAGTGCCAGCCTGCAGCTCCTAGAAATGCCTATTTAAAAGTAAGTTTTATGTAGCCTCAGGAATTTGCTTACCTTTGTTACTTCACCACTAGCAGTCCCTTGATCAAACAGGGTCAAAGACGAGGAGAATGAATTCCCTGGGCTGTTCCCAGCACAGCTCAGTCAGGAATCATTCATCAGAGATGTCTTAATGAGAACAGAAGAGCAGTTGTATGTGGGTGTTCCTGTGAAAGCGTATAATTCCTCAGTCTTTTGTCCAATCAATAGTGAGCTTTATGTACCTTTGACTTCTTTCCTCTCCAAGTCAAAAAGAAAACCCGGATAGATCTAAGCCTGTGATGTGAGAGCAAAGGAGAAAGGCTTGTAAAAATGAGGGTCAAGGTGTCAAGGAGTTGGAGAACTCTCATGCACAAAGACATGCCTTTATTACCGTCCCCCGAAATATGACAGGCCTTTGTCCTGTGAGACATCCATTCTGCTCTTCTGCCTGTGTGGAGAACGGCGATGACTAGATGATGTCTGCAATAAGGTGTGATTTGGCAGGGATGTGGGGGTGAAGCTGGGGCCTGAGGGAGAAATATTGGTGAGACCCAAGGTAGACCCCATACCTTGCTTTGCTGGGACACTGGGATTGTACCTTACAACCTGATTTATTCCTTTCCAATAAGATGAAAAGTAAAAATAAAATGGAGCTTGAACTTCAGGTGAGCAGGGTTAGAGACACAGCTCACCTAGGGGGCAGCTTGGAGGTAGAAAATACAGTCGCACCCCATCTTACCTGCTGTCTCACTTACCACGGTTTCTGTTACCCAAGTTCAACAGCAGTCCAAAAATATTAAATGGAAAATTCCAGAAATAAACAATTCATCAGTTTTAAACTGCATGCTATTCTGAGTGGCATAATGAAACCTCCTGCCATCCTACTCAGTCCCACCTGGGATGTGACTCATCCTATTGTCCAGTGTATTACTGCTGTACCTGCTCCCAGCCTCTTAGGCACTTCATGGCCATCTGGGTCATCAGAAGGACTGTTGTGGTATCACAGTGATTGTGTTCAAGTAATTACTTAATAATGGCCTCAAAGCACAAGAGTAGTGATGCTGGTAATTTGCATATGCCAAAGAGAAATCATAAAGTGCCTCTTTAAGTGAAAAGTGAGTACAGTGCAAGAGGATATTTTGAGACAAAGACAGAGAGAAAGAGAGACCATTCACAGAACTTTTATCACAGTGTATTGATATAACTGTTCTATTTAATTATTAGTTATAGTAGTTAATCCCTTACTGTGCCAAATTTATAGATTAAACTTCATCACAGGTATGTATGGATAGGAAAAAATATAGTACAGGGATGAGCAAAACTAGGTTTACGGTTGTGAGTACACAAAACACAAGAGTTTATTCTTGTATTATTGCTTATTAATTATTGTATTATTTTCCATATGAACCACAAACCTACTTTTTCCCACCCCTGTATAAGTAGGCCTTGGTTCTATCTGTGGATTCAGGTACCTACCAGAGGAGTTGAAACATACACCCCGTGGATAAGGGGAGACTACTATAATAGTTCTTCATATTTGCAATAAAAATGGCCTCCAACAAAACTACATTGCAAAACAATGGGAAAGAAACAGAACGGAAGGAACAAAAACATTGAAGAGGCAGAGCCTGAAGGAAAAAGAACAGGCCCAACGTGCAGTGAATGGGAAGGTGGAGTATCTCTGAAGTGGAAGGTAATACACATGTTTATAGAAGTGGGAAGCTGAAGACAGTTTTGACTGTCCAGTGTTTATTAAAACATTTGTTAATTCTCAATTAACTGGTAAATAAAAAGTTGGCACACAAAGAAAATTGTTATCTAACAGTGAATCTGATGATGGTACATCAAAAAAGAAAAGAGATGCTGCTGACAGAGAGGTTTTGCCAGAGGCCTTGATCCTGAATAAATAATTTGTGCCAAAGACAGCAGTGGAGAATTAATATTTCCACAGAAGTGGGAAGATTCAAATGAGGGAGAGTTGGTACTGGCAAAAGAAGCCAATATAAAGTGTTTTCAGAAAAAGATGGCGGAGGAGTGAATGGGAGTTACGCTGACCTCCTCCCAAGACCAAACTGGAATTGCGACTAAATAGTGGAATAATCATCTGGAAAACAATGGAACGACAGTGGGAGAGGAGCCTTGGAGCCGTGGACAGACAGTGGACTCAACTCTCACACATCCCAACGGGTGAGAAGTGCGGTGGAGGCTCGAGAGGGTGGGCTGGGTGCCCACGGGCACTAGCACCAGAGGGACATTGGAACGGCCAGTTAGCTCCCCCCGAGAAGAACGGGGTCTGAATCATAAACAGGGACCCCTAAACTACAGCAGCTAAAACCAGGAAAAGACAAAACGCAACCCCGAAAAGCTTAGGGGCGCTCTCTGCCAAAGACAGGTGGCTGGGGATGCAGAGACATTTAAAGGGCCAACGCAAAAATTGCAGTGGCAGCCACCCTCCTTGATCTCTGGGTAGAGGCGGCAGCAGGGTGGTGCCTGGGAAAAGACTGGTGAGGAAAACTTTGTGAAGAGAACTGACACGGCGGCCGGTGGAGCCCCGGTGATAACGCACCTCCACCCTGCAGCTACCATCTCGCTCAGGTATAAGGGAATCAATTAACCTGCCTTTTGTGCACTCTGCACACAGCTTGTGCATGTGAGCTGCGGGGCTGAGTGCAGACTGGCTGGGAGAGCCTTGAGGAGAGACTGGAGACGGAGGCGTTGGGGAAAGAATGGGAGGAGGAACCGGGGAGTCCTGACTCCTTCTCCTTTCCCTAGTCTCCATTATGTGGGAAAGGGACACACACTCAAAGAGCCAAAAGCTGAAAAGCACACAATAGAGAGCCCAAAACCACCCAGTGCAGGCGCACACACTTGTGCCCAGTGGCCGGGGAGTGTTGGAGAGTGTATGTGTGGACCTGCATGGGCTGGCGAGGGCTCATGCGGGCTGGCAAGGCCTCCCACAGGTTGGCACTGATGGGGCCTGTGAGGGAGTGCACAGATCAGTGAGTGCAGATGTAAATTGATCCGCATGGGCTGTGAGTGCAGAGCAGGCTACAGAAATAGTGGATCCCAGGCGGAAGGGGTCACAGAGCTGCCCAGAGTCCCTCCCTGGAGGAGAGACTGGAGACAGGATTAACCAGACAGTCCTGGAGCTGACTTCCTCCCATTTCCATAGTCTCCATTTGGCGAGGGCAGGCAACACATCCAAAGAGCCAAAAGCAGGGAAAGCACACAGTAGAAGACCCTAAACTGAGCAGTGATGGGGAGCTCGCCAGGGGATCCTGCCGGTTGGGGAGTGCACTCAAGGAGCCAGCATGAGAGCGCAGAGTGATCCATAGAAATAGTCGATCCCTGGCCGAAGGGGTCACAGAGCTGCCCAAAGCAGGAGTCAGACACAGACAGTAGATTCCTGGCAGGCTCAAACAAATGACCCAAGGCCATATAGGGTCAACAACTGACATCATCAGAGGCAGGCCCAGAAAGAAAAGTAAAGGAAAAAACAAATAAATAAATAAATAAAAGACCCGACTCCTACCACAGAAGTTTAATCCACAAAGTCAGGAAATCTAGACGGCCCAATTGAAGCAGAAGCAAAAATAAATAAATAAGTAAATTACTTAACAGACTCTCACAAAAATGGGAAGAAAAATAAGTCCCCCCCAAATGAGTGGAAAAGGGGACTCTCCACAGAGAGAGCTGAATGAAATAGAGGCAGGGGAACTATCAGATATTGAATTCAAAACAATGGTTCTAAGGAAGCTCAATGAGCTCAGCCAGCTCAAAGAGAACTATGAGAAACTGCAGAGAAACTATCAGGATCTTACAGCAAACTATATCAACGGGGAAAAGGACATAAAAACTATCAAGAAGACACAAGAGGATATGAAGAATACCATTTCTGAATTGAAGAACACAGTAGAAGGAATCCAAAACAGGCTGGATGAAGCCCAGGATTGAATCAGTGAGATGGAGGACAAAGTAGAAAAAAGCTCCGAGAAAGAACAAGAAATGGAAAAAAGACTTAAAAAGAATAAAGAGGCATTTAGGGAAATGCAGGACAGCCTGAAATGCAATAATATCTGTATAATAGGGATACCAGAAGGAGAAGAGGAGCAAGGGATAGAGAACCTCCTCGAAAAAGTAATGATGGAAAATTTCCCTAATTTGAGGAGAGAAAGGTTCTCATGGATTCAGGAGGCACAGAGGACCCCACTCAAGAGGGACCCAAGGAGGTCCACTCCAAGACACATCAACATTAAAATGGCAACTATCAAAGACAAAGAGAGAATCCTCAAGGCAGCAAGGGAGAAGGAGAAAGTCACATACAAGGGGGCCCCGATACGGCTAGGAGCTGACTTCTCAACAGAAACACTACAAGCCAGAAGGGAATGGCAATGGATATTCCAAGTAATGAAAAGCAAGGGCCTACAGCCAAGGCTGCTCTACCCAGCAAGGCTCTCAATTAAAATAGAAGGGGAAATACGGAGTTTCCCAGACAAAAGAAGACTAAAAGAATACATCTCTACCAAACCAGCACTTCAGGATATGCTCAAGGGACTGGTTTAAGAAGATGAAGGAAAAGAGTGAGAAAGAGAAAAACATAGGTACAAAGAGAAAATATGAGTAAGTTTCTATCAGTAATAACTCTCAATGTGAATGGACTAAATGCCCCAATCAAGAGACACAGGGTAGCTGAATGGATAAGAAAACATGACCCATGCATATGCTGCCTACAAGAGACCCACCTCAGAGCAAGAGACCTACACAGATTGAAAGTAAAGGGATGGAAAAAAAATATTCCAAGCAAATGGGCAAGAGAAAAAGCCCAGGGTTGCCATACTTGTATCAGACAAAGTAGATTTCAAAACAAAGGCCATAAAAAGAGACCCAGAGGGGCACTTTATAATACTTAAAGGAAGTATCTATCAAGAAGACATCAACATTGTAAACTTATATGCTCCCAATATAGGAGCCCCCAAGTATATAAGGAAATTGGTGGATGACTTCAAAAAAATATAGACAGCAACACACTGATAGTAGGGGATTTCCACACCCCACTGTCAAAAATGGACAGATCTTCCACAGAAAACATTAATAAACATATTGTGGCGCTGAATGACACACTGAATCAAATAGACTTAACTGACATATACAGAACCTTAGCCCAAAGATGAAAAATGCACATTCTTTTCAAATGCTCATGGCAGTTTTTCAAAGATAGACCACATGATAGGACACAAAGCAAACCTCAGCAAATTCAGGAAAATTGAAATAATACCAAACTTTTTCTCAGTCCACAAGGGCTTGAAACTGGAAATCAACCTCAAAGAGAAACTTCAAAAACTTGCAAACTCATGGAGACTGCACAGTAGACTATTAAACAATGAATGGGTCAATAACGAGATAAGAGAAGAAATCAAAAAATTTCTGGAAACAAATGAAAATGAACAGACAACAGTCCAAAACCTATGGGACACAGCAAAGGTGGTCCTGAGAGGGAAGTTCATAGCAATACAGGCTTACCTAAAAAAGATATAAACATTTCAAATAAAAGACCTAACACTACAACTTCAAGAACTGAAGACACAACAACAAATAAATCCCGGAGCAAGTAGAAGGAAGGAAATAGTCAAGATTAGAGCAGACATAGAGACGAAAAGAACAATTCAAAGGATCAACCAATCCAGGAGCTGGTTCTTTGAAAAGATAAATAAAATTGACAAGCCTTTAAGCAGACTCCTCAAGAAAAAAAGGGAGAGGACCCAAATTAATAATATCAGAAACGAAAGAGGAGAAATAACAACTGATACCACAGAAATACAAAGGATTGTCAGAAACTACTATGAACAATTTTATGCCAAGAAATATGAAAACCTTGATGAAATGGACAAATTTTTAGAAAAGTATAATCTTCCAACACTGAAGGAGGAAGAAACAGAAAGCTTGAACAGACCGATAACAGTTGGGGAAATTGAAGCAGTCATCAAGAAACTCCTGGCACACAAAAGCCCAGGGCCGGACGGTTTCACAGGAGAATTTTACAAAACATTTAAGGAAGAGCTAACCCCTGTTCTTCTCAGACTATTCCAAAAAATCCAAGAGGAGGGAAGACTCCCAGACTCTTTCTATGAGGCCAGCATCACCCTGATCCCAAAACCAGATAAAGACCCTACCAAGAAAGAAAACTACAGGCCAATTTCGCTGATGAACATAGATGCTAAAATCCTCAACAAAATATTGGCAAACCGCATCCAGCAATACATTCAAAAGATTATCCACCAGGATCAAGTGGGATTCATCCCAGGCATGCAGGGATGGTTCAATATACACAAGTAATAAACGTGATACATCACATAAATAAAAGAAAGGACAAAAACCACATGATCATCTCGATAGATGCAGAAAAAGCATTCGATAAGGTACAGCACCCATTTATGATCAAAACACTCAGCAAAATGGGAATAAATGGGGCATTCCTGAACGTAATAAAGGCCATTATGAAAAACCTACATCCAACATCATACTCAACGGGCAAAAACTAAAAGCTTTCCCACTAAGATTGGGAACACGACAAGGATGTCCGCTCTCACTGCTTCTTTTCAACATCATATTGGAAGTCCTAGCCACAGCGGTCAGACAAGAAAAAGAAATAAAAGGCATCCAAGTAGGAAAGGAGGAAGTAAAGCTATCATTGTTTGCAGATGACATATAGTGTACATAGAAAACCCTGTAGACTCTACCAAAAAACTCCTCAACCTAATAAGTGAATTTGGCAAAACAGCAGGATACAAAGTCAACATTCAGAAATCAAAGGCGTTTTTGTACAGCAGCAATGCCATAGAAGAGGAAGAATTCAGGAAAAAAATACCATTCGATATAACAAGAAAAAAAATAAAGTACCTAGGAATAAAATTAACCAACGACGTAAAAGACCTGTACGCAGAAAACTATACAACTTTGAAGAAAGAAATTAAGGAAGACACAAATAAATGGAAGCATATACCATGCTCATGGATTGGAAGAATTAATATCCTCAAAATGTCCATACTACCCAAAGCAATTTATAGATTCAATGCAATCCCTATTAAGATACCAATGACATATTTCACAGAAATAGAACAGACATTTCAAAAATGTATATGGAACCATAAACGACCCCGAATAGCCTCAGCAATTTTGAGAAAGAAACACAAAGTAGGAGGGATCACAATATCGGACATCAAACTCTACTACAAAGCCACTATACTCAAAACAATCTGGTACTGGCACAAGAACAGACCCATAGACCAGTGGAACAGAATAGAAAGCCCAGAAATAAGCCCAGGTCTCTATGGGCATCTAATATTTGACAAAGGGGGCAGAAACATAAAATGGAGCAATAATAGCCTCTTCAATAAATGGTGTTGGGAGAGCTGGGCAGCTACATGCAAAAAATTGAAATTGGATCATCAGCTGACACCATACACAAAAATAAACTCAAGATGGATAAAGGACTTAAATGTAAGTCACAACACCATAAAAGTCCTAGAGGAGAACATTGGCAGGAAACTCTCAGATATCCCATGCAGCAATTTTTTTCACTGATATGTCTCCTAAAGCAAGGGATGTAAAGGAAAGAATAAACAAGTGGGACCTCATCAAAATAAGAAGCTTCTGCACGGCAAAAGAAAACATCAGCAAAATGAAAAGGGAGCCAACCATATGGGAAAATATATTCGCTAATGATACATCAGATAGAGGTTTGATCTCCAAGATATATAAAGAACTCACTCGACTCCACTCCAAGAAGACAAATGATCCAATCAAAAAATGGGCTAAGGACCTGGGCAGACACTTTTCCAAGGAGGAGATACAGAGGGCCCAGAGGCATTTGGAAGGATGCTCAGCATCACTAGCCATCAGAGAAATGCAGATCAAAACCACAATGAGGTACCACCTCACACCGGTCAGATTGGCCGTCATAAACAGATCAACAAACAACAGGTTCTGGCGAGGCTGTGGAGAAAAGGGATCCCTAATCCACTGTTAGTGGGAATGCAGACTGGTGCAGCCACTGTGGAAAGTAGTGTGGAATTTCCTCAAAAAGCTGAAAAAGGAACTGCCTTTTGATCCAGTGATTCCCCTGCTGGGACTATACCCTAAGAACACCAAAACGCCAATACAAAAGAACCTATGCACCCCAATGTTCATAGCAGCACAATTTACAATAGCCAAGTGTTGGAAGCAACCTAAATGTCCATCAGTAGATGAATGGATCAAAAAATAATGGTACATATACACAATGGAATACTACGCAGCAGAAAGAAAAAAAGAACTACTAAACTTCGCGACAGCATGGATGGAACTGGAGAGCATTATGCTAAGCGAAATAAGCCAGGGGACGAAAGACAAATACCACATGATCTCACCTATAAATGGAACCTAACCAACAATACAAAGATGCAAGGAAAATAAGACCAGCAACAGTGAAAGGAAAAGAAACCAACAGAGACAAGAGGGAAGGAGGGAGGGGGACCGGGGAAAAGGAAGGGAAGGGGAAAGTCAAGGATCATATAGCAAGGACTCATAGACAAAACCAAAGGGGAAGAGCTGAGGGAGGGAATGAGGCAGGGGGCAAGGGAAAGTGGTGGGGGGTAGTTAGAGACAAATGTATTTGAAAAAATTAATTAAAAAAATAAAGTGTTCTCAAATTGTAATGGCTTTTTTAGTTTTTGTTTTTTGTTCAAATACATTTGTCTCCACCTTCCCGCCATCACTTTCCTCTGTCCCCCCCCCACCTCCCTCCCACAATCCTTCCCTACTTTGGCTTTGTCCATGGGTCCTTTATACATGTTCCTTGACTTGACTCTTCCCTTTCCTTTTCCTGCCCAACCCTCCCTCCTTCCCTCTTGACTCTGTTGGTTTCTTTTTTCTTTCAGGGTTGCTGGTTATATTTTCCTTGCTTGTTTGTTTTGTTAGTTAGGTTCCACTTATAGGTGAGATCACATGATATTTGTCTTTTGCCCCCTGGCTTATTTCTCTTAGCATAATGCTCTCCAGTTCCATCCATGCTGTCACGAAGTTTAGTAGTTCTTTTTTTCTTTCTGCTGCGTAGTATTCCATTGTGTAAATGTACCATAGTGTTTTGATCCACTCATCTACTGACAGGCATTTAGGTTGCTTCCAGCACTTGGCTATTGTAAATTGTGCTGCTATGAACTTAATGGCTTTTTTAGGAGAGACTAATTTGGAATTCTTGTCCAGAATATTAAGTTCAGTAATTGTTTTCATTGCCATAGATAGATAGATGATTGATAGGTATATAGATCAGATTACGTGTGTGTGTGTGTGTGTGTGTGTGTGTGTGTCTGTGTGTATAAAATCTGGGTCTTGGTTTTCTGATTTATTAGTGTGAAGAAATAACTACATTTTAATGAAAATCAAGTTTGATATATTCCTTTTAAAGTAATATTGGGGGAGTTGGGTTTTCTTTTTATCTATAGCACTAATTACGTTGAACAAATAAAAAAAGCTTCCTTAGTTGCTTCCTTTATCAGAAAAAATTGATATCATGGTATATTATTTCCTCTATATTAGAGAATGGCTTTTCTAAATGTGGGAGAGTATCTTCATAGTCATTCTTTAATTGAAATTTCTGTTTAATTCATATGCCTAAGGACCGTTCTGGGATTTTTTTATTTGTTGTTTTGCATGTGTGTATACATAAAAAACATTTGTAAATATTTTTCCTTTCTCCTCTTCCTTTCTTCCCCTCCCATTATTTCACAACTATGGATAAGCCAATGTTTCTGAGATACCATCATTCTGAACATCCTAAGAAGTCAGTCAGTTCACATTAAATTGAAAGTTTTTCTGAGGCCTTCATCTTTCATATCAAATAGACAATTCTGTGATTAATTAGACAACTTAAATATAATGTAAACAAATTTAATCAATTTAAAAGCAGCCATGTCAAAATCCATATCTATATCTACAGTCATATAAATACAAGTTTATTTGCAAAATCCCTATCAACAACTTCCCTCCCCTCTCAGAGGAGAAAACTAGACAAATCCTGGTGTGTTTTAATTAGCTAAGTATGACTTAGTTAAATAGAAACTTAAAGATTCTTTCTAGTGAAACTTTTCTTTGTAAGTTGAAATCCCTGGCTACATTGACTAACAAGGTTAATGTCTAGGACTTTGCGTATGGAAACCTATTCAGATGGTTAAAGATGTTGGCAATTTAAGAAGACCTGCTGGAATAAATGGGTGAACAAACTGTTGTCATCTAAACTATTGATTTTCATGATTTTTCTTTACCCTTAACTCATTCCTTACCTATACTAGCCTCAATCTTTTAAATATTTGTATTACTAGTTTAGCAGGAGCCTGGAAAAACAATAACTTTGTAGTACTCAGAATGTTATATATTTTTTACTTTATGTAAATACTGGTGATCAGTGGTCAATACTTTAATATTAAAAAATAAAATCGATATGTAAGCTTCCATTTTTGAAAATCATTAGTAGCTTAAAACATTTTAGCTTTTAATTTCTCTGTTAGTTATTTTAAAGAGTTATAAGCAAATGCTTGGGAATGTGTTTTTTCCAATGTCCTTGGGATCTATTGCTGTGTGAACAATTTCACCCTGTAATTTCTGTTTGCAAGTTTAGCTTCAGATATTTATCTTAAGTGTTCTGCTCACTCACCACCCACCCCACTTCCCTCAGTTTTCCCTGGAATTTTGGGTTGGACCTCTGGTCACTCCATCATAACTCTTCAGCTTTCTGGATTTATCTTTAGCCTCTAAACCTTCTCAACTAGATCATCACGCCATAGAGTCTACCATCATTGGGTAAAAACTGTGGGAAAACAGTCCCTACCACCTGGCTAAGATCAGGGGTGGTAAGTAGAATAGGGAGTAAGGACAGTCCTCTACTTGGGAACCAAGTTTTAGGTATCACCAGCAAGAATTATACATGCTTTCTTTCTTAGAAATATTGTCATACATGTAGATAAGCAGTTTTCAACCTTTTTCATTTCATGGTATACAAGTTAATTACTAAAACTCTTCAGCACACCAAAAAAAAAAAAATTATAATTTTTGCTGACCTGACAAAAATAGGCATAATTTTGATTGATTTACAAAAAATAATTACCTACCCTTTTTTCTCTAAAGTGACATTTTGTAAAAACCATGTGCCTATGCTTGCATATAAGGATTTCTGGTACAAAGAATTAACCAATCACAGGTGAACTTATTGTGTGTTGTGACCAGTAAGATCCAACTCTATTATATGCCCTATATATTTATGATTAAAGACAGGGCATTCACACTGGAAGGCTATTGTTGTGTTGGCTATTGTCATTTTTAAATTTGACCATCTAAGGGAATAGAGGTCAGTGCCCCTGACTAAATAGTCACGTATTGCATGTTTTAAAAATTCCTGCTACACACCAGTTGAAATTCATTGATGTAGATTAAATTCTAGAATGTTATGATGATGGTATTTAATGCATCTGTGGTTAAATAAGTTCTAGTGGCTCACCTATATTGTGAAGTTCTTAGAAAGTTGGCATACATGTGTGTATATATATAATATTATATATCTCATGTATCTATTTATATTTCTATACACAATTTTTGTTGAACTAATCACTTATTTAACCTGAACCTTTGATTAAGAGGAACATATTCCCCAATTATGTTTGATAATAGCATTTGCCATGTTTAAACTTGAAAGAATGAAATGATGTAAAAGAGTTATATGTTCATAAATATGTTTTATTAAATCATGTCACCATCATATAAGATCTGGTCACTGATCAGAATTTTCTCCTTTTACAAATTGTCCCTAACATTTAGTTGAACAATAGCTTACTCAGAGTTCTCCCCACCAGACTATAAAAAAATTATTCAATTTTGTATGGGCAATAATTGTTTCACAAATAATTAAAGTCCTTTCAGTATTTAAAAAAACATCTTTGTATGTTAGGTGAATTTCACACATTTGTGACTAAGTAATTTGTGACATTCTGAATGTGTTGTTGATTTAAATGTTTTTATGACAATCCTGAGAATCTGAAGAATCATCTTGATATATATATATATCTCTTCAAAAATGAGATATCCATAATTAATTTGAGGAGGGGCTCTTTCTAAAGTATGCTATTAAAGCATTTAGCAACACTGAAATCAAATCTGGGCAATTTAGTTCTTGGGAACCAATTTTAGAATACATTCAAAATGCTATTTTCAACAATTAAACCCTAAAAGTTATTTCCAGCAAGAATTTATTAAGGTGTGCTTGCCAATAGATCACTGTTCTTTTTAAACATAGTTTTAACCCAGATGAGAAGTTAATTGCTACTTTAGTTTTTGAGTTCTGAGGATTAAAGACATATGACATTTATAGTCTCTTGCGCAGAGGGAAAAAAGTCATTTTGAAACAGAAAACTGCTTCATTCCATAAGCATGCCATTAATGCATGATTCAAGATGTCATAGTTTGGATGAGATAATCAAATTCCTTAGATGAATCAACTGAAAGCAGATGCTTTGTTTAGGAATGACTTAGATACATATAAATTGAAGACAGTAGATTGAGAGGGAGAAAAAAGATATGTGTAAATGTAAGGATATTACTAAAAATGCAAAATGACTAAAAACTGTCATTATGACTATTGGGCCAAGGAAAAAATTTTATGCTCATTTGTCTTTCAAGGAACTACCCCCAAATGAAAGTACAGCTCAAGCTGTACTACTAACAAGCACATGTTTGATACCGACAGATGGACATGCCATCATTTTGAGACTATGCATTTGAAACCTTTGGGAATCATCACAGAAAGAATGAATTAACATTCTTCGAAAATCCCAGTCCAAGAAAGTTTGTTCTTGATAATAATAATTCACGTTTATAAGGTGCTTTTTATTCAACTCTTAAGACTCTATATAGATCTTTAAATATGCATGGTCATACATCACTGCCATCATACATCATAGACCAAATGTTTCAATTCCTTGGACATAAAGCAACTCTTTATTTCGTATGTGAAAATACAATCTCTACACTTGCCACACAAATTCTCCACAAATAGCAGCTTCTTATTTATGTTCCTATATTGCTTATGCCCAAGGATTGTTAATGCAATCTTTTCTTAAAGCAATGTTTTAAAAATTCTTTAAAAACAAAACACCTGTGTTTTCTGGCAGGACAACAATGTGTCAGCCAAAATAGCTTTATTTAATGACTGACTGTGGTTAGCTAGCGCCCCATAATTCATTTCATAATTGGAAAAAAATGTAACATTTGCTGACATCATCTGAGTGCTGATCTGGACCCATTGAACAGGGAGTTTTCCAACAAAAATTATTTAATTTTCCACTTTATAATTTAGGAAGGATTTAAGATTGGGGCATTCATGGAGTCTAGAAATGATTTTCATTTTCAGAATTTTAGCTTAAAATTTGGACAGGAAGGAAGACTGCCTAAACATAGTTTAATTACAAAACTAAAATTTTATCTGTAAAATCTCACTACCTCTTAGACGTATTGATACCAGTCTGAGATCAAACATACTAAGCTCAGAAGAGAAAATAATGTTAGAAATTAGAAATATAATGAGTGAGGAAATAGAGTTACTATAAGTTCTATTGTGAACTTAAACAGGTTTAAGTTCTTAAACAGATATGTATTTACCTGATCCTTGCCTACCTGGATCTCCAGTTTATTTGAAAGTCTGCAGTGCAAAATATATATATAATCAATGATTACCTAAAAGTAATGCACTACCAGTTGTAGTGGTATTATTTGATATTGATACTGTACTGGGTTCAAAATTTTATACACTGTACTACAAATAAGAGTAAACAATATCTGGCCTAATATTCCTTAAGAAAACTCATCTTTATGTAAGAGAGGAGAAAGAAAAACTTATTTTTAACACTGTCATCTTAAATATTTTTGTCTCTTTTCATTTAAATACTGTCTTGGGAATTCCATTAATTCTCTATCTACTTCTCTTGAATGGACTTACCTCCAAACTCATGACTGGGTTAAACCCTTCTGTCTGTTTACCCTGTACTGGCATCTGAGCAGCTGAAATGGCTGGAAAAAAACAACACCACATTTTTCCTAGTCTCTCCTTTAAGTTCCACTGCCATGAATCTCAGATGGGCATACAACATGTCCAGAATCTTACCCACAGCCTGAGAGTTGGGGAAGAGTGTTTTCTCAAAGAAAAACTGAGGTGCTCTTATCAGAAGAAGGAAGAAATGTTGGGCAAGAAAAACAACAAATGGCCAATGTATTGGATGTGAGAGATCGTAAGAATCACCCGAACAACTGTTAAAAACAGAGATTCCTAGGCCCTACCCCATTCTATTGAATCAGAATCTCTTAGAGGAGTTGTCTAGAAATTTGCGGGGGTTTTTTTTTTTTAATCCTCACCCAAGGACATTTTTTCATTGTTTTTAGAGAGAAGAATGGAGGGAGGAAAGAAAGGGGGGAGACATCATCGATGTGAGAGAGAAAAAAACATTGATTGGTAGCCTTCCACATGTGCCCCAACCAGGGATCAAACCCAACAAACCCAGCTGCTTTTGGTGTGTGGGACAATGCTCCAACCAACAGAACCACACTGACCAAAGGTAGGAATTGGTGTTTTTTTTAATAGAATTAATGATTACTCCACATTAGCCATTGTTTCTGCTAAAATGCAATGAATTGTGTGGGATATCCTCTTTTTCCATCCATCTTAAGATGCACTTCTCTGCTAAGTTACACACCCAAATTAAAGAGACATGAACAATTGTTGACTGCATTTAGATTGTGTAGATACGCACTCTGAAATCAGCATGGTGATGATCTGCAATAGATGATACCTCTCTAAACCATCAGGAAGTTATCTACCCCTTTGACTTCTGTTGTGTAAAACCAATAATATGTTTTATTTTAAAAAGGAAGCAAAAATAAAAACAAAACAGAAAACTCTTCTAATTCAACCCTTTTTTCCTCCCAAAAGGGAAATAATAAATAAATGGCTGCACTCTGGATTTGTTAAAAGAGGAGGCATCATTCTCATGTCTTGAATTATACCCATACTCCTAATTACTAAACATGTGCTTAGGCTTCATCCCTTGAAAAGAAGCCATACTCAGCAAACTGGAAAGTCACAATGAGCACCAATGAGTTACTTGCCAGTGATATGTCAGCTCTATTGGCTGATTTTAGTAGTGATGTGGGAAGTGGTTCTCAGAATGGAGGCTTCCTGCCTCCCTTGCATGAGGGAGTGTTGGCTTCTCTGGATTCTATGTACCTTGTGGATTGGAGTTTTAAAGCCAATATTTAACAATGCTAGAGGAATTTAAGCTATAACAGTAATTTTGTAAGTCATCACTAGGGAACTCTAGTACATTGAAATGTTCAATAGTAAAAACAATAACACCATCATCAATACCAAAGACAATAAACTGAAATTTAAAATAACATTTATTGAGTATTTTCTATAAACCTACTGTTACGTTAAACATATTACATGGATGATCTCACAAATCCTTACAATTACCCTATGAGGTAGTTGATATTATCCCTATTTGATAGCCAGCACTAGGTAGTCCACCTAAGTTCACAGCTATAAAATGGCTGAGAGAAGTTTTAGAGCAGCTGTCTTCATCCATATCCTCTTAGAGACATATGGATTTACAATGCCAATGAGGATGTGTTCTGTGGTAATGTGTCCAGTTGACACAGAGAGGGATAAGATTACCAGGATCACCTTCCCTTAAGGCTCAGTCAGTGACCTTGCTTCATTAATTTTGTACTCCACTCAACTAAATGAGCTTAGCACAGACTTTGGTGTTTCAGAACACTTGGATGTGATTAAAGCCTTGCTTCTGGGTTGAAGGTTCCTGGGCTGGGAACAAACAGGCTTTAGGAGGCCATGTTTTATGTTGGCATGGGATATACAGATTTGATTCACTGAATAAAGGCAAATGAACATGCATATAGAAACCTGGAACCTTTATGTTCAATGAAAGCAAGGACCCAACTCACTCATTTATGGCTTCCACCAAGAAGTCCTCATGTATGTAATCCATGTCTCCAAGGGAAATTTTTCATTTTTTTCATAGTTCATTTCTATATTAATTTTATTTCTTTGAAAAATGATGGCAGATTGTCCAAAAACCTTTGTCGGTCTTTTTAGTAGCTTCTTGAAAAGTTACAAGTAGCCCTGCAATCTCCAAAACTGGTTTGACTCAGCTGCACAATTTGAATCCATCAAATTAGAGAAAGACTTGAACTTTCCAACACTTTATAAAACAGGTATCAACAAAAGGTAAAGGGAAAGCCTGCCTCAACAATCCTATGTGAGCCTCCCAGTTTGTTTTTTCTTAATTATTGTCAGTCCTTAAGAAATGTACATATCTGTTGCAATAAGCAGGAGTTGTGGCATGCTCTGTGAAGATGGGCCAAACCTCCTGCAGGACTGTGTGAATGGAATTCAGTATACATTGCAGATTAAAAATATTGTAAGAGCATTCCACTCTTCTCATGTGACTTTCCTTTCTTTCTTATTCAGCTGTACTCAGATCTCTGTAGGACGCAAATGAGAATCTGTGGATTCAATGAAATGTAAGAGCAGTCGAGCCTTCCACAGAGCCTTCTTTAAGGTCTTCATTTGTCTACAACGCTTGATAGATCAGTTTAGTCCAGAATTCACTGCTAGAGGAGAGATATTGACTTGCCTTATTGTGTAAACATAGAAAGCCCCAAATCAAAACCCCTGCCAGTGACCCCCAAGCCCCAAACTCTAGAAACTATGGGATTGAGACAAGAAATTGTGAGAGTCAACAATGGCACTGAAAACCATACGTTACTGACTCAGACTGATTGGAAATTAAAGCACCATCCCCAGAAGAAAATTTGCAAAGAATTCAGGGAGTGCTCGGGTGCTCTGTATTCTTGAGCTCTTCTTCTTGCCTTGGCTGCATAATTTTCAGCAAAGTCAAATAGAAAAACTGCAAACTATTTTTGTAAGCTTTGAAAAGGCTATCATCGACTAAGGTCCCATCTGAAAAGCTTGTATGAAAGTTGGATGATTTATATTGTTTTGCCTTTACCTGTGAACTGATGTGACTTTAAGGAATTCATACCACTTCTGAATGTCTCTATTTTTTAAAGTTACAAAAAGTGAGGTAATCATATTTTTCTTCTGCCTAATCCTCCAAGACAGTTATTAATCAGGCTGTGGACAATAAGGTGTTGAATTCTGAGTAAAGAAGGTTCTGATGAAATTCAGGAGAATATTTTCCCCTCACTTTGTAGTTTCTCTTTGTTAAGATCAGTGTAGTTCACTTGCACCCAACAGACAACAAAGTAGCACAGATATGTCCTGTCTTGTTTCTGGTATCCTCCTTCTCTCCAAAACATTATCAGTGATTTCACCAATAAGAAAGCAGGTTGGGAGCTTCAATTTGTCAGTTAACTTGCACTCCCTCTGCTGGTTGGACGACTCCCAGACTCTAAGATTAATCAATCAATCAATCAATGATTAACTAATTATTTTCAGCGAAAATTATGTATAATTTTGGGAGAGTGACCAACTTAGAATAAATCTGTGATACTGTATATTTTCCAGTATTGGAAAGAGTTGCCATTTTATTTAACACAAATGTGAAGGCCACGTTTATATGATAAGGTTTTATGAAGGCAGTGTTATGAAGGATTAGCAAATTTCTCAAACTCCAATTTTCCAATGGCACTAACAAATGTTGACCTAAGAAACAAATACTTACCTGGCACTAAGTATCAACCATTGTCTTTAAAACTTTGCAGGGGTAGCTCAGTGCACATGGGAGCTGTCTGCTAAAGGCAGCCAGAACATTAAATATGTTTAAACTCATAGGATCATAATAATATGAATAAAACCCTAATCAGTGACCTTTAAATGATGATAAAGAATCAATTCATTATTCTGAACACTGTTAAATAAAAGCAAAAAATCAAGTAATTAACCTGTCTTTCTTGTGTGAATTATGTTACCAAGTAACTGAAAATATATAAAAGAAGCGTTTCCTCATATAAATATTCCAGCCAATATTCCCTCTAATATCTGGGAATGAGACTTTGGCTATTTTTGTTTTTTATGTATGTAATGATAGATTTTAAAGGTGCTAAACATGGCATTGAGAACTGCTTGCATGTTAACATCTGGACTTATTGAATATTTCCAAAGCAATCAAGTTAAATATCTTACTTTAGAAGAACCTGGCTACTACCAGAGAAACCCAGAACATGTCACAGACACAGTAATGATAGGTATACTTAAAGACCATTTAAAAAATAAGAGTCCCGGGATTCTGACCCTATCATACAAAGTAAAAGGTATTTGGCCAAGGGAGATGCTTAAGTAGTGGGCTACGATAGAGAAAATCACTTAAATAACCATTAAAACACAAAGTTCTAAAAAAAGCAATCATCCCTCAACAGCCAGTGGTTCTTAACCCGGCTTGTCCATTCCAATCACTGGGCAGGAGTGCGTGTGAGTGCTTTAAGTAAGTACTGATGCCCACCCCGTCCCTTCCCAGGTCTCAAGGAATTGCAGACATCAATCAGTATTTTTAAAAGTTCCTCAGATAATCTTTACGTGCAGCCAGTGTTGAGAACCACTGTTCTCCAGGATAATTTCCAAATACATTGCAAATTCTGGGGAACAGTAGAATGATTTAGTCCTTGATCAGAAGGTCTGATTTAAATATGGCAGGCAATCAGCACGTTTTGCTCACTGGTAATTCCTTTATTTCATTTAAAAGGCATTGATTGCTTCATGGCAGGGATTGTGTGAAGTCTCCAGAGATGTTTTGCCAGACATCAGTGGCACGGAAGTGTGTGGAGACTTTTCAAAATGATACGTTACCAGACTGCAGAAGGTTTATTCCTCCTGGACAGTGTGAAACAGTGCTTTTGGGTGTCTGGGAGAGGGTTTTACATAAGGTCATTTAGGGAAAATGAGCTAGAAAAGTTTCTTCTCTTCTCCTTCATTTTTATTTTTAGAAATGTGTTGGTGGTACCTGGACTGATCAAGGAATAGTGATAGTTACATGAATAACCCAGAATTATGTTTCCCCTAGTAACAACCTCAGGTTCTTTTGATATGGTGGGTATTTTGCTATGTTGGAGGCATTTGGATTGCTCAGTATATCCAATCTGAAACAAAGGTGGTGTGTGGAGTGGATTTGCCTTCTGAACACTATGGAATTTTAGTAAAAAAAAACAGTCTATGTGGCTCGTTCTAATTTATCAAGAGTAGCCAGGCTGCTGCTGATCTAGCAATCTACTTCAGTCTTCAATGTAAACATTTTAATTACTATTCCAAACATTTGGCTTTCATTAAAAGTTAAGAAAAAATTAAAACTTTTTTTTTTGGTAAAAGAGCATTACTCTCACTCACACACAGAATTTAGATTTAAAACAAAAATCTATAAATAAAAGAAGAGAAACAAGAAGGATAAGAACAAGAATGGGAGAGGGGAAGAGAGGAAGAGAGAAAAGGATGGAAGAAGGAAGGAAGCAAGCAAGGAAGAGACACAATGAAAAGAAAATAAATGTCATTTTATCTTATACCATTCACAAAAATTAACCCAAAATGGATTAAAGACTTAAACATATGACCTGATACCATAAAACTCCTAGGAGAAAACAAAGGGAAGAAGAAATTGGTCTTGGCAATAATATTTTGGCTATGACACTAAAAATACAAGGAACAAAAGCAACAATCAACAAGAAGGACTACATCAAATAATATGTTTCTGCACAGGAAAAGAAACAATCAACAAAATGAAAAAGCATCCTATGAAATGGGAGAAAATATTTGCAAACTACGTACTGGATGACGGGTTAATATCCAAAATACATTAAAAAACTCATACAACTCTATAACTAAAAACACCAAAAACTTTAATTAAAAAATAGATAGAGGACCTGAATAGATAATTTTACAAAGAAGATATCTAAATGGCCAACAGGCACATGAAGAGGTGATCAACATCACTAATCATCTGGGAAATATAAATCAAAATCACTGTGAAATATCACCTCACACCTGTTAGAATGACTGTAATAAAAAAGACAAGAGATAACAAGTGTTGGAGATGATGTGGAGAAAAGGAAACCTTTGTACACTGTTAGTGAGAATTAAAATTGGTACAACCACTATGGAAAACAGTATGGAGGTCCCTCAACAAATAAAAATAGAACTACCATAAATACTATGTGATCCAGCAATCCAACTTCTGAGTATATATCCAAAGGAAATAACAAGGTATCAAGATCAGGATATTGAAAAGATATCTACATTCCATGTTTATTGCAGCATTATCCACAATGGCCAAAGTATATATGTCAATGGATGAATGGATAAAGAAGATGTGATATATACATGCACGATGGAAAATTATTTAGCTATAGAAAGAAGGAAATCCTGCCATTAGTAACAACACAGATGAACCTTGTGGGCATTATGCTTAGCGATATTAACCAGTCAGAGAAAGACAAATATTGCATGGTATCACTCATATGTGGAATCTAAAATAGCCAAATTCCTAGAACCAGAGAGTAGAATGGTAGTTAGCAGGGGCCTGGAGGCCAGGGGTGGGGGGAATTGGGGATACGTTAAAAGGTACAAACTTGCAACTATAAGATTAAGAAATTCTGAAGATCTAATGCACGGCATAGTGATTATAAACAAAAACACTTGTATTATATATCTCAAATTGCTAACAAACTAGATAGTAAATGTTCTCACCACAAAAAAGGATTATATGATGCTGTTAGCTAAAGCTACATTGGCAATCATACTGCAATATATAAAGTATCAAATCAACAGGCTGTACACCTGAAGTTACACAGTGTTATACATAAATTATATTTCAAAAAGTAAATAGATTTTTTTAAAACCCCAGCAACTCAATAAACCAAACCTGAAGGCAAAGTTTAGATCCTAAGAACATGAGTAGAAAAGAGGAAACCTTGACTTGCTTCTGAAATTCGGAAATATCCTTCTGGCAAACAATTTTAAAACCTATGATGCATGATGACGTTTAAAAATGTTTTGGAGATGTATTTTCTTGCCTATTTTCAAGAAGATTGATGGTAGTATATAAGGCATGCTATGGTGCAAAACAATGTAATTAGCATGGAAGACAGGTCCTAGGCTATCTGATAGAATTTAAAGGAAAAGGATGTTACCAAGAATTTGGGATGAGATGCTTACTTATCTGGGCAATGGGTTAGCCTTTAATTTTTTTTTGAAAGTTAAGGCATAAAAGGAAACATTTTTTAATAGTTTCCTTCCTCTGTTCCTTCCTTCCCTTTTCTTAACAAAAAAACAAACAAACAAAAAACAAAAAGGGAGAGCATATAAAGTTGTCTTATAGATAAAGTTGTTATAGGATAAGATTTACAATGAGTTGCAAATGTAGATATCTTCAATAATGGGCTTCTTTTTAATTTTTAACATTACTGTATCATCATAACAACCTTCACAGGAAGGTTTGCTTTGGCAGGATGTACATAGGAGTGTATTCCTCAACACTATTGCATAACACAAACTACAGCTTTATTTATCTTCCTATGCCAGGAGTATTACTTGCAGTTGACATGTGTTTCTTGTTCTCACATGCAACTCTATGTTATATAGTTAGTTTTAGTTGTAAGACTAACTTTATATTCTAGTAAGTAGTAAAGTACCAAGACCATTTTTGTTCTTCATAGAACAAAAAATGGGAGCAAAACAAGTTGGAGAGGCAGTTGGGGGGAGGGCATTGGAAGAAGGTGGCAAAAACATTGGATGTTACCTGAGTGATATGGGAAGCCATTGGAGGGTGTGAAATAGAGGGGTGATATAAACTGCCTTCTATTTTAAAGCCGCACCTTTATTCTGGGTTAAGGATAGACTGTAGGAGGCAAGGACAGAAGCAGGAAGATTAGTAAGGGGAAGCTCGGATTAGTCCAGGAGAGAGATGACGTAACTTAGACCAGGATGACACTGGTGGAGGTGGAGAGCTATATTTTAAATGTAGAGGCAACAAGATTTGGTGATGAATAGAATGTTCCAGAGAAAGAGAGGAAAGAGTCGAGAGTATAAAGTTGTGGCTTTGGAACAACCAAAATGTTAGTTAACTGAATGAGGGAGATTGCTAGAAGAGCAGGTTTTAGGAGACAAATTTGGGTTTCTTTTTGGATGTGTAAAGTCTGAGAAGCCTTTTAACTTTCAAATGAAGAAGTCAGCATTTGGTGGAGGACAGAATAAACTCTTTAGGGAGTGTGGAGTTCAGCAGAAAGGCTGGAGTAAGAGAGAAGAATTTGGATTAGAATCAAATAGCGTGGCATATTATGTTTCTGTAGAATATTGGCAAAGATAGTGCTTATAAAAGTGTGACTTTTACATTATGATCTTTTGAGTTGGCTCTGAAGCTTATTACATTTTAGCTGTTTTAGTTTAATTTCAATACCTATTTATTATTATTTACTATAAGTTATCTATGTTTTATGTATCTCCAGATCAACTCTGTCCTCAGTTTTTAGCCTGGAGAAACACTCAATATATAAATGAGGATTGCATGAATAGTATGTCTTTGTGTTATATTTAAAATGTAATCTAAAATTTCCTCTATATTGTTTGGTATGATTGTGAATATCTTGTCTTAAATTTCCCCTTAAGAAGTTAATTTCTCACATTATATAAAAGGTATTGGGAAAATACAATATAGGACTCAAGCAATTAATCAGTGAGGAAGCCTCAGACTAGAGTCTGTAATGAACACCCTTCCCACCCTGATCCGGACACCAGTCATGGCCTAATGCAGGACTGAGGTCCTGGTAGTGCCTTGGATGAAAATAGGTCTAAAAATTCTAGCCAAGTTAGCCCAAGATCAACCATGGTAATACTCAAGAGTCCAATACTATTACATATCTGGGAATACATGTTAGCAGGTGATGACTTTAGGAGTTCCAGACGAAGTGGCAATCAAAATAGCAAGTAAAGTATCCATATAATTTGACTGATCAGACCAGGTAGGGTTTGGAATGGTTCTTTCCTGTGTTCTGGAATGAAGAAGACTTAGGGTTTCATTGATTTTCTCAGGTCACTTCAAGATGGAACAGACTTCTTCTGAGAGACACTAGGAACTGGAGGTAAAATGTTACTTGCTTAGACGTTTTTTTGGTATTTTGTATCTGACACCTCTCAATCTAATAAAGTCAGAAGGAGGCTTACAACCAATATGGAGATGTAGGTATATATGCTTTGCTTCCTCACACAACCAAAAGAAGGATAAAAAATAATTTAAAAACAAAAAACAACCAGAACTTCCAGAAAATCAAACTGTATGGAAGTCTGACAACAAAGGAGTTAAAGAAGAAACATTCATCCAGGCTGGTAGGAGGGGCAGAGACTGGCAGCTGGGGCAGAGAAGAGGTGTGGCAAGGTGGCACTGGCAAACCAGATTGGTTTCGCTCCCCCATTGTTCCTCCTGGTTTTTCTGCACTTGATTGTGAGACTGCCTGGTCCCAGGAAAATAAAGCCTCAAAACCTCTGCCTGTAAAAATCTGTGGGGGTTGTGACAGTGGGAGAAACTCCCAGCTTCACAGAAGAGTCCATTGGTGGGGCCAACAGGATCCTAGAATACACACAAGCCCACCCACCCAGGAATCAGCACCAAGGCAGCACCCGAAGGGGCACAATTTCCTTGTGGGAAGCTGGGGAAGTGACTGAAAGTGGGGCCAGCGCTTAGCAAACGTCACTGTTCCCTCCTTCACATACAGCACCACAACTAGCAAAGTGGGTTGCCCCGCCCTGGCAAATACCTAACCTCCACCTCTTACAATGTAACAGGTGCACTGAGACAAAGAAATATGGCCCAAATGAAAGAACAGATGAACAGATCAAAACTCCAGAAAAAGAACTAAGCCACAAGGAGAGAGCCAACCTATCAGATGCAGAATTCAAAACACTGGTAATCAGGGTGCTCACAGAAATGACTGAGTACAGACAAAAAAATAAAGGAAGATGTGAAGATTATACAAAGTGAAATGAAAAATATAGAGGGAACCAACAGTGAAGGGAAGGAAACTGGGATACAAATCAATGCTTTGGAACAAAAAGAAGAAATAAACATTCAACCACAACAGAATGAAGAAACAAGAATTTTAAAAAAATAAGGAGAGGCTTAGGAACCTCTGGGACAACTTTAAGCATTCCAACATCCTAATCATAGGGGTGCCAGAAGGAGAGGAGGAAGAGCAAGAAATTGAAAACTTATCTGAAAAAATAATGAAGGAGAACTTCCCCAATCTGGCCAAGGAAATAGACTTCCAGGAGATCCAGGAAGCTCAGAGAGTCCCAAAAAGTTGGATCTAAAGAGGGACCAAGATAAATCATAATTAAATTACCCAGGATTAAAGATAAGGAGAGAATCTTAAAAGCAGCAAGAGAAAAGGAGACTTACAAAGTCTCCTAGTTACAAAGGCATTCTCATAAGACCAAATGTTAGCTGATTTCTCAAAAGAAACCTTACAGGCAAGAAGGGGCTGTAAAGAAGCATTCAAAGTCATGAAAAGCAAGGACCTACATCCAAGATTACTCTATCCAGCAAAGCTATCATTTAGAATGGAAGGGCCAATAAAGCTCTTCCCAGATAAGGCAAAGTTAAAGGAGTTCATCAACACCAAGACCTTATATGAAATGTTAAAGGGACTTATCTAAGAAAAAGATCAAAACTATGAACAGTAAAATGACAACAAACTCACAACTATCAACAACTGAATCTAAAAAAACAAAAACAAACTAAGCAAACAACTAGAACAGGAACAGAATCACAGAAATGGAGATCACACGGAGGGATATCAGCGGTGAAGGGGAGGGTAGAGAATGGGGGAAAAGGTACAGGGAATAAGAAGCATAATTGGTAGATACAAAATAGCTTGGGGGAGGGGGGGACTAAGAATAGTATAGGAAATGGAGAAGCCAAAGAACTTACATGTATGACCCATGGACATGAACTAAGGGGGCGGGACCACTGGAGGGAGTGGAAGTACCGGGTAAAGGGGGATAAAGGGAAGAAAAAAATGGGGCAACTATAATAGCATAATCAATAAAATATACTTAAAAACATTAAACAAATAAAGTCAGAAGATGAAACATAAAGGAAAATAGAAAGGTGGTAACTTTACCACTCGGATTCTGGTCTTCTGTGCACTATTCCACTCAGTAATGGTTTATTGAATACCTACTCTATACTGGGGGCTGTGATTTATGAATTGGATTGTTACTATTCTTGTTAAGTGCAGTATGTAAATTTATTGAAAATTAGAAAATAATTCTTAATTGTTACAATCAAGAATTCAAAGCAGCCAACACAAACAATAAAATCTTAGTAAAATTTCACAGTAAGAAAATTTTTCACAGTGAAGTAAAACTGTTCACTAAAATAGGATATTAAAAGACAATTAAGTTAGAAAAAGTTTTGTTCTCATAGATGACAAACAAATAGATCTTTATAGGGAAATATCCTTATGCACTGTGATTAAAAAAACTGTAAAAATAGAAAAATGGATAAAAATTAAATTACTCTAATAAAAATATATGTGGCTGATAAACAGGAAAAAACCTTGAATGTTATTAATAATAAAAAATGTTTACAACTACAAATGACAACAAAATACTTTTTTTCCTGTTAACATTTTAGAACTGGGTTTTGAAGTTTGCATGGTGTTTTATCTATCAATCTACCATCAAGTGAGTTGAACAGGAATTAATCAAGTGAACAAGAGGGTGAGGATCTGAGAGGATCTGACTGTAGAGGTTTGAAGTAGTACTTTGTGTTCAGAGACATGTGAAAATTTCAGCACTGCTAAAGTTTACAATGCAAAAGGGAGGATAAGAGTGCAGAGTGAGGTAAGGTAAGTAGGAAGGGTAGATAATGGTGAAGACCTTTGACTACATCCAGAGGATGATCAGGAATGAGTGCAAGACTTTCTACTAGGGAAATTCTACCTGGATTAAAGTTTTAGGAAGAATACTTTGACCCTGAAGGGCAGGGTGAGGCTGAAGACAGGCTGACTACTCAAACACTATACGTGGTCCAGTGAGATGGGGGAGCTTGAACCTAGTCAAGGAAGAAGGGCTGGGGAGGAAGGTGAAAGAGCAATGGGCAGGTTCTGTAGCACCCTCCCTGAGTTTATAGGTTTAGCTTGTGATACACCCTTACACTCAACGGAAAATGCCACCAAAGACAGACACATTTAGCCTCTTTTCAATTTTAACATAGGTTCACCTTCAAAGTTGAAATGCTTCCTTTCTGTTTCCACTGGCAGCACTGTAGGGTCGGGGACAGGAGGTTGTTGTTATTCCAGAGATGGGTGTAGCTTGTGGTCAGTAAAATTTGTGAGCTTCTTTCTGCTTGTCACTGTGGTTAGCTGGTCCTCACCCTGGCTGGAGGTATCTGATAACGTAAGGATTTAGACCTAAGTTGTAGGTATCTCCTATCTTACAGCTCTTGCCCAGATCCTACAGAAGTTTCCTGGAACCCTAAGCTCTACCACTATATTCTAATCAGCTCTACTCGAAATGGCAATCAGGGAGAGACTTGGACTCTGCAGAGAAAAGAACCCTATAGATCTCAAGAAAGACTGAGAGGGTCTTCAAATTCTCATTTGGAATTTTTTTTTTTTTTTTTTTTTTGCTTTTCCATGAGCATAATACATCTGGTAATTGCCCTCCTAATTCATTCTGCATAGAATGGGGGTAACAAACATAGTTTACAGCTAATGTTCTTCCATCATTTCATTTTTTATTTTAAGAAAAAATATTGCATTCAATTTCACAAGTAGATCATAAATGTACAATTTCACTTTTAAATTTCACTCTAGGAAAATTTTATGACTAACAATTTTTAAATTACAGAGAATAATTAGTGGATCTAACTATAGTCAGGTTAGTGGATCTATATAAAATATTCAGAAATGACTGAGATATTTTATGTTGGGATTAAGCTGAGTCCCTTGGAGCTAGTAAGAGAGCATATGAGTAGTCATTTGGCAAAAACTAAAAGCAAATATTGACATAAAGTAAAAGCAGTTCTTTGCTGGGTGGCAGGGAATGAATGGAAAAGCCCATAGATGTAAGGATGGGCATTCCAGAGGGGAACATTTACAGAACACAGACCCGAAGGGGAATACATGTTCTCTCTATATTTTATAGATAAGAAATATGAGATCCAAAGCAGTTAACTGTGTTGGCAAGATCACACAGCTAGTCAGCAGCAGAGCCTAGATGAAAACTTACCTCTCTTGACTCGAAGTCCATTACTTTCTCCAGTACCCCATGTTACCCTGTGACTAATTATGGAGTTGGAAATTTCAGTGACTATGGATCCATGCAGATAAAGGCACCAGAATAAGAAATGGTAAGATTATATGAGAAAATAACAAAAACAGAGCTGCAAAGCTAAAATAATAGGTCTGATTAATCTTTTCAGGTTGGAAGAAACAATAGCTGTCCCTCTCCATGCTGGGAGAGAGGAGATAGAGGGGGGGATGTTAATTGGGAGAAGGGTGCTTTGGGTTTTTTTTGGCGTTTAGCACAGGAAATGAGGTAAGAATCCAACTTGAAGAAAAACCTTCTCTCTCTCTCTCTCTCTCTCTCTCTCTCTCACACACACACACACACACACACACACACAAATGGCAAAGGATGAAAAGGTCCAATTAAGGAGCTTATGACAGAAGACTAGCACATTGTTAAACAATTATATTGCCCTTCTAATTCCTAGGAAGAGGGTAGAGACCTGCTAAAACTGTACAACAGACAAGGCACTACAAGAAATCCAGGTAACAGCCAACAGAACTGGTCATAAAAAGATTAGAAGCACTTGAAGTTGACCAAACAGAAGGAGCAGATAACACACACCTGCAGGTTCTAAAAGGGTACAGCCCAGACAGCATCAAGTAGAAAGCTGAGTAAGAATCTGACTCACTCAGATGTCAACTCTCTAGGATATTTTTGTGAAACAATTTTCTAAACAAAGTTGGTCTGAACAACTGGTACTCAGTTTTGGACAGTCTTCTGAAACTGAGTCACAGACTTTCTCAACAGGTGTGAGAAAGAGCACTCCAGGGACCCGCGATTCATAAGACTTAAGTGTATTGTTCTAACAAAAGAGAAAATAAAAATACAGATTTGAACCTCTCCTATAACCAGGCACTCTGCTAGAGTTCAGATTCTAAGATCCTGGTAGTTTAGTTGATATTATCCTTATTGTATAAACTTCAGAAAAGTTGATTAATTTGGATGAGGCCATTTCACTAATAAATGACAGAGCAGGGATTAGACAGAGCTGGTTGTGTCTGATGCCCGCCCATTTCTCATACACCACATAGTAGATTGATGGAAAGAATTATAACTTCTCATTTTCTTCTCTGTCAGGGCTGGACCCAAGAGAGCTGAAGAAAATACTCAGGGGGGCAGGCCAGTTCATCCGGAGTTGGTTAATGTGTGCTTGACCCTACAAGAAATGATAAGCTACCAAATTTCCCAAGTTGTTTTTAGGAGGACTCAGAAAGAGGTTGCCTGCTTCTGGACCTGAAACACTGTAGAGATAGCAATGGTTCCCCTTTAATCACAGGATAAAATTTGGCACCCAAACTCTAACTTCTGGCACTCAAGACCTTCACCAGTGTGCCTCCAATCTATCAATTCTGCTTAAATGATTTTATTGTGAACTATGTCAAATACAGAGAAAAGTACATAAAACATGTATGTATAGTTTAAGAAATGATAATTTATAAGAGTAGCTCCTGTAATCTAGGCATAATGATCACTCCTTTCCTCCTATTACCATATTTGATCTTTTCAAAAACTTAAGGTAACCTTATTTTATGAAAGAGAAAGTTGACTCTGAGGGTGGGGGAGGTATAGGGGAGTTTAAATAACTTGCTCAAAGTCATAGAGCCACACAGCTAGTACTTCCTATTTGGCAAAACATGTCATCACATGTTTTAGGCATGCCATCATCTTTTCCTTGCTCCATTACTATCATCATCAGATGCAGCCTTGGTCAGAAAAGCTATTCATCTCAGTTATCCTGATCCCAGGTGAGGAAAATGGTCATGGGGAAGCAATGGTAGAAAGCCAAGAGTTATGCTTAAGGGTGGGGATTTTCTTTCTGTTGCTTCTTGCATAGCTGGGAACCACATATTGTTTGGTCGCTGATAGGGGTGACAGATAAGCTGCCAGGATTAGTATGTTCGAAGCATCTCCAAATGGAACAAATTAATTATGCACTGTTGATGTGAAATCCATATTTAACTGCGTGCCCTGTGTTTTATTTGTTAAATCTGGCAATCATAGCCTCTGAAGAGAAAGGCTTCCTATTGCTTCCCATTTTTGAAGTAAAAAAAAAAATGAAAATAGATAAAGCAAACACAGAGCCAGAGGCAAGAGAGTCCATGATCTCAGTATATAAAGCAAAACTCTCCCCTCTCTCTGCTCTCCCTCAGGCTCTTGTACTTGGGGCATCACAGTTGAGGCAGGTACTTTAGGGAAAAGATCTGTGTGAAATGGAAATTGGACTTCTAACTGTGTGAGCTTGAGCTCTACGTTTAATTTCATTGAACCTAGTTTTCTCATTTGCAAAATTAAAACACTGGATAGGATAACCTCTGAGACCCTTTCAGTTCTAAAAATATTCTTTTCATTAAGGAAGTGAAAGAAAATCATAATTTGGTGAATATATATTGAGTGTCAAGTATTGTATAAGGTACTTTAATATGTTACCTTATTTCTCAAAATAACTTAGAGAAGCAAATTGTATTATCCTTGTAATCAATACATAGCTGTTTCTTGGTGGTAACCTTCATTTTCCCCTACACCTACTTTGAAAAAAGCCTAAGTACTTAGATGCTTCACAGAAATGGATTACATTGCAGAACACATTAATGAGAAATGGATAGCTAACTCATTTGGTGGAGTGAGAATTACCATTACCATGCCAGATTTTTTTCTTAATTCCAATCTGGAGGCAGCTACTATTTTTCTTCTCAATTCTCAAGTTCCTTTTCTTTCAAACCCTTATCAATCATATTGTCCCCAGTCTGCTTTTTCAATGGGGTTAGAAACATACATAAGATAGAATTCAGGGCAATTTAAAAGTGTGAACAGGCTGTTTGAATTGGTCAAGTGTCAACAACTATCTTTCTAGCACTGAACAACTGATGATAAAAAGCTTCTATCTTCAGCTTCTGGCTGAGTATAATTTCTGACTGACTTTAACTAGAGGGAAGCTCTTTAAATTTCATTGAAAAATGGGGAAATTCAGTTAAGAGGGAAAAACTGTGTATTTTACCAAATAGAAAATGTACACACTAACCTTGTATTCTGCAATGTATCTCCATGTTGTGCTGTAATCCTGTGTTAGAGGCTAAGTCCAGGAGCACAAAATCGTGCGATAGGAAGCTTTCTGAATCTGGCTTCTTTCACCTAGCACAATGCTCTTGGGATTCACCTATGCTGTTGCACATATCAGTACTTTGTTACTGAGTAGTATTCTAATGCATGGATGTACCATTTGTTTATCTATCCACCAGCTGTTGAACAGTTGGGTTGTTTCCAGATTTTGGTGACTAAGAATAAAGCTGTTATAAACATTTGCATATAGGTTTTTGTGTGAAGGTATGCTTTTTATTTCTCTTGGGTAAATTCCTAGAAGTGAAACTGGTACATTTTAGCTAAGTGTATGTTTAAATTTAATGTTTAAGTGCTAAACTCTTACAAATGTGGTTGTGACATTTTATATTCCTACCGGCAATGTTTTGGATTGGCCAAAAAGTTCATTTAATTTTTTTCTGTACAATGGCTCTAGTAGTGCTTAGTTTTCTTTAATTTTCTTCAAAACAATTTTGTTAGATTGTACTGTGGCAGCTGCCATATCAGCATGCATTAAAAAAAAACCACAGCAAAATTGGTGAATTTTTGTGCAGCCATTTTAATATTGAAGATGAAAGAAAAAACAATATTTTTGGCATATTATGCTTTATTATTTTAAGAACACACACACACACACACAGATTTGTGCAGTAAATGGAGAAGGTGCTATGACTGATCAAATGCGTCAAAAGTGGTTTGTGAAGTTTCTTGGTACCATTGATATTTTGTCCAAATAATTCTTTGCGCTGGGGCTACCTTAGGCATTGGAAGATGTTCCGCAGCATCTACCTCTACCCACTAGAAGCCAATAGTGGGAGATAGCCAACATACTCAAAATATCTGAATCAGTAGTTATTGGTGAAAATGAAAACTGTATCTTTTATTTCACAGGAAAAAACTAAACGGGCTTTTTGGCCAACCCAATATGAAAATTTCAAGTACTCCACATCTTCAACACTTGGTATTTAAAAATTTTAGCCACTCTGATGGGTATGTAACAGCATCATATCTTGGTTTCAATCTGACCTTCTCCATTAACTACTGGCATTGAGCATTTTTTCATGTGTGTATTTGACACACATATTTTTAAAGAAAAAGCACTTATGCTTAATTTTTAGGCCATTTTGAGTTAATGTTTGCATGTGGTGGCAAAGACCAAGGTTGATGAATTTTGCATATGAATATCCATTTTTCCAGTATCATTTATTGAAAATACTATTTTCCCCATTGACTAACCTTGGTGTGTTTATCAAAAATTAGTCAGGTATATATGTGTGGCTCTATATCTGAGTATCTTCTATTTTTATCATTATGTAAATACTACACAACCTTAATAACTGCAGCTTTACACAGTTTTGAAATCAGATGGTAGATGACCTCCAACTTTCAGTGCCTTCTTTATAGAGCGGTAAAATTTGGAAATCCTGGGAGGGGATATTTCTTTTTCTCACGTAAGTACTCTAAGCTCTTGTACACATCTGTGAAGCATCTCTTTGCTTCCTATAGCACTTTACATCAGTTGCTACTAAGCTTTAAGTATTCCAAGCATTTGTTATGTTACTACTTTCATGTTCTCTTGTGAATGAACCCCTTAAGTGATCCCTTCATGTCCACGATTTGTGTAACTTGTCATGCAGGTCATTAACACAAGGTCTCCAGCACCATGGGAGGCAAGTGGGCAGCATTACTGAACAGCTGCCATGGTTTCCTGATGTTTGGGAGCCTGACTCCTCACTTCAGAGGCTTTGAAAACAGGTTGTGCAGGTCGCACTTAAAATGGCAAAGAACTCACTTTTAAGTCTTGGGAATTCCGGAGAAAGTAGAATCACTTTCACTAATTCAGTCCATGGAAATGAGGAATCAAAAACATTAGTCATGCAAACTATTGTTACAAATCAAGGGGATTTATGCTGAAGACAGAGGACTAGCCATGTCTTTTGAATACAGGGACCCTCCCTGTATCACCAAAAGGATTTTGGACAGAAACATTTCATTTGCTAGAGTATTTTTACAGAGGAAGTAGTGTGTATCATAGCACACTTAACATTCTATATTTATTTCCCTATCTGAAATTTTCTCTCTCCAAACTAGTGAAGGATTTGATAAATGAGTTTAATGGTGACAACTGTCTTTGCATAACAGCAGCTCATTTGTTTAGCAATATTATTGAAGAAATATAACAAAGTACCAGTTTAAAACTAAACATTTTTTCTAATATAAAAATGTATACTTTCTTGTCTTCATAATGGAATACACTGAACAAGTTTAATCTTACTTGGTAACTCAGGGACTATTAAGGATGTAGTATTGTTTGCCCCTGTAAAAAATGGTTGTAAATTATTGTACATTTTACTTCCTGTGTTCACTTAATAGCTTCTTCTCCCCTCCTATTAGCATGCCTTTTTGCATGAGATAATGAGATTATTGACCCACTATATTAGAAATGAGATAATTCAAGTTTCCTGGAATTGTGGGAAAAGTAAGATATGAGTTCTGTGTAGGGCCCAAGGGCTTCTTCTGTGAGTTTGTGATGTCTTTCATTAAACTTTCTGACATCTTTTGTCTCCTCAGTGACTCAGACATTCTTGGCTTTGCAATAAATAGTTACAATTTCTGGAAATAACCAATTGTGTATGCATGCATGTCGGGGAAGGGGTCTGGTGTGGTGTCTGTGTGCTATATATGTGAGAGGTAAATACATAGATATATACATATAATGTGTATTTTATGTTCCTCAAGAGCATATCAATGTACCTGTGTCTAGTATGAACTAAGCCCCCAATAAACTTTTGTTGAATAAGTGAAAAAATATATAGACTTTGGATTTATTGATAGGTAATAGCTATAGCAACTTCAATAACTTTTTAATTCCTGCTGCAATGTGGGAAGTGGGTTATGACCACCCTGGAATGATGCCTCAATTTCTTTTCGAAGAGTTGGCTATTCTAATAGCATTGTTATGACTACCAGCCACACTTGGGACTAAACTTCCAGGCAACCAGCTTTGTGTCGAAGGGCTTTTAACTCTTGCACATGCCCCCACCCAGCTTAAAACTCCTCTCTAGGGACTGTGGCCACCTTCAGCCTAACTTTCCTCAAAAACTAAAAAGCATGTTGGCCACTTTCCAGTTAATACAATAAAACGCTCTCGAGAATATTGATTTCAAAAGGCAGTTGCAACAGTAAGATTTTCACATTATTAGTTGAAGAGGAATGCATTCTTTAATTGCTAATGCTATTGAGAGTCAAGAAAATAAAGCAGAATTTAATGGTTTAGAATCAATTAACTATATTTCCCTACTAGAATCAACCAGCAAAATACAGTTGACCTGAAAGTGGAAAAAGGGTTATTGGGCCCAACATCCCGCATATTTCATCTGAGATAAATTAAAAAATTAGGACTAATAAAACTGTCCATGAAGTAAGATATTTGACAAAATCTTGCTTACAAATTGTTTCTATTAACTTTTAAAAATATCCTTTTTAATGATGTTTAAATTCTTTATCCATGAAGAATGTTATTTCTAATGGTATTTGCAGTATTCCTCTTTTTAATTATTAAATTAGCTTTGAATTCACATCCTCTTCTAAATAATACTAATGTACCTTGATACTTATAGTACTTTAGACTAGATCTCCAAATTGCTTGAAGTTGACTTTAATTTTGAATCAACTTACTTTACTTACACTGACAAGTCATATCAACAGCAAATGAATGCTTAGATCATATTGTAATCCCTGATATCAAGATTACAGGTAGGAGAACAAAAAAGAATACAGAGTATCACAAAAAACTCCATGGCAAAACCTCTGACAACCCATCATGAACTCAGGGCATCTGATCTAGCATTCTGCAGCCTAACTCTGCATGCCCTTTTGATCCAGATAATCCTGAGGTTATAATATGTGCTGGAGCTAAATTCAAGATTAAGTGCCCACCCTGTCATTTGGACAGATATGATGAAGGGTTAACTTTATGATATGGAAATATTAACATGAATCTTCATAGACGTGTGACAGACTTTCTTGCTGCAGAGGCTAGACTTTCTTTTAGTCTGGGCATTGTGCAGCTGACCAATGCTGTATTCATGCAGCATTCATTTTGTAGGGAGAGGTACTGTTACCAGAGAAGGATGTCATGAGGAAGCTAATGGAGCTTAAACCATTTATGTTATTAAAACTTTTTTCCTTCAAGAAGGCCCACTATTATGCAAGCATCTGGCTCACAACACCTGGCTTTGCTCAGCTGTTACTAATGGAGATTCTACCTGTGGATGATGTGATGGAGACAGGTGAGTAGAGGCCTTTTCTACCCTGCACACATCTAAGCATTATCCTTTTGTTTCCTCTGCTTATCCAAGTTGGTTTTGTCTCTAATTCTATGTGTTGCCTCATAGTTGGCATGATGTGTTTGTCCAAAAAACACTTTCCTAGTCTGAGTTTCCCTATGTCAGGCTGGTTTATCCACCTCTCCTATTTCAGGAAAAGCCATGAATCCCTCCTTCAATAATGCACTAGCCCGCAACCGCTCGGCACTCTGCACACATCTGGTCAGGTACAGGTAGGTAATAGTCAGCCTCGCTTGGGGTTTGTTTGATGGGCTGTTAAATACGCATATCTGAAAATTTCAAGTGCTTCTCTTCAAGCATTATCAAGTGTGTTGTTCGAAACATTTGGGTGTTTGAGTGTCATAGAATCTCTAATACTACAGGATTTCTGGGGTTAAACTGGGAAGACAAAAATTTGAAGTTAAGGCAAATTATTTTGTTATTACAGAAAGTCAGCATTATAAAAAAGTGAAAGTGAATACATTTTTTCTTGGACTTGTGAACACAACTTTCTTTGATGATATAAAAGAGCTGGGGTGGGGTGTACTGATAGCTGTGCAAATATTTGAAAATGTATCACCTTGTCTGAATTAAGGGAATTTTAATACTGTCAGGTTGGGTGTGCGGATGCTGGTAAGATCAGTTTGTGATCATAGTGTTGTGATGCTGCTGGCAGTTTACAAACACACTCTCCTACCTGCCTGATGGCCAGTTTCTGGGTGGAGAAAAGGACTTGCTTCCATGTTTGGGCCCAGCACTCCCACTGCTGGCTTTTCAAGTGCAGCTGAATGGAACACACTGTGGGAAAACCACTATCCCATGCTAATTTTCAGAGCCATTAGAAATGAATGGAGTCCCTCTCCCTGCTCAGCAGGCTGGACAACAACTTTCTTCTCACCAAGGCTATCAGTTAAGGCCAACCACTTCCAAACATAGCCCTTAGGTTATATACTATAGGAAGTTTCTGGAAAGTTCTCAATATGCTTTCTAGTTAGAGAGTCTGATTCTGCTGTCCCTTCTTAGACATAATGCTCCTTGACTTCAGTGGATGTCCTGAATGAGGCAGGACTCTGGGATTTGCTTTTAAAGAAGTTTAACATCTTAAATTGAATAGCTCTTTTTCTTTCCAGGCTCCTATGAAAATGAGATGGGGCAATAAGTAATTATTAAAATAAATAACCTTATACAAGGAAGAATGATTTTTTCTTTGTCTGCTTATTTAAAACTCTTCTGGAGCCTACATGGAACATCCCAATGCTCTTCTCTAAGAAAGGTTAAGAATTAAGTTTCCTACCCTTTCCATCTGTTCTTCTTAAAGATGTTCTCAGGCTTTTTTCCTGCCACTTTGCCTAGGATCATGACAGGGGCACACAGATGAAGACTGATTTCAAAATAAGCATGTCAGTGCAAAGAAGTGAATAAAGAAAAGAGAATGGTGGCCTAAAAGAATATGGAGGTTTACAGAATTGATGTACCTCCTGTAAAAATCTTAACTGCTCAGAGAGTCTCAGTTTCATGGAATGCCTCTTTGGAATGATTTTTTTTTTTTTCAGTGGCTGCAATACATAAAGGCCACTGAAACTTGCTCTTACCCTCCCCCTGCTTTTTATAACTCCTCAAGTTCGGGTCAGTTTTCATGCATCTGAGCCCGGGTGGCAACTCTGGTTTAAATGCCATTTCATGCCTGATAAAATTTCATTAGGCATTTTAACTTTTAATTTCTTTTATTGCCTTATCGTGCAGATGGAGAGAAATGTTTAGAAAGGGAAAAAAATTCAAGCGGGGATTTACTGAAGTCATGTTTCAGTAAGGAAGGAAATACCATTGACTTTATTACAGCTGCCTAATGTTTTCCACAAACTGTAGAAATAATGCGTTGTATCTTGGTGACCTACAATAGCAGCTGACTACTTGCACATGATGGAAATGCAATTTGGTTTTTGCTAAAAATTAACTATTTAATGCCCTGGTGTCCATGGCTCACTGTATCTTGTGCGTCTGGTTTGTTCTATTTGCTCGTTTCAAGTTGTGGATAGTCATTGCTGCATGTTTGAATGTTGAGTGTGCAGCTTCCTGAGAAGAGGCTGGGGTCGGATGGGGAGAGGCCACCCCAGATACCCACGTGTCTGTGTTTGCTGTCCCTGTGGCCCTAAGAGCTGATGTAAAGATTTCTTCTGCCTCCTTCCTGTTCCCCCTTCACATGCCCCCTACTCCCCACCAGCCAACCCAGCCCAGACCCCTCCTTCTCTTCCTCCCTCCCTTAGCTAGGCCTTATCTGGTATGTTCAGTGATGTGATAAAAGAAAAAGGGAAGTTTTTGAATGCATGAACACACCCTTTGGAGGGATTCCAGCTAGAGAAGAGTCCGTTAAGGAAAGCAAGAGCAGGGTAGGGAGGCCTAGGTGCCAGGCCTGAGGAAAATGCAAGCTTAGGAGGAAAAAATAATAACATGCTAGAATGGTGGTGGTGGTTTCGAGAGGTCTGGAGGGTGGAGAGAGTTCAAAAAGGAACTTGCCTAATGAGGCCTCTCTGAAGATTTACTGCTATGGCTGCTGCTAAGAAGAGGATCCGGAGAAAAGATGTTCTGCCCTGACTAGCTTCACAGGAAGTCAGACAGGGCTTGCATTCTCTGGCAGGCAGAGGAGAGAAACTGCTCAGCCGGCAGCATCTAGGGACTTTCAGTTTGTTTTTAAAGAGACCTCTTCCACAAAGCATTTGTTACCCTTATACATATAGTTCTCAAGGCAGAGAAACAAATAGAAAACATTTGGACAAAATCCATTCCTTAGTTTGTGCTAAGGATGACCACATCAATTTCCGGGAGTACCATTTCCTCCCCTAACTGCACCTCTCATGTAGTTCAGAGCTCATCCTGCAGCCATCAGCTTCTTGGCTGAGAGGATGTGACAGCCCATTCACGGAGGTCGGGACGTTTTCTGTCCTTTATCCAATGGATTGGGGCCTGGCCTCTCCGCATTTCCTTTTGCAGGACCCAAAGCCCCTCTAACTTCAAGGGTCTCAAGGTGGAATTGCGCAGTGCAAATACCACAGCACCGGGCCCACACAAATAGGAATGCTCTTTTCCTGCTGAAGGAGTGAGGAGGATGAAATCTCACGGAAAATACTACCTTTCAGGTGCAAGAACTTCATCTCTCCACGTTTGAGGCAGACAAAATCACTGCCATTTTACTTATGGGGTAATGGGGGCTCAGTGAGCAGGAAGTGATCTGCTCAACAGTACAGAAATATTTGGCCTTAGAGCACTCTTACCCAGTCTGATCCCTGGAGCACACATGCACCTCATCCCACCGGACTGGCTCATGTTGTCTTGAGAACTCATTCTGAGTAAAGTATCAGCATCCTTCAAAGGGAAAAAAGGCAAATGGGGTTCTGGGTGTTGTCTCACAAAAGACAGGAAAGCAGTCCATCTGCTCCACCATGTAAATCGTAGCAAGTGAGGCAGACTATGGAAAGAGATCCAGAGTTTGGGGTCCAACCCCATACTACAAACAGGCTTAAATAAAACGAATTCAACTCACCAGAAAGGTTCAGGGAGAGGCCCAAGGAAGGGCTGAGTGCAGCCACGGCCTGGCGAGAAAAGCAAAGGAATTCTAGGACGGCAGAGACAGGTTCCGTGCTCAGGGTTTTAAAAGACCAAGAAATAGAAGAGTGAGTGCAGGTGAGCCCCCTTCTTCACTCAGTGTTGTGTGGCGGCAGGTAGAATGGTGTACGAGGAGAGGAAGTGCCCTTGGCGTCGGGGAGTACGGGCGCCATACTGAGGGCTACCTCAGTTCTTCAGTCCGCTTCAAGCGCCCTGGCGGAGTTGCGTGTGCGTGTGCGTGTGCGTGCGTGCGTGCGTGCGTGCGTGCGCGGGCGTGCGTGTGTGAGAGAGGCTAAGAGGCAGGGCGATCAAGAGAGAAAAATTCACAAATACGCAGAACAGTGTATTTCATAGGGCAGTGCTTCTGCGTTCTCGAATGAATCGGTGATACAAAGAACTCCCCAGGGAACCGTAAGTAGAAAATAAGTCCATTAACATCTGTTTCCATGAAAAGATAGAGAAAACTGCTAGCTGCCTACTGAACTTGTGTTCCCTTTGCTCCTTAGTAACAAAAGCTTGATTTTAGGATGTTGGGGTGGGAGAGGTTAGTTGCCATCTAAAGCTTTTATTTCTCAACCTCCCTTGCTGCTAAGTTTTGGCCTATAGGATGTAAAGTAAATTTATTTCTTGGAATATCTAGGAACGTTCCTTAAAAGAAAACCAGGCAGATGACAGATCTCTTGTCATTGCCAAGGGCAAAGGTAGGTGTTGAGGATGTCAGAGTAAAAAGATAAAAGCAGCCTGTGTCTTCAATGGCGTCTTATTGGCTGCGTCAAGACTATGGATTTCCTTTCTTGAGATTTATTTTACAAGAAAGAAAAAAATTCTAATTTGTTTAAGCCACTGTCACAGGGCCTGTCTTACTGGTGGCAAAGCTAGTTCCTAACTGATACAGAAGGCAAGTAGCTTATTTTTTCTTTTTTTCACAATATATGGGTAGTACACATGACACAAAGTGATTGTTCAAACTACGAAGTCAAAAAACAGAAGGGGGAGATTTTAACCCAACTCTATTACATTTAACCTGTAGATGTGAATGTATAACCTTTAATGTCACAGACCCTTTTGAGAAACTCTAGGTAACTGTAGACAGTCTCCTTTAGGGAAATATGTATATGTATTTACATAGAAAATCTTAACACAATCTCGAGAATTTTATGGAATCAGTTAGGCTAGTCCACAGAGCCCTTGTTAAGAATTTCTGCATTAGATTACAATTACATCAAAAATCAGAAAAGAAGGGACTAGATCTGACTTGGCTAATGGTCTGTGCATTCAGAGTCTTTTTCTCAGTGAAACTCAGAATTAGATTGGGTTACCACACATCTACAGGGCCTTATGGGAGAGCAACCTAAATCTTTTGGATATGGAGTTGGCTGGTGAAACCATTTGGTGGAAGAAATCAGATGCCAACTCTGAGGCCTGGTAGGTCCCTAGTACTCAGGGCCAGGCCAGGCCATCACAGGGGGCTTCAAAAGGCTTCTGAGGCTAGCTGTAGCCCAAGGTAAAATAAATAGATAAATAAGTAATAAGTAAGCTTATTTGTTATGTAAATATGAGCAAAAAATATTGGAAAGGGTTTTGTGGCCAGATGTGCACTGTCTTTGGAGAAGTATCCATTTGTGTTTATTAAATTTTAGTAGATTGTGATTAGTTTTATAAGACTTTGTATGTTTGTGGGACACCCTGACAAGACAGCCCGTATAGTTGGTTGGTTAACGAAAATGTAACAAGATATTTTACTTATAGAGCAGCTGTTCCAATGTTTGGGCATTCCATTTCAAGCTGCTAGGAGCTGATCTAGTCCAGAGAGGCTTTACTGAAAGTATGTTGTAATAAACAGTGTCCATTGGGTGAATTTGCCTAAATCATTTTTTGTACGTTATGTCTGTGGGAAAAGATACATGATATTTTGGAAGCTGTTTTACTTTGATTTCCCAGCAAAGTAATCATTCTCTCACAAAATTGTAATTGTATGATGCCATAAAACAAGTTTAATCCAAATTGTGAAAATGTGTAGGCTCCACCAGATTAAGCTCCCTTTGGAGGACACGTATAACTCATTTCTTTAGATCTTTATCATATATGTTTTCCTCTTGAACTATTTGCATATATTTCTCTCCTTTTTCTTTTAGGAAAAAAAACCTCACAAACAAAACATCAAATATCCTTATTCTATTAATTTTGACCTCTAAGATTACATGAAGAACATAATAGTGTTTGTGGAGCATTTTCTCATATTAATACATCAAACTAGAATATTCTAGGCTAGTTGTTATCAAATTTCTGTGCGCAGAAGATTCCAAGGTCCCTCAGGGCTCACATTCAGGTGGCCCATGGTACAGGTGGTAGCTATACCAAAAGTCTCTTTGACTAAAAGGTGAGATTATTTGCTTCCTTTATTTAATTCTTCCCATTTGAAGACTTTGAAATGCCATGTAACATTTTTTAAAACAGTCTTCTCTAAACAGTAATGAGAATCATTTGGTTCTCATAGTTACTTTGCCCTGGATAGGATATAGGGTTACCTTTGACAACATTTGAGATAATGTATATTTTTGGGATCATATTCAACGCTCAATCATTGGGGTGAATGCTGATGTACCCTGTCATGTCTACAGTGCCTCCTAAAGACTGTGTCATTTAAGATTTGAAAATGCCCTTCTCAGACAATTCAAGTGATGATTGAATTGATGACACTATCAGGAAGAGAAACTTTAAAGCACTGTTCAGATGCTGTTCCATCTGTTTCATGTCATAAACCCACAGATGGTGTCTTCTTTCTTTAGGGGACTTCTGACATTCTTGTTTTACAATGTTAGGAATTATAATATATACAATATGCTTTTTCCAAAAGTGTCGTTTATGTTTGTAATATACTGTCCTTTAACCCAGAAGCATGTATCATGTAAACTGCAGATGTCTATTTTTTGCATTTATGTGAAGGGTCTCAATTACTTTGCTGTCTGTTTTCACTAAACATTAGAGTGCAAAGAGTTTTTTCTCTCTGTATTTGACTCCACTTGTGAGAGGCAGGGCAAAGCTGGCCGGAGGAACAGGCCTCCTCCTGAGAGAGGTCTACACTGAATGGGGGGTGTCCAAGAAAGAGAAAGGCCAAATGAGGAGAGGCACAATACATTCATCTTCGGGGAAGAGTAGGGTGTGGATAGCCAGAAACAAGAAGAAGAAAGGCCAGGATGACAGGAAGGGGGAGAGACTGATAAGAAAAGTGGGGAAGAAATGAGGCCATTTTTCCATGAGTGGGTCTGGGAGTCTCAAACTCATTTTTAGTAGCATAAAATTTCATTTTTCAGACAATACGAGCTTTTATGGGTCAATCATTTTGTGAGTGATTTTAAGTAATCATTCAAGGCATCTAGATCTATCAATTAACTCCAAACACAAGATCTATAACAATTTTGGAATCTCATCTATTTATTTACAGAAGGCATTGGAGGTATCTAAAGGGAACTCAACACCTAGTATCCTTGTGTGATTTTGCTACAGCTTCTCTGTTGCTTTCAGCCACCTTTGGAGGCAGTGACTGGTACCGCCATGCCCTGGCCACTGCTCACCTGTGGGCATTATTGCCTCCACCTGGAATAGAGGTTCCTCAGTGCCTTTCAAACTGCTAGTCCTTAAAGTGCATGTGAGTAGGGTAGTGAGTACAAGGGGCCCCATGCTGTCTACCCAGATTCTGAGACTTTAAACCAAGGTCAATCAATGCCCACATGGGGAAGGGGACCCCAAAGCTCTAAATGCATTGTGAGGATGGGACTAGCATGGTTGTGGCATATCGTGGACATTTAAATACTTCGATTGAGTCAGTTAAGGTTATAATGATGATCTGAAGACTGTATTATTACTGAAGGTATTTGCATTGTTAAATCATGGTACAAATCCTCAAAGTATTTCATTCATTTAACTGCTATTGAGCAACTACGGTTTGTCAAGTACTGTGCTAAGTACTTGCTATATGTACAGTAGTATTCAAAGCTAATAATGTCTCTGTATTTGTGGAACTTTGATTCAAACAAACTAAAAACTGCTAATAGTGGGATTTAAGATACTGGTGACTGTGTAGGGAGGGGAGTAAACTTTAAGCATCCTCTTGCTCATAAATCCATATATTTTATTTTTGGTAGGGTTTGATAGGGATGATGGAAGAGAGGTTTATGAGGATTAGGATATTAGGAGGAATGATGGTGACTAATAGATGAAAAGAGATAGAAGTAAATGGACAGTTTAAATTCTAAGTAGATTATTCTAACAGGATGAAAATAATCACACTTATGGAGCCCTAATTTCAAATAGTCTCTTGATTGAGGTTCAAGACTGCAGACTAGCTCTAAAAAGTAGTTGGGACTCAAATTTAGTTAAACATGGCTTTATGGCCTGACTCAGGGCTAGAGCCATTCCATAAAGATAGATATTCTGGAAAAATCGAAATTGGCACTTTTCTTAAGAATTTTATTGAAAAAATTCTCTTCTCCTTCAGCAATTAAATATTCTATTAATGTATTAGGATATAAAAAACCTAATAAAACTGCATAAATACAAAATTATGTAAATCTTTACCAGTTACTTTGCATAAAACCACCATATTTCACCTAAGATGGATTGTACAAGAACAAAAATTTTTATTATAAATTAAACAAAATCTTGGAACTTTGGAAGGGCTTATAAATTTTGTGCAATATGTAGTTTTATTAGTCTCCAAATGCAATTGATTTTTGAAGCATTTAGAATTCATAAACACTAACTACCCTCCTACAGTGGACCAGGCATTGTGGTAGGTGCATTTATAGAGATTCTCTCTTTTAATTGTATCTAATCATTGACATCACCCCCTGAGGTTGATTTTATGCTCATTTTAGTGCTAGAAAACTGAGGCTTAGAGAGGTTAAGAGAATGGTCCAAGGTCATCTGCCTGGTAGGTGGAAGCACCACCAGCATTTAAACCTCCAGTCTAGAGCTTTTCCCACTCAACCAAGTGGATGACAATTATGGCAACTTAGCTTTTGCCTTTTATCTGAAAATGGTTTATACTTTATTCTTTGATTTATAATCTGCAAAGGATGTGGATTAAGTTATTCCACGGAAGCAATTAGCCTAGTCTTGAAGGGACTTTGAATCACCTTTATATAGCGAAACCACAAAATCCCTTAATAATCTCACTCCTGGGTTGCAGGGGCAAAAAAAAAAAAAAAAAAAAGGGTGAGCATAGGGCAACAGGGAAAGGGAAGAATAATAGGCTTTTGGTGTAGCAGCAAGGAGGAAGAGACTGATTCCCATGGGAAATTTCCAAATGATGGAGGGAGAGACGCATCCTCAGTCCTTCAGGACCTGGTTACATGCCTATTATAGGCTCCTGAAAACCTCATAAACTTTTATACTGGGAATGTTGCTAGGATAGTGTCAGAACTCTTTATACTGGGAAGAAAGTGGGCGTTAGAGATCAGATATCTCTTACAGCAGTAGGTTCACTGAAATGTAATACTTTGAATTGCATAAACTCTAAAACAGTTAAAATTGAAAGATTTTAAATGATTTCTGGAAATATACATTTGGTTTCAACTATGTGCAGACAAAAATCTGTTCATTTCCACTTCTATCTAGTTCAGAAACCAATGTGATTGACCAATTTTTATCTTAGCTATATGTTCCAGACCTGTATTGCTTTTTGATAATGCTAAACATGGTAAGAACCAGAAATAACTTAAGCCAAAATTGATTAAAGAGGTATTTGAAATCCAGAATCAGTATTTACAGTAGTATAGCTGTGACCCAGGCTTCTGCACAAGTGGTGGATGTTTAGTTGAATTTCCTGCTTCTTCAAAAGCAGGAAAATATGGAATATAAAATTGAATTTGCTATGGTTAGTTCTTATTTCTAACAAAATTGTTTTATTACTATCCCGTAATTCCTATAAATTATTTGTAAAGTGACTTAAAATATTTTTAAAAAATGAATAAAAAGACTTCATTGGTCCAGATAGTAAATAGTGAAGACTTTTTGCTGGTTTACTGAAGATTACTGAGTTCTATTATATCCCAACATATATCAATAATTGAATGGATAAAGTAATGAAACTAGACCAAAATAATAAGAATGTGAGGTATCTTCTATTTTTATTTTTTAATCCTCACCCAAGGATATGTTTATTGATTTTCGGGGGAGGAGAGAGAGAGGAACATCAACGTGAGAGAGAAACATTGATCAGTTGTCTCCTGCACAAGCCCTGACCAGGGATCGAACCTGCAACCTAGGTATGTGCACCCACTGGGGATCAGACCTGCAGCCTTTTGGTGCACTGGAGGATGCTCCAGCCAACTGAGTCACCTGGCAGGCGCAAGAATGTGAGGGATCTTAAAAAAGAATATCCAATAAAAGAAGGTAAAATAGTGAGAAGATCAAACTGAAGGAAAAATAAATTTTCATGTTCAATTTTAGGCCTTGAGAATAAAGACAAATATGACTACATGTTGTAGGAACCACTGAAGTCTTTGTTGTTTTGGAGAACTTTATGATTGTTCCTGCCCTTTTCATCAATATTTCAAAGTTACATGGTAAATCCAGTTCCACCTGAAGTTTAGTGACAAAGTTGGAGACAGAGCTTTGTGTATGGACAGGTATATTATCTAAAAGAACATATCCTTTGTGAGAACAAAGATTCTCATGACTGTGAACAGTAATACATTATACACCCAGATGCAACTTTTAATGAGTCCAGTTTCTGTTTCTATAAGCCAGTTGCAACTCAGTGCTTTGCAACTTGCAGCTTTATACTTTGTGCAACACCTGTTCTTCACTTCTTTCACCTCTGTCTGCTCAAGTGATAATTTTGGTTTCCACAGAGGCAACTGTATCTAAATACACTATGCTTAGAACTTATTATGTATATGCAAGGATGTTTATGGCAGCATTATTTGTGTCACTAAAAATTTTGGGATAACTTAAATGAACATAAATATACAAAGAACTTAATAAACCACCATGCATTGATATTCTGGGATATTATAGAACCATTACAAAGTAATATATAGTCTGTGATATATATTTTTGAGTAAAAAGGAGGAAGTTACAGGACAATATATTTATTTATTATAATTTTTAAGTTGAATTTTTTCAATTACAGTTTACATTCAATGTTCTTTTGTATTAGTTTCAGGTGTACAGTATAGTGATTATACTATCATATATAATATTTTATAAAACGTTTCCCCTGATAAGTTTAGTACCCAGTTGGCACCACATACAGTTATTACAATATTATTGACTATATTCCTTATACCATACCTTACATCCTTATGACTTTTGTAGCTACCAATCTACTTCTCAATTGCTTTACCTTTTTCCCCAGTCCCCCAACCACCCTCCCCTCTGGCAACCACCCAAGTCTGTTCTTCATATCTATGAGTCTATTTCTATTTTGTTTGTTCATTTATATTGTTCTTTAGATTCCACGTACAAGTGAAATCATATGATATTTGTTTTTCCTCTGACTTATTTTGCTTAGCATAATACCCTCTAGTTCCACCCATGCTGTTGCAAATGGTAAGATTTTATTCTTTTTTATGGCTGAGTAATATTCCCTTATGTATATTACAACAGCTTTTTTATCCACTCATCTACTGATGGGCACTTGGGTTGGTTCCATAACTTGGCTATTATAAATAATGCTGCAATGAACACAGGGGTACATATATTCTTTCAAATTAGTGTTTTGGGTTTTTTCAGATATATATACACCCAGAAGTGGAAATGCTGGGTCATAAAGCAGTTTCATTTTTAATTTTTTGAAGCACCTCCATTCTGTTTTCCATCATGAACTGTACCAATCTGCATTCCCACAAACAGTAAATGGGACAGAACAATATATTGAAAAGATCCCATAAAAAAAAATAAATCCTCTCTATCTAGATATGTCAAATATATATTTAATTTATATGTATATATTATATATACGTGTATATAAAAAGACTGGAAAGAGACTCATAGATTAGGGAGTGCTTATTTCTAATAAGTGGGAATGAGATAATGTTCATTTTTTGTTAAACATTTCTGTACTGTATTCTTTTTTTTTTTACAAGAAGGTAGTCCATTTATAATTTAATTTTTTTTAAAAATGAGCATATCTGCTTTTGAGATTTTGCTTTATAAGTGGATGTCCACTTTTTCATGTCTTTTCCAAAAATGAATTGTGTGTAAAACTGAGTCTGTAGTACCTGATTTTTCATCCCTGACTCAAATATGTATCCTAGGTTCTTGAATCTGCCATTATCATTTTCTTTTTGAAGCATAACAAAGACAAAGAGAGGCCAAAAGACTTTTAAAATCATCATCCAAGCTCTTGGCAGTAGAAAATCTAATACTTTTGTATTCCAGGGGTTATACTGGTAGGTAGGAGACCCTTTGGACCCACTTGACATTGAAACAAACAAAAAAACAAGAATAACTTCCCCCACACAAACAAGTGAGAATTAATATTTTTATTAGTCACCAATGCAGTGATATCATATTTTATTACATATGGTGAATTAAAACATCGTGTCTTAAACACAAGTCACAGACTACACATAAGACTTCAGTCGCTTCTGAGAAGTGTGGCTCTAAGAATGACCTCGCATTTTCCACTCCCACTCTCATCCCACAGACAACCCAGTTATTGGGAAAATGCAAAGCTGAATTTCAATTTATTTTGCAGGGACAATTTTTCTTTTCTTTCCCTTCCTACTTTCAACTCAATTAAGGAGTGCTTTCTTACTTGCTGGATGCCTGCCTATAAGCTATCTTCATGTAAATCCTCCCATAATGGAATCATAAATAGGTATGCTATAACAACATATACTTTTCCAGATATTTGCCTTTTTCAGAAATGCACCAGTTCTTCCACTCTCTTTTCAAAAAGTCATCCACTCATTCAGTTGTGCAAAGAGTTAGCACCTTTATGCCTGATTAACCATGCAGGCACGCCTGGTACACGGGCACATGAATGTGCACATGCACACACACAAACACTGAAGAACACCCGTGTACTCAGATGGTACAGCAGGCCAATGCTGTCAGCCATTTACTAAGCAAATCTAGGCTGAAGAGAGCCGTGGTGCAATAGCCCTACAAAGAGCTCAGTGTATGCGTGCTGTGCAGAATCAGTGCAGGCAAACAGTTCCTGGAAGGGTGAACAGCTCTTCTGTAAACTGATCGCACATCAGTTCCTCTGCGGCCACAGCCCCGTGCCACAGCCACCGCAGCCACCACAGCTGGCTGGACCAGGGCCTTTCCTGAGGCCAAGACTGGCCAGGCTGAGACTCAGGAACATAAAACGCATTCCAGCTGTTGGTACCAGGCCATAAGACTGGGGGGGCTGCAGGGTGGGCTGGGGCAGGTCCAGCACCAGGGCCTGAAGAAAGTGGCCCATGGGCCAGTTTGGCTCTGTAGGCTCTGGCCTGGTTACTGAGAACAACACAGTCATGTCTAGAAAATGTATGTAGGGATGCTGGACTCCCCCTGTGGGCAGGGGTGTGGGGAATACTCCATGTACATTTGTGCTCCTGACTCAAGCCAGAGGGAAACCCAGAGTTACCACAAAGCCACTCCAATCCTGACTTGGCATCACCAATCAGCTAAATGCAAGGTTTGGAGGGTGCTTCATCTAGCACTTAGCATGATTTTATGCAAATATGTGTGTAACCTAGGCATATTTTTAAGAATGAATTCTCCAGATTCTTATTTTGCAAACAGATTGGGATGGGAATGGGGATAGGGTGGGGTGGGGGGTGGTGGCAGTAATGCCTATTAGAATAAGGGATGTATTTCACATAAAAGAGCTTCAGAAATGAGAAATTGCTGAAATTACCTGGTAGCAGTTTCTGAGGGACATTTACCTTGGATTCACTTTTTAAATTTCATTCGCTTGAAAGCCAGTATGGTTAAATTAACCAAAACCTAAGTTAAAAAAAAAATTCCTCAGTTCTTCCAGGCCTTCTTCACATCATCAAACCAGGCCCCGCTGGAGGCCCCATTAAAATGGCAGCTCCCACTGAGAGAGAGACAAAAGCAGCCCCCCTCTCTGAATGGGGATGCTGAAACAGTGATGGACTCTCAGAACTACTTTTTTTTTTTTAATCCATTAGAAAAAAAGTTACCTCTGCATTGACTGTGAGAGAATATTTATTTAGCTCTTCACACTGTGGGAAACAGGCGTTTTCCCTTATACGGACACTCAGACCTTCTTGGGAGAGCAAAGAAATATGAATCCATAACATGGCTGAACAAATTCCTTCTCACAACTAAATTCATGGAATGTTTCAGACTTTAACAGCTTCATTTTGGTGTGGTCTGGGACAAATTAATATGACTTGAATCCCACCTCACACAAGAGGCTTCTGATGAAGTAATACACTTACTTCCCTCAGAATTCAAACAGTCGTCTCTATTTTTCTTGACACCTACCAAGAAAAAAAATCTTTAAAAAGGAACGGAGAAATCAAGAAAACCTAAAAATATGTCTAAAAAACCTAACTTTGCAAAGTGTTCAGCATATGATTACAGGATATTTTAGGCTATATGAATGATACTTGAGTTTTTATGCAACAGAGTAAAGGCTCTTAGAGAGTAGTCAGCACCTTTGTATTTGGGAAGTAAGTATAGTAAACACAATGATTCTCATGAAGTGTTTCAAGTGTTTCTCATGAAGCCCATGGAACAGTTATTCCAGTCACATGGGTTTAGGACTAACCAGGAAGTATTATTGTTTTTTAGAAGATGGGCAAGGCTTTCACCTTGATACCTAATCTGACTTCTTTTCTCTCATAGAGTTCTTTAGCACTGAAGGACAGTTATCTACATCATAAACTGAATTTTGATGTCATCCTCTCCAGGGTTAAGTTTCTATAATTTTTCAAAGTGGTGATAACAATAATTACTAACACATATGGGTATAGGTTCTTGAGAGAAAGCTGCTGTAACTATTAGATATGTGCTGTGAATTTAGGAACACATTTGCAGGTTATTCACATACTTTACTTCTTTAGTAACCTTGTATTTATAGAAGGGAGTAGTGAAAAAAATTACTTCTCAATGATCAGTAATAGAAATTACTCTAAATGCATCATATTATTATTCTTTCTGCAGACATATTCAGGTATTATATTTGGGTTCATTCATGTTAAAATTAGGTTACTTTCCCTGAATGACTAATAATTGGGAGAGCTTCCCCAAGAAACAAAATGGAATGCCGGGTAAGGTGCCATTTTTGGGTGGTGATGAAGCCAGAGGAGGGTAGTAAGACCTGGAGACCATGAACTGTGAACAGAATCCGCTGACAACACCCTATGCTGGACTGTCATTGTAGTGGGGAGTGGTATATATGCAATCTAAGACAGTGCTCCATTCCAGACTAGGTTTTGTAGAACATATATGTCTTTCTATATGCATCTGTAGCACATTATTTTTTCTATCTGAATAGTATTTTGGTCAAGAATCAACAGGAGAGTCCTGGTTGAGAAGCTCAGTTGGTTGAAGTGCCATCCCAACACCCCAAGGATACAGGTTTGATCTCCGGTCAGAGCACTTGCAAAAAGCAACCAATGAATGCATAAATAAATTGAACAACAAATCAGTGACTCATGCTCTCTCTCTTTCTCCCCCTCTCCCTCTCTATCTCTAAAATCAATAAATAAAAATTAAAAAAGAATAGGAGACATATGTAACTTAATATCAGTGATAGGACACTCTGAAATGTTTATCAATAAAAATATCATTTATGCATTCCTTTTTATTAGAAGAACTATAGACTGAAAGTAGAAAGAATATTGTTTAGAATGGATTTTCAAGTGCTTTTTCTCTCTAGCAATGGACTCCTTTTAAAAATAAAATAAACCTTAATAAAAGCCAACATGGGATTACAGTATGTAAAAACAAAAAAAGATACTAGGGCATGTTACTGTACTGAGGAAACATTTAGAGTTCTGGGAGCTCATTTGGAATATGACTATTTTAATGTGGTTTTTAAGCTTTCTGAGGAAGAAGCTGTACAGATAACCTCAGAATGCAAAGGCACAGTAACAAACACAGATGTCCTAAAATATCAGGGAAGTGGGATCATTGTACTTTGAGAGCACCTACTTGATATACAGACAGAGAATGATGGTTTGCAGCAAGTGGTCAAAGGTTACACAGCTACTTTGCGACAAACTCAGGATCCAAGTTCAATTTTTCTTTTCCCCACTTGTAAGCCACTATATGATGATGTCTCTGCAGTCTGGAATGCCTTTGAAATCAGACTCTATGACATTCTAATCAATTTTAATGATCTAAAGCCTTTAGAACTTGGTGAAAAATTTTGCAACAAAGAGCAACTTTCTACATTGTTCTGTGCTGCCACAAAACTGATCACTATTTTCAGGGATATTTTATGTTGATAATAATTATTCCTTATATTTATTCAGCCTGATGTATATGGTTTAAACATCATCACTTGCATTCTGGGGTTGGACATAGGACATGACATCCCTGACCAGTAAATCCCTTGAATGAGTCCATTTTCCTCCTCTGTGCATGTCTCCCTCTCATCCATTGTCTGTCTTCTTTTCATGCCTGTCAGGCGGTGGCCATGACTGTGCACTTATAAAGGTCAGTGACCCAGCAGAGAGGGCAGGCCCTGCAGAAGGCGCGTTGATGAAGCATTTCAATGCACACTGAATTTGTTAGTTCTCTGGCTTACTGTTGGGGCAGGCTGCGATTGTTTCCTGTGTGGCATGGCACCAACCCGGAACTCTTATGGTATGGGCCATTCCAACCAGGAATCTGTAAACCACATCCTAACAAAACAAGCACTCCACATTTCCCACCTCAGTAAGTTATTTTACCTGTCTTTCCTTCCCTTAATTTGCCCAGTATACTCCCTAAAACTAATTAAAACAAAAGTTTCCCTTATTTATATAAATGGTCAGTCATGGGATGTTTTCAATGGATTATTTGTAAGACTGCAAAGCCACATAAACAGTAAACTCATATCCTTCAGGTTGACAAATTTTAGGCTGAAGTCCTAAGCCTCTATTATAAGTACAGAATTAAACAAAAGCAGACATGGAATTTCATTTGAGATAGTCTCAGGGAAGGCAACGTGTGTTTCTCTCTTGGGAGCCTCTACCTTTTTATAAAGCAATGATAGTCTAGATGTGAAAAGCAATGTTTCAAAAATCCAGGCTGGTCTCCAGATTTCAAACTGTTGCAATATATGCTGCAAGTGAAGAAGGCAGCTCTCACTTAGGTGAAATGAACTAAAAAAGTTACCTGTATTTGTTCTGGTTCTGGTCATGGTGGAGTAACCTGTACCAGACTGCTTTCTGCAGATACCAGTTATGAACTATAGAATATTAGAAAACTATTTAAGTGTATTGGAGAGAAACCAAAGCAGACAAAAACTGGAAGGAATTTGATCCTCAAAATAAGGAACCACACTAAATAAGATCAATATATTTATAGATTTTCCCAGGGGTACTCTATAGTTCACCTGGTGCAGGACAACTAGAATTCAAACAGAAAGCCACAGTCTTATTAGCCTGAGAATTTGAAAAATGGTGTTTAGGGACTATTACAGTAATTGGAAATTGAGATGTAAAAATCTTAGAGAAATCAGAAAGGAAGTAGACCCAAAATCTGCTTATATCATCCTCTCAAATCCTTGGCTGACCCCTGAACAGCACATGTGCAGGAGAGATTCCAAGAAGCTCAGTGGAAAACTACAGCTGTGAGATTGAAAGAGTAGAGAGATTTCAGCTTCTGTTCACTGAATGGAGATAGAATTTAGAGTTTGAGTCCTGCCAAGTTTGAGAACCTTCCACTTAAACTCTGGAAGTCATGCCTGAGGTATAAAACTAGATATCATAATTAAAGCATTTGTCATAGGATGACTGGCAAAATTAAAACAGACCCCATCAAAGCATCAAACCAAGCATTTACAAGTTCAAAGTGATCTGCAATTAATTTAACTGCGAGCTAGAAAAAAGTTCAATACAGTTCAGAGAAAAATAATAGAAACCAGAGTCTAAAATGTATCCTATAAAATGTCTAGTATACAAAAAAAATTACTAGACATAATGAAGAAAAAGAAAAATGTGGCCAAATTTTAAATGACCCAAGATGACCCAGATGTTACAAAGACTTTAATGCAGCTATATTTGTTTAAATATATTATTTGATATATTTATAATATATTTGTTTGAAGAATAAAGTAATCATAATGAGCAGAAGATGAGAAATTACAGCAAAGAAATGGAATCTATAAAAATAAACCAAATGTCCTTTCTAGAACTGAAAATTGTAATATTTGAAATAAAATTCACCAGATATGCTTCAGAGCAGTAATTTGAAGACAACAATAGAAACGATCCACTCTGAAGAAGAGAAAAAAAGCTTGGAAAGTTTGTGAAAAGAACTTTAGGGTCCTGTGGGAAAATATCAAACATTCTAACATACATGTAATTAGGTTCCTAGAAGAAAGAGAGAATATTAAATCAATTTAAAAAAAGATGAGAAATTCAAAATGGATCAAAGACTTAAATGTTGGACCCTAAACCATAAAAACCCTATAAGAAAATAGAGGCAGCAAAATCTCAGACATTGCTTGTAGCAATTTTTCATTGGATATATCTCCTGAGGCAAGGAAAACAAAAGAAAAAATAAACAAATGAGACTACATCAAACTAAAAAGTTTTTGCACAGCAAACGAGACCATCAGCAGAACAAAAAGACAACTCACAGAGTGGGAGAACATATCCACCAATACATTTGACAATGGGTTAATATCCAAAATTTATAAAGAACTTATAAAACTCAACAACAAAAAAACAAACTCAATTAAAAAATGGACAAAGGACCTGAATAGACACTTCTCCAAAGAGGACATACACATGGCCAACAGACATATTAAAAGATGCTCAACATCACTAGTCATCAGAGAAATGTAAATTAAAACCACAATGAGATATCATTTCACATCTGTCAGAATGGCTGTCATCAATAAATCAATTAACAGGTATTGGTGAGGATGTAGAGGAAGGCGAACCCTTTTGCACTGTTGGTGGGAATGCAGATTGGTGCAGCCACTGTGGAAAACAGTATGGAGACACCTCACAAAGTTAAAAATAGATCTCCTTTTTGACCCAGTAATCCCACTTCTGGGAGTATATCTGAAGGAGACCAAAACACTAATTTGAAACAACAAAGTGCCCCTATGTTCATTGCAGCATTGCTTACAGTCGCTAAGATATGGAGGCAGCCCAAGTGTCCATTAGTAGATGAGTGGATAAAACAACTATGGGATATTTACACAATGGAATACAACTCGGCTGTTAAAAGGAAAAAAATTTTATCCTTTGTGACAATATGGATGGACCTGGAGAACATTATGCTACGTGAAATAAGCCAATCAGAGAAAGTCAAACACCATATGACTTCATTCATATGTGGAATCTAATGAACAAACTGCACCAACAAGGAAAATGGGGACAGACATAGATGGAGAACAGATGACAGCTAATTGAGGGGAGGAGGTTAGAGGGTAGAGAGAGTAAGCAAAAAGGAAAAAGGACTCATGGACATGAACAACAGTGTGGTGATTGCTGTGGGGAGGAGGGTATAAGGGGACTAAATAGTAATGGGAAAAAATACCCTAAAAATTAAATTTTAAAAAGAAAAGGAAAATTTCCAAATTTAATGGAATATATCAAGCTATAGATCCAAGTAGCCCAACAAACCCCTTGCAAGGTAAGTACAAAGAAAACCTAATCTAAGCACGGTTTAGCCAAGTTTCTGAAGACCAAAGATAAAGTCCTGAAAAGCTGTCAGAGGAAGAAGACATCACATAAGAGGACAATGGTACAGATAATTACTGACTTTCCAATAGACAGTGGGAACAGAGACACTATCACAACGCCTTTAAAGCACTGAATGATAAATTCAGTCAGTCGAGAATTCTACCCTTCAAATATGACAGTAAAGGCTGACTTTCTATAGATATGTTAAAGGAAACTTTCAGGCTGAAAGAAAATGATAGTATGTACAAACTCAAGTCAATAGAAGGAATAAAGAACACTAAAAAAAGTTTTTTAAAAGTGGGTAAATATAAAATATTTCTTCCAATTAAAACAACTCACTGTTTAAAGTAAAATTTATAACATTGTATTTTGATATTTATAAGGATGTATAATATGTGATTAGGCATTAATGGGGTTTTATTGTTGCTGCATTTTTACATTTTACATGAAGGGGTAATATATTCTTTCCAAGTAGGCTGTGGTAAGTTAAGGATGCATATCAAAATACCTAGAGGAATCACTGAAAATACAGAAAAGTAGAGTTAAGTCCACAGGGAAATTAAAATGAATATATTAAAAATGCGATTGAACCAAAATGACTAGGAAAGGAGAAACAAAGGGAAAAATATGGGACAAATAGAAAATAAATAGCAAAATGGTAAACCTAAACTCCCAATATCAAGTAAATAAACTGAAAACTAATTAAAAAACAGATTTGCCAAATAACATTAAAAAGCAAGATTCAACTATATGCTGTCTATAAGAGATGCACTTTAAATATAAAGTGACAGATTGAAAATAAAAGTGATCACTAGCCATTAGGGAAAAGCAAATCAAAACTACAATGAGATATCACCTCACACTAGTTAGAATGGCTATTATCAACAAGACAGGGAATAATAAGTGTTGGAGAGGTTGCAGAGATGAAGGAACTCTTGTTCACTGCTGGTGGGAATGTAAACTGGTACAAACACTATGGAAGACAGTATGGCAGATTCTCAAAAAATTAACAATGGAGTTACCATATGACCTAGCAATCCCTCTTCTGGGTATCCTGAAAAACTTGAAAACATGTATTTGCAAAGATATATGCACCCTACGTTCATTGCAGCATTATTTGCAGTGGCCAAGATACGGAGGCAAGCAAAGTGCCCTTCAGTAAGACTGGATAATGGTACATATATACTGTGGAATACTACTCAACCATAAGAAAAGATGAAATACTGCCATTTGTGACAACATGGATGAAATTTGAGAATATTACACTAAGCAAAATAAGTCAAAAAAAGCTAAGAACCATTTGACTTTACTCATATATGAGCTATAAAAATGAAAGTCATAGATGCAGACAACAGTATTATGCTTACCAGAGGGAAGGGGGTGAAGAGGTAGTAAAGGGTAAAGGGGGACAAATATATGGTGACAGAAGATGATGTGACTTTGGGTGGTGGGCACACAATACAATATACAGATCATATATCATAGAAAGGTACACTTGAAACCTGTATGATCCTCTTAACCAACGTCACCCCAATAAATTTAACTTAAAAAAATAAAAGTAAAAAAGATCTGTCATGCAAACTGTGAGAAGAAGGAATATGATGTTGTTGTATTAACCTAATAAAAATGTGGACATTGAGCAAAAGAATATTACTAGAATTGAAAAGCATTTCATAATGATAAAAAGGTCAATTCAACAAGAAGACATCATAAATGTGCATGCAGTTAATAACAATGCTTCAAAATACATGAAGCAAAAACTGACAGAACTAAAGAGAAATAAATTCACAATCACAGTTAGAGACTTTGACATCACCCTCAGTAGCTGATAGAAAAACTGGATGAAAAATTAAGAATGTTGCATATTTGAATATTATCAACCACCTTGACCTAATTGGCATTTATAGAATGGTATACCAAACAACATCAGAATACATAGTCTTTTCAAGGACACACAGAGTATAGATCATGATAGACCATCTGCTGGACTGTAAAATAAGTCTTGAATTTCAAAGAATTGAATTTTTACTAAGTTATTTTCTTACACAATGGAGTTAAATTAGAACTTAACTACAATAATATATCTTGAGGACTGCTAAGTGAACTATGTCAAAGAAGAAATAAAAAAGGGAAATTAGAAACTACTTTAAAATGAATTATAATGACCATACAAACATCAAAATTTGCAGAATGTAGCTAAATCAGTGCATAGAGAGAATAAACTTCAAATGCTTATATTTTAATAAAAGACATAAGATCAATCATATAAGTGTTCACTTTATATTGTATAAAAGAAGAAATTAAACCATATATATACAATTAAGTTATTAAATTAATTAAAAATAAATGGAAGGAAATAGAAAAGAGTGATATCAGTAAAATAAAAACCAACAGAAAATTAACAAAACCCAAAATTTGTTTATTTGAAGAGATTAATAAAATTTATGAACTACTAGTAAAGTTAACCAAGGGAAAAAAGAGAAGCACAGATTACCTATATCAGGGATAAAATAGAGACTAATACTATAGATAGAAGAAAGTAGGGAATCATTATACTTTTATGCCAATGAATAGTACTAGAACAATTTGATAAACATAGAAAAATATGAGCCTTAGCTCCTACCTCATACCATATACAGCAATTGAGATAAATTTTATATCTGAACCTAAAATCTAAAATTAGAAAGTTTCTAGAAGAAAGCATAGGAGAGTATCATGTGTTGGCAAAGATTTCTTAGGAGAAAAAACCACTAAATATGAAAGGAAAATTTAGCCCTGATTGATGTGACTCGTGAGTTGGGCATTGTCATGAAAACCAAAGGATCATCAGTTTGATTCCCAGTCAGGGCACATGGCTGGGCTCTGGGCCAGGACCCCAGGATGGGGGTGTGCAAGAGGGAACCAATTGCTGTTTCTCTCGTACATTGATGTTTCTTTCCCTCTCTTTCTGTCCCTTCCTGCTCTCTAAAAATAAATAAAATCTTTATTAAAAAAGAAAAATGTATAATTTGCACTTTATCAAAAGTTGTTTATCTAAAGGGCCCATTAATAAAATAATAAGACATGGATTATGTGAAAATATAATATGCATATCCAAGAAAGGACTTACATAGAGAATACACAAAGAACTCCTACATCAACAATTAAAAATCAAACAAGAATTTAAAAATGGAAAAAACACTTGAACAGATACCTCACAAAGAAAACATGTATACAAGAATAAATGCCAAAATACCTTAAACTGTCAGAAAATTTCAAATTAAAACCATGATAATATTTCATACCAAATCTTTACAACACTGTAATACCCAAAACTTTCACACAGTGGTAGTGGGAATATGAAATGGTACCATCTATATGGTAATTTTTTATGAAGTTACATAAAACTACCCTATCACTCAGTATTTCTACTCCTAGGTACTTACTCAAAGGAGCTGAAAACATGTCCATAAAAAAATGTATATGAGAATATTTATGAAATTTGAGATTTACTGGATGTGGGTATAAAGGGACTTTCTGAGATGATATAAATATTCTCTTACGTTTACACAGATTTCTTGAATTGTACACTTTAGATACGTGAATTTCACTGTTTATATGAATTTTACGTCAAAAAAATTTTTTAAAGCCAACAATATTGTCAAGGTGTCAGTTCTTCTTAAATTGATCTATAGATTCAATATAACACCATCAAAATCCCAGCAAATTATTTTTTAGATACTGACAAACTGATTCTGGAGTTTATATGGAGCCCTGGCTGGTATGGCTCAGTGGAGAGTGGTGGCCTGTAGACCAAAGGGTCGCTGGTTTGATTCTCAGTCAGGGCACATGCCTGGGTTGTGGGTCAGGCTCCCAGTAGGGGGCACATGAGAAGAAACCACACATTGATGTTTCTCTCCTTCCCTCCGTCCCTCCCTTCCCCTCTCTCAAAAAATAAATAAATAAAATCTTTAAAAAAAAATAGGCAAAATGGAGAGGCAGAAGACCTAGAGTAGTAATCACAATATTGAAAAAGAACAAAATTGGAGGATGGACACTACCTCATTTCAAGACTTAGCTGTAAAGCTACAATAATCAAAATCATTCTTATTTGCCTGTTTTGTGGAAGTAAGAACGGTTTCTAATTCACATAAAAGTTGTTTTTTTTTTAAAGCCATACTAAACTATAACTTCCTCAACTTTTGAAGGACAATATCACAGGGCCTGTCAAAACTCTTAACTGCCATACCTTTGACCCAGTCATCCCCTTTGTAGAAACCCATCCCTAGAAATACATTAAGCGCCAAAAGATATATGGGCAAGGACTGCACTGTAGTCACACTTGGAATATGAACAAATTAGAGGAAGTTTGCAATGGTTAACAAATTATGGCTCATGTATGTTAAATATGGTGCAGCTGTTAAAAGAAAGTATAAACATTAGAAGTATATAAGATAATTTTGTGTGAAAGAAACAGGCTATAGAACAATATGAACGATATTATCCCAGTTCTGTAAAAGAATTGCCTCCCTTCTCTCTTCCTTCTGTCTCTGTTCCTCTCCTTCCTTTTTCTTTGTAAATGAATAGAAAATGTCTTGAAGGATATGCATCAAACTATTATCAGTTGTTACCACCTGGATAAAAGGGGTGGAGAGATGGCAAGTGAGAACTTAGTGAGAACTTGAATCATTTTTTATTTTCTATATGTCTATTTATTTTTTTCATAAGATGTAAATGACATATAACAGTGTATTATTTTAAGGTGTACAACATAATGTTTTGATACTTGTATATATTGCAAAATGATTATCACCATAAGTTTAGTTAACATCCATCAGCTCACATAGTTAAAAATTTTTTTCTTGTGATGAAAACTTTTAAGATCTCTCTTAATAACTTTCAAAGATGCAATACAATATTATTAACTAGACTCATCATGCTGTATATTATATCTCCCAAACCTATTTGTTTTATAACTAAAGTCTGTACCTTTCTCCCATTTTACCATTATCTCCCCCACAACCACTCCCCACCTCTGGTTGTTTCAAAAAGAAAGAAAGAGGAGAAAAGGAAAGACAAAAAGAAAGGAAAGAACTTCTATGGTGTCACGACTTATATTTAAGTCTCTTAATCCACTTTGAGTTTATTCTGGTGCATGGTATAGGTTGGTGGTCTAGTTTCATTGTTTTGTATGTAGCAGTCCAGTTCTCCCAACACCATTTATTTAATAGGCTATTTTTACCTCATTGTATGCTCATGCTCCGTTTGTCAAATATTAATTGCCCATAGAAACTTGGTTTTATTTCTCGGTTCTCTGTTCTCTTTCATTGATCTGTGTGTTCTTAACGCCAGTACCAGACTATTATGATTACAGTGGCCTTGAGGTATAGTTTGATATCAGGTATTGTGTTCCCTCCTACCTTGTTCTTCTTTTTCAGGATTGCTGAGGCTGTTCAGGGTCTTTTTAGTTCCATATAAATTTGTGAAATATTTGTTCTAGATCTGTGAAATATGCCACTAGAGGAAAATGTGGGCAGGAAAATTTGAGATATCCCATGTAGCAATATTTTTGCTGATATATCTCCTAGGGCAAGGGAAATAAAGGAAAAAATAAACAAATCAGACTACATCAAATTAAAAACCTACATGGCTAAGGAAACCATCATCAAAATGAAAGAGGAACTGACTGTATGGGAAAACATATTTTCAAAAGGATACATTGGACAAGGGTATCTCCAAAATATATAAAGAGCACATATAACTCAACCCCAGGAAGACAAACAATCCAATTAAAAATGGGCAGTGGACCTGAATAGACATTTCTCCAAAGTGGACAGGTCCATGGACATTATGAAAAGACATTCAATACCACTCGCCATCAGAGAGATGCAAATAAAAACCACAATGAGAAATCACCTCACACCTGTCAGAATGGGTATCAATAGTAAGTCAACAAACAAGTGCTGGCAAGGATGTGGAGAAAACGGAACCTTCATGCACTGTTGGTGGGAATGCAGACTGGTGCTGCCATTTTGGAAAACAATATGGAATTTCCTCAGAAAACTAAAAGTGGAGCTGCTTTTTGATCTAGCGATTCTGCTGCTGGGAATATACCCAAAGAATCCTGAATCACCAACTCAAAAGAACTTATGTTCATAGCAGTGTTATTTATAATAGCTAAGTGCTGGAAACAGCCTAAGTACCCATCAGTGAGTGGATCAAAAACTGCGGTACATTTACACAATGAAATAATACGCAGTGGAAAGAAAGAAGGAACTCCTACCTTTTGTGACAGCATGGATGGAACTGGAGAATATTATGCTAAGTGAAATAAGCCAGCCAGTGAAAGACAAATACCATACGATCTCACCTATAAAAGGAATCTAATGAACAAAATAAACTAATGAACAAAATAGAACTGCAGGCATGGAAACAAGGAACAGATTGACAGTGACCCAGGGGGATGGGAGAGGGGGATAATGGTGGAAAGAAGGGGAAGGGACTAGTCAAAGAACATATATGAACGACCCATGAACATGGGCAACAGTGTGGGAATTGACTGTGGGAGCAATGGGTGGGATGGGTAGAGGAGGGCAAAGGGGGAAAAATTGGGACAATTGTAATAGAATAACAATTAAAAAAAGAAAGGGAAAGGAGACAATAGGTATCTGTACTGCAGAGGCAAAGGACAACCTAATTATCAATGTTTAAGATTGATTAGGGTTTGGATGAATGATTCTTTCTAGTCCATGCCCTTACTTTAGGTAGGGCTAAATTTAACCACCCCAGATGACTGTGAATATTTTTTTATTTTAAAAGGCAAAGTATTAGATTCCACAGCTTCCATTGGTAACCATTTTCATGTATAATAATCCTTACTATGAAGTACTAGTTTCTTATATTTGAGTATCTCTGTCCCTAGTGTAGAAACAGAACAACTGAGCATCATATATTAACACACACACTGTTAACTTTCAATTACCTGTGTTCAGGTAAAAGTGGGAGCAGTAACTTGGATGAGGAAACCCACCCTGCCTTCTGTTTTTATGTTTCCTTTTTTTTTTTTTTAGAGTCTTTCTCTGTATATCTTGAAGAGCTTGAATAACAGAGGTGTACTATACTAGCCCAGCCTTGAAGCCCGGCACTGTTTCCTACCATCCATGTGCCCTTGGGCAAAATAATTAACCTTTCAGATCCTCAGTTTCCTTCTTTGGAAATGGTTATAATCTTAATGGTAACAATGATAATAATAATCCCTTTTACCTTGCAGGCCAGTTGTAAGGATCATAACAATTAATTAAAGCATCTTGCTCATAGTTGGTAATCATGGTTATATTTATTCAACCAAGTGGAGCAGAGATAAGAACCCATATCTCTCCTTCAAGATCACGTCTCTATATTACAAAAAACTTTTATTAAAGAGTCTCTTTGAACTCATTAACTTTTGGATTAGTGTTACTTTACCTGACAGTTGCTCGTTGCTTCCTCCTTGTTGAGATTCATTTTGTAGTTTGCAAGAGCCTTACTATATACACATATTCCAGGATATAAAGGGTTATTCTCTACATGAGGATGGTGGGCAGTTTATTCCTTCATCCTCACTGGAAAGGGTTACACTAGAGGAAATGGCATTAAACTTCACCAGGAGGGATTTAGATTAGATGGGAAGAACTTCCTGACTGATGATTTCCTTCCCTGCCATCTTTAAAAATAGAATAGTTACCAATTTGTCAGTTTTTAAGGTTCAGGCAGTAAGAATACGTAGATGGTTTCTCAAGATCTCTTTTAATATATAGTATTACTTTGTCACAGGGCTGTGTTTCCAAGAGGAACTCAATTAATGTACATATATGAACTGAAAACAATTTAGAGGGATTCCCCCCCGCCCCACAAAGCAATAGGAAATAAGTTTGTTTTGCTTTTGTCTCTTCTTTTAAAAAATATTTTTTATTATTTATTTTTACTTTAATTAATTTTTTTACTTTTCATGTAGAGTTGACATACAATATTATATTAGTTTCAGGTGATTACACATTATATAACTTACTAACTGATCATTCTGATAAATCTCATACCCACCTGATGCCATACACAGTTATTGCAATATTATTGACTATATTCCCTATGTTGTACTTTACATCCCCATGACTATTCTGTAACTACCAGTTTGTACTTCTTAATACCTTCATTTTTTTCACTCATCCCCCCAACCCCCTCACATCAGGCAACCATCAAAATGTTCTCTGTATCTATGAGTCTGTTACTGTTCTGTTTGTTTATCTTGGTTTTTAAATTCAATTGTTGATAGATATTTATTGCCATTTTATTATTCATATTTTTATCTTTATCTTTAAAGAAGGCCCTTTAACATTTCATATAATAATGATGATACGGTGATAATGAACTCCTTTAGCTTTTTCTTGTCTGGGAAGCTCATGATCTGCCTTTCTATTCTAAAGGATGGCTTTGTTGGATAGAGTAATCTTGGTTGTAAGTGCTTGCTTTTCTTCACTTGGAATATTTCTTGCCAATCCCTTCTAGCCTGCAAAGTTTCTGCTGAGAAATCAGCTGACAGTCTTATGGGAGCTTCCTTGTAGATAACTAACTGCTTTTCTCTTGCTGCTTTCAAGATTTTCCCTTTATCTTTAATCTTTGGCATTTTAATTATGATGTGTGTTGATGTGGACCTCTTTGGGTTCATCTTGTTTGGGACTCTGTAGTTCTGGATTTGTGTGTCTATTTACTTCACCAGGTGAGAGAAGTTTTATGAAATTATTTTTTCACATAGATTTTCAATTCCTTGCTGTCTCTCTCTTCTCCTTCAGCCACCCCCAGATGTGAATGTTGGTACACTTGAAGTTGTCCAATTTTTTGGAATTTTTTTTTCTGTTCTGATTGGGCGTTTTCTGCTTTTTTATCTTCCAAATCTCTGATCTGATCCTCTGCTTCATCTACTTTACTGTTGATTCCCTATAATATATCCTTCATTTCAGTTATTGTAGTTTTCATTTCTTTTTTATGACTGGTTCTTTTTAATGTTTTCTATCTCCATTTTCATTTCCTATCTCTTTGTTGAAGTTCTCATTAAGTTCCTGTACTCTTTCCCTAAGTCCATTGAGCATCCTTTTAACCAGTGTTTTGAACTCTGCATCTGGTAGATTGCTTGTCTCCATTTTTAGTTATATTTCTGGATTTTTGTTCTGTTCTTTCATTCATGATGTTTCTTTGTCTCCACATCTTGGCAGCTTCCCTGTGTTTGTTTCTATGTATTAGAGCTGCTTTGTCTCCCAGGCTTCATAGAGTGAACTTATATAGTAGGAGTCCTGTAGGATCTAATGGTCCAACCTCCCTGTTCACCTGAGCTGGGCACTCCAGGTGCACCCCTTGTATGGGCTGTGTACACCCTCCTGTTTTAGTTGAACCTTGATTGCTGTTGGTATGTCAGTGGGAGGGATTTACCCCTAGGCTACCTGGCTGGGCTAACTGGCTGGGAAAACTGGCAGCAGCTACAGCGGAGGAGCTGCTGTGCAGGGGTCAATGCTTTGGAGCAGAGCTTGCTTCATCAGGGTTCTGATGTGTGCTCAGTCTGCCCCTTGGCTGTGTTACTTGTGGAGGTGGTTAGGTATTTGGTGCTTCAATGTGGTTTGAAGCTGTCCACTGGGTGCACTGGCTGTGGGGCCTCCCAGGAGGTGCAGACCAAGGTCAGCTGCTGTCTGTGTTCTGCCCGGGGCTGCCTGGCATGAACTACCAAGCCATCTGCAGATGTCTGCTACTTGTGCTGGGCTTGGAGGTGCCCAGTAGAGGCGAAGCTGCAAACCAAAGCTGGCTGCTGCTGGTGCCAGGCCTGGGACCACTTAACGAGAAGTACAGGACATGCCGAGGCCAGATGCTGCTTGTTTGAGAAATTTTAGGAAAGTCTGAAGCATGAGCCAAGACAGACTGTTTGTATGGTTTTTGTCTCTTAAAAGGCCTATAAAATCTTACAAAACTGCTTTAGCAAGGTAATAAATAATTCACCAAAATAATACTGAAAGAGATTTAGGAAACAATTGTGTGATAAAAATTTATATTTTATAGCACATTAAAATTATTCACTATAAATATTATTATTTTCTCATTATTAGATATTTGAGTCAACTCTAAAAGGGTTTAGGATTGGGTCTGAAATCTAATTCATTAGACTGGATGATATGTGTACTGCACCATTTGGGCAAATGAGAATAAATATAAAGTAACACTGACATCCAGTGGATTCTATGTGTTACTGCCACTGTTAGAGCTGGCACTTAAACTCGGGTCCAATTCTAGTACATATTTTATAAACTGGATTGGACAGGACCTGAAAGACCTTTTTTATTTTAAGAATTCATTAAAACAAAAGTTTTCAAATATATGTTAGTACTTAAAATGATCCTTTTATTGTTGTTTTCTAATTTATTTCTTATTGTAATATTGGAATGTGATCTCTATGGTGATGACTTAGAATTTGTTGAGACTTCTTTTGAAAGCTAACTGTGTTAGCTTTTTGTCATTGTCCTATGGACACTTGAAAGAACAATATATAATTGTCTCCTTCCGTTGCAGTTTCACATTTCATGGTTTCAGTTACCCATGCTCAACTGTGGTCCAAAAATATTAAATGAAAATCCAGAAATAAACAATTCACAAATTTTAAATTGTGCATTGTTCTGAGTATAATCTTGCACCTACATGCTCCGTGCAGCCTGGAAGGTGAATCACCCCTTTGTCCCAGTGACTCCTTGCTATATACACTCCCTACGCATTAGTCACTTAGTAGCCATCTGGATTATCAGATTGACTGATGTATCACAGTGTTTGTCTTCAAATAACCCTTATTTTACTTAATAATGGCCCAAAGTGCAAGAGTTACACCAAAAAGATGCCTGAAAATGACTCCTTAAGTAAAAAGTGAGTTCAGTGTGATATTTAGAGAGAGAGATAGAGGGAAGACCATATTCACAAAACTTTTATTATATATATTGTTATAGTTTTTCAATTTTATAATTAGCTATTGTTGTTCATCTCTTACTGTGCCCAATTTTTAAATTAAACTTTATCATAGGTATGTATGTAAGAAGAAACCATAGTATATATAATGTTAGGTACTACCCATCATTTTAGGCGTCCCCTGGAGAGGTTTTGGAATGTATATCCCTTGTGGATAAGGGTGAACTACAGCACTTTCATTTTTTTTGTTTTTGTTTTTGCAGGGTTCTATCTATGTATACCTATGAAGTCTAAATACTAATTTGGTTGTTCAAGTTTTCTATAATTGTACAGATTTGAGAGGTGGGGAAGTTACGTGGTTTATCATAGTGTGATATAAATGAGATAAAAACCTTCCTCTGTGATTGTGATTTGTCAATATAATTTTGACAGTTTTTTTTGCTTTTTGTATACACATTGTTAAATGCACATAAATTTAAGACATCTCCTTTTTACAATAATTATGCAGTTTCTCTGTGTAACTCTGTTACTGCCTTTTGCCTTCAATTTCATTTAATCTAATATTAATATATCTATAAAAGTATTTCTTATGAAAGAATTTGCTTGGTATTTCTTAAATCTCTTATCTTTAACCTTGTGTGACCTTTTGTTTAAGTTGTGTTTTTTGTAAGCCTTACATGGCTACCTTAAAAATTCAGAGAGAGTCTGTCTTTTTTAATGGTGACTTATTCTTCTTTCATATACTGATTATTGATTTATTTAAATTTCTGCCATTTTTTTGTTCATTTTTTTGTATTTTATTTTTTTCCTGTGATCTGTTAGATTGATAATTTAAAAAATTCTTCCTTCTGCCACCCCCATATGGCAGCAGCCATTTGGCTCAGGCAGACCATTCTGAGTGGCGACAGCATGAGAGGACTCAATAACCCGGCCCTGAGAAGGAATTCTGCCACACACTGTGGTGTCTAAGCCTGACTGCTGAGTGCAGAGTGACTAGATTAACAACTGAAGGAGACAGCCACAGACAGTAGATTCTGGGAAGTCTTGAACAGACTGCCTAAGGTCAGACAGGGTCAACATCTGACATCATCAGAAGCAGATCCAAAAAGAAAAACAGCACTCTCCTACCATAGAAGTTCACACCACAAAGTCAGGAAGTCAAGATAGATCAATTTAAGAAGCAGAAACAAAAAAGAAGAGTCTCACAAACAATGGGAAGACAAAGAAACACCTCCCAATCAAAGGGAAAGGAAGAATCCCCAGAAATAGATCTAAATGAAATAGAGGCAAGTAAACTATCAGACATTGAGTTCAGAACAATGATTCTAAGAAAGCTCGGTGAGCTCAGTCAGCTCAGAGAGAATTACCAAAAACTACAGGGAAACTACGAGGCACTTACTGCAAACAATATCAGCATAAAAAAGGACATAGGAACTGTCGATAAGATACAAGAGGAAATGAAGAGTACAATTCCTGAATTGAAGAACACAGTAGAAGGCATCAAAAGCAGGCTAGATGAAGCAGAAGATAAGGTAGAAGAAAGTTCCCAGAAAGAGCAAGAAAATGAAAAAGACTCAAAAAGAATGAAGTGGCATTTAGGGAAATGCAAGAAACCTGAAACATAATAATATCCATATAATAGGGATACCAGAAGGAGAAAAGGAGGAGCAAGGGATAGAGACCTTGTTTGAAAAAGTCGTGATGGAAAACGTCCCTAATTTGAAGAGAGAAAAAGTCACACAAGTCCAGGAAGCACAGAGGATCCCATTCAAGAGGAACCCAATGAGGCCCACTCCAAGACACATCATTAGAATGACAAATATCAAATACAAACAGAGAATTCTAAAGCAAGCAAGAGAGAAACAGGTAGTAACATATAAGGGAACCCCAATACGGCTAGCATCTGATTTCTCAACAGAAACACTGCAAGCCAGAAGGGAATGGCAAGAAATATTCCAAGTCATGAAAAGCAAAGGCCTGCAACCAAAATGCTCTACCCAGCAAGGCTCTCAATTAAAATGGAAGGCGAAATCAGGTGTTTCCCAGACAAAAGAAGGCTAAAAGAATACACCTCCACCAAACCAGCACTGCAAAATATACTAAAGGGACTGCTTTAAGATGAAGAAAAAGTTTCTGTGAATACCCAGTTCCTTTCACAGTTGCCAAGAGTTGATACTACCAATATTTTTAAGACTCATTAATCCGATTGTGACAATGATGTGTTATTTTAATTGTTCACTTATTATTTACTTTTACTTTTCTATTGTGTAAAAAATACTTTTCTATTCTATTCCTGGTCCTTTAACTTTTTTTACATATATATTACTATATAGTTAAATGTTTAATATAATCATAATGTCAATATTTACTTTATAGCTTCTGGGTTTGAGTATTTACTTCAGGTCATGAAAAATATTAGTTTGTATTTTCTCCAAAAACTCCTTTGATTCTATATATTGATTTTTAACTCACCTAAATATTTCTTGTATAATGTGTGAAATAGGGCTCTATATTTGTTTTATTTCAAGTAATAGTGGTCCATACACCTTATTTGTTGAATAAGCCTTATTTTACCCATTGACTTGAAATATCAACTTAATCGTATATTGTTAGATATATACATTTGTCTCTAGAATGTTCATTATATTTCATTGACCTACTTGATTATTTCTGTGTTGGTGTCATGTTGGTTTAATTGCTGAGACTTTATAGGGTTTTAATTTTTTTAATATAATTAACTTTGACATTTAAAAAAATAAATAAAATCAATCTGCATTTAAGAAAGAGAGAGAGATGGAACTGCTACCTTTTGTGACAACATGGATGAAACTGGAGAATATTAAGCTAAGTGAAATAAGCCAGTTGATGAAAGACAAATATCATATGATCTCACCTATAAGTAGACTCTATTCAGCAAAATAAACTAATGAACAAAATAAATCACAGGCACAGAAACATGGAGCAGACTGAAAGTGACCAGAGGGGAGGGGGAAAGAGGGCAATGGTGGAAAGAAGGGGAAGGGACTAGACAAAGAACATGTATGAATGACTCATGGACATGGACAGCAGAGTGGGAATTGACTGTGGGAGTGGGGAGTGGGGGTGGGATGTGTAGAGGGGTGTAAAGGGGGAAAAATGGAGACAACCGTAATAGAATAAACATGATTTATAAATTAAAAAATAAAATAAAGTAAAAAAAGTTTTAAAAAAGATGGCAACTTAAAATTTAATGTGCAAATCTATCAGCCTAAAATTAAACTTTCTCTTAGAAAAAGTGTGACTTCATTTTTAAAAATTCAAATATGTGTTAATACACATTTTAAGGTATATTCTGAAAACCAATGAGAAAGAAGAATAGCCTTTTCATTCGAAAATAGGTTTTTACGGTGGGGCAGGTTATTATAATACAGTTTATAGTGGCCAGGGTTTGTCTTTGTATCAGTCAAGATAAACAATTTATGTGGTAGTGAGAAACAATCACATTCCAGTGGCTTAAACAAGGCTTAATTATTTCATCCTACATGCCATCATGGATTAACTGGGGCTCTGCTGTACATCATCCCCACTGTGGGACCCAGGCTGATGGAGCTGCCTCCACCCAAGGTGTTGCCAGTTATTGCAGCAAAGGGAGGAGAGTTCCGAAGTGGTTTGCTCTGGTCATTCAAGGCTCTGATTGTAAAACCAGAAGCATGTTTGTAAGTGGGGTGGATGAATGAAGCAGGCTTTTTTCTTTTAAAAAATAACTTTTAGGAAATAATAGATGTAAAAATTAAAAGTCTAAAACTGATTTTTATGTTCTGTGACCTGAGATCCATTGGAATTCTTCCACATACCCTCAAAAAACAAATATTCTGATTTGAAGATCAACAATTTAAAGGGATACAATTAAAAGTACATTGCAGGGGTTAGAAAATGCACATCTTCAACTTTGTAGAATATTGTTAAATCAATTATAAGGAATTCATACATAATAGTATGCATCATATCATACATATAATTAGTAAGGAAACATTGGCCTTCAAATACACTTTAGGCCAACTGGACCTAACAGGCATATACAAAACATTCCATCTAACAGCAGCAGAACACCTATTATTTTTATGTTTATATGGAACACTCTTGAGGATACATCATATTTTAGGTCATAAAATAAGTTTTAGTAAATTTAAGAAGATTGAAATTATATCAAGTATCTTCCCCAACCACAGTGTCATGAAACTAGAAATCAATAACAGGAGGAAAGTAGGAAAATTCACAAATATGTGGAAATTAAATAACACACTCCTGAAAAACCAAGAGGTCAAAGAAGAAATCAAAAGGGAAAAAAAAATTTTGAGACAAATAAAAATGGAAACACAACATACTAAAACTCATGATATGCAGCTAAAGCAACTCTAAGTGGGAGGTTTATAGAGATGAATGCCTACATTAAGAAAAAAGAAAAATCTCAAAACAACCTAACTTTATACCTCAGTGAACTAGAAAAAGAATAATAAACTAAGCCCAAAGTTAGTAGAAAAAAAGGAAATAACAAAGATCAGAGCAGAAATAAACTGGAGACCAGAAAAACAATAGGAAAGATTAATGAAACTAAGTTTGTTGTATCTTTTATTTTGAAAGATAAAATTGGCAAACCTTTAGTTAGAAAAAAGAGGAAAACTCAAACAAAATACCAAAGCCAGATAGGGACACTATAAGAAAAGAACACTATAGACCAATATTTCTGATGAATAGATGTAAAAATTCTCAACAAAATACTAGCAAATAAAATTCAACAGCATATTAAAAGGATTATACACCATAAATAAGTGGGAGTCATCCCTGGGATGCAAGTATGATTGCACATACACAAATCAATAATAGAATATATCACAATAGTATAATAAAAAGTAAAAATCATATGACCCACCTCATTAGATAGAGAAAAAGATGCATTTGACAAAATTTAGAGAGATTGGCAAGATGGCAGAGGAATGAATGAAAGTCACACTGACCTCTTCCTAGGACCAATCTGGAATTACAACTAAATTGTGGAGAAATCACCCAGAACAAATAACTGAACAATAGCGAGAGAGAAGCCTTATAACCTCAGACAAAATTTAACATCCTTTAATTATAAATACTCTCAACAAATAAAATTTTATATGGGATGATAACATATAAATATTTTTAAAATTAAAAGTTTTCTGGGAAATGATAGCCATTCTGACATGTGTGAAGTGTTATTGTGGGTTAATTTGCATCTCTCTGATGATAAGTGACATTGAGCATTTTTTAATATGTCTATTGGCCGTCTGTATGTCCTCTTTGGAGAAGAGTCTATTCAGGTCCTTTGCCCATGTTTTTAATTGGGTTGTCTCCTGGTGTTGAGTTGTATATCATCACCAGTGCTGGCAAAAATGTGGAAAAAAGGGGACCCTCATGCACCGTTGCTGGGAATGCAGATTGATGGAGCCACCATGGAAAACAGTATGGAATTTCCTTAAAAATTAAAAATGGAACTGTTTGTTAACCCAGAGATCCCACTTCTGGGAAAATATTCTAAGAAACCCACAACACTAAATCAAAAGAATGTAAGTACCCTATGTTTATTGCCACATTATTTACAATAGCCAAGATATGGAAGCAGCCCAAGTACACATCAGTAGATGAGTGGATAAAAAAGTTGTGGTACATTTACACAATGGAATACTTCTCAGCCATCAAAAAGTAATCTTACCCTTTGTGACAGCATGGATGGCCCTGGAGATTTTTCTGCCAAGTGAAATAAGCCAGTCAAAGAAAGACAAATGCCATATGATCTCACTTCTAAGTAGAATCTAATGAAAAAGTAATCTGATGAACAAAACAGAACCAGAGGCATGGATACGTGGAACAGACTGACAGCTGTCAGAAGGGAGGGGTTTTGGGGGATTGGATGAAAGAAGGTAAAGGGATTAGCTAAAGAACATATATCATAATCCGTAGACACAGACAACAGTGTGGTGATAGCCAGAGGGAAGGGGGCTGGGGAGTAGGTGGAGGTGGGCAAAGGGTAAGAAAGTGGGTATGGGAAGAGACTTCGCTTGGGGTGATGGGTGCATGATGCACTGTGCAGATGATGTTTTGTGGAGTTGTACACTTGAAACTTGTGAGATTTTGTGAACCAATGTCACCCCAGTAAATTCAATATAAAAAAAATGTTCTGGATGAAATGGGTGTTAGAAAACTCTACCTGTTGAGGCTGTCTTCATTTTTGCTGTACTCCCTGCCCCTCAGAACTTCCTAAAGACCCTCCACCAAGATTTGGGGTTTTGTAGGGCACGGTTTAGAAAATTTTCCACAAAATTACTGTTAACAGTCATTAAGGGAGGGTAATAGGAGTGTTTGATCTGAGGAGAGGGGAGAAGAAAAGGAGCAAGATGAAAATTTTTTCCTGTTTTCTCATTTTGATGAACTCCAGCCTTCCTAGTATCAGGAATGAGACTTTTTCTACAAAGTTTTCATTTTTTTTGGAATTGGCTAAGGTCCTACCTTGTTAATCACATCCAGTTACTAGGAGATGCTTTAAGGAAAAGCACAGAATGTACATGCATCAGTCAGACCCCAGAAGGAAATAGATGACACATGCAAATTAGGAAAATTTGAGGAAGATAACTAGAGGGAACATACAAAAAGGTGTTGGTGGAGGGGAATCATAAACCATACCCTGGCGTTAGTGACAGCAGAGCTGTTTCCCATGAGGCTTGAAGAAATGAAGGCAAGGAAGGATTTTGGAACTGCAAAGGAGAGAAAGTCTTGTTAAGCAGGCTTCTTAGAAGGAAGCAGTTACCTTCAGTCAGGAACACAGCCATAAAGGTGACTTTGCAAAAAGGAAGACAGGATAATAAATATCCTTATTCTTCCTTCCATTTTTCTTGTTGTATCCTAATGGCCAATCCCAACTGGAAGCCAGAAGGTAAGAGGGGCTTATTGATGTAGTCCATGTAGGTGAGCAACTGGGGCAGAAAAGAGAGTAGAGAAGGGAAGAGAGTAGAGCTACAGGGCAAATGGAAGTTATCAGACTAATAAAAACTTTTGGAGAATAAAATCTACCAACCAATAAACATGTTTCCGTTGCTGGCTAATGCAAAATAATGCACTAGATACGCAGTAGGAGAGGAAACAATTCTTTGTTTTTCTAAAACCTTCAGTAGTTCAGAGTAGAGAACTGATGAGCCTTGAGATGTTGGGCAATGGAATTTGGCTTCTACAACTCTACTGTGACTTGAGCATGTCTTCCTTGCTTCAGTAGGGTCTAGCAACCACCAACTAATCCCACAGGCTTAATAGTTAATATTTTTCCTGTACGTCTCAAATGTCGAAAGTTTTGCATAGATCAGTGCATCTTTCACTGTACCCCATCCAGATATACCACAGATTAAAATTTTAGTAACTGCAGTGCTATAGCATGCCAGGGGCTATTAAGTTATTTTAAGTCATATGTATTATTTATACATAAATTTTATATGTTATTTATGTATATATTATTTGTTATGTACACTATACATAAATTTGTAAATACAAATTCATAAACACATGAATTTACTTGTTTTCAAAGTTATTGGTATAAATTATTGATAGTATTCCTTTTACTTTTTTTAATTAAAAAACTTCGGAGGGTAAGATTGTAGATGCATAAGCAATTGCTAGAGATTTTGCAGACAGATCCAGTGTATATTTTGGATAATTTCCACCGGTTGTAACATGTTGGAAAGCTAAGTATGAAACCATAAGCAGGATTTTAACATTGATACAGTGAAGATACAGAAAACTCCATCCCTACAAGGATCACTTCTATTGCCCTTTAATAACTAAAACCCCCCTTTCCCCTACTTTTCCACACTGAAACTTAACTCCTGGCAACCATTAATCTTGAAATGACAAAATTATACAAATGGAGAACATGAAATCAGGTGTTGATTTCTCCACTTTATTGTTCTTTTTAAAAGTTGTTTTAGTTATTCACTTCCTTTACCTTTCCATATAAATTTTACAATAATCTTGTCTATGTCTATGAAGAATCTTGCTGGATTCTTGATAGAAAACAGCATTTAGACTGTATATCAAATTGGACAGAACACTTTACTGTGCTGAGTCTTCTAATCTATGAACATATGTCTCTCCATGTATTTAGAACTTTGATTTCTTTCATTAGCATTTTGTAATCATCAGCAAAGAGTTATACCCATGTTTTGTTAGACTCACATTTAAATATATCATTTGAGTGATTATAAATGATACTAATATTTTAATATCCATGTGTTCATTGCTCATATGTGAAAGAAAATGGAATTTTGTATGTTTGCTTTGTATCCTGTGACCTTGCTGAACTCACTTGTAGTTCTAGGTGGATTTTTTTTTTGTAGATTCCATTGGATTTTGTACCTAGAAAATTGTCATTTTGAAATGGAAACAGTTTTATTTTTTCTTTACTGATCTGTTTCTTATTTCCTTTTCTTTACTTACTGCATTAGCTTGAACTTTTGGTACAATGTCGAATAAGAGTGGGAAGACCAAGAATCTTTACCTTGTTCTCAATCTTCGGGGGAAAGCATTGTCTTTTACCATTAAGTATGTTTCAACTGTAGGTTTTTTTGTAGATGCTCTTTGTTAAGTTGAGGAAGTAACCCCATTTCTCATGTTCTATGATATTTTACCACAAATGGATTTTGAATATTGTCGCATGCCTTTTTTTATATCAGTTGATATAATCATGTAGTTTTTCTACTTTAGCCTGTTAATATGGTAGAAGATTAATTTTTTGGCAGTTGATTAATTTTTTAGTGTTCAATCAGCCTTGTGTCCCTGGTATAAACCCTACCTACATCTTTGTAAGTAGTTCTCTTATTAAGTTCTCATCAAAACACTCCCTTTGAATGTGTCATTTGCATTGTATGAGGGCTTACACTTGTAGATCATCACCTTAAGTGAAACACTAAAAAATGGGCTTAAATTCTATTTCTTGCAACTAGGAAGAGATGATGATAGCATCTCATTGAAGGGTAGATTTCTGGATTTAAAACTGAACAGTTTCCTTCTTACACTAATTAAAGAAAATCCACTTTTTTACCCACTAGAAGGTTTTCAGTGGAAGTATAGGATGATTAGGCTACAATATTATAATGATGGTGTACATGCATATATGTTTTAAAAATACAGAAAAGGACACTGACTAATAGTATACATATTTTAATTGGAGCTGCATTTTTTTGTTGTTGATAAGATGAAAAAAATCCATAAATATTTCAGTGCATGTGAACACTTTTCCAGTATGTCCCAAATTGCGCAGCAGGGGTACATTTGGAAGAACAAGATATATAAAAATAATATAAATAAGTGAGAAAATAATTTTTTAAGAGAAATAGGTTAGTCTGTTTAATAAGTGATCTTCCCATTGGCATTACTTTCTGAGACCTTTTTGCTAATCCACATTCCAAATAGCCAGAAGCAGAATTTTATCATTTCCAAAGCTCATTTGTTCAGGCCACCATTTTTTCTGGGAGTGTTTAAACAGACATTTCCTCTTGAACAGTGAGTTGGGAAACTGCTTTATTATAATGACTTAATCAATAATTTTCAAGGGGACAGTTGAAAATAATTATGTTGCCGTCTCACTCTAGGCTCTATCTGAATTGGGAGATAGAATATGTAACTTGGAAAGACTTCTTGAGGGGTTCTGTTAAATTGAGAACTGCTAGTCCATGAAAGAATAGATTATTAATATTTAAATCTCACCTTCCAAATTTCTGTTTTTTAAGTCTAAATTCCATGGACCTAAAAAAATATAAAGCTAAATGGGTAAAAAGAATTATGATAGATCAATGAGTTTGTCAAATTTATCCAGCATAATTTGGCTGTATTTTTATTTACAAAAGGAAAACCCATATACATATATTACTCTACTATTCCTTGGAAAAGCAGACCTGGGTTATTATAACATGAAAAATAAATTTTGTGTTACAAGGTTATTAAGTTTTAACTTTGGCCCTAAAATGATAGAAATCAGATATCAATTTAGGTGATAAATGAAAATGCATATTTTAAAAATTAACATCTAAGAACCCAATTAGGCAGCTGACCTACAAAAGAGACAAGAATTGATAGTATAGAGCACCTTTTTCTGAGAATAGCCAAAGAGTAAATATTTTAGGTTTGTAGGCTGTGTGGTTTCTGTTTCTATGCAACTCTGTTGTTGCAGTGCAAAAGCAGCCATAGCCAATACTTAAACAAATGACCGTGACTGTGTTCCAATATAACTTTATTTAAGAGACAGTCTGGATTTGGCCCACAGACTTTAGTTTGCCCACTGCTGGCATTCAGGAAGAGAGATATTTATGAAGAGGTTCTGTTGGAAAAAGTTTCCCCAAACACCATGAGAATCTCATCTGCAGCCTAGAAAGACAGAGTTGGGGGCATGGGAGAGGGGTTTTGAGAGGTCTATGTGGAGTGCTCAACCTGTGTCTTCCTAACTTTATGGGCCATGTTGTTTCCAAGACTGGAAATGAGCTGTACTCCCTACCAATGGTAGTAAAAAACATCCAAGAGTGTTTCCTGTGCACCCAGGGTAGGTCATGGGAGAGAGAGCACTTGTCTAAGCTTGTTTAATTTGAGTTCAACAGAATCACCTGGTAAGGCAAGAGGACTTCAAGAGAGACGGTTGTGTATAGAGTATAGACTGAAACCTGGGCCAGAATGGGGAATAGTCCCAGAGAAAATATGACTGGACATTCTCATTTTTTACTTTATTTTTAAAAAATCCTCACCTGGGGATATATTCATTGATTTTTTGAGAAAGAAAGGGAGGGAGAGGGAGAGAGAGAGGGAGGTATCAATGTGAGAAAGAAACATTGATTGGTTGCCTCCTATATATGCCTTGACCAGGATTGAACCTGCAACCTAGATATGTGTCCTGACTGCAGATTGAACCTACAACTTTTTAGAGTATGGGATGACATTCCAACCAACTGAGCCACCCGGTCAGGGCAACATTCTCATTTTTTAAATTGAGAATGTTTGACCAGATGATTTTTTTTTTAAGCCAAGAGTGAGCTGATAAGTTAGGCAGTTGAAATTTCATTCAGGAGCAAGAGACCACCCCCAACTCCCCTAGGGAAAATTTGAATGAAATTGTGAAGACAAAAACAAATTGCACTTTTTGTTTTTATGACAGAAAATTTCAAAAGCACAGTCAAAAGAAAAGAATACAATGAACTTCCATGTATGCATCATATAGTTAACTCAGGTCCAATCTTGTTGCAGCTGTACTGTTTATCTACTGTCCTTTCACCATCTCCATACTTACACATGAAATTACTTTGATGCATATCCAGCATCTGTATTTTCTTTCAGTTGGAAGAAAGATCCAGAGACTTGGTCAGATTCAGGTTCAATTACCTGGCAAGACTATGTCATAGGTGATATATGCATGGCCTATAGTCCCATAATGTCTGGTCTCTGTCTGTTAATGTTGATCAGGATTTAGGAAAGTCTGATTCATCTGCTACAAAGTTGTTTATCAACTTTTTACCAGTTTTGACAACCATTAGTGATTGTTCATGCTCATACTTTTATTAGAGAAAAATTGCATTTTGATTACCTCTCACTGGTTGTGCTTATTCAGTGCATAGTTTATATGTAGACCTTGCCAGTTTGTTAGGATCCCCAGGATGGGGGGACAAATTAGTCATTTTTCTCAAGATTCCTATTTATTCATTAGTTTTGGAGTTTGGGTGTATTTTTGTTTGTTTATATAAAGGTCTATAAACTCACTTTTTTTTTCACTTTTGCTCAGCTGCCTCCTACTGCATGAAAGGCAGTCTAATTCTCCAGCCTTCTTTGGTAAGATCTGCTGATTTCTACTGGTATGACTTTCAGTGAACTGGTTGCTCTTCTGCTTTGAAAGATCCTTGAGTGCTGGTGTGCTTGGTGAGAGTAAATGTTGCTCCTGAGCTTGAGAAGATTTCATTTTTTTAATGAGATGGTTTCCAAGATATTTTCATGTCTTGGAATCATAACTATTTTTTCCTATTCTGGAAAGTCTTTTTTTTTTTTTTTTACAATCGAGAAGAAAGGGGACACTCTCAATCCATGCATTGGCTGGGTTATTGGGGGAAGGGATGAGGCTCTGTGTGACTGACTTATTACATTCATTTTTCCTAATTCTATCCATAGCTTCTTCTTATCTTGTTGTTGATGCTGTTATCCAAACCAAGTAAGATATTTGATACTTTCCACATTTCTTTTTCACCACAGTTTTTGTAGGACTCATACTTAAGGGAAATTTAAAATAAAGGTCTTGGGTCTAAAAAAAAAAAGTGATATTGAGACCACATTCCTGGGGGGAGAAGATCAGACTCTTAAATAATCTCGATGTCATAAGCAAGTGGGCCTCCAATGGAAAATCCCAGGTAAAAAGACACTGTATCTATGCTTCTACCACTTCTTAGTTGACCCCAGAAAGTAGGTGTGATGGATATTGTGATTTTTTCACTGGTTCCATATTCTATATATAAACAATTATGTTCGACTCGTCCCTTTAAACGAAGCAAAAGTTCTTGGACTTTTTTCTCCTTCCACACTTCTCCACTCTGCCACAAGAAATTAATGTCAGGTGTCTTTCCAAAGCATTGATCAATTTTCCCTTTGTGGACAAGTCTGTTCATATTGTTACCTTTCCCAAGAAAGAAATATGCAATTGGTTGCTTTGTACGACACATATGTTTATATTGTCCCCTGAAAGACTTTTCCAGTGACCAAGTATACTTTTCCATTTGTTTAGAATCTTGATCTAGTTGTTGATTTTCTGGCCAGAATAAAAGGGAAGCTAGGAAATAAGGTTCTGAAAATCGATAATGCAGTCCTACTTGTTGTAAGACTTCTCGAAGCTGACCTTTCAGTTTTTTAATTGGCATCACAATTTTGGACTTAGGTTTGATACAGTAGAGAATGATATTGGCCAAGATGAAATTTTGCTTTTCCTTTGGCTGGATTCTGACAGTGCACTGTTCAAAGAGAAAAGTGTATTTTTTCACTATATCTTCCATGGTGTTAATAGCCTCTTCTTGATTTTTGGTTAGATATTCCAAGAGGCCAGAAAACTTGTCTGCTTTTAAAACTTCTAGGCTTTTCCAATACAGTTCTACTTGAAGTGGCAAACTAAACTTTAATCCGAGATTTTTGTTTTGTGAGTCCTCCGAGGGACCAAATATATCTACATACTTCTTAAAATATACAGCCACCTTTCTCCGAGTTTTGGACTGTTCATTTTGCTTAGTGCTGTTCCTGGGTTTTAGAAGGAGAAAATAATCATCAAAAAAATCAAAGCACTTTTTCAAAGAATATCGCAAATTAGTTAGATAAGGAATAAAGTTCTTGAGGACTAACTTAAATTCATTGTCTGGGTCCCCAGGAATATCACTACTTCCTGATATAAAATTGATCATCTCTCTTTTCGATAGTTCATTTTTATTGTCAAAAAAAGGGATGAGCTGGAGAATATGGATTGTGTAGAGCCCAACTTCTATCTCCCCATGATAACCAGCAATATTGTAAGTATCATATCGCCTCTTTGACTTCTGACAAAACTTTTCTGTTGCCTCACCCTCTTTATCTTCACTTTGCTGTTGAGATTCTTTGAATGCATTTGAGGCATGTACTGCTAACTCCAAAAGATCGGTTAGGTCAGCAACCGAAATATTCCTGTTTCTTTCATTATTCTCTGTCCACCATCTTATTTTACTTTTGTACACTTGACCTAGTGTATCAGAGATATAAGAATTGCCAGGTTCTATCTTTTTTGCTTGATTTGCCCAAGTAAGGGCACTGTTAAAGTTCCTTTCTTTAATGTAGAAATGTCTTGCCAAGGCTTGGCAAATGAATGCATTTGGGTTAAACCGATGAATACCTTCCAGCAATACTTTTTCAACTGCTGAGTTCCCTTCATCTTCATGTAATGCTTCAATGAAAGGGGAAAACCAAGTTCCTGTTTCACCTTCATGTTCATTGCGCTGTCTTGTGAGCAGCAGTGTTTGCATATCTTGGAGAAATTTGCTTCTTCCCATACTAGTATCATAGAACAAATTTTCTTTTAGCATATCCAGAATAATTTGACTTTTATCCAAATGATAGCTTATCTTCAATTCTTCCAGTGAGCGAATGGCAATTAAAGGGTGAATAATGCGCACTCCACTGTAGTTTCCACATTCCATCACTTCTGTTTTAATCAAAATTATAGAGTAGGTGCCCATCTTGTCTTCAAATTTTTCTGTTCCCCAGAAAGCCTTCTTGTCTTTTATTCCTAAGAACTTTTCGCATTGTGAAAGTGAAATGGTGGTATCAGGCACATATGAATTAAGAAGAGCCAGAAAAGAAAAGAGCTTTGCTTCCTTGGTGGAAATATTTTGTCCTTTCAGGATATTCCTGACCACATTTTCTATGTACTTCTTATTAAAATTGGTTTTCATGATCATGAAGGAATAAAAATCTTTGAAGTTTTCATGTTGCTCTTCAATTTCTTTCAATTTAAGCTCAAAAGCTCTCTGTTCTTTGGCAGATAGCTGTTGTATTAGCGCAATACTGTCTGAGATCTTTGCACATTTTTCAGGATTCTGTGATCTTATACAATTTAGGATGATCACTAGAGGTTTCTCATAGCGAATGTACTTACTAGTTATAGCTGTTTGAATAGAGGATCGCAGAAGATAGATATCACCTTGTTCTTCAAAATCATCAATAAGAAGCAGCACAGGTATGTATTCCTGATGGTTTGCTGTCCCATGGGTGATTAAATTAGTCACTTGTTTTCCAATTTCAGAAAAATCCACTGTCTTGTTTTTCAACACAGCACATCTGAATTTCTTCCTTAGTTCCCAGAGAATATGCATAGCCAAAGTAGTCCCACCACAGCCTGGGTGATGATACAGATGAATAATTTCAACACATGTTTGCTTAGAAGAATCTGCACAGTTTTGAATAATCTTTTCAAGTTTTTCATATTTATCCCTTTTGACAAAAGGTGAAGAATAGTTTTCAGAAGAGAAGTAGAAGTTCCACCAGGATACTTTACCACCTCGATAGAAGTCTTCCTCTTTTGAAGCCTTGAATTCAAGAAATTTATTTTTGTCCTTTTCTAAGAGTGTCCCTTCACATTCATTTTCACAGAGAATTTCCAGAACAGTCATGATGTCTTCTTCCTTTTTCAGAAGGACAGTAGATGAACCAATAGATGGCAAAAATCTCTTTAAAGATTTAGTCACAGATTTTAATTTAAGAATAGTACCATTTATCTCTTCAAGACTTAAAGAAGAAATACATTGTCTTGATAATTCATCTTGTGTTTTTAGTCTTTCTTCAAGTAGATCTTTCCATCTCTGACATATGTGTGAGTGTACACAAATACATAATATATTTTCCATTCCTTTGAGATCTTGGTAGAAAGCACAGAAGGTCTCAATGAGGGGATCTCTTGGGTCATCCACAGAGGAGAATAATAGAAATACCACCAAAAACTTCCCGCTTGGCATTATGTCTTCACGTGTAAGAAATGATATCAATTTTCTTACTTCAGATGCTTTTTCTCTTTGCCAGGAACTTGGATCTAAGGGTTTATATTTTTCGCTGTTAAGGTCTAACCTGCCATTGCAGAAAATCCAGCTGGGTTGTTGATAAAGATTCAGACTAGAAATCATATCGTTTAGTGTGGTTTTCCCATCTACATACAGACTTGGCAAGTGAAGGTTTACTACTCGGCTTTCTTTGTAAGCATTCACTATCCCCTTGCTTACAGACTCAGGATCAAACTCCAACACAGCAAACCATTTAATTTCCTTTAGGAAATCTAAATGTTTTATTTGATTAGGATGGCTTTTATTTGTTACAAGAATGTACCATTCATAGTATGAATTATCTAACGAATCCTGATTTCCTGTCAACAGCTGACTAAGCTTTTGTCCCTCACTCTCTTTTTTATTTGTTTTTACCCTGCATTTTTCTTCTGCTTCTTTTCTAGACTCTGCCAGTGTTTTTAAACCTAATTTAAACTCTTTGAAGACTGCATTTGAATTTATGATGTTTTTAGTGCTGGTCCCATCTCTCACAAAGACTGAGAATTTTGTACTTTGTTCCCATATTTTGTTGTTGCAATTTTGCCTTTTAATCTGGAAATAATCATGTCCACATTCAGAGTATTTTGGAATGACATCCACTTCAATAACAAATTTGTCAGATGGAATACTGTTTGGCAATAAAACTTCTACAAATCTTGGCTCTCGAATGCACTTCTTTGCTATTTGGGCCTGATGGTCTTCAAAGTACTGGCAGATCATCTGATTGAAGTGATCAATGAGAGCTTCCTTGGTGACATTGGTAGTCACACCAACGATTTTTCCATGGGGTTTGTCTTTGACTCCAAAGTGAATAGTGCCATTGGTCCGTGAATTCATACAAGCTGAAGCAAATCTGAAGACTTCATTGCTAAATTTCATTTTAACATCCTTTTCTGTGGCTGTTTTTGTTTTTGTGAGTTCTTTGAATTCATGTATTGGATCAATGAGATTGAGTGGTCCTGTTTCAGGCTGTAGACAAAAATCCAATTTATAACGATATGGATCACTGAATTCATCAAAAGGGTATGATACACATGTCAGGTCTGTGGATGGCTGCTTTTCCTTTGTGTCATATGTTTCATCTAACACACACTCAGTTTTTAGTGACTTAGAAACTGTAGTAACTGTAGAGGCATTAGCCATATCTGATTTCTTTTTATCATTTTGTTTTTGCTTTGAAGTTTCATGTTCCTCTTTTATAGCTTGTGTATTAGGAACATTTTTATTGTCTTTTTTCCTCTTATATGTCTGAATAGGATCTTCAGAGGATGTTTTCAGCAATTCTTTGAATAGACATTCTATTCGGATAGCTGGTCCATGTGTTATTCCCATATCAATGAGGGCATTTTTAGTTAACCACTTCAAGACTGCTCCACTCACATCTTGTGCAGTCAATATTGCCCTGTGTTTTTGGTCAATTTCATGACTTTCTAACCACTGGTTTACATCCTCTTTTGTCCAGACATCTGTATTTTCTGGCAGGTTTAGTTGTGCTGCCATTCTGATATCTGTATATAGAAAAAGAAAAATAATTTAATATTTTTATGAGTAAATTTTTAAATAACTAATTTTTCAATAGGTAACATGTATGTCTGATGCAGTTTTAAAAGTTCAAAAGAATATGCATGCCATCTAGTTATTCTCCTGAGAGGAAATTACCATTACCAGTTTATTCTGTGTCCTGCCAGAAAAATAATACTAAATACAAGCAATTTTCCCCCCCACATGAGTGACAGCATTATAAACACATTTCTCACCACCTTGCTTCATTCACTAACTGTATCTTGAGGATGCTTGCAGTTGGTACATATAGAGATGTTTCATTTTCATTAATGGTGGTTTGGTATAATGTGTGTGAGCTGTGTTATTTTAAAATATTCAATTCTGTTATAGAAAATAAGAGGAACAGACAAGTATATATGAAACTAAATAGAGAAGGCTATATGAAATAAGGAGGACATGTGAAACTAAGTATAGAAGCAAGTAGTTATGAAACATGTTATGATAGGTGTAGTGTATACAGAACATATGAATATTAAACATAGGAAGGGATAGAAAGCCAAATAGGTATTATGTATTCTTAGACACAATTGAAGCACTTGATATTGTTGAGCTCTTAATTGGGTCTTAATTGGGTGACACCCACTTGATCCTTTGGGTCCTCTACTCAAGAAGCACAAATAAAATCTAGAGTAGTTTATTAGGCTAACTGATGAGCTATAGCTGTGGTTAGGCACATGTTTCCCTCTGCATCTCTCTGGTTAGAACAAGTGCATCCCCCTTGAACAGACCTCAGTCCTGGTTCTCAGAATTACACAATCAATGGAGAAAGCCGATACAGCAGAGAGGGAGAGAGGATGTATGATCTTGCATAACTCAGGTAATAAGGTTCCACCCCTCTAGCATCTTATCCAAAGTGTGTTACCCATATCTTCTCCCTGCTTTTCATTGTGTACTTAAATTAATAAGGTATGTGCCTTAAGCAACTTCATTTGGTGTGTGAGCTATTCTGTTCCATGATTTCTGGGATAGTTTGCTGGGTAGAGAACTTGGAGGTTACTATTATATTAATTTTTACATAATAAGTGATAATAGCTGATTCCTGGGCAGTAATAAATGGAATTATTATTTGGTCTGCAAATTGGCAGACTACTATCTGTAAATTCATGGCAATCTTGGTTACAGAAATATAACAATGGTTAGAAAAAAATGAAATCCAAATAATAATAGCTTTAAGTACAATCCAAAAATGGCCCCCCAAACACAAGCCATTCCAATGATTCCATCATAGGAGAAATAATTAACGGAAGAGATAAGCTTAGGAAAAATCACGGCGAATAGATTATATGGGCCCACTTTTATGAAAGAATTCATAGGAATATTGCCTCCCACTGGTAAAACAAAATTCATGATTGGAATATATCTACCCTTCCTGATATAAAGATGCCAGAGCAGTGGTCCAAGTTTAGAACTATTATTTTTGGTTAGTAATTCCTGTATGCATAGAAATACATAAAAAAACATACCTTACAGCTACAGTAATACAAAGTAGGCAAAAATATGCAAAATTGATGGAAATTTTACTCCCTTACAATGCTATGACAATGAGAAACATAAAAGATTTAATGACTTCCAAAATAAAAGTGAACCAGATAAAGTTTACTTCAGTAATTTGGCCTACAGAGATCAAGAAGTTCAAATTTTAAATGATCTGGGAAAAGAAAATAGAGTGGAGGGGGAAATTATTTTAGGTGTACTAATCTTTAAAGTTGGCTGCTCACACCCTTTTGCACTGTTGAGGGGAATGCAGACTGGTGCAGTCACTGCAGAAAGTAGTATGGAGATAACCTCAAAAAATTAAAAATGGATCTGCATTTTGATCCAGTGATCCCACTTATGGGGATATATCTAAAGGAACCCAAAACACTTATTTGAAAGAACATAAGCACCCCTATGTTCATTGCAGTGTTATTTATAATCGCTAAAATATGGAAGCAGCCCAAGTGTCCATCAGTAGATGAGTGAATAAAACAACTATGGGACATTTACACAAGAGGATTCTACCTGGCTGTAAAAAAGAAGAAAGTTTTACCCTTTGCAGCAGTGTGGATGGACCTAGAGAACATTATGCTAAGTGAAATAAGCCAATCAGAGGAAGACAAATACCATATGATTTCACTCATATGTGGGATCTAATGAACAAACTGAACTAACAAGCAAAATGCAGACAGACTCACAGATGGAGAACAGATGACAGCTAGTGGGGAATGGGGAGATTAGGGGCTAGGGGCATTGAGTAAAAAGGAAAAAAGACCCAAGGACATGGACAACAGAGTGCTGATGGTTGGGGGGAGGAGGGTATTAAGGGGACTGAATGGTAAGGGAAAAAAAAATACAATAAAGATTAAATTAAAAAAGTAGTAAGTCCCTTTTCTGGGATTACATCATACTTAAGACAGTGTATCAAAAGACACAACAGAATGGAAAGGCAAGCTACAGAATGGGAGAAAATATTTGCAAATCATATAACTGGTATGGTGATATCCAGAATATAGTAAAAACTCCTACAACTCAACACCAACAGCAAAGCAAATAACCCAATTGAAAAATGAGCAATGGACTTGTATACATATTTATCCACACATGATACACAAATGACCAACAAGCATATGAAAAAATGCTCAACATCACTAATCACTTGAGAAAAACAAATCCAAACTACAATGATATATCATTTCATGATTGTGATGACTACTAAAAAAAAAAAAAAACAAACCCATGAAAATAATAAGTATTGGCAAAGATGTGGAGAAATTGGAAGGGACTTTTGTGTACTGTTGGTGGGAATGTAAAATGGTGCAACCTACTTGACCTATCCTAAAAGAATCTTTAAAGGAAGTTTTCTAAACAGAAAGGAAGTGGTAAGAGAAGGAACCTTGGAACATTAGGAAGGAACAGAAGAACATGGTAAGCAACAGTATTGGTAAATACAATAGAGTTTCTCTTATTTGGTTTTGTTAATTGTTTGAATGTTGAAGTACTGTCTGATATGGTTCTAAATATATGTAGTGGAAATAGTAGGATTATAAGTGGATAGGTAAAGGAATACACCGGAACTGAGACTTCTACACTTCACTCAAACCAGTAAAATAATACCATGTAGACTGTCATAAATTATACATATATAATGCAATATCTAGAGTAACCACTAGAAAAAGCTGTACAAAGTGATATACTCAGAAACATTGTAGATTAAAGTGGAATTTTAAAAAAATTTCAAATAATGCAAAGGAAGTCAGGAAAAATACACTAGAGAAATAAAAAACAGAACAGAAACAAAAAATAAAATGGTAGATATAAGTATTAACATATAAATAACTACATTAAATATAAGTAGGCTAAATACAGAAATTAAAAGAAAGAATTGGTATAATGGATTCAAAACATGACCCAAAATATGCTGTCTACAAGACCTTCACTTGAAATATAACAATATAGGTAGGTTGAAAGTCAAAGTATAGGTAAAATATATAGTACAAATATTAATTTATAAGCACAGGAGTAGCTATATTAATGACAAATAAAGTAGATTTCAGAGCACAGAAAATTACCTCAGACAGAAGAATATTATATAATGATTAACAGGTCAATCCAACAAGACACCAGAGCAACCTTAAAAGTGTTTGTACCAAACAAGAAAGTTGCAAAACATTTGAGGCATACACTGATAGAACTTTTCAGTTTTAGGAAAATCCACAATTGTAGTTGGATATTTCAACATCATTCTTTTAACAATAGAACTAGACAGAATATTAGTGAGCATGTGGAAAAATTCAATACCATTGACCAAAATGTTAAATCACAGACCACTCCATCCAACAACAGCAGAACATCATTCTTTTTTAAAAAAATTAATTAATTTTTCCAAATACATTTGTCTCTGCCTTCCCCCCACCACTTGCCCCTGCCCCCCCGCCTCCCTCCCCCAATCCTTCCCCACTTTGGTTTTGCCCATGAAGAACATCATTCTTTATAAGTGTCCAAGATAGACCATATCCTACATGATAAAACAAAGTTCAACAATGTATTTATTTTTTTCAAGGTTTTATTTATTTTATTTTTAGAGAGGGGAAGGGAGGGAGAAAGAGAGGAAGAGAAACATCAGTGTGTGGTTGCATCACACACACTCCCTGCTGGGGATGTGGCTCGCAATCCAGGCATATGCCCTGACTTGGAATCAAACCAGCAACACTCTGGTTCACAGGCAGACACTTAATCCACTGAGTCACAACAGCCAGGGCAAATTTCAACAAATTTAAAGAATTGAAATCATACAGAATATATTTGCCAACTACAATGGAATCTTATGAAACATTGATAACAGAAGGGTAGAGGAAAAATCACTAAACACTAAAATCACACATTCCTAAATCATGGGCAAAAGGAAGGTCTCAAGAAAAAGTAAAAAAAAAAAAAAAAAAACTGGGAGAGAAGATGGCGGAGGAGTGAGGGGGAGTCACACTGACCTCCTCCCAAGACCAAACTGGAATTGTGACTAAATAGTGGAGTAATCATCTGGAAAACAATGGAACGACAGTGGGAGAGGAGCCTTGGAGCCGCGGACAGACAGTGGACTCAACTCTTACACACCCAACGGGTGAGAAGTGCGGTGGAGGATCGAGAGGGTGGGCTGGGTGCCCACGGGCACTAGCACCAGAGGGACATTGGAATGGCCAGTTAGCTCCCCCCGAAAAGAACGGGGTCTGAATCATAAATAGGGACCCCTAAACTACAGCAGCTAAAACCAGGAAAAAACACAAAACGCAACCCCGAAAAGCTTAGGGGCGCTCTCTGGCAGAGACAGGTGGCTGGGGATGCAGAGACATTTAAAGGGCCAACGCAAAAATTGCAGTGGCAGCCACCCTCCTTGATCTCTGGGTAGAGGCGGCAGCAGGGTGGGCTGGTGCTTGGGAAAAGACTGGTGAGGAAAACTTTGTGAAGAGAACTGAGACGGCGGCCGGTGGAGCCCCAGTGATAACGCACCTCCCACCCTGCAGCTACCATCTCGATCAGGCATAAGGGAATCAATTAACCTGCCTTTTGTGCACTCCGCACACAGCTTGTGCATGTGAGCTGGGGGGCTGAGTGCAGACTGGCTGGGAGAGCCTTGAGGAGAGACTGGAGACGGAGGCGTTGGGGAAAGAACGGGAGGAGGAACAAGGGAGTCCCGACTGCCTCCCCGTTCTGTAGTCTCCATCGTGGGCTGGAAAGGTGCGACCCCAAAGAGGCAGAAGTGGGGCACGCGTGAACCAGACTGCCTGCGATTGAAATGCAGGCCGCACAGGTGGTGGATCCTTGGCCGAAGGGGTAACAAAACTGCCCAGAGACCCCTGAGGAGAGACTAGAAACAGAGGCGTTGGGGAAAGAATGGGAGGAGGAACCGGGGAGTCGCGACTCCTTCTCCTTGCCGTAGTCTCCATTGCACGGGAAGAGGTGACACCCCCAAAGGGCCAAAAGCCGAAAAGCACACACAGACACCCCCAAATAACCCAGTGCAGGCATGCACACTTGCACCGATGACCGGCGAGGGTTGGTGAGCATGTGTGTGACCCACGCGGGCAGGCGAATGCTTGCACTGGCAGGCAAGGCCTCCCACAGATTGGCACCCATATGACCTGCGAGGGAGTGCACAGAGCGGCAAGGGCAGGCATAAATTGACCCGCCCGCCCGCGATTGCAGAGTGGCCCACAAAATAGGTAGATCCCGGGTCGAAGGGGTCACAGAGCTGCCCAGAGTCCCTGGAGGAGAGACTGGAGACAGTATTAACTGGAGAGTCCTGGAGCTGACTTCCTCCCATTTCCATAGTCCCCATTTGGCGATGGCAAGCAACGCACCCAAAGAGGCAAAAGTGGGGAAAACACAATAGAAGACCCTAAACTGACCAGTGCCGGGGAGCTCGCTGGCCAGGGGGGCCAGATGAGTACATGAGGTCACGAAGAAGCCCCCTGGTCCGGGGCAAGCACATGTGAGCCCAGGCAGGTGGGGGATCCTGCCGCGCCGGTAGAGCGCTCAAGGAGCCAGCGTGAGAGTGCAGACAGACCCCCAAAAATAGCCCAACCCTGACCGAAGGAGTCACATAGCTGCCCCAAGCAGGAGTCAGACACAGACAGTAGACTCCTGGAAGGCTCAAACAAACAACCCAAGGTCATATAGGGTCAACAACTGACATCAGAGGCAGGCCCAGAAAGAAAATGACAAAAATACTTAACAGACTCTCACAAAAATGGGAAGAAAAAGAAGTTCCCCCCCAAATGAGTGGAAAAGGGGACTCCCCACAGAGAGAGCTAAATGAAATAGAGGCAAGGGAACTATCAGATACTGAATTCAAAACAATGGTTCTAAGGAAGCTCAATGAGCTCAGCCAGCTCAAAGAGAACTATGAGAAACTGCAGAGAAACTATCAGGATCTTACAGCAAACTATATCAGCCTGGAAAAGAACATAGAAACTATCAAGAAGACACAAGAGGATATGAAGAATACCATTTCTGAATTGAAGAACACAGTAGAAGGAATCCAAAACAGGCTGGATGAAGCCCAGGATTGAATCAGTGAGATGGAGGACAAAGTAGAAAAAAGCTCCGAGAAAGAACAAGAAATGGAAAAACGACCCAAAAAGAATGAAAAAGCATTTAGGGAAATGCAGGACAGCCTGAAATGCAATAATATCCATATAATAGGGATACCAGAAGGAGAAGAAGAGGAGAAGGGATAGAGAACCTCCTCGAAAAAGTAATGATAGAAAATTTCCCTAATTTGAGGAGAGAAAGGCTCTCATGGATCCAGGATGCACAGAGGACCCCACTCAAGAGGGACTGAAAGAGGTCCACTCCAAGACACATCATCATTAAAATGGCAAATGTCAAAGACAAAGAGAGAATCCTCAAGGCAGCAAGGGAGAAGGAGAAAATAACATACAAGGGGGCCCCGATATGGCTAGGAGCTCACTTCTCAACAGAAACACTACAAGCCAGAAGGGAATGGGAACAAATATTCCAAGTAATGAAAAGCAAGGGCCTACAGCCAACGCTGCTCTACCCAGCAAGGCTCTCAATTAAAATAGAAGGGGAAATACGGAGTTTCCCAGACAAAAGAAGGCTAAAAGAATACATCTCTACCAAACCAGCCCTCCAAGATATGCTAAGGGGACTGGTTTAAGCAGATGAAGGAAAAGAATGAGAGAGAGAGGAACACAGGTACAAAGAGAAAATATGAGTAAGTTTCTATCAGTAATATCTCTCAATGTGAATGGACTAAATGCCCCAATCAAAAGACACAGGGTAGCTGAATGGATAAGAAAACATGACCCACACATATGCTGCCTACAAGAGACCCACCTCAAGCAAGAGACCTACACAGATTGAAAGTAAAGGGATGGAAAAAAATATTCCAAGCAAATGGGCAAGAGAAAAAGGCCAGGGTTGCCATACTTGTATCAGACAAAGTAGATTTCAGAACAAAGGCCATAAAAAGAGACCCAGAGGGGCACTTTATAATATTTAAAGGAAGAATCTCTCAAGAAGACATCAACATTGTAAACTTATATGCTCCCAATATAGGAGCCCCCAAGTATATAAGGAAATTGTTGGATGACTTCAAAAAAGATATAGACAGCAACACACTGATAGTAGGGGATTTCAACACCCCACTGTCAAAAATGGACAGATCTTCCAAACAAAACATTAATAAACATATTGTGGCGCTGAATGACACACTGAATCAAAGAGACTTAACTGACATATATAGAACCTTACATCCCAAAGAAGAAAAATGCACATTCTTTTCAAATGCTCATGGCAGTTTTTCAAAGATAGACCACATGATAGGACACAAAGCAAACCTCAGCAAATTCAGGAAAATTGAAATAATACCAAACTTTTTCTTGGACCACAAGGGATTGAAACTAGAAGTCAACCTCAAAGAGAAACTTCAAAAACTTGCAAACTCATGGAGACTGCACAGTAGACTATTAAACAACGAATGGGTCAATAATGAGATAAGAGAAGAAATCAAAAAATTTCGGGAAACAAATGAAAATGAACAGACAACAGTCCAGAACCTATGGGACACAGAAAAGTTGGTTCTGAGAGGGAACTTCATAGCAATACAGGCTAACCTTAAAAAGACAGAAACATTTCAAATAAAAGACCTAACACTACAACTTCAAGAACTGGAGAAACAACAACAAATAAATCCCAGAGCAAGTAGAAGGAAGGAAATAGTCAAGATTAGAGCAGAACTGAATGACATAGAGACGAAAAGAACAATTCAAAGGATCAACCAATCCAGAGCTGGTTCTTTGAAAAGATAAATAAAATTGATAAGCCTTTAAGTAGACTCTTCAAGAATAAAAGGGAGAGGATCTTTTCTTAATAATAAATTTAATAATATCAGAAACGAAGGAGGAGAAATAACTGATACCACAGAAATACAAAGGATTGTCAGAAACTACTATGAACAGTTATATGCCAAGAAATTTGAAAATCTTGATGAAATGGACAAATTTTTAGAAAAGTACAATCTTCCAACACTGAAGGAGGAAGAAACAGAAAGCTTGAACTGACCGATAACAGCTGGGGAAATTGCAGCAGTCATCAAGAAACTCCTGGCACACAAAAGCCCAGGGCCAGACGGTTTCACAGGAGAATTTAACAAAACGTTTAAGGAAGAGCTAACCCCTGTCCTTCTCAGACTATTCCAAAAAATCCAAGAGGAGGGAAGACTCCCAGACTCTTTCTATGAGGCCAGCATCACCCTGATCCCAAAACTAGATAAAGACTCTACCAAGAAAGAAAACTACAGTCCAATTTCGCTGATGAACATAGATGCTAAAATCCTCAACAAAATATTGGCAAACCGCATCCAGAAATACATTCAAAAGATTATCCACCAGGATCAAGTGGGATTCATCCCAGGCATGCAGGGATGGTTCAATATACACAAACCAGTAAACATGATACATCACATAAATAAAAGAAAGGACAAAAACCACATGATCATCTCGATAGATGCAGAAAAAGCATTCAATAAGGTACAGCACCCATTTATGATCAAAACACTCAACAAAATGGGAATAAATTGGGCATTCCTCAACATAATAAAGGCCATATATGAAAAACCTACAGCCAATATCATACTCAATGGGAAAAATTGAAAGCTTTCCCACTAAGATCGGGAACACGCCAAGGATGCCCGCTCTCACCGCATCTTTTCAACATCGTATTGGAAGTCCTAACCAGAGCGGTCAGACAAGAGAAAGAGATAAAAGGCATCCAAATAGGAAAGGAGGGGGTAAAGCTGTCATTGTTTGCAGATGACTTGATAGTGTACATAGAGAACCCTGTAGACTCTACCAAAAAACTCCTCAACCTAATAAGTGAATTTGGCAAAACAGCAGGATACAAAGTCAACATTCAGAAATCAAAGGCATTTTTGTACACCAGCAATGCAATAGAAGAAGAAATCAGAAAAAAAAATACCATTCGATATAGCAAGAAGAAAAATAAAGTACCTAGGCATAGATTTAACCAAAGCTGTAAAAGACCTGTACGCAGAAAACTATACAACATTGAAAAAGATATTAAGGAAGCCACAAATAAATGGAAGCATATACCATGCTCATGGATTTGAAGAATTAATATCATCAAAATGTCCATACTACCCAAAGCAATTTATAGATTCAACACAATCCCTATTAAGATACCAATGACATATTTCACAGAAATAGAACAGACATTTCAAAAATGTATATGGAACCATAAACGACCCCGAATAGCCTCAGCAATTTTGAGAAAGAAACACAGAGTAGGAGGGATCATAATACCGGACATCAAACTCTACTGCAAAGCCACTATACTCAAAACAATCTGGTACTGGCACAAGAACAGATCCATAGACCAGTGTAACAGAATAGGAAGCCCAGAGATAAGCCCAGGTCTCTATGGGCATCTAATACTTGACAAAGGGGGCAGAAGCATAAAATGGAGCAATAAGAGCCTCTTCAACAAATGGTGTTGGGAGAGCTGGACAGCTACATTCAAAAAATTGAAATTGGATCATCAGCTGACACCATACACAAAAATAAACTCAAGATGGATAAAGGACTTAAATGTAAGTCACAACACCATAAAAGTCCTAGAGGAGAACATTGGCAGGAAACTCTCAGATATCCCACGCAGCAATTTTTTTCACTGATATGTCTCCTAAAGCAAGGGATGTAAAGGAAAGAATAAACAAGTGGGACCTCATCAAAATAAGAAGCTTCTGCACGGCAAAAGAAAACATCAGCAAAATGAAAAGGGAGCCAACCATATGGGAAAATATATTCGCTAATGATACATCAGATAGAGGTTTGATCTCCAAGATATATAAAGAACTCACTCGACTCCACTCCAAGAAGACAAATGATCCAATCAAAAAATGGGCAAAGGACCTGGGCAGACACTTTTCCAAGGAGGAGATACAGAGGGCCCAGAGGCATTTGGAAGGATGCTCAGCATCACTAGCCATCAGAGAAATGCAGATCAAAACCACAATGAGGTACCACCTCACACCGGTCAGACTGGCCATCATAAAAAGATCTACAATCAGCAGGTGCTGGCGAGGCTGTGGAGAAAAGGGAACACTAGTACACTGCTGGTGGGAATGCAGACTGGTGCAGCTACTGTGGAAAGCAGTGTGGAATTTCCTCAAAAAGCTGAAAATGGAACTGCCTTTTGACCCAGTGATTCCCCTGCTGGGACTATACCCTAAGAACACCAAAACGTCAATTCAAAAGAACCTGTGCACCCCAATGTTCATAGCAGCACAATTTACAATAGCCAAGTGTTGGAAGCAACCTAAATGCCCATCAGTAGATGAATGGATCAAAAAATAATGGTACATATACACAATGGAATACTACGCAGCAGAAAGAAAAAAAGAACTACTAAACTTTGCGACAGCATGGATGGAACTGGAGAGCATTATGCTAAGCGAAATAAGCCAGGGGACGAAAGACAAATACCATATGATCTCACCTATAAGTGGAACCTAACCAACAATACAAAGATGCAAGGAAAATAAGACCAGCAACAGTCAAAGGGAAAGAAACCAACAGAGACAAGAGGGAAGGAGGGAGGGGGGCCGGGGAAAAGGAAGGGAAGGGGAAAGTCAAGGAACATATAGCAAGGACTCATGGACAAAACCAAAGGGGAAGAGCTGAGGGAGGGAAGAAGAGAGGGGGCAAGGGATAGTGGTGGGGGGGAGGCAGAGACAAATGTATTTGAAAAAATAAAATAAAATTTAAAAAATGTATTTATTTCAGCATATGGAAATAAATATACAACATATCGAAATTTGTGGCACACAGTTAAAGCAGTGTTAAAAGAATTATAACACTAAATGCATACATTGGAAAGAAGAAAAATCTCAAAATAATAATCAAAGCTCTTAACTCAGAAACTTAGAAAACTTTGAAAAAGAAGAGAAAAGAAAACAGAAGCAAGCAGAGGGAAAGAAATAATGAAGAATAGAAATAAGTTAAACTGAAAACAAATAGAGAAGGTCAGTAATGCAAAGATCTGCTTACTTGAAAAGATCAAAAAATTGACAAACCTGTGTAGCAAGACTGAAAAAGAATAATAAAAGAGAAACATTTACCAATATCAGAAGTGAAATAGTGGATATTATTTTAAGCCTTTTAGACATCAAAAGGACAATAAATGGCAACTACGAACAACTTCACACACATAAATTTGACAGCGCAGATGAAATGGACCAATTCCTCAAAAAACCTAAACTTCTGTGACTCACTCAGTATGAAATAGATTATTGGAATAGTTTCTGAGTTTGAAAGAAAACTGGATTTTTAATTTAAAAAATCTCCCTCTAATTCTCCAGGCCCATATAAAATCAATGGAGAATACCAACAGACATTTAAAGAATTAATATCAATTCCACACAATCTCTTTTAAAAAAAAAAAGTAAAAACGGGGGTACTCACAGATTCATTTTCCAAAGCTAGTATTACCCTGATAGCAAAGCCTTTGCAGACCAAGCCTGCAGATGGGCTTGCATGGACCCAGTTTGCCCCACCTAAGTGGGGTAGCTACCACCTATAGAACCAGGCTCTATATTTGCCCCAGAGCTGGGCTGGGCCCCATTGACCCAAACTCCCAGTCTGCTCCAGCCTCCAGGTGGCTTTTATGAACCTACACAAATAGCCTTATCCCAAACCAGGCTGGATAATAATAATAAATAATTATAATTATAAGAAGAATAATACGTTTTGGAAAGGATATGGAGAAAAGGGATCCATTTTGTAAATTGTTGGTGGGAATGTAAAGTGGTACAGCCATTCTGGAAAAGAGAATGGAGATTCTACCCAAAATTAAAAACAGAATTACTATTACTGTTCAGCAATTTCACTTCTTGGGTATATATCAGAAGGAAATGAAATCAGTATCTCAAAGAGATATCTGTGCTCACATGTTTATTGTAGCATTTTCATAATAGCCAAGACATGGAAACAACCTGTCTGTTAAAAGATGAATAGATAAAGATACGGTGTATATATACACAATGGAATGTTATTTGGCCATGAGAAAGAAAGAAATCTAGCCATTGGAGACAACATGGATGAAACTTGAGGATATTATGCTAAGTGAAATAAGCCAAAAATTAGAAAGAAAAAGAAAAGCAGTTACTGTATCATCTCATTTATGTGTAAAATCTAAAAAAAAGGGCAAATTCACAGAAAGGGTTATCAGGGGCTGGATAGGGAATGGATGGGCAGGTGGTAAAACTATACAAGTTTGCAGTTATGTGGGATGAATGTCTAGAGATCTAATGTACAAGCATGACTATACTTATTGGTACTGTTTTGAACACTGGAAATAAGCTGAGAGAGATTTCAGGTACACTCATTACAAAAATAAATGGTAACTGTGTAAGGAGATGATATGTTGATTAGCCTGACCATAGCAGTCATTTCACTCTACATATATACATAAAGTCATTATGTTTTATACATTAAATATATATAATTTTTATTTTAAAATGCTGCATTTGAAATCTTGTGAGATACAGTGTCAATAATACTTGGAGAGGATATTTATAGCCTAAATGCTTTTATAAAACTAGAAGAATTATTAAAAAGCATAAACTAAATATGCATTTAGTAAGTTCAAAGAACAAGAGAATAAGGCAGAAGTATGTAGAAGGAAGGAAGAAAAAACTAAAGAGCAGAAATCTATGAGATGGAAAACAAAGTTACAACAGAGAGAACCAAAAGCCCCAAAGTTGTTCTTGATAGAGTAATAAAATTGACACACCTGTGGAAAGGGTGACCAAGAAGTAAAACAAGATGGCACAAATAATATCAGATGCTGTAAATTTGAAGACCGAAGTGAACTGAAAAAGTTCCTTGAAAAATGGACCTACCAAAACCAAATTAAGAAGAAATGGAAGGAGTACAACTTCCTGGTATGATGTAGTAGATTCCACAAATACTCCCACTGTATCAGCTAGGAAAAAAAAAAATCAGAAAAATTACAAAACATATTTTTGAAGTTATCACAGAGATGTAGATGGACTTAATGACAAGGACTGCTTGAACTAAACTTCCAGAGAGGGAAGACCCCTTCCTAGGTAAGCTTTGTGGTACGTGTTCATTCTGGGCTGGGGTTGAGGACTAGACTTGGCCTGATTGGAGGAAGAGGAATCAGCAGGGCTTTTGACAGTCACATGGGTGGATATGGTGAATTGGAATCTAAAAATGCTCCAAAATCTTTAACCATCATGGAAATGCAAAGTAAAACTGCAATGCTATGTACCTAGCAGAATGGCTAAAAATAAAGGCTGATAATACCAAATGTTGGTGGTGAGGCAGAGTCAATGGAACATTCATACATTGCTGGTGGGAACGTAAATTGTTTTAGCCACTTTGGGAAAACTATTTGTCAGTATTAATAATGTAGGATACCATTTACCTGAAGTTCAAGAACAGGCAAACTTAATCTATTATAGTAGAATTCAGTGGTTACCTTTTAGCAGGGAGATACTTTCTGAGGAGTGGCACAAAAAAACTGTTTTGTGAAAGTGAATAAAGGAAACCTCTTTCAGCACGGCGTTGGAAAGCCATGAAGGGAGAGCTCTCCCTCTTCCCTGCTTGTCTCCACAATAGCAACTGCCTTCCACTCACTGCCAGTAAGAAACCGCCACAACCTTGTACACTACCCCCACCCCTGCCAGTGTGCTCCTGTTAAAACAACCCTCCCCAGTATCTAAGAACCTTCTCCCAAACTGACTTCCCTTTTGTACTTGCTGTGGTCTGCCATAGTTTGCAAGTCCCAAATTGCAATTCCTCTGCTATTCCCAAATAAACTCATTTGCTGCTTGATGACCTTTGTTGTTTAATTTTTAAGATTGATAATTTTATACCTTGATCCGGTTAGTGGTTACATTGATGAATACATTAAAATTTCATAGAGCTGTATGTACCCTTAAGATTTTTTCATTTCATATAAATTATACTTCATGTAAAAAGCCAATGATGCCTCCAAAATGCATAATACAATAAATTAAAGAGGTGAATGAAATAAGAGAGGTAATTGGCATAGAAAAAGATAATGGTATGTCACCAATAAAGGATAATGATTAATTCAATTTGGGGCATCTGAGGTCTGGAAGTTATACTTGAGATTTATTATTGCAGCCTCAGATCACGGATCAGCTTTTAGTTTTACATGCCACTGTTGATTCATACTAGTTTTATCATTATCTAAAGCCCAGTCCCACATTCTTTCAGGACTCTCTGCTATATGAGTCATTTTCATGTGTCCATCGGCCAAGCCTCATCTACTCCACCCTGTACAAGTTCAGCTCCCTTCTGTTGCACCCACACCATTGTAACTCCTACAGCAGGGGGCGCCCTGATCATTCTGTTGGCTGCGGTGTTTAGGCTCCTGAATCCTCCTACCTGGAGTTTTCATGCCCCATCTATTGCCCCATCGTACCAGTACATTTCTACAGGGCTCTCCTTGACTTCCAGTCCCAGCTTTATAAACTTAGCCCTTATCTCCTAAGTGATATTCAAAAATCAGATTGTGAGACTGAGTGTTGAATTAGATGGATTACTTGATTCATGCATGAGCTGCATACCATATTCATGTGAAAACATAAATCCAAGTGGATGGGGAACAGAGCCTGAATGTTTGGGAATGTGAGCAAATAAAAAAGGAATGACTTTTAACTATTTTCTCTACCAGATTATGGATCTTTTCTATTTTCTTACATTAAATTTATTGGGGTGACATCAGTTAACATCATACAAGTTTCAAGTGTACTGTTCTGAAACACATCATCTGTATATCGCATTGTGTGCTCACCACCCAAAGTCTGGTCTCCTCTTGTCACCACGTATTTGACCTCCTTTATCCTCTTCATCCTCCTCCAGCCCCAGACCCCTCTGTTGCCTGTGTCTGTGATCTTTAAGTCATGATTGAATTGCTTGCGCTTTCACACTGCTTCCTCTAAAGACCTTATCAGAGTCTTGATAGCTGTGCCTTTCAATAACTTACTTTAAAAAAATTGTTGAAAATGCCACTCTGGGAGAATAGGCACTATAGCAGTGATTTTCAACTGATGTGCCGCAAGAATTTTTAAAACAAGCAATACCTGACTATTTAGTCAGGGGCACTGACCTCTTTTCCTTTAGATTGTCAAATAAGAAAGTGGCAACTGCCAATACAACAATAGCCATCTTGTGTGAATGAATCAAAATTACACCTACTTTTTTGTCACATCGACAAAAAATATATTTTTTGGTGCCTCAGAATTTTGATAATTTATGTGTGCCATGAAATGCAGAAGGTTGAAAATTGCTGCTCCAGAGGAAAATTGCTAACATCTATGTTTTCCATATGTATGCTACTGTTCAGAGGTATTTCACATACTAATGATTCCTTTATATCCTCCCTTGTTCTAAAATAGTGTTTAGATAATTCAGAAAATTATATAGGCTCATACATATGTGAAAACACTTGGATAAAAAATCAGGGGGAAAGGTAATCAGAGGAGATAGGAGGCAGAAAAAAAAAATGAAGCCATGGAGTAAAGTTAGTGCCTAAAATAACTTTTCAGTTCTATATACTTTATTAGGAGTGGCCTGAAATTTTGGTTCTGAGCATCTCAGTTACCGACATATAAAAGGAAACCATTTGTTACATGATCGAAACCGCATACATTTATTAGCTGTAGGGTTAACTGTTGCATTTGTCAGCTTTTCTAAAGAGAGTTGAATTTCAGGCCTTTATTTATAACTGTAATCCCCTATCCTCTTGTTTCTTGCTGTGGAGGATATCAGACATAAAATAGTAGCATTTTACAAACCATTTTCCATTTGACCCAAGAATACTCGCCATACTCTCCAGAGGCGCTTGCAGCTGCGGTGTTTATGCCGAGATAATTCGCTGCTTACTGTCCTGACTTTACCCCCAAACCTTGCCACGAAATATCTCCCTTTATTATTATTTTCGCATCACTCTAGTATATCGATAGTCTTTGGAAATGAATGACATCATTCTATTTATAGCATTCTGTTTTTAGTAGTGGCAGTGAGTGCACTTTTTTGTCCTAATGGGAAGTGGGTTAAAGATTTAATTATTTACTGTGAGAGAGAGGGTAAGGGAGGGAGAAAGGGAAACGTCGGTTGCCTGCCCTACATGGCCTGACCAGGGACCGACCCTGCTGCCCAGACCTGTGCACTCACCGCGAATTGAACCAGAGACCTTCGCTGTGCTGCGCAACCCACTGAGAGCTGCACCAGTCAGGGCAAAAATCTAGAATGTTTAACAGGAACATAAAGCTGCCATAATTTCAAAGACTCCTGTAGCAGTTTGTCTCATTGTCTCTCTGGTGCTGGTCTGTCTATATCTGACACTAATCTCTGAGAATCTATCAGGTAGTTTTATTTTCTGGCAGCTGCCTACTTCTCAGAGAGATGGTGGAAGATATCTTTGATTAATGCGAAGTACGTCTTTATTTTTTAAAAAGAAATTTATTTATTTTTAGAGAGAGGAGAAGGTGGGGAGAAAGAAGGAGAAAAAGCAACATCAACGTGTGAGAGGAACATTGACCCATTACCTCTCACACACAGGCCCCCAACTGGGGAGTAAAGCACATCTTTAAGTTTTCATTATGAGACTGCACAGCCCATGGTTCCAGTGCCATGAAGATGAATTCCCATAACTTCTGGCTATAAAAATAAGTGGGGGCATCAGAAGAAACAGGGATTTTCAGGAAACTGCACTTAAAGGACCTACACAGACTTAAAACATACGCAAACCCACCCCTTCTGGGATTCAACATCAGGGCAAGAGGTGGAAAGGCGCCAGTCGCATATGGGAGTGGGTGAAGTGACTGGAAACAGGGTAAGAGCCAGACAAACCCCCAGAAGCCAGGCAGGCACAGTCCCCTCTCCGATCCCTCCCCCACATGGAGCCACAAAGTGGTGAAGCAGGTTGTCCCATCCTGGCGATTACCTAAGGCTCTGCTTACACAATTTACAGGGAGTTGAAGCAGCTCTACCTAATACACAGAAATAAACACAGGGAGGCTGCCAAATTGAGAAGACAAAGAAATATGGCCCAAACGAAGGAACAGAACAAAACCCTAGAAAAAGAACTAAAACAAAATGGAGATAGCCAGCCAATCAGGTGAAGAGTTCAAAACACTGATGATTGTGATGCTCAAAGAACTCTTTAAGTATGGTAACAACATAAAGGGAGAAATGAAGATTACACTAAGTGAAATAAAGAAAAATCTACAAGGAACCAACAGTGAAGAGAGGGAAGCTGGGATTCAAATCAATAATTTTGAACATAAGGAAGAAATAAACATTCAATCAGCACAGAAAGAAGCAAGAATTTTAAACAAATGAGGAGAGTATAATTCAAAAATAAGAGGCGATGTCTTGAACATTTTCAAACATGCCAACATCAGAATCAGAGGGATGCTAGAAGGGGAAGAGGAAGAGTAAGAAATTGAAAACTTTTTTGAAAAAACAATGAACGAAAACTTCCCTAATTTAGCAAAGGAAATAGACATACAAGGTCAGGAAGAACAGAGAGTCCCAAACAAGTTGGACCCAAAGAGGACCACACCAAGACACCTCATAATCAAAATGCCAAAGGTTAAAAGTGAAGGGAGAATCTTAAAAGCAGCAAGAGAAAACAGAGAGTTACCTACAATGGAGTTCCCATTAAACTATCAGCTGGTTTCTCAAAACAAACTTTGCAGGCAAGAAGGGACTGGCAAAAAATATTCAAAGTGATGAAAAGCTAGGTCCTACAACCTGGATTTCTCTATCAGCAAAACTATCATTTAAAATGGAAGAGCAGATAAAGAGCTTCCCAGACAAGGTAAAGCTAAAGGAGTTCATCATCCCCAAGCCATTATTACATGAAATGTTAAAGGGACTTACTTAAGAAAAAGAAGAAGATCAAAACTATGAACATTAAAAAGGCAACAAATTCACAACTGTCAACAACTGAATTAAAAAAATAATAAAGCAAACTAAGCAAACATCCAGAACAGGAACAGAATCATAGATGTGCAGATCATTTGGAGGATTATCAGCTGGGAGGGGGAAGGGAGCGAATGGGGGAAAAGGTGCAGGGATTAAAAAGCATAATTGATAGGTACAAAATAGACAGGGGGATGTTAAGAATAGTGCAGGAAAAGGGGATGTGAAAGAACTTAATATGTATGACCCATGGATATGAATCAAGGAGAAGGGAAGGCTGGAGGGAATGGGGGTACCAGGCAGAGGGGAGGCAAAGGGGGAAAACTTGGGAAAAGTATAACAGAATCAAAAAATATACTTAAAAATAAATTTTCATTATATGTTCTTTCTGAAGATGCTAATACCTTGAATGATTTCATCAGTAAAAGTGCCTTTTGTTTACAGTTGTGGAATGTTATTTTTCATCTATAAAATAAAGCCAATACCTGTCAGAGCAATGAAGTCTAGAGTGTCTAGGCTTAAGTATTATTTTCGGTATTGGGGTATATTTCAATTTTCTAATTGTAGATTCCTTCCTATTCAATAAAATGCTGCTATAGATAGTAATGATAACATTAATAATAGCTATTGTACTTACCCAGATTGTCTTGCAAATCTCTTCTACATAAATGAGGGGGAAACCATGTATTTCAGTGCAGAAAATGCCCAACGTCTGTGTTTTCTTCCTCCTACGATGTCAAGGAAAGACGTTTTCTTCTTTCCAGTTTTTAAGGAAGTTTATTTATACTCTGCTTCTATCGCAATGCTAGCTCTAATTGGCTCAGAAACAACAGGGTGTGTGTGTCTTGGAAATGGACATGTCAAAACTGGCAAGTATGGGGAAGGAAGTCTGTGGTCTACTTTCAGTTTCGTTTTCCTAGATCTGAGTTTATAGAAGTGACTGCTCTCTAAAAGGCATTATTATTATTACTTTGGAAGCCTTTACTCTGCCACCTTACTCTGCTACTCTGGCCTGTCTGGGTAAAATCCAAAGGTTTCAAATCTGTCTCTTGAGAGAGTTGAGGACTGCTGAGAGCCCTGTTGTTGTGGCTACAGACAAACTCTGCGACCGTTTGAGTGGATCCTCTGGGAATACCCATTTTCACTGTTGTTGGGAGCCTTGTGGAGCATCCTTAAGTTTTCCTAAAGTGTAAAGGAATGGCATTCAGACTCTTGTGAGCTCTCTGTAAGTGCTGAAGTTCTCTGAATTAGATCTGTAGGGCATATCAGTGTTGGGGTCCCTCGTGGCTACTTTGCAGGGATTTATATTTTCAAGGGCAGTCTCAGGACAAGGTAGAGAACTGACTGAGAGCCACAAAAGAGCCATCCTTTATTAGGAATAAAGAAATAATGATACTCTGCACATCAGCATTAAGAGGCTGAGGCTGCCAGGCATCACAATTTTACTACCCCCCCCCCTTTTCTGTAACAGATGAATTAGTATAACCAGTACCCATAATACCTGGCCTGATGTTAGGATGTCTAACATCATATATGAAATGTCCAGAATAGACAAATCCATAGAGACAGAGTGCTTCCCAGGGCTACGGGAAGGGGTGAATGTTGATTGATGGCTAATGGGTACAAGATTTCTTTTGAGGTGATGAATGTGTTTTAAAACTGATTGTGCTGATGGTGCTTACAATACATTAACCACCATTGAACTGTATACTTTAAATGAAAGAATTCTGTTATGTGAATTACTTCAACAAAGATGTTTAAACTTGCCTCTTAAAAGAGCTTCCTGAGTGGCAGACTCATAACTTATAGTATCCAGTTTAATCCTCATCAGGTGCTTGCAAACCAAGTTTATTTCACTCATCTTGCAAATGAGAAAACCAGGATTCTGACTTACCTGTGTGGACTGACCAGATGAGTGAGCTAATTTACCTATGAGGGTAGAGCTGGCGGTTTGTGGAGCAGGTGGACAGGAGCCCCGGACAGGCTACAGATAACCCAGGGCCAGATTCCTCCTGAGCAGGGGGTGAGGAAAGGTGTGGTAGCGTAAACACTCAATCCTACAATTTCTTTTTTCACTTTGTTTTTCCCAATGGCAATTCAAAAAGGAAAAAGAGGAAAAGGGAGGGAGAGTCGGTTAAAAATTAATTTTTAATGGACTTCCCTGAGCAGAAAGTGGACTCCAGTATCTTTCAAGCATAGATGGTGAAAGTGGGATAAACTGGAATTTAAGGCCAAGTTTTCCTGTAGGTAGAATACAAATTCACCTTTGAAGAAAGACTAGGTATTACTGGGGAGACCCAAGTTTGAGGGTCCCCCTTCTTGGTTCTTGTCTTGGCTCTCAAGAGATGAAGTCAGGCAAAGAGGCAACACATATAGTAGAGTGAGATCCCAAGTTTATTTATGAAAAACACTTGAGCAAGAAGCTGCAAGCGGTGCTGGCTAGCCTGGGCACTACAAATACGGGAATTTCAGGGGTTTTATGCTTGCGGTCAGCTTCCAATTTCCCCCGCCTCCTGCCCTCTCCAGACCTTAGGACTAATGCACAGTTTCAACTGCTACTTTCCAAGATAGTGGAAACCATGCATACAGAATTTCAAGGGCGTCTAGCAATCTTATATGACCAGGCTCAGGAATGCTGAGTTAATGAATGAGACATGTCTCCCTGCCACTCTACCTTGGTTTGCTATCTGTCCTGCCCAACATTGGCATTTGTGCTTTTTTTGGAAAAGCACTTCATGGGCTCTTTCTTTGATTCTAGAGGAGTGACGCCCAGAGTGCCTTCTGAAACGGGGAGTGGAACTTCTCTGCACAATTACGTAGGACCGTGTCCTCGCTGTGGGTGGGGTGACATCTCTGCATTTATAATGTTTTTCAGAAGAAGCATATTTTTTTCTGGGGCTCTTAGAGGGTGTGTAGCCTAATCTGTGAGTCGAGGTCCCTGTTTAAGGGTTGTCTCCTCTGGGAGAGTTGAGCCAGGCCACCCAACGTCACGGCTATTGAAGGGGCCGAGGAGACGGAGGCCCCTTGTGTAGGAGTTGCGCCTATAAACTCTGAGGCTAGTCTTGGGTAACCGGAACACGTAACAGCTTTTCTCCCTTCTCTTACAACTTTGTTTCCTCTTATGTCAAGCTCTTAGCTAAATGTTGTAAACACTGTAGCCTGGTCTTAGCTGAGTTATGACAGATTAAGGGACTGACCCATGAGGACTTCCGGAGTGTAGCCACGTGGAAGAGCCTGGTACCAGATGCACGGGTGCCTGCAGAAGAGGGAAGCAGCAGTTTGGAGCCGGATCAGCAGCCGATGTGGCTTCTAGCACCAGGGACACGTTCATGGTCCCTGTGAGTATTGCCCAGAGGGTCATAGAAACTGGTGAAAGGAACACTGCTAGGAAGAAGGCATCTTGATGACAAGAGGAATTGGGCTCGAAGCCTGGAATTTCTAAGTTACGTTCTAGGGAGATGTAAAGTAGTGGATAAGTAAATATGTATTTATTAATTATTCAATCTAGGTTAGCCTGTGTTTCACCTCATGGGGTACAGATATCTCCTAAAATCCAAGCCCTGGCATGCTGTTCGAGGCCGTTCTGACTGGTGTAAGTTGGGAACAAGCTTCTGGGATGGCATTCCCGGCGCTGGCAAGTTGCGAGCACATATCGCCAGGAGGAAGTCGTCTCATCAGGCAGGGGTTAGAGGGGTCAGTGAGGACTTCCTGGTGCTTGGTTACTCGAACTGAATTGTGATGGAGAAATCAGAAGAGTCATATGCTGAAAATGTTGGATGAAAATAAGGGAATATTTGACAGAACAGCATTCACAAATAGCACATGTGGAGAAGTAGAGAGAGAAAAGAGGAGAGCAAAGGAAAGCAGCCAGAGAGGTGGGATCTGAAGAACAGGTGGAGATGAGACCGTGTTGACAGGTGGCGAGAATGGACAAAGGAACCGCTTCATGTGTAAAGGGAGCAAGAGGATGGATGGGGAGCTCAAGCTCGTGGCTACTTGGTTGTCTTTTTTCTCCTCCCAACTCAAAGCAAGGAATTGAGAGAAGGGCAAGGGCTACGAGGAATTGTGTGTGTGTATGTGTGTATGGAGGGGTAGGTGGAGGATGGGAACAAAATATTTACCTTCCACATAATACATGCGTATCGACACCAAGGCGAGGTAGGCGGCGCTCTGTGTGGATCTCTGGTGGAGTTCAGTAGCTAAGGGGGGGCTTTTCCTCCCTGGTTCTCTTACTTACGTCTCTGCTTCCACAGTGACGGAATAATTCATAACTCAGAAAACACATCAGAGTGATAGAATTAAGACAGCATTTATTGCCCTATAAACAATAATGACATGACCAGTGGATATCAACTGAAACCTCTTAATTAAATATGTTAGTCTGAAAGCGCATCTTTAAAACATTGAAAGCAGACTCTACTGTTGCCAAGCTCTGCTGTGTAGCCATGTTTCATGCCCTACCAAGGCTTATAGTTTATTTGGGGAGATAAAACCAAAATCCGTGAGAGACGTAAGCCAATAATGTCATCACAATGCCATGGCACTAGAGGGAATAAGATCAGAGATAGATATGAATAAAAACATATTATGCCTTCTTACATCCTTCTATACCATATGCTAGAGGGCCTTCAATGGAAAACCCTAGGTAGAACGATACTCTTTCTATGTTGCCACCACTTCTGAGTGGACCCGAGTAAACGGATGTTACTGGTATTTTTATTTTTTTCTTTGTTCCATATTCGATAGAGATTTTCTTGCCTTCAGCCAGGCCAGTGAGAGGACGCAAGAGATCTTTGACTTCTGCGTTTTTCCACACGTCTCCACTCTGCCAGAAGGAATTTATATTTTTTTCTTTACTGAAGTACTGCTCTATCTCGGCTTTGTGAACAAGGCTGTTGAGACCCTTCCTCTTCCCCAGGTAGAAAAGTGTGCTTGCCTGCTTGGACCTGCACATTCTCCTGTACTGTCTATTGAAGGATCTACTTAAGCATGAAACGTACTTTTCCATTAGTTCAGCATCTTCATCTAGCTCTTCATTTTCTGGCCAGAACAGGAGGCAAGCCAAGAAATAAGGATCTGGACATAGATGGTTTAGTTCTACGGATTGTAACACTTCTCGAAGCAGTTTTTTAAGCGTGTTAAGTGGCTTAATGAACTTGGAGTTGGGTTTTAGACAATTGAGAATAATGTTGGCCAAAATAAAATTTTGTTTTTCCTTTGCCAGCCGTTTATTTGGATTTTGCAGCAAGAGGGAAGTGTATTGGTCCACTATGTTTTCCATAGTGTTTGCGGCATCGTCCTGATTTGGGTTAAGATATTCCAGAAGTCCAGAAAACCTGTCTGCTCTCAAGGCTTCTAGGGTTTTCCAGCGATTCTCCTCTAGCAGTAATTGACTCTCTCTGCTCGCTAATGGACCCGAATCCAACAGGCAGAAAATTTCCTTGTATTTACTGAAACAACGACTGATTTTCTTGCTTAATAAGATTTCCACTGTTTCTTTTAGCATATTCCTTGTTTTTAAAAGAACTAAATAATCAGTAAAAAAGTCAAAGCACTTTTTCATATCTGACTGTAAATTTTGTAAGTAGGATGTGAACTTGTTAAGAGCCAAATAATATTCACTTTTTGGGTCTGTAGGAATATTTCCCTTCCCAGATAAAAATTCTGCCATAGGCTTTTTAGATGATTCCTTTTCTTTGTGGAAACAGGGGGTGAGCTGAAGAATCTGAATAGTGTAAAGACCAACTTCTATTTCACCCAAGAAGCCAGCCGTATTATACATGTCGTATTTTCTCTGGGACTTCTGTGGTGACCAGGTCTCTGTTTCAGAATCTTTCCCATCAGTTTGCTCTTGGGATTTTTTGAAAGCTCTTGCTGCATTTTCAGTAGCTTCCAGGAAATGTGTTAGATCCTCAACAGTGATAGCCCTACAGGTTTTGTTTTTATCCAACCACCATTTGATTTCACTTTTGTAGACCTGACCAAGAGTATCTGAGATATAGGAATTTTTAGGTGCTCTCTCCTTGGCCTCATTGGCCCAACAGAGAGCAGTGTTAAAGTCTTTCTCTTTAATGTAGAAATGTCTTGCTAGGGCCTGACAAATAAATGCATTTTGAGGGAACCGAACACTTCCTTGTTTCAAGACCCTTTCCACTTCGTCATTCTGTAGAGCTTCAACTAACGGCGAAAACAGAGTGTCTGTTTCATCTCCATACTCTCTGCGCTGTCTCGTAAGCAGAAGGGTTTGCACGTATTGTTGAAATTTGTCTCTTCCTATTCCAGAAGTATAGAATAAATTCTCTTTTAATAACATCAAGGCAATTTGACACTTACCCAAGTGATAGCTTTCTTCCAGCTCTTTTAGGCAGCAACTGGCAATCAGAGGGTGAATGATGCGCACGCCTGCACATCCCCCATATTCGGCCACTTCTGTGTTTATTAGAAGAGTCGAGTAGGTTCCCATCTTGTCTTCTATGCTCTCAGGCTTCCAGGGCGTATGAATGCATGGGATTCCCAAAAATGTTTCACACTGTGAGACTGAAATTGTAAAATCAGTAACATAAGAGTTGAGTAGAGCCAGGAAAGAAATGAGTTGGGTTTCTTTGCTGTTGGCATCCTGTCCTTTTAGGATATTCTTGACTACATTTTCTATATACGATTTCTTAAAGTTTTCTTTCAAGATCATGAAGGAATAAAAGTTTTCACAGTTCTTATGTTGCTTTTCAATTTCCTCCAGTTTGGCCTCAAAAGCTCTTTGTTCCTTGGGAGAAAGCTGGTGTTTTAGTGCAATGCTGTCTGCTAGTTTTGCACTTTGATCAGGATTCTGGGATCTCATGCAGTTTAAGATAATGACCAGTGTTTTTTCGTATCTCAAACCGTGCGCTACTAAAGTAGATTGGATAGTGTCCTGTAGAATGTAGACGTTTTCCTGATCTTCAAAATCATCCACCAGGAGAAGTACCGGAATGTAATCCTGATGGCTGGTTGCCTTATAGGTAATCAGCTTGAACACTTGCTCTGCAGTTTCTGCAAAATCAGTTCCTTTGTTTTTTAGCACGGCACACCTGAAGTGTTTCTTTAGGTCCCAGAGAACATTCATAGCCAATGTGGTACCCCCACAGCCTGGATGGTGGTAAAGATTGATAATTTTTACAAATACTGGTTTAGGAGACTCTGCCGTACGCTCTATCAGCTCTTTAAGGTTTCCATAATTGTCTCTTTTGACAAAGGCCGAAGAGTAGTTTTCAGAAGAAAAATAGAAGTTCCACCAGCATACTTTGCCACCTCGATAAAAGTGCTCTTCTTTTGTTTTCTTAAATTGTTGGAACTTAGATTCGTTTTTCTCAATATCTGTGTCTTTACACTCATTTTCACAGAGAATTTCCAGTGCGGTCAAGATATCCTCTTCTTTCTTCTCTAAGATGATGGAAGATGATCCACGGGAGGGCAGAAACCTTCTTGGTGACTGAGTGACTGGTTTCAGTTTAAGGATAGTGCTGTTTATCAAATCTAAATTTAAAGTGGAAACACTGTGTCCTGTTAATTCATCTGCAATTGTCAGTCTGGCTTGTAGTAGATCTTTCCATCGTTGATAAATCTGTGAGTTTACACAGATACACAATACACTTTCCATTCCTTTGAGAGCTTGGTAGGAAGCGCAGAAGGTTTCAATGAGTGGATCTCCTGGGCTTTGCACCGGAGAGAGTAATAGAAACACTACCAGAAACTTCCCTTTTGTCATGAGATTTTCATCTGTGAGAAACAAAATCAGTTGTCTGACTCCAGACGCTCTTTCCCTCTGCCATAAATGTGGTTCTTGAGGCTTGTAGCTCTCATCTTTCAAGTCTGATCTGCCATTGCAGAAGATCCAGCTGGGCTGATCATAAAGATTCAGAAGAGAAATTTTCTCCCTTGTGGTAGTTGTCTTTTCCTCATATTGACTTGGGAAGTGAAGATTTGCTACGCGGTCTTTCTGGTAAGCTTTGGCTACCCCCTTGCTCTCGGATTCAGGATCAAAGTCCAACACAGCAAACCATTTAATTTCCTTTAGAAACTCTAGGTTCTTTGTTTGGCTTGGATGGCATTTATTAGTTACAAGAATATACCAATTGTAGTATGAATTATCCAGTGACTCTCGGTTTCCTATGAGAAGTTATACCAGCTTATGACCTTCACTCTCTTTCTTATTTTCCCTTGCCTCAAATTTTTCTTCAGCCTCTTTTCTGGATGCTGCTAGCGACTTTAGTGTTTTAGAAAATGCTTTCAATTTTATATCCCGTTTCTTGACATTGGCCCAGATATCCTTAGAGCTAGCCCCCTCCCTCACAAACAATGAAAGTTCTTCACTTTGCTTCCATGTTCCATTGTCACAGAGATGCATCATAATGTAGAAACACTTTTCTTTACACACAGAGTGTTTTGGAATGACATCTACTTCAATGACAAATCTGTCAGATGGTGTGTTGTCCTGCAGGAGGACTTCCACAAACCTTGGCTCCCGAATGCACTTCCTGGCTTCATTGATCTCACTGTCTTCAAAATACTTTGTGATCATTTCATTGAAGTGGTTAATGAAGCCATCTTTGCTGGTGACTGTCACTCCAACAATTTCTCCATGGGGTTTGTCCTTGACCCCAAAATGGATGGTGCCATTGGTGCGCGAATTCATACAAGCTGATGCGAATCGGAAGACTTCGTTGCTAAATTTCATCCTAATGTCCTTTTCTGTGGCCGTGCCTGGGTTGGTGAGGGCTTTGTACTCATGAGTTGGGTCTATGAGATTGCCTGGTCCTGTTTCAGGTGGTAGAAGGTAATGTTCTATGTAGTGATGGCTGCTCTGGGGCTGATCAAAAGGATGTGGCATGCAAGTCAACTGTTCAGGTTTTCGCTTATTATTTTTTTTGTCTTCAGCGGTTGCTACTTCATTCGAAGCACTTTCTTTCAGAAGAACTGACTGTGGTTCTGTGGAATCTCTGGTCTTGCTGAGATTATGATCAATATTGGATGACGCTGACTTTTGCTCTTCTTTTCTTGTCCGTTGCGTCTTTTCATGGTGTCCTTTTTTGGAGGGTTTTGTATGATCCAATAGTCCAGAATTCTGAGCGTGATTATCCGGGAAACCATGATTCAATCTGTCAAATGCTCGTTTTATCAGAAGTGCTGGGCCCCGTGGTAGTCCCATGTCTCTAAGATCCTTTTCAGTTGATTCTGACAGGACTAATCCTGTCACTTCTTCTACGAACAGCATCTGTCCATATTTTTCATCAATGTTAAGGTCTTTGGTCACCCATTGTTTCACGTGCTCTTTGTTCCAGTCTTTGGTCGCTTCAGGTAGATTTACTTGTTCACTCATATCACAGCTGCAACCTTCTTCCTTGGAAAAAGTAATACGGTAAGTATTTAATATGATACTTCCTCATTAAAATCACAGTCAATTATATATATATTTGTATATATATATATATATAAAATGCCACATAAACAAACACATAAAATATTGTTCAAGGTTGATTCTTGAAACTGCTTGGTACTTAATTCTAACTGTTTTATAGTTCCCATTAGTGCTCTTGTTTCCTAGATGATTCTAATTGTGGTTACAAAATAAGCAGTAGCTGCCTACTAGCATGACACAGCCCCGTATCCTTATTTTGCCCTTTCAAGCTTCATGTAGTTAAAGTTGTTTTTTGTTTTGGGGGGTTTTTTTGTACTCAAAACCAGGATCTTAAATAATAGAGAAACTGGTTCCCAAGTCTGAACATTGCAAATTAAAATACAATCCTGTGTTAGTGGAGGTGGGTTGGAGAATAGTAAACTTCATTGGCAGCTAGGAAGCTGGCCATTTTTCTTACATGGTAACAAGGCCGTGTAAGGTAAACTCATCAGCTGTTGTGTTTTGGAACTCAAGGTGTTTGGCCAATGATAGCTGGAGCTTTGGGGGATGTGGTAGCAAAATGTTAGGTACTTGATTTTGGTTGGCTGATTCTTGTGGCATTCAGAGGCATTTTGGAGTTAACTGAAGTTCAAAGTTGCCTGGCCTGCCTGAAATTAGAAAAAGAAAGTAGCATGCATTTTTAACTTCGTTTAAAATGTTTTAGCCTAAATTATGGATATGAGACTAATGAAGATTCTACAATTATGCACTTTGTTAAACTGCAAGAGCTGAGTATCCTTGAGCGCCCCAGATTAAGTATCCTAAACCTTGGCCCCACATTAGAATCCCTGTGGACTCCACACTGGAGACTCTGATTAATTTATAGAGGGACTGAAGTGGAGTTGAGGCATTAGTACTTCTCAAAAATTTTCCAGAGAATTCTATTGTACCGATACGGTTTAGAGCAATTCTCAAAATGTAGTCTCTGAATTAGCAAAAAGCATCAGCCCTACGTGGAAGCTTGCTAGAAACGTAAATTTTCAGGCTCCAACCCTGACCTACTGCTCCTACCCCAAATCAGATTAAAAACATGAATCAATAATGTGTTTAAATAAGGGAAAATGAGACAGTAAAAGTATTATAAGGATAGCCTAAAAGCATTAAGGACCAACAGAACAAAATATTATATAAACAGAAGAAATACAAACATTTAAAAAGCTTTTAACTTTTTAAAGTGAAAGACTTAAGGGACTAGGTTTTTAAAACGTTTAGTGCATAACCAGTCACAAAGCGTAGCCAGGCTGAAAAGTTGACCCGCCAGTGTGGCATTGCTTGCAAAAGCTTCCTGGTAAGGCCTCCCGGAGGTCAAATGTGAACAATGAGCTAACTGAGGCCTCAGCCTGCAGCCCTCTGACTGGCCAGAGGAGAAAGCCATGCTTGTCATTTATGGTGTGACTCTCATCAACTTACCAAATCCTGTACCCTGTCTACAGGTGCGTCTCCACTGTGTGTAGAAGCTTCTTCTTTCCTTGATGGAGCTAGCCTTGGTGCCTTAGTGCCTCAAATCCTCTTAAGTCACACTGAGTTCAGTGGGCAGGGCGCTGAGTCTGTTAGCAGGACTTTAAGCCCCTGGGAAAAATGGACATTATACAAAGATGGTCAATGCTGTTTACTTACAGTGTAGATGGAAGAGGTTCTAGAGGTTTTACCAAAATCAGTGCATACATTGTTACCTGAGATAAAAATTATTTTACCTTGAATTGTGTTATTTATTCATTCATTCACCTGTTGTTTATTGACCACCTATTATGTACCAAGTATTAATTGAGCACCTGCTAGGCATCATGCTCAAGAAAAATAGTGGAAACCAGAAGAAATGCAAAGTTCCTTCATAGTACTTACAATCCAATGGAGGAAAACACACGCACACCCCCCACCCACCCACACTCGCTCACTCAAAAGTCTTTATCAGAGTGACAAGTTGTGATAAGTGCTTTGTGTAAGACACATAAGGGGCAGAGGACTGAGACCTGTGAGGAGGAGGGGAGTATTACTTGGAGCACAGTGGGGACATTGTGCAGGTGAAGTTAAAGGATGGCTGCTAGAGTAGGGTGTGAGGCAGGCGGGGGGAGAAAGCGGAGGAGACAAATTAGGGCATAAGAAATAGTGCCTGGTAGACCACCAAAGGCCTGTCTGGTGGGTCTAAGGAGTATTGGTGAGGTGGTGCTCCAACCGCAGCAGCCAGGTCCTGGTCCTGCCAAAGGGAATTCTGGGCAGAGGGCATCACAGACCAGTAGATGTCCCCCTGACCCTGGGGTCCCGGGAGGCTCCTCCCTGATCCTCCTGTCTGCCCTGCAGCGGCCCTAACTGTCAACTCAGCTAAGAGTCGAAGGAGAGGCTCTGCCTTACCTGTTTATGAGCACTATATGTAGCCAATAGTGTAAGCAGTTATTAATGACCGTATCCCTAATGAAAGATGTTTTGAAGTGAGTGGGAGAAAAGGCAGAATAAAAAATAGGACGACCATGTTATTTTAACCTTCAGTGTTCAACTATTTCATACTTTGAGAATTTGCTGAATATTTGTTTTTTATACATTTTAATATATTGGGTTGGCCAAAAAGTCTGTGTAGTTTTTTTTCCATAAGACAAAAGACGTTTTTCATTTTCACCAATAACTTTATTGATTTGGATATTTTAAAAATTATATTTTAGTGATGATGCAATTACAGGAGCCCCAATATTTCCCCCTTACTCCCCAGTAGCCCTATTTTCTTCGGTAATAAAGCACCCCGCTCTTGAATTCATGTCTGTGGTTCATGCATATAAGTTCTTTGGCTTATTAGATTTCCTATACTGTTATTAACACACCCCTGTCAGTTTTGTACCTACCGGTTTGTACTTCTTTTTTAAAAAAAGATTTTATTTATTTATTTTTAGAGAGGGGTAAGGGAGGGAGAAAGAGAGGGAGAGAAACATCAATGTGTGGTTGCCTCTCACGTGACCCCCACTGGGGTCTTTGCCCACAACCCAGGCATGAGCCCCGGCTGGGAATCGAACCAGGGACCCTTTGGTTCACAGGCCAGCATGTAATTCACTGAGCCATACCAGCCTGGGCAGCCAGGGGTCCTTCTTAATCCCTGTACCTTTCTCCCCATTCTCCCCCAGGCACATGCCTGGGTCGTGGGCCAGCTCCCCAGTAGGGGGTGAGTGAGGGGCAACCACACACTGACGTTTCTCTCCCTCTCTTTCTCCCTCCCTTCCCCCCTGTCTAAATAAACAAAGTATTTTTTTAAAGGGATAATCTGGATCCAGAGGCACATACATAAGGCTACCACCATGTGAACAGGAAGGCAGAGATCGGGGAGGTGCCTCTATAAGCCAAGGAATGCCAGAGGTTGCCAACACACCACCAGAAGCGAGGGGACAGGCCTGGAGCACATTCTTCCTCACAGCCCTCAGCCCTGCAATTCCCAGAAGGAACCGCCCAATTCCCAGATCTGGAAGACATCCAGCCTCCAGAGCTGCGGAGCAATGCATTTTTGTTGTTCAAGCTACTCAGTGCGGTGCTTTGTTACAGCAGCCCTGGGAGACTCTCAGAACCACCGATAGTTAAAAGCCTTCCATCATCCCTGATTCAAATGTTTTACCACGGTCTCCTCCCCTTAAACTCACTATCATTAGTGCTCAAACTCTTAATATTTCTTTAACACCAAGACCTTTAGTCCATTGATCCTATTACTTTCTCACTTTTCTTCACACCCTCGCCCATTCGAATCTATTTTCAACACAGCAGCCAACATGATCCTGTTTAAATTTAAGTGTAATCATGTTACACTTGTGTTCACTGTCCTGAGGCTTACAAAGTCCTTTAAGAACATCATCTGAATGGAATTTAAATCCTGAAAATAGGCTGGCCTATTTTTTTAAACAGCAGGGACCCTTATACTTGTCGGAATCTACCTAGTGTATGTAAATAAAGAAGGGGCAGTTGTGATTAGGAAAAAAAGGTCATGAGTAAATTGTGTCTCCTTTCGGCCACCCTGTTTTCCCATTCATGGTGTAGGGGAATTGGACCAGAACCAGAACTGCCTTGGCGGTGGTGGTTTTTCTTCTGCTTCTTCAGGTGGGTAAGGGTGTTGCTCTGGGTAGAGCTGGGGAGAAAACCTCCTCCTTAGCTCCTTTAGTTTGTTCTGGGAACATTTGGAACCCCGGAGTTCCCCTTATGACTACTTACTTTCAGAATTTATTTCCTAAAAACTTTAATTCCCGTCTGGGGGGCATCTGGAAGGTGAAACCAGCAAAGGGGCCCAGCCCCATCCATCGGAGGCCGGGCCTTAGCAGCCCGCAGGTGTCCTGACCTGCAGGGAGGGATCCCGGCATTGCTGGCTGGGGACCAGCGGGCCCACGCCCTGCTCTGCCCTTCAGAACTGAAACTGCCCGGCAAGTTAGTTTCATTTTACGAAGTGCCCTTTAAAATGAGGTGTTACTTCACATAGTCTCTGTCCAAGCTAGTTATGAAGGAAAGCCTTAAATGAAATATTTAAACTTTGGAGGGTTTAATCTTTAACTAGATGGAAACTTTTGATATCATCTTAAGTTATATAATAGGACGGAGAGTGGCATAGCTGGGCTTGGCTATGTTAGATTAGTTGCGTTTCCTTAAGAATTTGTAACAGTCATATTCCGGAAAACACCTCCAAGGAAGTAAAGATGTAGGCAGAACAGACGCAGTCCCTTCCCAGTTTTGCCTGAGGATGTAGTTTTTGGGAATCTGTTATATGAAAAAAATTATATCCCAGCAAATTAGTATGCAGTGGATTGGCCTGTTGCTACAGGAACGGTTTGTGGGACATGCTTTCCCCTTAACTTTGTACTATGAAAATTTTCAAACCTGCTGAAGATTGGGAAGAAAGGTGAAAGGAACATGTTTCACCTAGCACATCTCTTCCATTGTTAAATATTTTAATAAAATACGTAAACAACCACAAATATGTAGCCAGCATTCTTTCTTTCTGTCTCTTCTTCCACATTCCATGTGCCCAATGCGTCTATATCCACACTTGTTCAATGTGGTACAAAGCCTGTAAGTTAAATCTTCAAAATATGTCCAGCATCTGACCACTGGCCACCACTTCCACCTCTACCGCCTGGCCCAAGCCCCATCTTCTCTTCCTGGGTTACAGGAGTAGCACCCTCACTAGTGTCCCTCTTGCTGTTACTGATCCCTTTGGGACTTGGAACATAGCAGCCAGAGTGAGCCTGTCCGAATGTAAATAACGTACCAATGTCCTGGTCAGTCCCTCCCAGCGGCTTTCCATTTGACTGAGAGTGAAAGCCAAGCTCGTGGCGAACTCAAGGCCTCACAGGACCCTGCACCCTGTTACGCCATCTAACTTTTATTTCTCTCTCTAAATCCTGCCCAGCCCCCTGATTTCCGTGTTGCTCGTCGCAGGCAGTGCCTGCTCCTGCTTCTGGCACTGCACTTGTTTCCTCTCCCTGCAATGTCCTTGGATACCACGCGGCTCACGGCTGCACTGCACGCAGGCCTCTAGCCAAATGTCTCCTCCTCACAGACGCACTGCTTGGCCCGCCTACGGAAAACTGCATCCCGTCTCCCAACGTTTACTTTCCCTCTTCCTTCTTTAAAAAAAAACCTGCTTAGAACTTATCAGAATCAAATGTTCCATGGAGTTTTACCAATTTGTCTTGTTTATTCTCTGTCCATCCATTATTCTGTGTCTTTCATGAGAATGAGAAGTTTTGTGTGTGTTGTTCACTGTGTTACAGTGCCCAGCACACAGTAGCTCTTTAACAAAAATTTATCTGATGAGCAACATATTTTTATAGTAGTTAAAGATAATGAATTTTCGAAAAGCCTTGAATTAGCGATGCCTGTAGGGCAAAGGAGCAGGGCAGTTATTTCATTTGGCTTAAATTCCAGACAGAAATCTGGAGCGATCTCTACTGCGCTGCTTGGTAGGCCAGAACTAACTCTCACTTCAGTCATCTGGTAACAAAGACGGAAAGGGCACTTTTTATCAAAAGGAAAGGGACGTTAATAAATGAGTCCTCCTGCAGTCCTTCTAGGTGCCCCCGTTTCATAATATCCCGCAGCAATCTTCTGCTTTGTCTCTAAACGAGGCCCTGACTCCCGCTGGGTTTTCCCCAGAGGAGGTCCCTCTGTGCGGCAGGTCCTCGGTGTCAGAGCCTGGGCGCCTCTGCTGCTTCCAGCTGCTGCCCCTGCACAGGGAGGCTGAGGCTGGTGAGGGGCGTGCCCCCTTCCGCAGACACACTCTGGTCAGGTCTGAGGATGCAGTACCTCCCTTCGCCTGAGTTCGCGTTCAGTGATTTAACCGTTCACCCCTCTCAGGACACCTTAAAGACTCTGAGGACGGAGGCAGATTTTCTCTTTCGGTTTCAGCCAGTGATTACAATGTTCAAAGAGGGCTCAACGTTCCACAGCTGGAGCAGCCCGTCAGGACATTTCCGCTGCAGGCCGTCCCTTTTTCTTACAGCTCTTTGGCTCCTACATAGCTGGAGCCTCATTGTGTGCTATGTCCCACGTAGGGGCTGCCACATGGGGAACTCTGTGCCCCCTACAAGGTGACAGCGTTCTCTCACTTCCTTTTGGTCAGATCTGCTAATAGATACCAGGGAGATAAAAAACACTCTTCTCTGATAATGTCACTGACATTTATTCCCCCAAATCGGGAGCTTCCTCCCTGTTAGAAGGAAAAATTAACAATGTCTTGGTTCAGTATATCTAGTAAACTTTTCAGTAATACCCTTGGACTGATAATAGTGTCAAAACTGTCTCAACCCCCTTCCCCTCCACATGGTAACAGTTGTGAACAATGACTTGAATCTATTATATTCAGTTATGCTTTTGAAATAGTTTGTATTTTATCAGCTTTAAGAGAATCTGCATGTATGTTGTTGGAGCTGAGTAAAAATCAGCATCACCGTGACCGGTGTGGACGAATTTTGAGAGTGACCTGACAGAACACTTGGCTTCCTACGGGCCCTCAGCCTCCTGTTTTAAAACAATTGTGAACATAAATCTTACTGTTAGTAGTAACATTAATGATTGGCAAAGGATCAGCAGGATGCCATTCTGGAGTGGTTATTTTTTCTCTCTTTATTTGTTTAGATATGTAGGTATTGCACAAGAAGTACCAAATTAGCAGTGTTACTAGGGACAAGTCCTGGTTCCCACCCACCCTCACCTGGGGGAGGGTCCTCAGCAGCCCTCCGGACACCCGTGCCCTGAGAGATTGTTCTGCTTGGCAGGACTCTTGCAGTTGATAAGACGGGGAAGATACTTCAGGAATCCTGGTTCTTGCCCAGGAGTACTTACACTCACCTTTAATTGTCTGCAAAGTGAAACTTAACCCAAACAAGTTAAGTTTCATTTCCTGTAGTTGGTTTTCATTTCAGCAATTTGTTTAACTTAGTGTTTATACTTAGGGTTTAACTAAATTGGTGTATCAGGTGAATTTGAAAGAAACACTTACATGAGAGAATAGCCTCTGCAGTGTATCCTTGATGAAATTTAAAACTGTTACAGAACCAAAGTGGAGTTCAGCTGCCCACTGCCACCAATAGGCAAATTCTAGAGACAGAATCTGGTGAGAAAGAAAGAGGTTTTTATTCAAATGCTGCACCATCTGGGAGAATGGCAGACTCTTGTCTCAAAGCCCATCTCCTCCAGGAAACCCAGAGAACAGCCCGGCCATCATCATCCAGACCAAAACTTAGGCAGTGTCCAGAGTTCCTTCTCCCGTTTATAGTACCATACTTTGGGAATCACAGGCAGCCACCGAGAGGTCATCCAGGCAGCTCGGCTTTTCTCACAGCCACTGCCCAGCTTCTGGCTCCCTTTTGGAACCCACCTGTGGGGCCAGCACCACCACTGGTAATGTGGATTCCAGGTCCAGATGGTTCCACAAATGCACTGGCAAGTACGTTTACAAGATGGTTAAGAGAGTGCCCTTTCCTTCCCTTGGTATGATATTATTTTTGGGTGTTGGCAGGGCCAGGTACTTTCTCAAAATGCCCAGATACTTCCTGAACTTCCGCTCCCTCCAGGAGGACCCATCCCACCACCGATTCCTTCTTTTCTTCAGGCTAGATTGACGGGTCTCTCTGGTCTCGCACCTAACCCTGCCGTCATACTGCCCTCTAAGGAGCATGTGCCTGCCTTTCCCTGGTTCCACCCCCAATCAGGTGCTGTAAGGGCATAGGAGAGCTGCCTCCCACTATTCAGTTGTCTCACTAGCCTTGCGTGTGCTCAGTGCAATGCTTCCTTTTGTCACTGTCTTGCCCGGGTGCAGGGGATCTGCCACTGGGCTATCGGTATTGAAACTTTTAATCTGAAGTTAACATAAAACAGAAATTTGTATAATTGCACATAACCTTGGTTCCTTCACAATCTTTAACCTTATATTTTTTAACTTATTCTCGTTGTTTCTCTAATCATCTTTCACACTCCGTACACAAACAAAAACATTCTCATCACCCTAAGTACATTTTAAAAAGTTAGCTTCAGTTAAATATATTGATATGTATTTTACCCTTTTGTATTTCTAATTAATCTCATTTTTTACAAGTAATAATCTGTGTACAAACACATGTATTTATATAAAATGTACATCTGGAGTTTTGAAAGATGACTGTCCTCTCATAAGCATAAAATTAAGTTTTATTCAGCAACTTACCAGGATTTTCCTGAAAGCTTTCTCTTTTTATATCAGAAACTTGAAACAGTTGCTTTAAATCTTCTTCTTCTTTTTTTTTTTTTTAAATTCCTCTTCTGATGGCTAGGAGACAAATAATTATAAAGATTCTTTTTAAAAAATTAAGCCATTGAGTGTGAACTTTTCTGTCTGCTGAAGCTCAGGACTTTCCTGAGGGTGTGTGAGAACCGCAGGGTAGGAGCAGAGCGAGAAGCAGAAATGACGCTCTGCCTTCCTGATGGTGTGAATGACCTGCAGGGCTGGAGCAGAAACTCAGGCAGTTTCAGTTTCATTTGAGACATATTTATTTTGATTTAATTTAAGTCATAAGATTTAGAGACTGGCCAGAAGGTGTGCAGGGGAGAAATCTACAGAAAAAAGCAAACAGAAACACCTGAGAAAATTAACATCTCAGTGTGATCTAATCATCTGTTATGAGCTAATTGCATCCCTGAAAATCCTTTCTTGAAGTCTTAATCCTCAGCACCTCAGCATGTGACTGTATTGGGAGACAGGGTCTTTAAGAGGATAATTAAAGTAAAGTGAGCTCTTTAGGGTAGACTATAATCCAGTATGATTGGTGTCCTTATAAAAAGAGGAGATTAGAACATGGACACACAGAAAAACCAGGTGAGGACACAGGGAAATATGCCATCTATCCATATAAGCCAAGAAGAAAGCCCTCAGAAGACAGAACCTTGCCACATCTTGATCTCAGACTTCTATCCTCTAGAATTGTGAGGAAATGAATTTCTGATTTTTATCCCAGAAAGTCTGTGGTCCTAGTTAGCTCTAGCAAAATAATATAGTGTCCCTAAATTCTTCTTTGTGTTAGATCGCCATTTATTTCATTTTCTTTTGAAAAGTAAAACATTAGTTTTCAATTATGAATATAATTGATAGGGGAACTCAAGAGTTAAATATTTTAGCCTTAGTTGATAGGCGTAAGTGATTAATGCATGTGGAAAGCTATTATCCCAGGAACTGGGATGCATGACCGTGTGAGTCCAAGAGGTCACCAAGAAATTCCACCTTTGTGTCCCAGGGAGTCTGCAAACAATGAAGATGGCAGCTGAGCCGTTGTGTTCCAGAGAGAACTTTTGATCAACTATAAATAAGTACTAGGGAGATCACTGCTGGACTACAACTCTTCTCCAATCAACCTTTTCCCCCAACCCCTTACCTTCCCTCTCCTCTCTTTATAAAAATGTTGGCTTCAAATGAGACATTAAGATGATCTTTAAGGGTGCATAACCTGCCATCATCTCAGATCAACAGCCATCTGAATAAAGTGCCCATAAAGACTGAATACTTGTCTCTACTTATTGGTTCTGGTAGTGACAGGCAGCACAAATGCCGACTTTTCTGGTTTCATCATAAGGGTTAATTTTCAAATGTAAGAAACACTGATATACAGAAAAGGGGGGAAATCATACTACTCAAACACAATCTCTGTTTTCCACTGTTCTGTTTCTTTTATTTTTTCTATACATACCTTTAAAAATATATAAATTTAATATTTAGAAATTTACCAGGTCCTGAAGCTTTTAACTTCAAATAGGCAATGTAATCGCCTATTTGAAGTTAAATAGACACTGCCCAGTAATCAAGTTCTTTTTTAAGCTTTGTCTCCCTGTCTAAATAAGCATATTCATAATTCTCTGCCTCCCACGCCCTAACAATTTTAACCACTGTCCCTTTCCTCTGATGACATTTCTCTTTAAAGGAGAAAATTGAAGCCATCAGATGGGCTTTCTCATGTGCTCCATTCTCCAGATCCTCAAACTCACCTTCACTCCTGCATTCCTATCTGTCCTTAATAAGCAGTGGTTCTCAGCCCGGACTCCACTTAATATCATTTGGGAATTTTCTTTCTTTAAAAAGCAGATTCATAGGATCTCTATTGGACAAGCATATAACTCTAGGAAAAGGACCAAACATCACTAATTTTAAAGACTCCCTAAGCAGTTTTAATGTGCAGCCAGGCCAAGAACATCTAGAATAAAATAAGTGAACTCTTCTTCTTCCCCTTTTTCCCTCTTACCTTCTTTCATTTTCAAACAGTTCAGTCCTAAAACTATTACATGGTCAGAAAAAGGTAGATATCTGGTGAAAGAAAAGGAAATCAGGGCCAAGTAAGGTGGCCCTTCAGAGGGGTGATCTCAGGTGGGGAGCCAGAAGCTGGACAGTGTGAAAATAGTACCCACCTCCAGGGCTGACCCGGTGTGGGGAGTCAGAGTCAGAGGGGGCAGCTCGGCATGGGGTGTCAGTGGTCAAGCACCATGAGCAAGGTGTCTAAATGGAGGGCTGACCTGGTGTGGGAAATCAGAGCCCAAGCAGAAAAAGAAAATGTCCCTTTGGGAGAGTAGCCTGAAATAAAGAGTGTCCATAAAAAGTTCACTGGACAAATTTAAATAGGTAATTAAGAAATCATTCAAACTGTGCCAAGAGAGGGGAGAGGCACTGAACTCAATTGTCCTGAAGCAGAAGGTGGGAAAGTTGTAAAGCTCTGGGTTCAGCTAATGGGAAAATACTGAACTACCAGGGGGCAGGTTGGTCGGTGGGACGTGTGGAGCACATTGAGTAATTCCTGAGTCTGTCAATGTTTTTCTGTGCTATTGGGCCATCTGGGTTTCCTAGTTGGCACCCATCTCAGTTAGGCTTCCACTTTCCCACAGAGACTAGGAGCCAGGGGTGTTAGCGCCCCTGATGTTTATATTTCAAAGACATGGTTCCCTGGTGCTTAGGAAAGACAATCCTTGGTTGTAAAACTGGCAACAGCCTTGGGGAATTTTTACATACATTTTAAAGGGGCAGAGAAGGAATTTGCAATCACAAATTTTCTAAAGTAAATGTTCTAAGAAGAAGGAGGCCTTTAGTCAGGTGCCTGTACAAATTTAGTCAAGCTGAGGGGATAATTAAAGTCATCTTGATCAAGAGTCAAACTGTGTGAAGGAAGGACAGCATGTGTACTGGGCAGAGAACCAAGGCATTGAGGTGGAAGACTGGTTATACAGGGAAATTGATGAAGGAAAGAATTATATACATCGACTTCTAGTCAAGAGGGAGGTGTAGGTAAAAACAGTTCACCTCCTTGCACAACCACAGCAAAAATTACAACTAAACTACAAAATAACTATCACCCATAACTGTCAGAAAATAAAGCTGTATGGAAGCCTGACAACCAAGGAATTAAAGAGGTCACATTCATCCAGATGCATAGGAGGGGTGGGGAAGTAGAGACACAGAATGGGCAGTCCCACACCCACATGTGGTAGATAAAAATCGGGAGGGTTACCTCGGGAGTGAGATATCCCAGCCCCACACAAGACCACCCAGCCCAGAGCTCCAGTGCCAGGAAGATAGGTTCCCATAACTTCTGGCTATAAAAAGTGGGGGTGGGCACAGCAGAAGAAACTATGGGATTCTCAGTCATCTCCTCTGAAAGGGCACACAATGGACTTGGGACGTATGCAGACTCACTCCCTCTGGGTTCCAGAACCAGGGTAGGACCTGGAAGGGCATCAGCGGCATATGAGGAGAAGCCGAAGTGTATGGCATTAGGGTAAGTGCTAGAGAAGGGCTTCCTCCCTGACAAAACTCCAGAGGCTAGGCAGTAGCCATTGTCCCTTGTGAGCCCTCCCCAAGACAGAGCCAAAGAATGGAAATACCATATCAGAGACTCTATCAACCGAGTTCAGAGAGGCTGCCCCACTCTGGCGATTACCTAAGACTGTGCCCCATCCAACATATGGCGCACTTTTCTACAAAAAGCCACGCTACCAAGACAGGGAGTCAAAGAAACTCCACCTAATACATAGAAACAAACACAGGCAGGCTGCCAAAATGAGGAGACAAGGATGCCAGAAGGAGAAGAGAAAGATAACAAAATTGAAAATTTATTTGAAAAAAATAATGAAAGAAAACTTCCCTAACTTGGTGAAAGAAATAGACATACAAGTCCAGGAAGCACAGAGAGTCCCAAACAAGATGGACTCAAAGAGGACCACACCAAGGCAAATCATAACTAAAATGCCAAAGGTTAAAGATAAAGAGAGGCAAAAGCAGACAATTACCTACAAAGGAGTTCCCATAAAACTGTCATGTGATATCTCAAAGGAAACTTTGCAGGCTGGAAGAGACTGGCAAGAAGTATTCATAGATGAAAAGCAAGGATCTACCACCTATAGTATTCTATCCAGCAAAGCTATCATTTAGAATGCAAGGGCAGATAAAGTGCTTCCCAGACAAGGCAAAGCTAAAAGAGTTAATCATCACCAAGTTATCATTGTATGAAATGTTAAAGGGACTCTATCTGAAATCTAAGAAAAAGGAGAAGATCAAAACAATGAACATTAAAATGGCAATGAATTCACAACTATCAAGAAATGAACCTCGTAGCAAGAGGGCAGCACAGTGAATGGAAGTCACATTGACCTCCTCTCAGGACCAATCTGGAATTACAACTAAATTGTGGAGAAATCACCTGGAACACAACTGAAAAATAGTGAGAGAGAAGCCTTATAACCTGGGACAGACAGAAGAATCAGCTTTAGCACAACCTGACTGGTAAGGAGTGTAGTGGAGACTCAAAAAGGCTGGCTGGACACCCACAGTTCGCAGCACTGGAGGAATATTTAAGCAGCTGGTTGGATCCTCCTGAGAAGAGTGGGGTCTAAACCCTAAGCTGGGATCCCCAGACTACAGCACCAGAGCCCAGAAAGTACACACGTAACATCCACCTGCAAAAAGCGGTAGGGTTGTTCTCTGCCAGAGGTGAGCAGCTGGAGATGCAAAGAGCTGTGTAAAGGGCCAGTGCATAAATTTTTATTTGCAGCCACTTACCCTGGGCTCTGGCAAAGGGGGCAGGCAGAGTGGGCTAGAGATGTCTGAGGAGAGACTGGGGACAGAGACTTCGAGGAGAGAACTGAGAAAGTAGCCCAGGAATCCCAGTGCTAAGTCATCCCCCATACAAGAGAAGCCACCGTGCTCCGGCAGACCGCCCCCGTCCAAGCAGCAGCGGCCTGAGGGGAAACAATAGCCCAGACCCCAGGAGGAATTCTGCCCTGCCCTGTGGTGCTTAAGCCTGACTGCTAAGTGCAGAGTGACTAGACTAACAACTGAAGGAGACAGCCACAGACAGTAGATTTCTGGAAGTCTTGAACAGACTTCCTAAGGCCAAACAGGGTCAACATCTGACATCACCAGAGGCGGATCCAGAAAGAAAAAACAGCAGTAAATACTAGAGGCTATCGAGACGAAATCCACTGTGGTCCTCCCCACGATTTGCGATATTTTCTTCCCTACATAGCTTTTTAACATTCATTTCTTGTCCATCAAGTTTGTGCGTATTGAATCACTAGCTTTATACTAATGCTTTATTTCTCTCCTTTCTTATAATAGTCTTAATCTATTTACAGCTTTATTAATACAGCCTCATTTCCTGTAATAGCGGGATTGCAGGGGAAGTTATTTTTGCAGATGTGGGTTTGTTTCCTGTGTTTAGTGGTTTTGTTCTGGCAGCACCTGCACAACAACACGGAAGATGTTGTAGGCAAGGTGACCCTCAGTCAACTAGCTGGAGGAAAGGACCCATCAAAGAATGACCAAACAACAATCGAAACCCAATTACTTCCAGAGAGCCAACATAAACGGCATAAAAGGCATCCAAAGAGCATCACGTTCAGGAGATCAATGGGACTGCACCACACTGAATCTCACAGTTCTACCGTACAAGTTCACACCACAAAGTCAGGAAGTCAAGACAGATCAATTTAAGAAGTGGTGGCAAAAAAGGTGCAGGGATTAAGAAGTACAAATTGGTAGGTACAGATTATACAGGGGATAAGGAAATGGAGTAGCCAAAGAACTTATATGCATGACCCATGGACATGAACTAAAGGGGGGATTGCCAAGGGAATGGGGGTTACTGGGTGGCAGGGGGCAAAGAGGAAAAATTCGGGACAACTGTGATGAAACAATAAAATATATTTTAAAATATAGAAGTATATAAAGCAATGAAAGCTGATTTCTCATTAATGGAGAAGTGTGTTACAAATGCAGTAAGAGAGTAACTTGTGATGTACTCGTTAGAGGTATCAGTGCAAACTCACGCTTTTCAATATATTTAGGTATAGAAATAAATACAGCTGCGAATGTATTGTCAAGGACTGTTCATTAAGAGGGGAGGAGAGACACCTCAATAGCAATGAATACAGCTAACACCTAGATCTTGGCTTCTAAATGCTGTTTTTTTCTTCTTTCCCTATAAAGAACCAGGGAGACAAGGAAAAATGGCTGATGCCAGGGGTGAGACAGGAAAAGTATAAGATAAATTTGGAGCAGTGTTTGTGCCAGAAAGCAAAGAAGGGCACAAAGAAAGGAGGATGTGTCTAAAAGTCTAAAAGACTAACTTGAATAGCCAAACCTAGGTAGTCTGAGCATCAAAATAAATAACGTACTAACAAGTTTTAACCCACTGAATGAATTAGAAAACCTTAAGTCCCCACAGATATAAACAAATAAATGAGTAAGTGAAAAGTTCAGTGAGAAGTAACATATTTAGAACTTTTGAAATTACCTCCTTCCTGAATACTTAGTGATAAAGTTTGTCTTTTCCGTGATATTTCAAGTCATTAAGGTGAACATCATCAGTATGGGACAAATAAGAACTATTGATATGTTCTGGTAGGATACAACGAGAACACAATGTCACTTCTGTGATACATTCCTGCGAATAAGAATAGCTTAAATCTAAGAATCTTGAAACATTAGACAAATCTAAATTGAGAGACATTCCGCAAAATAACTGGTCTATAAACATAAAAAGTGCTGAGGTCATAAATATCACAAAATGACTAAGGGATCATTCCAGACGAGGAGACTAAAGGAAACATGTGATTCTAAATTAGGTCTTTTTGCTATAAAAGACATTATTGAGACAATTGGGAAACCCGAATGAAGTATGAGGCTTAGATCAACATTAACATCTAAGTTAACAAACATAAGTGTTAACTTCCTGATATTGATGGTTGTGTTGTGGTAATGATTTCTTGTAATGTGGTTAGAAGTTCATTGTTTGTTAAAAAACACAAAGTATTGGAGAGTGGACAACTTACTCAAATTATTCAGTGTAAGATTTTTTTCTCTGTATTGTACTTCCTAATAAATAATATAAAAAGGGATCATACAGTCAATAACTGCATAACACTCTGAATCCCCAATATAAGAGAGAGGTGATCTTTTGAAATCCACTCTCTTTACTCCCAGGGACTTAACTCCATTCCTATCTTTACACTTTCAAATTCCCACTTAAATAGCATCTTTCTCATCAATATGCAAATAGGTTTAGGGTTCCCAATTTTCTATGTCAGACATTGCTTAGTTTTGTTATTTGGAACTGGCTTATATGTATTCAGGCACTCAGCACTGCTTCTGAGATCCATCCACCATCCAGTCGGTGTAACTGTAGTTATTTTTCATTGTTATTCAATATTCCATTGTGTGAATTTGGCACACCTGGATTATCCATGGTTCTGCTGATGAATATTTGGCATAAACCAGTTCTGAACCTTCTCATCTTCATGTTCTGATACACTTGAGCAAGAGCTAGTCTAGAGAAGATTGCGTGGAGGGCAGGTGCTTTTTGGTGATCATGCCCATGATCAATGTTCCTAATAATGCTAAAGTGTCTCCCAAGTTGTCATAGCAGTTTTCACTGCTATTGGTAGTGGATTAAGAGTTCTCTGAATCCCTGCCAGCTCTTGGTATTATGAGATTTCTAAATTTGGCCATTCAGGTGGGTATGAAATTCCATCTAGTTGTGGTTTTAATTTCTGTTTTCCTCATTACTAATGAGATTGAAAATCTTTTAAGCTTTTTGGGCTTCACATTTATGCTTTCACTTCTATGAAATTCTTTTTCATTTCTTTTGTACATTTTTAATCATATTGATCATGTTTTGCTTATTTTGTCTAAGGTGTTTTAATGTGCCCTATGTCCTAATCCTTTATTCTCTGTTGCAGGTATCTTTTAGTTTTTCTTTTCATTTTGTGGTGATAAATAGAAGTTCCTAATTTCAGTGTGGTTAAACTTATCACTATTTTTCTTATGGTTTCTGTTTTTAGTGTCTTCCTTACGACATCCCTATTTTGAGGTCTTAAGATATTCCTTCATATAATTTTGTAAATGCTTTCTACTTTTACCTTCTACTGGGAGTTGATTATGTGTAGGATGTGATGAGGTAAGGGATCCACTTTCATTTATTTCCACATGATTAACAATAATTCTCATCACCATGTTTTTAAAAATCCATACTTTTCTTATTGATCTGCAAAACCATACCACATATTAAGGCTCAAAATATTCATCGGCCTATTTCTGGGCTCCATAGTTTGTTTCAGTGTGTGTTGACTACCCCTGCATGAAAAGCCATTCTGATTTGATTATGAGAGCTTTATAAGTAAGTCAGTGTCAGGTAAGGAAAGCACCCCTGGCTTATATGTGTGTGTGTGTTTTTGATCTTGTTGGCTATGCTTGGATTTCTATTCTTTTTATTAAACCAAATTAAAGAATTTTCCTTCTCAAAACTTAATAAAATGAATAAAAGATAGGATAAAATCAGAAGGAAAAACCTCCGGCCACATTCAAACAAAGGATGGGATACAAGTTTAGTCCTTAAATTAAATTAATCATGAAAAGAAAGACACAATAATCCAAGAATCGACATGTGGCGTTGACTTTCAAAATTGAAAGTGAGGGAAAAGTGACTGAACAAAATCCTGGAAATTTTCAAACACCCTTGGTTCGTAGAGAAACCAACCAAATGGGTCCGTGGGCAACGAAGAGGAGAGATGCACAAACCCCTTGGGCATAGAAACCTTTTCCTGTCATCTCAGTGTCTCCATCCCCGCCCTAATCAGAGACAGGTAGAAGGGAGACGGAAGAAAAATCAGATTTTCCTAAAGTACAGTATCCCAGCAATGAAGGCCCAGAAGCAAGCAGATGGGTAAGACCCATGGAGGGGATGACAGGCTAGAGACAGTGGGACATGCGAGCTTCTGCTTAAGTCTGTCTTTCCACACTAGTTCAGATCAGGACCATAACTTACAGGTTTCACCTCTTCTTTCCTCCCCCCTGTGAAAGGAAAGGGAACAGTTGTTGGAGAGGCAAGTAGAAGAAAAAAAAAGACACTTTGAATTATCTTTCAATTATCACCCAAATTACCTGGAAAAAAAAAGAGAAATACATATATACTTGAAGTACAATAATGACTGGATCTAACTCAGGGTAGAAGGGGGTTGGGCCTGTGGTCTCTTGGAATCACTGGTTCTGGGTGTATCCTGACTGGGCCAATGATGTTAACGGTACCTCTTCTACGTGGCCTTTGTCACAAAGCACACTTCCTTAAACAAGACGAAAGCAAAGATGAGTTAAATCTCCTCACATTAAAGTATATACCATATGACTCGATGATTGAAATGTGATAACTTCATTAATACACTCTTAGAAAACATGACCAAGTTTAAAAAAATATTAACGTGGGGAAGGAAGACATAATATACACCCCAAAGGCACACAGAGAAAAGGTAATAAATTTGAGTCACATAAGCACGGACATCACTTTGCATATCCTAAAATGAGCTAAAAGAGCACTGATCCACCAGGAAAACTAGGAAGAACTAGTTTTCTTACTTTATAAAAGATCTGTACAACTCAGTAATGAAAAGCCAGAAGTTTAACTTGAAAAAATAAGCAAAAGATATGAAGATTTATAAGAAAAATAATAATAAACATAATAAATTTAACCTCTATCATAGTCAAGTGTTTTGATGCAAAACACTATAAAATATCATTTTTGTCATATCATGTTGCCAAAATGAAAAATTTAAATAATACTTGGAGTTGGGGAGAGGATTGGGAATCAAGTTAAGTCATAAACTCTAGGTAGAGGTGTACGTGAGAACAATCTTAAAAGAAATTCAGCATTGTCTATCAAACTCATAAAAACTCAAAGCCAAAACAAAGCTAACGAAAAAATTCTAGGAGAATATGAAGGTAAGAAAAGATATTTTAAACAGGATAAAACAGTGCCAACAATAAAGGACAAGTGGATTAAAATATAAGATCAAGCAACTAGAGCTCTCATATACACTGCCTGTGGGAGTGTAAGTGCATATACATTCTCCTTGGAAAACTGTTTGGCTTTACCTTCTCAGTCTGAACACTCTAGATACATCCAAGAAAGGTGAGTGTGTATGTTCACCAAAGACAGATACATACAAGAATGTTCATAGGAGCTTTATTCATGATGTATCCATCAATAGCACAATGGGGAAATAGTGGTGGAGTTATATGATGAAATACTAGATTGTGATTGGAATGAGTGAACTATTGTCACCTGAAGCGGCATAATGTTGAATGAAAGGACACATACAGGAAAGAATACAATGGTATCACTTACTGTTTATGTAAATGTTAAAAGCAGACAAAATTAATCTGCGGTGGGAGAATTCATGAGAGTGGTTACCCCTGAGAGAGGAGCAGGGGCGTGGAGGGAGTACAAGGATACGTTCTGGGACGCCGTCCGTGTTCTGTGTATTGACCTGCACGCTGGCTTCATAGCGGTGGTCACCTGGTGAAAATTCATCAAGTCGTACACTAAGTGCATATTCCATATATGTCATTTGTTTCTATTAAAAGCTTACTTAGGGGAATATAAGGGGGCTAAATGGTAGTGGAAAAAATACAATAAAATAAAACAATTATTTTAAAAAAAGAAGTTAATGTACCCAAACTTTCTACTGAAGCTTTCTATAAACGCATGCAATTTTGTTCACTAGGGGGTGCAGTGGGAATAGGGATGGAGTTCTACTTTTAAGTGCCTCTCCTCCTGTAAAAAGAAAAAAGAAAAAAAGCTTACTTATACTAAATTCATGCTTGGAAATATCCAGTGAGTTTCCTAAGCGTTTACGTTGTGAAAAATTTCAAAAACGCTCAAGATATTTATACAAAGCTATTTATTGAACCATTTTGCTGGTACCAAAGAAAGCCTGGCAATAACCTCACTGACCATAAATAGAAACAGGTAGTATATTCAGACAACTGAAATAAAGCCATGAGAGATAATTTTAGTGCATTGAAATGGAATGATTTCCAGAATCCAAGGGAAATATAGTCAGAAGTAGAAGAGTTTCTATTGTATAATCCCACATGTGTAAAAATTTTAAAAATTATAGAAATGTACATAAACATAGATTCTGCACACACACACATGTACACAGAAACCGATAGTTACATGAAAACTTTTTTGGAAGGTAGCAGGGAATGGACATGCTTACATCTGGGGAAAGAGACTGGGGCTTAAGGATAAGAAGAGATGTAACTCTAATTTTATTTATTTTGTTTCCGTTCTGTTTGACTTTTCTCATGTCCATGTGTTACTTTTATTTATATATTGTGTATTCATGAAAAAGTTGTCCCTGTTAGAATGCGTGATGGAGAGACAGATGTGTGAGGGAGAAGGAGGTTTTTTGGGTCATTCTTAAATTTTTAACTGTGAGAAGCAGGTTGAGTGCTAGTCTAACAAACCAAAAACACGAAACACAGGGGAGAAATAAAAAGATTATGAGTTCAGTGTCAAGACTGTTTTAAGCCTTTGTCAATTGTCCATCTGTCCCTAAAGCCAGTGCCCTTTCAGTCATCTGGTCAGTTGACTAGTTAACGCAATTCTAGGGAAATGATTTAAACTGCTCCTCTATGTGAAATGTTCTCTTTTGAAAAATCTATCCTTGAGCTCATCTTAGCACAGCAGGAGTACGAGGGAAAGAAATCGAGCAACTTTTTGCCCACTACACTTTGTGACAGAAAGTACAGAATTTCATAGTAATAGTGTGTGTTATTGCTGGTATAGCAGACAGATTATTAGTTTATTTGCTCTAAAAATGACCCAAAGTAGCAGTGGATTACTGAGGAGAGAAGCCTCTTTTCCTTTCCTGTGAAAGCCCAGGCAGATGGACCAAGGCTGGTGTGACAACTCCACAACCGTCATGGCCCAAGCTTCTTCCGTCCTGTTACTCTGTCATCTCAGTACGGCTTCCGACTTGTGACCCACCATGGCTGCTCTGGCTGCCGCGTAATGTCTCTGTGACAGCCGTGGGAGATGGGACCGGGAAATGGCAGACACTCCTTTATTTTGAGAGCACAGCACGGAAGTACAGAAAGAGAGTGCCATAACTAATAATGTAGCTGAGCATTCTATGGCTTTATATGAGGGGAGAAGAGCTATTGGGAGAGAATGAGCCATGCCTGCCACCCATGGCTATCCCCAGTTCTCACTCCTAAAAAGACACACGTATTCCGTTAAGTGAGACTGGAATCTGTGAAAAATAACTTGTGTGGACTTCAGAGTTCTCAGGTCCCATACGCTTTTCTGGCCTGGTAGAAAGTGGGAAGGGAAAAGGACATGACACCGAAAGAGTTGAGGTTTATGCAACGAAGCCTTTCAAAACATGGGAAGATTTTGGTTTTGAGCTTTCAGCAACCAATACAAAAAGGAAACCATTTGTTACATGATTGAACACACGCACATTTATTAACTGTAGGGTTAACAGAAAGAGTGTTGAATTTCAGGCTTTTAATTAGAAATGTAATCCCTTGCTTTGAAGGAAATCAGACATAAAAACCTAGAATATTTAACAGGAACAGATAGCAGCCATAATTTCAAGGACTTTCTTAGCAGCTTGTCTGTCTGTCTTTGCCTTTCTGTCTCAGGTCTGTCTGCTGTCTACCTGAGATTTATCTCTGAGTTGGATCTATCAGGGAGTTGTATTTTCTAGCTGCTGCCTACTCCTTAGAGAGATGGTAGAAGTTATAGTTGATTAATGCAAGATACAGCTTTCAATTTTCATATTTCCCTTCTGAAGATGCTAATGCTTGGAGGATTTCATCAATAAAAGTGTCTTTCGTTTAAAATTGCACCTTTTGTGGAATGTTATGATTCATTGTTCAATTAATATAAAGCCAACCCCTGTCACATCAATGAAGTCTAGAATATCTAGGATTAAGTATTATTTTTGTTTGGGGGTATATTACAATTTTCTAATTGAAAGTAAATTCTGGCTTCTGGCCAGGATGGAGGCATAGATAGATACACTTCACTTCCTCACACAATCAAAAAAAGGATAACAACCAATTTAAAAACAAATAACCAGAACTACCCCAAAAACCAAAGTGTATGAAAGTCCAACAGCCAAAGAGTTAAGGAAGAAACATTTATCCAAACTGGTAGGACAGGTAGAGATAGGTAGCCAGAGTGGAGTGGACCTGTGGCAAGGTGGCAGTTGGTAGACTGGGCAGGCAAGGTAGCAGCTGTCCAACCGGGCTGTTCCACAGTCATATGCGGAGAAACCAGACGGAACAACTGGGGAGCGAGACAGATCATGCAACCCAGAGTTCCAGTGTGAGAAAAGAAAGCCTCAGAGCCTCTGGCTGTAAAAACTGGAGAGTTGCGGCAGTGGGAGAAACCTCCAGTCTCAAGGGAGAGTCCACTGGAGGGGCCCATGGGGTCCTAGAACATACACATGCCCACCCACTGGGAATCAGCAGCAGAATGGCGTGATGCACTTGTGGGTAACAAGGAAAGTGACTGAACACAGGGCCAGAGCCCAGCAATCAGCATTGTTCCCTCTCGGACCCCTTCCCCACATGCAGCACCGTCATGCAGCAAAGTGGGTTGCCCCAGCCTGGCAAATACGTAAGACTCCACCGCTTACAATGTAACAGGTACTCTAAGACAAAGAAATACGGCCCAAATGAAAGGACAGATCAAAACTCCAGAAAAAGAACTAAGCCATGAGAAGATAGCCAGCATATCATGTGCAGAACTCAAAACACTGGTAATCAGGATGCTCATAGAAATAATTAAGTCCACTTGCAAAATAGAGGTAGAAGTGAAGGCTACGGAAAATGTCCAGGGAGCCAACAGTATAGGGAAGGAAACTGGAACTCAAATCAACGATTTGGAACAACAGGAAGAAATAAACATTCAACCACAACAGGATGAAGAAACAAATTTAAAAAAAAAAATGAGGAGAGGCTAAGGAACCTCTGGGACAACTTTAAATATTCCAATGTCCAAATCATAGGGGTGTCAGAAGGAGAAGAGGAAGAGCAAGAAACTGAACACTTATTTGAAAAAGTAATGAAGGAGAACTTCCCCAATCTGGCAGAGGAAACAGACTTCCAGGGGATTCAAGAAGCTCAGAGAGTCCCAAAGAAGTTGGACCCAAAGAGGGACACACCAAGACACATCATAATGAACTTACCCAAGAGTAAAGAAGGAGAGAACCTTAAAAGCAGCTAGAGGAAAGGAGACAGTTACCTACGAAGGAGTTCCCATAAGACTATCAGCTGATTTCTCAAAAGAAACCTTACAGCCAAGAAGGGGCTGTTAGAAAGTATTCAAAGTCATGAAAGGCAAGGACCTACATCCAAGATTACTCTATCCAGCAAAGCTATCATTTAGAATGGAAGGGCAGATAAAGTGCTTCCCAGATAAGGTCAAGTTAAAGGAGTTCATCATCACCAAGCCCTTATTATATGAAATATTAAAGGGACTTATCTAAGAAAAAGAAGAGCAAAACTATGAAGAGTAAAATGACAACCAACTCACACCTATCAACAATTGAACCTAAAAAAGCAAAAACAAACTAAGCAAACAACTAGAACAAGAAAAGAATCATAGAAATGGAGATCACATGGAGGGATATCAGCCGGGAGGGAGAGGGGAGAAATGAGGGAAAAGGTACAGAGAATAAGAAACATAATTGGTAGGTACAAAATAGTCAGAGGGAGGTTAAGAATAATATAGGAAATGGAGAAGCCAAAGAACTTAAATGTAGGACCCATGGACATGAAATAAGAGGGGGAGGGATGCTGGATGGGAGGTGGGCACAGGGCAGAAAGGGATGAAGGAGAGAAAAAAGTGGGACAACTGTAATAGCATAATCAATAAAATATACTTTAAATAAAATAGGTTCCTTTGTATTCAATAAAATGCTGCTGTAGGTAGTAATAATAATAATAGACTTTGTACTTACCCAGACTGTCTTCTAAATTTCTTCTACATAAATAAGAGGAAGACTACATATTTCAGTGTAAAAAACATCTAATGTCTGTGTTATTCCTCTTATGATGTCAGAGGAAGACGTTTTCTTCTTTTAATTTCTATGAAAGCTTATTTATACTGTACTTTTACCTCTGATTCAACTGGGTGTGTGTGTCTCAGAAATGCCTGTGTCCAAACTGATAGGTAGGTGGGGGAAGCCTGTGGCCTGCTTTTAGTTTCATTTTCCTAGATCTGAGTTTAAGGAAGTGACTTTGCTCTCTACAATAAGGTGGGGTTATTTTCTTTTTGGTTTTTTGTAAGTCTTTACCCTGCCACCTTCTGGCCTGTCTGGGTAAAATCCAAAGGTTTCAAATCTGTCTCCTCTTGAGAGAGTTGAGGACTGCTGAGAGCCCTGGCTACAGACAAACTCTGGGACAGTCTGACTGCATCCTCTGGGAATACCTGTTTTCACTGTTGTTGGGAGCCTTGGGGAGCACCGGGAAGGAAACAGCGTATGTTGGTCTGCCACTGGCTTTCCAGAATGGGCTGACTTACATCCTTCTGTTTTCCTAAAGTGTAAGGGAATACTAACAATCATTGCATTGTATACTTTAAATGGGAGAATGTTATGGTATGTGAATTATCTCAATAAAGATGTTTAAATTTGCCTCCTAATAAGATCCTACTGAGTGGCAGACATGTAACTTATGGTATCCAGTTTAATCTTCATCAGATGCTTGCTAACCAAGTTTATTTTGCTCATCTTACAAACGAGAAAACCAGGATTCTTACTTTACCTGTGCAGACTGTCCAGATGAATGGCTGTCACCATTAGGCTTGCATTGTAAGCCTGCCTATTTTCTAAGTATGAACTTTTCCCATGGGCTGCCTTGCTTTACACTGTTTCCACATTATAAGACCTACTGGGGTAAGCATTTCTCGTGCTGTTATCAGTTGTGAGCTAATTTACTTAAGAGGGTAGAGCTGGCGGTTTGCAGAGCAGATGGAGCCCCTGACAGGCTGCAGGTAACAGATAACCCAGGGCCCAGAGTCCTCCTGAGCAGAGGGTGAGGAAAGGTGTGGTAGCGTTAACATGCAGTATCACCAACGAAGAATCAACTCTACAATTTCCTTTTTCACTTTGTTTTTCAGCTGGCAATTAAAAAAAGAGAGGAAGAAAAGGGAGGGAGTTTGAAGAAAAGAATTAATTAAAAATGATTGTTTTAATTTTTATTGGACTTCTCAGAGCAGAAATGGGAAGCCAATCATTTTGATATACAGATGGTGAAAATGGGATAAACAGGAATTTAAGGCTAAGTTTTCCTGTAGGTAGAACAAAAATTCATGTTTTAAGCAAGACTAGGCATTTCTCTATTTTGGGAAAAGCACTTTATTGGACTCTTTGATTCTAGAAGAGTGACGCCCAGAGTGCCTTCTGAAACGGGGAGTGGAACTTCTCTGCACAATTACGTAGGACCGTGTCCTCGCTGTGGGTGGGGTGACATCTCTGCATTTATAATGTTTTTCAGAAGAAGCATATTTTTTTCTGGGGCTCTTAGAGGGTGTGTAGCCTAATCTGTGAGTCGAGGTCCCTGTTTAAGGGTTGTCTCCTCTGGGAGAGTTGAGCCAGGCCACCCAACGTCACGGCTATTGAAGGGGCCGAGGAGACGGAGGCCCCTTGTGTAGGAGTTGCGCCTATAAACTCTGAGGCTAGTCTTGGGTAACCGGAACACGTAACAGCTTTTCTCCCTTCTCTTACAACTTTGTTTCCTCTTATGTCAAGCTCTTAGCTAAATGTTGTAAACACTGTAGCCTGGTCTTAGCTGAGTTATGACAGATTAAGGGACTGACCCATGAGGACTTCCGGAGTGTAGCCACGTGGAAGAGCCTGGTACCAGATGCACGGGTGCCTGCAGAAGAGGGAAGCAGCAGTTTGGAGCCGGATCAGCAGCCGATGTGGCTTCTAGCACCAGGGACACGTTCATGGTCCCTGTGAGTATTGCCCAGAGGGTCATAGAAACTGGTGAAAGGAACACTGCTAGGAAGAAGGCATCTTGATGACAAGAGGAATTGGGCTCGAAGCCTGGAATTTCTAAGTTACGTTCTAGGGAGATGTAAAGTAGTGGATAAGTAAATATGTATTTATTAATTATTCAATCTAGGTTAGCCTGTGTTTCACCTCATGGGGTACAGATATCTCCTAAAATCCAAGCCCTGGCATGCTGTTCGAGGCCGTTCTGACTGGTGTAAGTTGGGAAGAAGCTTCTGGGATGGCATTCCCGGCGCTGGCAAGTTGCGAGCACATATCGCCAGGAGGAAGTCGTCTCATCAGGCAGGGGTTAGAGGGGTCAGTGAGGACTTCCTGGTGCTTGGTTACTCGAACTGAATTGTGATGGAGAAATCAGAAGAGCCATATGCTGAAAATGTTGGATGAAAATAAGGGAATATTTGACAGAACAGCGTTCACAAATAGCACATGTGGAGAAGTAGAGAGAGAAAAGAGGAGAGCAAAGGAAAGCAGCCAGAGAGGTGGGATCTGAAGAACAGGTGGAGATGAGACCGTGTTGACAGGTGGCGAGAATGGACAAAGGAACCGCTTCATGTGTAAAGGGAGCAAGAGGATGGATGGGGAGCTCAAGCTCGTGGCTACTTGGTTGTCTTTTTTCTCCTCCCAACTCAAAGCAAGGAATTGAGAGAAGGGCAAGGGCTACGAGGAATTGTGTGTGTGTATGTGTGTATGGAGGGGTAGGTGGAGGATGGGAACAAAATATTTACCTTCCACATAATACATGCGTATCGACACCAAGGCGAGGTAGGCGGCGCTCTGTGTGGATCTCTGGTGGAGTTCAGTAGCTAAGGGGGGGCTTTTCCTCCCTGGTTCTCTTACTTACGTCTCTGCTTCCACAGTGACGGAATAATTCATAACTCAGAAAACACATCAGAGTGATAGAATTAAGACAGCATTTATTGCCCTATAAACAATAATGACATGACCAGTGGATATCAACTGAAACCTCTTAATTAAATATGTTAGTCTGAAAGCGCATCTTTAAAACATTGAAAGCAGACTCTACTGTTGCCAAGCTCTGCTGTGTAGCCATGTTTCATGCCCTACCAAGGCTTATAGTTTATTTGGGGAGATAAAACCAAAATCCGTGAGAGACGTAAGCCAATAATGTCATCACAATGCCATGGCACTAGAGGGAATAAGATCAGAGATAGATATGAATAAAAACATATTATGCCTTCTTACATCCTTCTATACCATATGCTAGAGGGCCTTCAATGGAAAACCCTAGGTAGAACGATACTCTTTCTATGTTGCCACCACTTCTGAGTGGACCCGAGTAAACGGATGTTACTGGTATTTTTATTTTTTTCTTTGTTCCATATTCGATAGAGATTTTCTTGCCTTCAGCCAGGCCAGTGAGAGGACGCAAGAGATCTTTGACTTCTGCGTTTTTCCACACGTCTCCACTCTGCCAGAAGGAATTTATATTTTTTTCTTTACTGAAGTACTGCTCTATCTCGGCTTTGTGAACAAGGCTGTTGAGACCCTTCCTCTTCCCCAGGTAGAAAAGTGTGCTTGCCTGCTTGGACCTGCACATTCTCCTGTACTGTCTATTGAAGGATCTACTTAAGCATGAAACGTACTTTTCCATTAGTTCAGCATCTTCATCTAGCTCTTCATTTTCTGGCCAGAACAGGAGGCAAGCCAAGAAATAAGGATCTGGACATAGATGGTTTAGTTCTACGGATTGTAACACTTCTCGAAGCAGTTTTTTAAGCGTGTTAAGTGGCTTAATGAACTTGGAGTTGGGTTTTAGACAATTGAGAATAATGTTGGCCAAAATAAAATTTTGTTTTTCCTTTGCCAGCCGTTTATTTGGATTTTGCAGCAAGAGGGAAGTGTATTGGTCCACTATGTTTTCCATAGTGTTTGCGGCATCGTCCTGATTTGGGTTAAGATATTCCAGAAGTCCAGAAAACCTGTCTGCTCTCAAGGCTTCTAGGGTTTTCCAGCGATTCTCCTCTAGCAGTAATTGACTCTCTCTGCTCGCTAATGGACCCGAATCCAACAGGCAGAAAATTTCCTTGTATTTACTGAAACAACGACTGATTTTCTTGCTTAATAAGATTTCCACTGTTTCTTTTAGCATATTCCTTGTTTTTAAAAGAACTAAATAATCAGTAAAAAAGTCAAAGCACTTTTTCATATCTGACTGTAAATTTTGTAAGTAGGATGTGAACTTGTTAAGAGCCAAATAATATTCACTTTTTGGGTCTGTAGGAATATTTCCCTTCCCAGATAAAAATTCTGCCATAGGCTTTTTAGATGATTCCTTTTCTTTGTGGAAACAGGGGGTGAGCTGAAGAATCTGAATAGTGTAAAGACCAACTTCTATTTCACCCAAGAAGCCAGCCGTATTATACATGTCGTATTTTCTCTGGGACTTCTGTGGTGACCAGGTCTCTGTTTCAGAATCTTTCCCATCAGTTTGCTCTTGGGATTTTTTGAAAGCTCTTGCTGCATTTTCAGTAGCTTCCAGGAAATGTGTTAGATCCTCAACAGTGATAGCCCTACAGGTTTTGTTTTTATCCAACCACCATTTGATTTCACTTTTGTAGACCTGACCAAGAGTATCTGAGATATAGGAATTTTTAGGTGCTCTCTCCTTGGCCTCATTGGCCCAACAGAGAGCAGTGTTAAAGTCTTTCTCTTTAATGTAGAAATGTCTTGCTAGGGCCTGACAAATAAATGCATTTTGAGGGAACCGAACGCTTCCTTGTTTCAAGACCCTTTCCACTTCGTCATTCTGTAGAGCTTCAACTAACGGCGAAAACAGAGTGTCTGTTTCATCTCCATACTCTCTGCGCTGTCTCGTAAGCAGAAGGGTTTGCACGTATTGTTGAAATTTGTCTCTTCCTATTCCAGAAGTATAGAATAAATTCTCTTTTAATAACATCAAGGCAATTTGACACTTACCCAAGTGATAGCTTTCTTCCAGCTCTTTTAGGCAGCAACTGGCAATCAGAGGGTGAATGATGCGCACGCCTGCACATCCCCCATATTCGGCCACTTCTGTGTTTATTAGAAGAGTCGAGTAGGTTCCCATCTTGTCTTCTATGCTCTCAGGCTTCCAGGGCGTATGAATGCATGGGATTCCCAAAAATGTTTCACACTGTGAGACTGAAATTGTAAAATCAGTAACATAAGAGTTGAGTAGAGCCAGGAAAGAAATGAGTTGGGTTTCTTTGCTGTTGGCATCCTGTCCTTTTAGGATATTCTTGACTACATTTTCTATATACGATTTCTTAAAGTTTTCTTTCAAGATCATGAAGGAATAAAAGTTTTCACAGTTCTTATGTTGCTTTTCAATTTCCTCCAGTTTGGCCTCAAAAGCTCTTTGTTCCTTGGGAGAAAGCTGGTGTTTTAGTGCAATGCTGTCTGCTAGTTTTGCACTTTGATCAGGATTCTGGGATCTCATGCAGTTTAAGATAATGACCAGTGTTTTTTCGTATCTCAAACCGTGCGCTACTAAAGTAGATTGGATAGTGTCCTGTAGAATGTAGACGTTTTCCTGATCTTCAAAATCATCCACCAGGAGAAGTACCGGAATGTAATCCTGATGGCTGGTTGCCTTATAGGTAATCAGCTTGAACACTTGCTCTGCAGTTTCTGCAAAATCAGTTCCTTTGTTTTTTAGCACGGCACACCTGAAGTGTTTCTTTAGGTCCCAGAGAACATTCATAGCCAATGTGGTACCCCCACAGCCTGGATGGTGGTAAAGATTGATAATTTTTACAAATACTGGTTTAGGAGACTCTGCCGTACGCTCTATCAGCTCTTTAAGGTTTCCATAATTGTCTCTTTTGACAAAGGCCGAAGAGTAGTTTTCAGAAGAAAAATAGAAGTTCCACCAGCATACTTTGCCACCTCGATAAAAGTGCTCTTCTTTTGTTTTCTTAAATTGTTGGAACTTAGATTCGTTTTTCTCAATATCTGTGTCTTTACACTCATTTTCACAGAGAATTTCCAGTGCGGTCAAGATATCCTCTTCTTTCTTCTCTAAGATGATGGAAGATGATCCACGGGAGGGCAGAAACCTTCTTGGTGACTGAGTGACTGGTTTCAGTTTAAGGATAGTGCTGTTTATCAAATCTAAATTTAAAGTGGAAACACTGTGTCCTGTTAATTCATCTGCAATTGTCAGTCTGGCTTGTAGTAGATCTTTCCATCGTTGATAAATCTGTGAGTTTACACAGATACACAATACACTTTCCATTCCTTTGAGAGCTTGGTAGGAAGCGCAGAAGGTTTCAATGAGTGGATCTCCTGGGCTTTGCACCGGAGAGAGTAATAGAAACACTACCAGAAACTTCCCTTTTGTCATGAGATTTTCATCTGTGAGAAACAAAATCAGTTGTCTGACTCCAGACGCTCTTTCCCTCTGCCATAAATGTGGTTCTTGAGGCTTGTAGCTCTCATCTTTCAAGTCTGATCTGCCATTGCAGAAGATCCAGCTGGGCTGATCATAAAGATTCAGAAGAGAAATTTTCTCCCTTGTGGTAGTTGTCTTTTCCTCATATTGACTTGGGAAGTGAAGATTTGCTACGCGGTCTTTCTGGTAAGCTTTGGCTACCCCCTTGCTCTCGGATTCAGGATCAAAGTCCAACACAGCAAACCATTTAATTTCCTTTAGAAACTCTAGGTTCTTTGTTTGGCTTGGATGGCATTTATTAGTTACAAGAATATACCAATTGTAGTATGAATTATCCAGTGACTCTCGGTTTCCTATGAGAAGTTATACCTGCTTATGACCTTCACTCTCTTTCTTATTTTCCCTTGCCTCAAATTTTTCTTCAGCCTCTTTTCTGGATGCTGCTAGCGACTTTAGTGTTTTAGAAAATGCTTTCAATTTTATATCCCGTTTCTTGACATTGGCCCAGATATCCTTAGAGATAACCCCCTCCCTCACAAACAATGAAAGTTCTTCACTTTGCTTCCATGTTCCATTGTCACAGAGATGCATCATAATGTAGAAACACTTTTCTTTACACACAGAGTGTTTTGGAATGACATCTACTTCAATGACAAATCTGTCAGATGGTGTGTTGTCCTGCAGGAGGACTTCCACAAACCTTGGCTCCCGAATGCACTTCCTGGCTTCATTGATCTCACTGTCTTCAAAATACTTTGTGATCATTTCATTGAAGTGGTTAATGAAGCTATCTTTGCTGGTGACTGTCACTCCAACAATTTCTCCATGGGGTTTGTCCTTGACCCCAAAATGGATGGTGCCATTGGTGCGCGAATTCATACAAGCTGATGCGAATCGGAAGACTTCGTTGCTAAATTTCATCCTAATGTCCTTTTCTGTGGCCGTGCCTGGGTTGGTGAGGGCTTTGTACTCATGAGTTGGGTCTATGAGATTGCCTGGTCCTGTTTCAGGTGGTAGAAGGTAATGTTCTATGTAGTGATGGCTGCTCTGGGGCTGATCAAAAGGATGTGGCATGCAAGTCAACTGTTCAGGTTTTCGCTTATTATTTTTTTTGTCTTCAGCGGTTGCTACTTCATTCGAAGCACTTTCTTTCAGAAGAACTGACTGTGGTTCTGTGGTATCTCTGGTCTTGCTGAGATTATGATCAATATTGGATGACGCTGACTTTTGCTCTTCTTTTCTTGTCCGTTGCGTCTTTTCATGGTGTCCTTTTTTGGAGGGTTTTGTATGATCCAATAGTCCAGAATTCTGAGCGTGATTATCCGGGAAACCATGATTCAATCTGTCAAATGCTCGTTTTATCAGAAGTGCTGGGCCCCGTGGTAGTCCCATGTCTCTAAGATCCTTTTCAGTTGATTCTGACAGGACTAATCCTGTCACTTCTTCTACGAACAGCATCTGTCCATATTTTTCATCAATGTTAAGGTCTTTGGTCACCCATTGTTTCACGTGCTCTTTGTTCCAGTCTTTGGTCGCTTCAGGTAGATTTACTTGTTCACTCATATCACAGCTGCAACCTTCTTCCTTGGAAAAAGTAATACGGTAAGTATTTAATATGATACTTCCTCATTAAAATCACAGTCAATTATATATATATTTGTATATATATATATATATAAAATGCCACATAAACAAACACATAAAATATTGTTCAAGGTTGATTCTTGAAACTGCTTGGTACTTAATTCTAACTGTTTTATAGTTCCCATTAGTGCTCTTGTTTCCTAGATGATTCTAATTGTGGTTACAAAATAAGCAGTAGCTGCCTACTAGCATGACACAGCCCCGTATCCTTATTTTGCCCTTTCAAGCTTCATGTAGTTAAAGTTGTTTTTTGTTTTGGGGGGTTTTTTTGTACTCAAAACCAGGATCTTAAATAATAGAGAAACTGGTTCCCAAGTCTGAACATTGCAAATTAAAATACAATCCTGTGTTAGTGGAGGTGGGTTGGAGAATAGTAAACTTCATTGGCAGCTAGGAAGCTGGCCATTTTTCTTACATGGTAACAAGGCCGTGTAAGGTAAACTCATCAGCTGTTGTGTTTTGGAACTCAAGGTGTTTGGCCAATGATAGCTGGAGCTTTGGGGGATGTGGTAGCAAAATGTTAGGTACTTGATTTTGGTTGGCTGATTCTTGTGGCATTCAGAGGCATTTTGGAGTTAACTGAAGTTCAAAGTTGCCTGGCCTGCCTGAAATTAGAAAAAGAAAGTAGCATGCATTTTTAACTTCGTTTAAAATGTTTTAGCCTAAATTATGGATATGAGACTAATGAAGATTCTACAATTATGCACTTTGTTAAACTGCAAGAGCTGAGTATCCTTGAGCGCCCCAGATTAAGTATCCTAAACCTTGGCCCCACATTAGAATCCCTGTGGACTCCACACTGGAGACTCTGATTAATTTATAGAGGGACTGAAGTGGAGTTGAGGCATTAGTACTTCTCAAAAATTTTCCAGAGAATTCTATTGTACCGATACGGTTTAGAGCAATTCTCAAAATGTAGTCTCTGAATTAGCAAAAAGCATCAGCCCTACGTGGAAGCTTGCTAGAAACGTAAATTTTCAGGCTCCAACCCTGACCTACTGCTCCTACCCCAAATCAGATTAAAAACATGAATCAATAATGTGTTTAAATAAGGGAAAATGAGACAGTAAAAGTATTATAAGGATAGCCTAAAAGCATTAAGGACCAACAGAACAAAATATTATATAAACAGAAGAAATACAAACATTTAAAAAGCTTTTAACTTTTTAAAGTGAAAGACTTAAGGGACTAGGTTTTTAAAACGTTTAGTGCATAACCAGTCACAAAGCGTAGCCAGGCTGAAAAGTTGACCCGCCAGTGTGGCATTGCTTGCAAAAGCTTCCTGGTAAGGCCTCCCGGAGGTCAAATGTGAACAATGAGCTAACTGAGGCCTCAGCCTGCAGCCCTCTGACTGGCCAGAGGAGAAAGCCATGCTTGTCATTTATGGTGTGACTCTCATCAACTTACCAAATCCTGTACCCTGTCTACAGGTGCGTCTCCACTGTGTGTAGAAGCTTCTTCTTTCCTTGATGGAGCTAGCCTTGGTGCCTTAGTGCCTCAAATCCTCTTAAGTCACACTGAGTTCAGTGGGCAGGGCGCTGAGTCTGTTAGCAGGACTTTAAGCCCCTGGGAAAAATGGACATTATACAAAGATGGTCAATGCTGTTTACTTACAGTGTAGATGGAAGAGGTTCTAGAGGTTTTACCAAAATCAGTGCATACATTGTTACCTGAGATAAAAATTATTTTACCTTGAATTGTGTTATTTATTCATTCATTCACCTGTTGTTTATTGACCACCTATTATGTACCAAGTATTAATTGAGCACCTGCTAGGCATCATGCTCAAGAAAAATAGTGGAAACCAGAAGAAATGCAAAGTTCCTTCATAGTACTTACAATCCAATGGAGGAAAACACACGCACACCCCCACCCACCCACACTCGCTCACTCAAAAGTCTTTATCAGAGTGACAAGTTGTGATAAGTGCTTTGTGTAAGACACATAAGGGGCAGAGGACTGAGACCTGTGAGGAGGAGGGGAGTATTACTTGGAGCACAGTGGGGACATTGTGCAGGTGAAGTTAAAGGATGGCTGCTAGAGTAGGGTGTGAGGCAGGCGGGGGGAGAAAGCGGAGGAGACAAATTAGGGCATAAGAAATAGTGCCTGGTAGACCACCAAAGGCCTGTCTGGTGGGTCTAAGGAGTATTGGTGAGGTGGTGCTCCAACCGCAGCAGCCAGGTCCTGGTCCTGCCAAAGGGAATTCTGGGCAGAGGGCATCACAGACCAGTAGATGTCCCCCTGACCCTGGGGTCCCGGGAGGCTCCTCCCTGATCCTCCTGTCTGCCCTGCAGCGGCCCTAACTGTCAACTCAGCTAAGAGTCGAAGGAGAGGCTCTGCCTTACCTGTTTATGAGCACTATATGTAGCCAATAGTGTAAGCAGTTATTAATGACCGTATCCCTAATGAAAGATGTTTTGAAGTGAGTGGGAGAAAAGGCAGAATAAAAAATAGGACGACCATGTTATTTTAACCTTCAGTGTTCAACTATTTCATACTTTGAGAATTTGCTGAATATTTGTTTTTTATACATTTTAATATATTGGGTTGGCCAAAAAGTCTGTGTAGTTTTTTTTCCATAAGACAAAAGACGTTTTTCATTTTCACCAATAACTTTATTGATTTGGATATTTTAAAAATTATATTTTAGTGATGATGCAATTACAGGAGCCCCAATATTTCCCCCTTACTCCCCAGTAGCCCTATTTTCTTCGGTAATAAAGCACCCCGCTCTTGAATTCATGTCTGTGGTTCATGCATATAAGTTCTTTGGCTTATTAGATTTCCTATACTGTTATTAACACACCCCTGTCAGTTTTGTACCTACCGGTTTGTACTTCTTTTTTAAAAAAAGATTTTATTTATTTATTTTTAGAGAGGGGTAAGGGAGGGAGAAAGAGAGGGAGAGAAACATCAATGTGTGGTTGCCTCTCACGTGACCCCCACTGGGGTCTTTGCCCACAACCCAGGCATGAGCCCCGACTGGGAATCGAACCAGGGACCCTTTGGTTCACAGGCCAGCATGTAATTCACTGAGCCATACCAGCCTGGGCAGCCAGGGGTACTTCTTAATCCCTGTACCTTTCTCCCCATTCTCCCCCAGGCACATGCCTGGGTCGTGGGCCAGCTCCCCAGTAGGGGGTGAGTGAGGGGCAACCACACACTGACGTTTCTCTCCCTCTCTTTCTCCCTCCCTTCCCCCCTGTCTAAATAAACAAAGTATTTTTTTAAAGGGATAATCTGGATCCAGAGGCACATACATAAGGCAGTCATTTCACTCTACATATATATATAAAGTCATTATGTTTTATACATTAAATATATATAATTTTTATTTTAAAATGCTGCATTTGAAATCTTGTGAGATACAGTGTCAATAATACTTGGAGAGGATATTTAAAGCCTAAATGCTTTTATAAAACTAGAAGAATTATTAAAAAGCATAAACTAAATATGCATTTAGTAAGTTCAAAGAACAAGAGAATAAGGCAGAAGTATGTAGAAGGAAGGAAGAAAAAACTAAAGAGCAGAAATCTATGAGATGGAAAACAAAGTTACAACAGAGAGAACCAAAAGCCCCAAAGTTGTTCTTGATAGAGTAATAAAATTGACACACCTGTGGAAAGGGTGACCAAGAAGTAAAACAAGATGGCACAAATAATATCAGATGCTGTAAATTTGAAGACCGAAGTGAACTGAAAAAGTTCCTTGAAAAATGGACCTACCAAAACCAAATTAAGAAGAAATGGAAGGAGTACAACTTCCTGGTATGATGTAGTAGATTCCACAAATACTCCCACTGTATCAGCTAGGAAAAAAAAAAATCAGAAAAATTACAAAACATATTTTTGAAGTTATCACAGAGATGTAGATGGACTTAATGACAAGGACTGCTTGAACTAAACTTCCAGAGAGGGAAGACCCCTTCCTAGGTAAGCTTTGTGGTACGTGTTCATTCTGGGCTGGGGTTGAGGACTAGACTTGGCCTGATTGGAGGAAGAGGAATCAGCAGGGCTTTTGACAGTCACATGGGTGGATATGGTGAATTGGAATCTAAAAATGCTCCAAAATCTTTAACCATCATGGAAATGCAAAGTAAAACTACAATGCTATGTACCTAGCAGAATGGCTAAAAATAAAGGCTGATAATACCAAATGTTGGTGGTGAGGCAGAGTCAATGGAACATTCATACATTGCTGGTGGGAACGTAAATTGTTTTAGCCACTTTGGGAAAACTATTTGTCAGTATTAATAATGTAGGATACCATTTACCTGAAGTTCAAGAACAGGCAAACTTAATCTATTATAGTAGAATTCAGTGGTTACCTTTTAGCAGGGAGATACTTTCTGAGGAGTGGCACAAAAAAACTGTTTTGTGAAAGTGAATAAAGGAAACCTCTTTCAGCACGGCGTTGGAAAGCCATGAAGGGAGAGCTCTCCCTCTTCCCTGCTTGTCTCCACAATAGCAACTGCCTTCCACTCACTGCCAGTAAGAAACCGCCACAACCTTGTACACTACCCCCACCCCTGCCAGTGTGCTCCTGTTAAAACAACCCTCCCCAGTATCTAAGAACCTTCTCCCAAACTGACTTCCCTTTTGTACTTGCTGTGGTCTGCCATAGTTTGCAAGTCCCAAATTGCAATTCCTCTGCTATTCCCAAATAAACTCATTTGCTGCTTGATGACCTTTGTTGTTTAATTTTTAAGATTGATAATTTTATACCTTGATCCGGTTAGTGGTTACATTGATGAATACATTAAAATTTCATAGAGCTGTATGTACCCTTAAGATTTTTTCATTTCATATAAATTATACTTCATGTAAAAAGCCAATGATGCCTCCAAAATGCATAATACAATAAATTAAAGAGGTGAATGAAATAAGAGAGGTAATTGGCATAGAAAAAGATAATGGTATGTCACCAATAAAGGATAATGATTAATTCAATTTGGGGCATCTGAGGTCTGGAAGTTATACTTGAGATTTATTATTGCAGCCTCAGATCACGGATCAGCTTTTAGTTTTACATGCCACTGTTGATTCATACTAGTTTTATCATTATCTAAAGCCCAGTCCCACATTCTTTCAGGACTCTCTGCTATATGAGTCATTTTCATGTGTCCATCGGCCAAGCCTCATCTACTCCACCCTGTACAAGTTCAGCTCCCTTCTGTTGCACCCACACCATTGTAACTCCTACAGCAGGGGGCGCCCTGATCATTCTGTTGGCTGCGGTGTTTAGGCTCCTGAATCCTCCTACCTGGAGTTTTCATGCCCCATCTATTGCCCCATCGTACCAGTACATTTCTACAGGGCTCTCCTTGACTTCCAGTCCCAGCTTTATAAACTTAGCCCTTATCTCCTAAGTGATATTCAAAAATCAGATTGTGAGACTGAGTGTTGAATTAGATGGATTACTTGATTCATGCATGAGCTGCATACCATATTCATGTGAAAACATAAATCCAAGTGGATGGGGAACAGAGCCTGAATGTTTGGGAATGTGAGCAAATAAAAAAGGAATGACTTTTAACTATTTTCTCTACCAGATTATGGATCTTTTCTATTTTCTTACATTAAATTTATTGGGGTGACATCAGTTAACATCATACAAGTTTCAAGTGTACTGTTCTGAAACACATCATCTGTATATCGCATTGTGTGCTCACCACCCAAAGTCTGGTCTCCTCTTGTCACCACGTATTTGACCTCCTTTATCCTCTTCATCCTCCTCCAGCCCCAGACCCCTCTGTTGCCTGTGTCTGTGATCTTTAAGTCATGATTGAATTGCTTGCGCTTTCACACTGCTTCCTCTAAAGACCTTATCAGAGTCTTGATAGCTGTGCCTTTCAATAACTTACTTTAAAAAAATTGTTGAAAATGCCACTCTGGGAGAATAGGCACTATAGCAGTGATTTTCAACTGATGTGCCGCAAGAATTTTTAAAACAAGCAATACCTGACTATTTAGTCAGGGGCACTGACCTCTTTTCCTTTAGATTGTCAAATAAGAAAGTGGCAACTGCCAATACAACAATAGCCATCTTGTGTGAATGAATCAAAATTACACCTACTTTTTTGTCACATCGACAAAAAATATATTTTTTGGTGCCTCAGAATTTTGATAATTTATGTGTGCCATGAAATGCAGAAGGTTGAAAATTGCTGCTCCAGAGGAAAATTGCTAACATCTATGTTTTCCATATGTATGCTACTGTTCAGAGGTATTTCACATACTAATGATTCCTTTATATCCTCCCTTGTTCTAAAATAGTGTTTAGATAATTCAGAAAATTATATAGGCTCATACATATGTGAAAACACTTGGATAAAAAATCAGGGGGAAAGGTAATCAGAGGAGATAGGAGGCAGAAAAAAAAAATGAAGCCATGGAGTAAAGTTAGTGCCTAAAATAACTTTTCAGTTCTATATACTTTATTAGGAGTGGCCTGAAATTTTGGTTCTGAGCATCTCAGTTACCGACATATAAAAGGAAACCATTTGTTACATGATCGAAACCGCATACATTTATTAGCTGTAGGGTTAACTGTTGCATTTGTCAGCTTTTCTAAAGAGAGTTGAATTTCAGGCCTTTATTTATAACTGTAATCCCCTATCCTCTTGTTTCTTGCTGTGGAGGATATCAGACATAAAATAGTAGCATTTTACAAACCATTTTCCATTTGACCCAAGAATACTCGCCATACTCTCCAGAGGCGCTTGCAGCTGCGGTGTTTATGCCGAGATAATTCGCTGCTTACTGTCCTGACTTTACCCCCAAACCTTGCCACGAAATATCTCCCTTTATTATTATTTTCGCATCACTCTAGTATATCGATAGTCTTTGGAAATGAATGACATCATTCTATTTATAGCATTCTGTTTTTAGTAGTGGCAGTGAGTGCACTTTTTTGTCCTAATGGGAAGTGGGTTAAAGATTTAATTATTTACTGTGAGAGAGAGGGTAAGGGAGGGAGAAAGGGAAACGTCGGTTGCCTGCCCTACATGGCCTGACCAGGGACCGACCCTGCTGCCCAGACCTGTGCACTCACCGCGAATTGAACCAGAGACCTTCGCTGTGCTGCGCAACCCACTGAGAGCTGCACCAGTCAGGGCAAAAATCTAGAATGTTTAACAGGAACATAAAGCTGCCATAATTTCAAAGACTCCTGTAGCAGTTTGTCTCATTGTCTCTCTGGTGCTGGTCTGTCTATATCTGACACTAATCTCTGAGAATCTATCAGGTAGTTTTATTTTCTGGCAGCTGCCTACTTCTCAGAGAGATGGTGGAAGATATCTTTGATTAATGCGAAGTACGTCTTTATTTTTTAAAAAGAAATTTATTTATTTTTAGAGAGAGGAGAAGGTGGGGAGAAAGAAGGAGAAAAAGCAACATCAACGTGTGAGAGGAACATTGACCCATTACCTCTCACACACAGGCCCCCAACTGGGGAGTAAAGCACATCTTTAAATTTTCATTATGAGACTGCACAGCCCATGGTTCCAGTGCCATGAAGATGAATTCCCATAACTTCTGGCTATTAAAATAAGTGGGGGCATCAGAAGAAACAGGGATTTTCAGGAAACTGCACTTAAAGGACCTACACAGACTTAAAACATACGCAAACCCACCCCTTCTGGGATTCAACATCAGGGCAAGAGGTGGAAAGGCGCCAGTCGCATATGGGAGTGGGTGAAGTGACTGGAAACAGGGTAAGAGCCAGACAAACCCCCAGAAGCCAGGCAGGCACAGTCCCCTCTCCGATCCCTCCCCCACATGGAGCCACAAAGTGGTGAAGCAGGTTGTCCCATCCTGGCGATTACCTAAGGCTCTGCTTACACAATTTACAGGGAGTTGAAGCAGCTCTACCTAATACACAGAAATAAACACAGGGAGGCTGCCAAATTGAGAAGACAAAGAAATATGGCCCAAACGAAGGAACAGAACAAAACCCTAGAAAAAGAACTAAAACAAAATGGAGATAGCCAGCCAATCAGGTGAAGAGTTCAAAACACTGATGATTGTGATGCTCAAAGAACTCTTTAAGTATGGTAACAACATAAAGGGAGAAATGAAGATTACACTAAGTGAAATAAAGAAAAATCTACAAGGAACCAACAGTGAAGAGAGGGAAGCTGGGATTCAAATCAATAATTTTGAACATAAGGAAGAAATAAACATTCAATCAGCACAGAAAGAAGCAAGAATTTTAAAAAAATGAGGAGAGTATAATTCAAAAATAAGAGGCGATGTCTTGAACATTTTCAAACATGCCAACATCAGAATCAGAGGGATGCTAGAAGGGGAAGAGGAAGAGTAAGAAATTGAAAACTTTTTTGAAAAAACAATGAACGAAAACTTCCCTAATTTAGCAAAGGAAATAGACATACAAGGTCAGGAAGAACAGAGAGTCCCAAACAAGTTGGACCCAAAGAGGACCACACCAAGACACCTCATAATCAAAATGCCAAAGGTTAAAAGTGAAGGGAGAATCTTAAAAGCAGCAAGAGAAAACAGAGAGTTACCTACAATGGAGTTCCCATTAAACTATCAGCTGGTTTCTCAAAACAAACTTTGCAGGCAAGAAGGGACTGGCAAAAAATATTCAAAGTGATGAAAAGCTAGGTCCTACAACCTGGATTTCTCTATCAGCAAAACTATCATTTAAAATGGAAGAGCAGATAAAGAGCTTCCCAGACAAGGTAAAGCTAAAGGAGTTCATCATCCCCAAGCCATTATTACATGAAATGTTAAAGGGACTTACTTAAGAAAAAGAAGAAGATCAAAACTATGAACATTAAAAAGGCAACAAATTCACAACTGTCAACAACTGAATTAAAAAAATAATAAAGCAAACTAAGCAAACATCCAGAACAGGAACAGAATCATAGATGTGCAGATCATTTGGAGGATTATCAGCTGGGAGGGGGAAGGGAGCGAATGGGGGAAAAGGTGCAGGGATTAAAAAGCATAATTGATAGGTACAAAATAGACAGGGGGATGTTAAGAATAGTGCAGGAAAAGGGGATGTGAAAGAACTTAATATGTATGACCCATGGATATGAATCAAGGAGAAGGGAAGGCTGGAGGGAATGGGGGTACCAGGCAGAGGGGAGGCAAAGGGGGAAAACTTGGGAAAAGTATAACAGAATCAAAAAATATACTTAAAAATAAATTTTCATTATATGTTCTTTCTGAAGATGCTAATACCTTGAATGATTTCATCAGTAAAAGTGCCTTTTGTTTACAGTTGTGGAATGTTATTTTTCATCTATAAAATAAAGCCAATACCTGTCAGAGCAATGAAGTCTAGAGTGTCTAGGCTTAAGTATTATTTTCGGTATTGGGGTATATTTCAATTTTCTAATTGTAGATTCCTTCCTATTCAATAAAATGCTGCTATAGATAGTAATGATAACATTAATAATAGCTATTGTACTTACCCAGATTGTCTTGCAAATCTCTTCTACATAAATGAGGGGGGAAACCATGTATTTCAGTGCAGAAAATGCCCAACGTCTGTGTTTTCTTCCTCCTACGATGTCAAGGAAAGACGTTTTCTTCTTTCCAGTTTTTAAGGAAGTTTATTTATACTCTGCTTCTATCGCAATGCTAGCTCTAATTGGCTCAGAAACAACAGGGTGTGTGTGTCTTGGAAATGGACATGTCAAAACTGGCAAGTATGGGGAAGGAAGTCTGTGGTCTACTTTCAGTTTCGTTTTCCTAGATCTGAGTTTATAGAAGTGACTGCTCTCTAAAAGGCATTATTATTATTACTTTGGAAGCCTTTACTCTGCCACCTTACTCTGCTACTCTGGCCTGTCTGGGTAAAATCCAAAGGTTTCAAATCTGTCTCTTGAGAGAGTTGAGGACTGCTGAGAGCCCTGTTGTTGTGGCTACAGACAAACTCTGCGACCGTTTGAGTGGATCCTCTGGGAATACCCATTTTCACTGTTGTTGGGAGCCTTGTGGAGCATCCTTAAGTTTTCCTAAAGTGTAAAGGAATGGCATTCAGACTCTTGTGAGCTCTCTGTAAGTGCTGAAGTTCTCTGAATTAGATCTGTAGGGCATATCAGTGTTGGGGTCCCTCGTGGCTACTTTGCAGGGATTTATATTTTCAAGGGCAGTCTCAGGACAAGGTAGAGAACTGACTGAGAGCCACAAAAGAGCCATCCTTTATTAGGAATAAAGAAATAATGATACTCTGCACATCAGCATTAAGAGGCTGAGGCTGCCAACGATATATGAAAATAAATGTGTTTTTGGCTTCTCTGAGGAGATAAATTTTGACAGAATGTTTCTGTATTTTGCATCATCACAAGCCAAAGTGAGACTCAATAATATACTGTAAGATCTCAGCAAAGATGGAGCAGGAAATTTGAGCCTGAGAATACAGACCCCCAAAAGGACAAAATCTGTCCTATTTGCCGTCAGAAACCACGTTAACACATGTGGTGGTAGATTGTAAGTGCATTGTATGATGGTGTGAAAATGGCAAAATATAATCCTGAATGGGGAAATCTATCTCCAAGAGGTACTCTTTCCTTACTCTGAATTTAATGCCCAGCTGAGATATAATGTCTTATGGTGAAATAGGTAGAAATGCTGGTATTACCTTGGAAGAATATTGAAAAAGAGGGCACAATGCTCAGAGAATAGAGCAATTCAGAATACATTTATTGTATTACTCCAATGAACCCAATATTTGGTATTTTCTCTGGCAACTGAGAAGAGCACACTCCTTTGCTTAAGGCAATATGGAACGTACCGCTGAAGGCAGCACTACAGTCTTTGAGAAGCTCGGCGGTGGCTGTCTGCTGAGGGCCAGCATTGACAGCCCGAGATAGAGCCGTAGAACTGGCTTCAATGAGGATGATGGCATTCTGGCAAGACAGTGTCCCGGGGGAAACACTTACATAGAGAAGCAAGGTGGAAAAAATAAAAACAATGAGCAGCAAGGTAAGGATGGCAAACCAGGGGCTTCTGGTTTGTCTAATGGGTCACAGTGTGTTCCTAGGAATGAAATGCACAGGCAGTCAAAAACTATGATAAGTATGACAAGTATAACCGAACTTGCACAATCAAAAAGACCAGAGCTGGAGAGCAGATGTCCATCACCACATTAGAAAATTATGTTCCTATTGCCAGAGTCCAGATCTAAGCCCATTTAGAGATCTAGAGCCCATTGACCAAAGGGCAGTTCCTCTTGATGATGGCCCTGCCATATCATAGCATGTAAATATGATAAATATTTCCCCAACCCTTCCCCAAGGGACCTGCATTCATTTGGCTGAGTGTGTAATGAGAAAAGGGGATTACCTAGACTTTTTTTGAGGGATGTTGGATCCTTGGTTGACACTGATGTCAAGAAATCAAAATGCTATTGGTCCTCTGGTTAGAGTGGGGGCTTATGGAAGAAGAAAATCAATAGAGTCCTGGTGCAAATTCATCTCACAGGTGGGTCGAATGCATTTGTAAACCCACTGGTTATTTCACTAGTCCCAGAGTACGTATTGTGAAAAATATTCTTATCAGCTGGCAAATCTCTCACATTGTTTTCATGACCTATGAAGCAAGAGCCATTACAGTGGAAAGGGACAAGATCCTAAAATTACCTATACATTTTCTTACCAAGACAGTGAATCAGAAGCAGTACTTCATTTGAGGAGAATTGCAAAGATTAGCTCTCCCATCAAAAACTTAAAAGAAAGACGAGTAGTCGTTCTCATAATATCTGCGTTCAAATCATCTGTCTGACCCCTGAAAAAGTAGATGAATCAAGCATACAATGGTGGACTACCATAAGCTTAACTAGGTGGTAGTCCCAGGTATGGTATCTTTACTGCAACTGATGAGCACAATCTCTGGGACTTGATATGCAGCTACTGACATGGTTAATGAATTTCAATCTCTATCAGTAATGATAATCAAAAACAGTTTGCTTTTATAGTAGAAGGAGAGCAGTACATATTCATGTGGTTGCTCCAGGGTTACAGTAAATCTCTTAATGTGGTCTGCAAGGACCTGGATCATGTGGATATTCCACCAAACATTGTGCCTGCCCACTATGTTGATAACATCATGCTAATTGGACTTAGTACAGGAGATGGCAGGTACTCTGTATTCCCTAGTAAGACAAACACCTACCAGAGAGTGGAAGATACACCATACCAGTTCAGGGGTCTGTTACATCAATGAGGTTTTTGGGGATCTCACGATCTATAGAGTCTAGAGAAAGATGAAGCTCTGCAGAGAGACCCCAGTCTGTGGCACACGCTGTTCTGCTCTTCAGGCCATGTGGTCTGCCAGATCCCAGGTATCCACCACGGGTAAAAATGCTTCATGGAGGCCCTAGAAAGGCATAATATAAGAAACACATTGCAGATTCTGCAAGACTCTGGAGCAATGGCAGGGCATGTGTGACAAAAAACCAACTGATATTTGAAAAAGAACCTTACATGATACCATATGATCTCACTTATATGTGGAATCTAATGATCAAAATAAACTGATGAACAAAATAGAAACAGAGGCATGGACACATGGAAAAGATTGACAGCTGTCAGAGGGGAGGTAGCAAGGAGAGACTGGTTGAAAGAAGGTGAAGGGATTATCCAAAGAACATACATGCATGACCCATGGACACAGACAACAGTGTGGTGATGGCTAGAGGGGAGGGGGGCGTTGGAGGCTGGTGGAGCTGAGCAAAGTGGGGAAGGATGGGGACATCTGTAATGGCTCAACAATAAAAATGAAGAGCTATATGTATATCATCTATATCTGTATCTCATGTATATGTATATGTATATGTATATCTATAGCTATCTGATACTGTGTGTCTGACCATGTGATATCAAGTAGATGAAGAACATCTACAAAAAAGTCTACAGTTAACATCATATCAATGGTGAGAAGCTGGATGCCTCTTCCCTAAGATCAAGAGCAAGACTCTCAATAAACATAAAATTAACTAAACTATCCTTTTGTGCAAAATAATTGAAGATTGTATTGCACTTTATTAAATTTTGTAAAAACAAAAACCCCAACCAAATCTAAGTGATAAAGTTAACAAGTGAGAGATTTCAAAGACCTATTGATTTAAAAGAGAAACTACCATAAATTTTAGAGCTGATGGACTAGCCACAGTTAGTTACACATTACAAAGACAGTTTCACCCTGGCTGGTGTGGCTCAGTGGATTGAGTGCTGGCCTGTGAACCAAAGGGTTGCCAGTTAGATTCCCAGCCAGGGCACATGCCAGGGTTGTGAGCCAGGCCACCATCTGGGGTGTGAGAGAGGCAACCACACATTGATGTTTCTCTCCCTCTCTTTCTCCCTCCCTCCCTTCCTCTCTAAAAATGAATAAATAAAATCTTAAAAAAAAAGATAGTTTCTAAAAATCCATTTAGATAGTTTCTAAATGTTTTCCAGCTTTATATGTTCAAAGATGATTGGAAGGTCAGGATAGAATACATCTAAGTGATTAGAATTTGAAATAACAATATAGATTTCCTCTTTTTCACTAAAGAACATTATACATTAATTCGGATCAAATTGATTTGTTTATTTTGCAATCTTGATTGGTGTTCATTTTGGGATGTAAATTGAAATAAATATTAAATAGACACATAGCTCTCATCCATATCTAATTCTGGTTGAGAATTTCTAAGGAATGCCAATATGATTTTAGAATAAAGATGTACTTCCCCTAAAAGGAGAGAATTCCTTTTAAAAATAGTTGTTCACCACCAGAGATATCACCAATGAGGAAATGCTAATCTCATCTATAAATGTGAGATGTGAAATAGGAGAAAGAAGCAGCTTTTGTGAAATGCAGTGAGGCAGTGAAATGCAGGGCAAGTTTTGACAAATCTTGATTATGTTATTTCTTATCCTTTTGGTTTGTTTTGTCACCACAACACAACAAAAACATGAGACATAAACTCAATAATTTTAGCACAAAAGATAGATTTGTCAAATGGTATGTACTGTTTTTGTAACTGTTGGTAGCAATATTTCTGGGGCTTAAGACTTTCTTAATGTTACTTTGTAAAATAGGTTTAGGCAGCAAGTAATCTTCAACTTACTGATATCTGTCAAAGTCACTCAATTACTATTTTTATCAATCATAATTTGTTTACTTATTTTGCCATTTGCTCACATGTAAAAATGCCATATAATCACTTGTTCTCTTAGCCATTGAAATGTATGAATTACATGTAAAAATGTAAAGATTTTCATTTTCTCATTAAAAAAAATTACAAGTCAATGATGTCCTCTCTCACCACTCCTCCTCAACATCATAAGGAAGTTCTAGCTAGTATATTTAGACAAGAGTAAATAAATGGTATACTGATTGGGAAAAAAGAAATAAAACTATTAAGACTGTTAAAACTTCTAAGACTAAGGCAGACAAGAAATAACGGTAACCTGAATCAGTGCGGTGATGGAGGTGGAGAGATGATGGATTTAAGAGGTAGGAATAAGAAGCAACAGAGCTGAAGATGGGTTAAATGTGCATGGTGAAGAAAATGGAAGCATCAGGAATGACCGTTAGAATTTTAGGTTGCTTAACTAGATTGGTGATGGAGCCATTTATAGAACTGAAAGAGGGGACTAGCCCTGGCCGGTACTGCTCATTTGGTTGGAGTTTTGTCCCATAACCAGAGTGTTTGATTCCTGGTCGGGACATATGCCTAGGTTGGGGGTTCAACCCTGGTCCAGGCGCAGATGATCCCCAGTCCAGGCACCCATGGAAGGTGGCCTATCAATGTTTCTCTCTCACGTTGAAATTTCTCTTGCTCCTTTCCTCTCTCCCTTCCTCTCTTTCTTGAAGCAATGAAAAAAAAAAAAAAGTCCTCGGGTGAGAATAAAAAAAAACTGAAAGAGGAGAATAAAAGAGTAAATTTGGAAGGAAAAATCATGAGTTAAGTTTTGGTCAAATAGTGATTGAGATGTCTTAGAGACCTCTAGAAGGTGGAGAAAACTACCTATGTATGTATGTATATATGTATCTATCTATCCAGACATGTATTCCTGGAACTCAGGGGAAAGCATAGGGCTAGGGATTAGGGCATGTGAATCATTTGTGGTAATTGAAATTATAGCTAATAAGAAATTGCCTAGGAAGAGATTAAGGAATGAGAAGAAGGCTGAAGACCAAGCTATGATATTTAATGGCAAAGAAGAGGAGGATGAGCAACAAAAGAAACAGAGGAGTGGCAAGAGAAGAGGAGGGGACCAAGAGTAGTAGGTCAAGACTGTTGACGACTGCTGAGACATGCAATGAATACTGAAAAAAATCCATGAATTTAGTCGTGTAGGGGTCACTGGTGATTTTATAGAGAGCTGTTTTAATGGAGCAATGGGGGCATATACTAGGCGGGAGTGGGTTTAGGATTGAGCAGCAAGTGTGAAAATTGTGATAAAAAATAAAAAATTAAAAAGATACACTGTGAAGTGAGAGATAGAGCTAGGACTAGAGTTTGCTGGAAGTGAGGGGGTGGAAAACGTGGGTTTGAATGAGGGATTATTCATTATTATTTTAGGTAACAGGCACTTGAGTATAGTTTAAAGCTAGGGGAACACATTGAACAAAAATGTGGTATATGAAAGAGAAGAAAAGGGATGTTGGATGGTGTAAGTTCTTGATTAGGCAACAAGGGGTAGATCCCAAAGCAGAAGTGATGAGGTTAGGTAGGCCCTTTTATGATTACGAGACAGATGCAGACCCGGATAGAAGCCCAAGGGAAGTGTGTATGTTTTGTTTTAGAAAGATGGACTTCCATTTGGTAACTTATGGGTTTTTATTTTTTCCTGCAAAGTAGGAACTTTATCTCATTGACTTGACTGGTAAATAGGTGAAGGACAATAATCTCTTCCAGCATATTTATACATTCTATATTTCAGGCACATAGTAGTTTAGTTTTTGGGATTATAAATTATATTATTTTAGTGTGCTATTGCACAATGTAGAGTTATATATCTCTTCAGGGTTCTGACAGTTTATAAAAGACCCAAAACCCCTTTTATAGAAAGAAATATTACAGAAATTGATTAAAGGTAATTTTTTCTTTTTGATATATTTTAATTGGATGCATCATATTCCATCCTATATATGTGGTATAACCATTTAAGCATTAAATTCTTTTAAACAGTACTTTAATAAATATTCTTATACACAATAAATATTCTCATCATTTCCTAAATACAGATGACTGCATTAAAGAGTCCAAACCCTTTAAAATTTCTTAATGCATATTGTCAAATCCCTCCAAAATGATATTCTGCCCAAACCCCAAAGACAAAATATAATTGAGTGATAACTATGATAATACTTAAAACCACAATACAGTTCACAGTATCTAGACTTTATATTTCTAACTGACACTTTCTAATTTTGAACCACAGGTGGCACTACAGGATGAAGGACTAAAACCAGACTCCTAGGTTGGAAGGGATTTTGACTGGACCTCTGAGTCACCTGCTTTTATAGCAGACAAGCAGTAAACCATTCCAGGAAAAAAATCCTTTCTCTTCTTAACATCATCTGTAAATCACCTTCGTTGCACATTACACTCCTATGCTTTTAGTCTTAACTGTCTCCCTCACTTGAGACTCTGCAACAATGCAAACCCATCTGCATTTATCTTGTCTTCTAGGCTGTGGAATATACGTCATCACATCATTTGCAAATTATTCTTTCACATCAATTGTCTTATGCAAAACCTTTCACTCTGCTTCTATGATTTTTGTTTTGTTTTGTTTCTTTAAAGATGTAAACATGGTCATGAGTCAGAAAGTTAAAGGCCTCTTGTTTGGTGCCTTTCTAGGTTTTCAGTGTGAAAATTGTGTTTTAAACAAAATATGCAAATGCCAGACTGACGAGTCCTGGTAGAGATGGTTTGGCATGCCCTACTGTCCACTGGAGTGTTAGTGGGGGTTGCCCAGCTCTTGCCATTCATGTGACTTCTTACCCAATGCCTGAGATTTCATAGGCCAGTGACTGAGAAGCAAAGAGGCTCACAAGGTGCCTTCTTTTCTTGTAAGACCTAATAGCCCCTGCTGTTACAGATGAAACATACAGTAAATACTGCTTGCCTTGCATTAACTTGAAATGAAACTATGGGAGTTAGCTTTGCCTCTGCCTTTAGCAGTGACAGTAGAAAATGTTTTCATCAGTCCCAATTTATGGCAGAGTGATTTGGAAAGGAGGAGAAGCAAAGAGAAGCATTCACTGCAGTGCCTTTTTAAAGGTATGTCACAAAATGCTAACCTTTACTACTTGCCACTCAGACTGCAAATACATTAGATGCAGAGGACATATGAATTGGGTCTAACTGTTAAAACTAGTTAACACTAGTTTAAACAAGTACCCACAGTTTCAAAGACCTTTGAGAGAGACATTAATACATACACACTCTTCCTTCATCTGGGCCTTTTTGTTTCCATATAAATAAAGGTCTCACAGACAACATTCTGGGATCAGCTTCATATTAGATATGTGAATTAAAATTCTGGGTACCCAGTGCTAGGAATGTCAAGAACGCTACCTCATCTATTTCTCTCTGCAGATAAAGAGGTTTGCAGTCTGCCTCACTGCAATGGAAACACTGCCTCTATATAGACTTACATATACACACAAATAAAGTATTAATCGCATGACCATCATAGTGCCTCTTTACATCACACAATCACCAGAGTTAGAAACTGCTTTGAAAACTAGAAACAGGGCACAGTTCAATAATTAGAAGTTGCACACTGTTACTATATAGAAACCATGTGCTGATACAGTGCTGCTGTGCAAAAAATGGAAGCCTGCAGATTTGACAAGGAAGCCAAATCATGTGCTTTAGACAACTTTAGGAACCTAGCGATACTGCTGAAGCAAAACACTCAACACAGCAGGAAATACTTTTTAAAAGGCATTCTATAACCAAATAAACCTCTGATATTTCCTTTCCCTTTGAAAATAAATACAGTTAAGGTCACTTTTAGCCTTGGAATGGATATAAGTTTGCCTATGATGATCTTGCCAACCACTACACAATATCTGATGTCTTCTGCTAGGATTACAGTTTTAAGAAAGCCATAGTTACAAAAGGCATCTACTGTAAATACATAGAACTTCCATTTATGGCAATCACTATAGAATTCACTTGTCTTAAACAGTGAACAAGGGAAGATGGCCTCATGTTTCCTTTGCAATAATAATGTATGTTGAGGATCAAGTGGCTTTCAAGCAGCATGGTGGATGTGAAAATGTTTTCAGTTTAGATCATTCTGTTGTGTTTGTGGGTTGGTGAGTTTGCAATGACATTGCCACACTGGGCTGCGGTACACTTTCTAGTTCCACCATTGTCTGAGTGGAGTGCCATTTCTTCTGATATGAAAGTGTTCAAATCGACATCATGTAGTCCAATTCTCCTTTGACTAGCATTTGATCCACTGCTTACATATATAGGAGAGCATGGGGTTCTCGAACGCATGTTCATACTATTAGCCATGGCACCCTAAGACCATGCAGAGCTATGGCCTCCCAGAAGGCCATATATTTGAGGATATACTATATACATATCGGGAGAGACATACTCTTTTTGATTCTAGTTTGTTGATTCTGCTTAATAATAAAATTTGCCATTTTTGTCATTTCCATCTGGAAAGTGGAACCCACCTGAGCACTAAACAATTAAATAGTTGGTATTCTACAGCTGTTTGACTCTGGAAAGCTTAGAGGCCTTAGCTGGGGACACTGCAGGTAAACACATGGCTTGTTGAAGCCTGCCACATAATTTCACAAAGCAGTCTTTGCTGAATTGGGTCAGGAGGGAGCTGAGAGTGACACAGATATTTATTAGCTGGTGACATTGGAGGAGTGACCTAACTTACTCTGTTTCTTCAGCTATAAAGTAGTGATAAGACTTTATATAGTTATTCTGAGGGTTAAAGGAGAATATATTTTAAGCACCCAGCAGAGGTTTGCATATATCACACAATAAATTGCAATAGTTTTATAAGGAACTGCCAGACTGTCTTCCAAAGTGGCTGTATCGTTTTGCACTTTCACCTGCAATAAATGAGAGTTCCTGTTGCTCCACATCCTTTCCAGCATTTGGTGTTGTTGGCGTTCTTGATTTTGGCCATTCTAATAGGTGTTATCTGGTTGTTTCAATTTGCATGTTCCTGATGACATTTGATGTAGAGTATGTTTTTACTTTTAATCTTCAGCTGAGGATATGTTTATTGATTTTAGAGAGAGAGGAAGAGAGAGAGAGAAACATCTATGTGAGAGAGCAACATCAATTATTGATTGGTTTCCTTCCATATGTGTCCCAACCTGGGATTGAACCCACAATCTAGGTTATGTGCCCTGACCAGAAATAGAACCTGCAAACTTTTGGTGCGTGGAATGATGCTCCAGCCAACTGAGCCAATGCTGGAGCATCTTTTTATATTCTTATTTTCATTTATATATCTTCTTTAGTGGGGTGTTTGTTAAGGTCTTTGGTCCAGTTTATCTAATTAGGTTGTTTGTTTTCTTGTTGAGTTTTAAGAGTTCTTTGTACATTTTGGATAACAGTCCTTTACCAAATGTGTCTTTTGCAAATATATTCTCCTGGTCTGTGGCTAGTCTTATTCTTTTGATATTATTTTCTTCAGAGAAAATGTTTCTAATTTTGATGAAGTCCAGCTTATCCATTAATTTTTTTCATAGACCATGATTTTGGGATTGTATCTAAAAAGTCATTGTTATACCTGAGCTCATCCAGGTTTTCTCCTGCATTATCTAGGAATTTCTTGTGCCCTTATTTAAGTAGATAATTTTAAAAAGAAAGAATTCAAAAATACTAACTGGAAAAAGTGTGAACATTTTATTAGTATAGCACTACGCTGCATAATTACTTACTCATGCTTACACGAAACAGTGCCGCATAAAAATGGTATGGGTGCAAGTGAGGTGCCGTGCTATGTTCTCAAATGAGAAGAAAAATTTGTCTACTTTCCGGTTGACTTATTTAAGCAAAGGCAGTGGCAGCTTGCTTAAAATATTTGGATCTTAAAATAACTGTCTGCAAAGAAGGTATAGATATTTTTAGTAACTGAATAAAATCACAAGTATGGAATCTAAAGAAATTAAAGGGCCTATTTGATGCTATCCTTTCATATTACAGACTAGACAATCAGGATTATCACCAAAAGCAGTGTTCAGTTTTGCATGCATATTGCAAAAATTCACACTGGCATTGTGCTCATATGATTTCTCCATTTATAACCTGATGACCAAATGTTATTTCACTTATTTAGAATCATTTCCTCCATTGTCCTGTAGGAGGAAGTGGCCCGTGACCAGGCTCCAGCAGAGTTTTGTGGGCAGCAGGATGGCACCAGGTAAGCTTGCATTGCTGGGTTGGCCACACAGCAGAGGTGACACTGGCTTTCAGTGGGAAAGGAGAATAAAGGAGAATTTTCCAGAAGGACAAGGAGGCAGATCAATTTTCCATTATTGTTCAAATAGGGACATTTTTGAGAGCAGAAGGCATGAAGTGAATGCATTTGAAGTGCATGTGTTAGAACAGTGGGGAGATAATAGGCAATGTCCTTCATGACATGGGAGACTAAGTCAAAGTCACAGGTTGTCTGAGGGACAGGGAATCAAGCAGATCCATTGGTCTAGTAGCATCCTGTATGGTTGCTGGGCAGATCAGTCTCTACTGTTGAGGGTTTGACACTAAGAATCAGGGCTACCAGTTGGTTGATTTCTTAATATAAAAAATAATAAAGTAAAAATTATGTTTAATTTAATTATGTATTAAGCGTATGTGAATTAGACTAATAAAATTTCACTGAAAAAAACTATCAGAGAAAATGTGACTTTGGGTGGTGGTCGTTGTGAGCACAGGAACCTCCCTCAACGGGAGCCAGAATCTTTGGGAACACCCTCTTCCTTAGATATTTATGGATACATGACAATAAAATCCCGTTTTAGTTTCTCTCTCTCCCTGCCTATTTTTCAGTGGGCCCAGATTATCCTTTATTTTTGTTTTGCGGAGGCAGTGAAAGTTAGGCTCAGACACTGATTTTGTCTTTGCCAGCAATTTATTGAGCACAGGTTTGCTGTGAGAATTATAATAATAAGCCAATAGCATACAGGATATTTCTTAATAAGTCAAATAACTAACATACATCAAACACATGAGACTAATCACATTATCATTTCAGGCAAGGGAAAGTGAAGGAATAAAACCCACATTTAGTATGAAGTATACCTTTTTGTAACAGGGAGCACCTCAAGAGTCTGTGACCAACCAAACAAGTGCTGGATTTCCAGTTGCCAGTGGAAAAGTAAAAGTCCCCTGTTTCTAGAGCATGTTGCGAGGGAACAGAAATGACAGTGTGTTGGTAGGTGGGCTAATTTATATCAAGGGGCCACTGAGTGGTTATCACCACTGCCTTTGGGGTAGCTCCCCAAGACAGGAGCAAGTGCTCCAAGGGTCTTCAGAGTTTTTCAGTTAAGGGAGAGTCACCTCCCCTAAACCAAAACTTTCAAATAGTCCTCACAAACTCTCAGTATTTATAATCGAAATATGCCCTTGCCATAGATGCTTCACTACACATTTTTGTTAATAATCCCCCATTGTGGCTCCTCAGCTGCTGGGTTACTCAACAACAACAGATGTAGAATGATTACATCCTGGCAGGACTAACTTTATACTTATTTCAGAACAACTTTTAAATTTGTCTTTATCAAAAAAAGTGGATTATAACAATTTCACATAAGTCCTAAACAAATGGATTCAAAGTCATATTAAATCTACATACAACATCCTTAGCATTTGTTTCCAAGTTCTTTTACTCTCTTAACTACTTACTGCCTCTTAACCTTCCATGTGTCCTCTTTAACTTCCTGAAGCTGCTGTTTTCTTCTGTATTTGCTTTTAATCGCATCCTCTTGCATCCATTTCCACTTGTTTCTCATTTCCATAAGACCTTCGGCTTTATTCAGATACCCACCATTCTTCCACCCAGCCATGGGAGTAAATTCTGGGTATTGTATCGATTAAGATAATCCCACTCCTCTTGGTAGTAATTCCTTAGGAAAGAAGAACATGTAGTATGACCAAAGAAACACTCCTGGAATTTTGGTGGAGGCTGCTGGGAAAAGTTTATTTATACATAAGAATATAGCATAAGAAAAGGTGGTTTTTTCCATATTCTGGACTTTGTGGTGTCTGGATGTAATTTCTGGTATTGCTGCAGCCATCTCGTAACCAAGGGCTGAGAGATGGAAAAGATCTTGGGCTCTTGATGATATTTTTGAGTCCTTAAATCAACCAGTCCTGGAATCCACCTTGCATTTGAACTTTCTGTCAGTTGAGAGAATAAATTATTCTTTTAGTCAATTTTAATCAGAGTTTTCTGTTATTTGATGACAAATCATTGTAAATAATAACATAATTCATATTTCTTTCTTAAACCCAGATCATTCATTGAAGTTCTAATTTTGGATATAAACTACCTATCAGTCATTTGTATTTGGAATCCTAAATTAATCCTGACAAGTGATCTGTGGGTCATATAAAGTATCAGTTATTTTATAAATAATGAGGATAAAATTTTATAGATAAAATCATACTGTTACAACTCTGTGTTCTGAAAGACAAACAGTTTGACAGAGTTCTGGTGAACTGCAAGGAAAAATAGCACCCAAAGTTGTCAAGTGCCCCCGAGAGTCAATCTCAAAGGAACTTGGTTATTGGAAACACAGTAATTTATTTGCCTCCTATAGATGATATTAAATATACAGAGGCAGGTAATCCACTTCAGTACAATTTGAGAAACATGTATTGTCTGAGTTCTAAGGTGCGTACGATAGGATGGATGTCATTTGGGACCCTCAGAAGGGCTGGCTATCATGGAGGGTCTCTGAAAGTCCTTATTTCTTGGGACAACTGGTGTTTTGTAGAATTTAAGGTACTTCTTCTCTGGAGCTTCTGACAGCTTCTGTCATAAACCTAAAGAGGAATTCTTCTGCAGGGAGAAGCAATCTGGCAGTTTATGTCTTACTGTGCGGTGGACAATAGAGCCACCATCTTCCCAATGAGCATATTCAAATAAGAAAGATCTGAGACACAAACAAAAAGCAAATAAATTAATATTTTCTGGGCGACCAATAAGAACTGAAACTAGTGGAGTTCTTTCAAGGTGGGGCTGAGAGAATAAAAACTGGTGTGCACTGTGTATCCAGAGAAACTGTGTGGTGCATTTGGAATTAACCCTGGATTTGGAGCCAGAGGTGCTGTTTGAGAATCAACTCAGCCACTCACTGGTTTGGTGACTTTAGGAAAGTCTTTTAACTTCCGGAATCTTTGTTCTTTCATCTGTAAAGTGAGCATGCTTGCTGTAGCCCACAAGGTTCCTGAAGTAATGGATGTGAAAGTGTTTATAAATTTCAAGGTTAACATGGTAATTCCAATAAACAATGCGTCTGGGAAATGAGAAGGAAGGAGAGTAACAGTGTTAAATCCAAGTGCTATGTCTGTCTTCTCTCTGTTTATGAGAAAGAAACCTTTGCTTTCAACTAAAATACACACATTCATATCGTATGTAAGCATGCATAGGCAGATATTTGATAAAATCCTTTGAAAACCTTATTCAACACCCTGGTCAGAAGAGGTCAGGTAAACATTGGTAATTCAAATAGTTTGTGATGTGCTTACACACAGGGAAGTGAGGTTGAGAGCAGGGATGTTTGCTTTATTTTAAAATGGAGCTCATATTTATGATTTACACTTTATTTTTTTAAAACTTTCTAAACTAATATGATGTACTAATCTCTAATAAAAACAAGCCTAATTGCTTCCTATTTAGATTGCAATATAAAGGTCTGGGTTTTTTAATAAAAACATTGCTTGTTCTTAGATTACAGTATATTCATAAACTAACTCCTGTAGCCTATTTGTTTCATCTTTTTTCTAGTTAGAGAATGTAGCATTTACTTGCATGTAGCTGAACTCAAGCACTAGAGCAGAGTAGAATTACACTGGAGGACGTTTTGTTCTCTCTAAACAGCAGGAAGTCTATACCATCTCCATATTAAGGCAAAGAACAATAAAAATAAAAATAAATCACAACAATTTACATAAGTATTAGAATTTTCTTATTTTGTCTACCTAAAAGCTGTATTATTTTCTCGCATGGGAAAATCAACAACAAAATTCACAAACATCTGCCTGTATTTAGAACATGTTTACATTTTTGTGGTCTATGCCTCCTGAGAGGTAATAATAACATTCTAATTTGGCATCTCTGGGCTATCTTGCCTGGGGTTAACACTGCAATAAAAGAGTAAAGTTCAAGAATTCATACAAACATGCCCCTCTCCCCCTAAAACACAATTCTGAGACAGGGACCATTGCACTGTGGCGCCCTACCACTTTACTGCATGAATATAAATGGTAGCATCACAATTTGTTCCCTGGATCTAATCTCATCAAAGTTCAGTTTTGTTTCAGAATGGAAGAAAATACATAATAGGCTATGTTTGTCCTTAAATAACTCAAGTAAATTCCCTGAAAGTGACGCAGTCCTTCCTTGTTTTTGTATCTTCCTTACCCCCCTCCGCTGTACCACACTCATCTCAAGTGAAAGCAGTCTTATAGCCAGCCAAAGGGAAAACAAAAACAAAACAACCAAGTAAGTCTATCAGTAAGATACACTCTTTAAAAATAATATTCATTGGGAATATAATTCTATTCCATGTTAGAATCAGTAATAAAAAGTTAAAACTTTAACAACAACTAGGTTTACGTTTAGTAATAAAGAAAGAACTTAAGCTGGTTTTTAAAGATTAATTTGTTATAGGTGAACATCTGGGTTTGGTTTATCACTTCCCTTGGAAACCTTGATTAATTTATGAGATTTTCATCCCCATTTACTAAAAAAGCAGTGAGTCATCCAGTGTTACACACCAATGACAGCAAAGTTAATTGGATTCTAGATCCTTTCACATTTTTCCCTTCAGCAATCCTTGCTGCCTTGAGTGGAACCATGCGCTAAGAGAGTCTGTGTATTTCTGTGTGTGAGAGAGAGATACAGAAATGAGAGGAATCACAAGTGATTAAAAGTGAGTTTGAAAAAACAAAAATATGTGTTTGAATTTCCTTCTGCTTGTGGTAAGAAACTCTGGAGGTATACACAAAAGTAGCCAAACCAAAAACTAATAAAAACTGCTATCTTGGTGCATACTTTTTATAGGATTTTCATTTGTGAATCATGCAGACGTATTATCACCCACTCAAGAAAATGCTGCTTGAGATTGTCTATAGTTTGAAGTGTTCCCTGGTTGGTTCTAGGGAAGGGAACACAGAGAGGCAGCCATAGCTCATGGGGGTCTGGGGACTGAAGACTGAGACCAGAGGGAGAGGTGCTGGGGTAAGCATTCGGACCTGGGGTAAGTGAGTGACCAGAGAGGCTGACCTGCTCTTTCATAGCCCTGCAGAATTGCAAGCTTTCTTTGGCTTTGATAATTACAAATTGCATTCGGCTTAGACAGGCACCTGTGAAAGCTGCGTGATCTCAGCTGGATAAAACATGCTCCGAGATGAAGGGGAGTTCACCATCCTGATTATTAACATCATTTCTGCTTTCACCTTGCCTTTGTGAACTCTCATTGTTCTTTCATCCCATCTTCTTTGTCAACTTAATATTTTTAGGTGTATTGTATCTTGTTATATTATGCATTTATATGAGTTACCATAAATCCTTCCTGGAACTGGAATGAATATGAAAAAACATATGCATAACTAATCTAGGAAAATGTTAAAAGATTGTTTTTAAGAGGTAAGATTACAAATGATATTATATTGTTTTTTTAGCTTTATTGAGATACAATTGACATAAAATTGTATAATTTAAAGGTATAAAGATTTGGTATATTTATATATTGTACACTATTTACCACAATAAGATTAGTTAGCATATTCGTTACCTCACATAATTACATTTTTTTTTGTCATGAGAATATTTAAGATCTACTTTCTACTGTTGATTTTAATTATCTTATGGTTAGCCTTCTGCATTTCTATCTATACAAGAGGGAACCCCTAAAAAACCCCTGAAATTATCTTCTGGAGGGCAGGCCCCTTGTAGCACAGGCTTCTCTCGCGAGGTGAGTGTGCCCATTTCCTGATGGGTGATTTACCAGCGCTCCTGCCCACACCACGCTGAGTGTTCAGCAGTTTTTGACCAAAAGCATCATGATCCTCGTGCCCCACCCTCCCTATTCACCTCTTCTCACCCCAAACAACCTTTTTTTTTGTTTGTTTCCCTGATGAAAAAAGTCTTCAAAGGGAAACATTTTGCAGATGTGGAAGAGGTGAAACAAAAAAACAGCAGAAGCACTAAAAATCATCAAAATCGATGAGTTCAAAAACTGTTTTGAGCAGTGGAAAAATTGTCTCGATAGGTGTATTGCATCAAATGAGAGTACTCTGAAAGTTTAAACATATAAGAATAAATACACAATTTTTTATAAATAAATTCCTGGTTTTTTGGGTCCCCCCTTGTATATTTTTTACAAGGGGCATGAATTCTTTTTCTTTTTCTTTTTTTTCTTTCTTTTAATTTTATTTTAATTTATTTTTTCAAATACATTTGTCTCTGCCTCCCCCGCACCACTTTCCCTTCCCCCCCTCCCTCCTTCCCTCCCTCAGCTCTTCCCCTTTGGTTTTGTCCATGAGTCCTTGCTATATGTTCCTTGACTTTCCCCTTCCCTTTGAATTCCTTCTCTAATTAGATTAAATTTTTTTTGGTAACTAGAGAAGAAAACATTTGTGGTAGGACTGATAGACTTTTTCAGCAGAAAATATATCAGGGTGGTAGAGAAAGAAGACCAGAAAGGGGTTGTGGAACTTAGTCTTAATTTTCTTTTTACCATGTGCTTCTATGAAAATATTGGAGGTACAAGTGTAAATATGGTGGTTCACTTGAAACACTCTAAAAGAGAAATGCTATTCTTTTTATTTTTTTTCCTATATAAAATGATAGGCCAGGAGACATAGTTTAAAGTCAGTTTAAAATAGTCATATATCTTCTTTTTTAATAATTGCAGTATGAGCCATTGTATGACTCAAATGTCATTAATGTTATTTTAAAATCCCCTATGGTTGGATATTTGGGTTGTTTCTACCTTTGTTTGGCTGGAATAAAATCCTAAAAGGTGACGTTGTTAGGTCAGAGTGTTGGCAGACAGTATAATTAAACATAAATATTCATCTTTCATCCTCAAGGTCTATAAGACTCAGATGACTGCTCTGTCCCTGGTCCCTGGGCCTCACTGTACCCTGAACAGTTGAGTGTTGTCACTTTGTATACCTGTTCCTTTTTAGGCTTTGGACCACCTTCCTCTCACAGTTTCTGCAACCTGACCCTTGGTTACCTAGTAGTTTTATCTGGTGCCTTTTATCTAGCGCTCTTGCCTAATGATGATTGTTACCAAGATCATTCATTTAATTTGGGGGTTGTGAAATGGTGTTATCTAATTGTACTATTTGGTTTCTAACAGATTTTTTATAATATAGCAACATACAAACAGGAAGTCCTTACCAGAATCAATAATTCAATACCATAAAAATTTCAAGTCTAAAAAACAAAGAAATAGCTGTGAGAGAGCAAGATTCTTATTTTAGTAATTCTTTATAGTCTACAATTTATTGCACATTGGGAAAGAAGGAAAAGGAAACTAATTCTATAATCTGATTTTTATGTAAAATTTTTATTTTACAATACAAAGAATCAAAGCCATATAAAAGCAAAAACAGAATAATTTATTAGAAACCATCTTTTCTTGAACAAAAATAGAAATAAAACTTCAATGAGTCATTTCCTTCAGTGTTTTATGTCTTTTCAAAAATACCATTGGTGATTGACAACCTAGGAAAAGGCACAACCTTGCTTTTGTGACAACCTTCACTATTCTGTGGTACAAATAGCAAGAAGGTAATTTGGGAACAAAATAAAAAAAAATAAATATAGCAATCTTAACAGTAATGAGATCTAATAAAAGAAAACATGCCAAAAATTTTACAAATATGAAGTTTCCACATTTGTATGTTAGATGTGATAGTATCAGTGTTGATAACAGTGAAAGTATAGCTTAGAACTAACTGAGGTCTTGAGGGAAACTTGATACAAAGAGACAAACTGGGAAGTCCCAGTGTTTTCTTCCTCTGAGTCAGCATGATAAAGACTATCCACTGAGGGCATTTTCCCAGCCCTGTTCAGGCAGCACAATGCGTTCTGTGTATGCTAGAGAACCTGCAGTCCAGTCTGTATAAATGACTTTTGTAATGAGCTAGATGTATTGGGCTTGATTTCTTCACTGATTCGGAATGAATATACCTTTCCACTGTTTTTCCTCAAAACATTCCTTCATCGTTCCACTCCAGTGCGCTGCTTGCCCACGAATGCTCACCTGGCAAAGGGATGTTAAAATACGTGACTTACAGATTTCCGATTATAAAGGGAGACGAGCCTGACGTCCTTTTGTTCCTTTCCATAGCTGCAAATAACATGAGTGTTTTGAACTAGTTCAAAGTAAATTACATTTATAAACTAATAAGCATAAAGAGCAAGCAATCACTGAATTCTGTAATTTCCTTTTGAAACTAAAGGTTTACTTGTTTGAATGTCCTATTTTAAAGATTCTAACAGCCAGTCCATAGACAGCATTTAAATAAATGCAGCCGTAAGTTCAATGAATAAATAATTGGTCTGTGTACTAGAATATGAACACAGGTCAACTTACCAATTTGTTAAACACCAGTTCAATTAGGTAATAAACGCATGTAGTTACGAAAGTAACACTGCTAGAATAGCTAAAGAAAAAATCTTTTTGGCTGTCTTTCCTATAGGAGAAGCAACTGTCAAATAGAGGTGAAGCAAAGCAGTAGGTTAAGAATCGTTACCCAGAGCTGGCACATTCGCGTTGGGAAAGGGGGTGGGAGAGCTTCACTAACCACATGTAATACTGCATTATTCATGAAACTGATCTTTGAATTTAATTGGACCTAGAGCATAAAACCCCAGGCAATCAGGAGAGAAAAATGGTCTCTGTATGTTTAGGCCATGTTTATTCTACTGAGGAATATTTGTCCTACTAAGGACCACTAGTCTTTAGTTAAAATAAGCAAATAGAAACCCACTAAGGTATGAAATCCTTAAAAGACTCAGTCCCATTGAATAGCACGTAGTTAATATCCTGGAAATGTTTGTGGATTGACTATAAATAAAATAAGTGCAAAACAGTTTGTGATGAAATAAAAGGAAAATATGCTATTCATTTATTTTTAAAATTTAGAACAGGTGGCATAAATCTGTATTCAAGGAAAATAGCCCTATAACAAATATTGGGTCCCCCTGAGGAAGAGAGACAGAGCAGGAAAATGTTAAGAGATATGTGAGAGGAGAGAGACAGCCTTACAGAGGCAGGCGCAAGAAGGCCGACTCAGAGAGGGACAACATCAAAGGGAGGAGGTACAATAGAGGAAGAGAGTCACCGGAAGACAGAGACACCCAAAGGGAAACAAGGACCCAGCGGGGAAGAAGTTGGTGAGGAGAGAGAGGCCACGGAGATGGGGCGGCACCAGGGCTGGGAGGTGAGCTGATGTTTCCTGGGCTCACTCTCCTTGGAAGACGCACGTCCTCACAAGCAGTTTTGAATAGTCCTTTATGTGCTTGAAAAAGAGCATTTCTGCTTTATTTTCATTCTTTAAAGTTTGTTTCTGAAATAAAGGTTTATATTTCCAAAAAGTTGTAAAGATATTGATCCTATCTGAAAGCGTTTTTGTTTCAGAGGATGATTTTTTTTTTTTTAATTTAGAGATTAGGGGTTTGTTTTTTTTTCTCATGCAAAACCTACCTAATCATTTTGTGTTCTGAAATTGCAGCTGTCATATTCCACAGTTTAAAATGAGCATTTATACTCTAACTGGGAGGGCCAGCGGTCTGGAGCGTTGTCCCATTGACCAGAAGGCTGGGGGTCTGATTCCTGGTCAGGGCACATATGTGGGTTGCATTTCGATCCCCCGTTGGGGCATGTAAGAAAAGGCAACCAATTGATGTTTCTCTCTCTCTCCCCCTCTTCTCTCTCTAAAATCAATGAATATATTAAAAAAGGAAACAAGCATTTATTTCGTTATGAGGAGATTTAAAAAGATAAATCTCCAGTTTTCATTTGGTTTGTTTGCATTTTAACTGGAAAAATAGGTATGTAGAATAAAGGACATATAGAAAACCAGATGAATTTAAATAGGATATAATGTTTAATTGGATACAATCTTGAAATTAGAAAGCAGACAGCTCTGGCTGGTGTGGCTCAGTTGGTTGGAGCATTGTCCCATAACCCCAAAGGTTGTGGGTTCAATTCCCAGTCAGGGCACATGCCTAGATTGAGGGTTCCATCCAGGGTCAGGGTGCACACTAGAGGTCAGATCGATGTTTCTCTTCCTCTCTCCCTTCCTCTCTCCCTAAAATCAATAGGCATGCCCTTCGGTGAGGAGAAAAAAACAAACTAGGAAGCAGACATACTCTCAAAAATTCTTTCTATTCCTTATAGTAAACAAAGAAAAATATCCCTTAATCTTCTATCCCAGAAAGTAGAGGGTTAGGTATCATTTGAGAGAAGTGTTTTGTTTTTGTTTTTAATTATCATAGAATGCCAATGTTGTATTTTACTAGATTAAAAATATGCTTTTAAACAATTTTCTTTCGAAACTGAAAGTTTCTAGCTCCATCAGGGCCCTAATTTACCTGATTCCCTTTTCTCCAGGCTCCCTAGGACAAGAAGGAATGCACTTATGGGGTCCGCAGAGGTGCTCTTGCCATTTATTTATCCCTTCAATGACTGCATGGGTCCCTCGGACTCAGTCTGCTCCCTGTAAGGTGATTTCCCATGCACTCATCCACTGCTAGCTATTATTTTTGGTATTTACCCAGAGGTGTGCACAAAGTACTTTGCTAGACTGGGTTTCTTTTGCCAGAGGGGAAGTTCCCGTGTGTGGTTTTTGGTGTTCTTTTCAAAGTCAATAAATGACCCATTAAGAAATGATGGGAGATGATGTGTGGCAGTTATGCCCGCAGGCTGCTGAAGCCCACAGAAAAGGGAAGTTCATCACACTATTGCGAGTGGCTGTAGGTTTGGTTTCTCTGAGGCTGGAAAGGTTGGTGACTGCTCAGTGTTGGTCCTGAGGTTACCTGGATAAGCAGTCTCCTGGCACTGACCTAAGCTAAGGTTTTATCCTCAGTGCGAGGCCAGTCTGCTTCTATTTGCTTGTGGGTAGACTGCTATGAATCTGTAAAAGGTGGGGCATTTGGGTGGTGACAGTGGTGAGCACATTTTACAGGTTATTTTGTTGTTGTTTTCCTGACCCTATTTATAGCAACAGATCATTGGTGCTAAAGCCACCATTGCCACCGGAAAATCATCCAGATAACCAGAGTAGCTTGAGCACTGGACTGAAGATGGCTTTCATACACAGCTGTGGATTCACTGGGGGCAATGCTGGATTCTGGAATTCTCAGTTCCACCCTTCCGTTGGCCCAAGGGCATGGCCCCAGAGGATCCCTGTGTGTTTGCCTGTCTTGTTTCTTAAGATTACTTTCAGGTGGGGAATTATGTACAGAAGCTATACTTTCCCATATTAATATTTTTCTCCTGAGCTTTTCAAAAAATTCTGGGGAAAGTTGGGGGTGCTGAAGACCAAGCCCCTTCAAGGTAGCATCACCAAACACAAGTTCATACTTACTCTAGACGGTCTTGCTGTTGGGCAGGGATGTGCTGAATAACTTCATAAATCGTAAAGTGCAAATCTTGTCCTGCTACACCGTCAGAGGCTGGAACAGACCTACTGGGCATCTAGAAAATGTAACACATTAAAAGAAACTTATCAGACTAGTAAATAGTATTTCCACTATTCTGCACAGTTGAAAACAACTGGAAATAGTTGGGTTGAGAATTAGAACTGTTTATCTTCCCTACAATGCCCACTTTCTCTTTGCTACAGTTCCTGCTCTTACCCTGTGGTGTTTAGTGTAGCAGCATAGCTATGGGTCAGAAGAGGAGTATTTGACAAAGCAACCAATTTTTTCTTCATTTAAGAAAAGAGTTGGCAGTACTATAAAGGAAATACAATAGAAAGAAAAAATGGTGAAAGAGAAGATATCAGGACAGTTTACAATCAGAGAGCATATGTTCTTGTCTTGCCTTTTTACACCATTTGCCAATTATGTGTGCAAGGATGGTTGAAAAGAAAGACAAAAGCCCTCATCATACTGCAAGTTAGTAAAGTCAGGACCAAGAAGTATAGAACACAGTAAGGGAGATATTTTGATGTGAATGTAGTAATGGGATCTAAAAACTAAAGTCTTAGAAAAATGTGGAAAGTACAGGAGTGTATTTCTGTGTGGTAAAAACCAACATGCATTTTAGTGAACCTGGAATTCATGTTTTGTTAACTGTTATTTCTTGTATTTAATAGTTTTCCTGTAAACACTGCCTTCCAATTATTTAGCTAAAGTCTGGTTCCCCTCCTTATCCTGAACTCCTATTTTTATCATATTTCTGATCACTTTCTATCCTTTATGTAGCTCCATCTAGAGGACTCTGTGCCTTTGATAAAGCATCTGAAAGTGCTTTATCTCATCCCAGTTTGGCTTCCTAAGTAATACCGGAACACCTTAGCTTTATGTTTTTCTGGAAGCTACTTGTTTTCGTTCTGCTTGCTAAAGCTGCCATGGGCAGCCCTAGAAGATGTGGTTTGTCCTATTATTTTTGTGTCAGGGAGATTTTGGTTTACAGTTTGTACTTGAGATCAACTCTTGATTTTTTTTTTTGTGGGGTGGAGGTGTTCAGGGACTGTGATAAAAGCAATCTATAGATGATAACTAACTTACCTAACCTAATATTAGAGCTGTCAACAAGTAATGAATTTGTTCATTTCATGCTATTGTTTTCTGTCCAACTTCTGAAAGAGGTGCTAGGTGGACAGTGAAATGTATAGCAAGTAGAGAGAGGAGGAGTATGCCATCTGTACCACAACCAGGTGGCAGATGATTCTGATTTTTTAAAACTCCAAAACTTCATAGTTTATTTTATTTCCCTTCTTTACTTCAATTTTCAGATCTTGGTTTTATTATTATTTCTCCTTTTCTTCTCTAAGACATTGCATTTGCTGCTTATCGTCACACGTAATTGCCATTCTGGCTCCCTCTCACACAGATCCTCCTACATATGTTCCAGTCCTCATCCTTCTCATCCTCCTCCTGAGGTTGTTGGTGTTGATTTCTCACTTCTTCCCAAAGCACCTGGCACCAGTGAAAATGCAGCCCCCGCCGATTCCTTAGGAGTTTTCAGCTTTGAAGATGGGCATAGCTCCAAATTAAGTTATTCTACTTATGACAAAAATAAGCCAGGCTTTTGATATGTAATCAAAACACTCATTTCTCTTCCTCTTGTTTTTTAAAGAAATTGTTTATGCTATTACAGTTGTCCCAATTTCCCCCCTTTTCCCCTGTCCCCTAACCTCCCTTTCCATAGTCAATCCCCACACTGTTGTTCGTGTCCATGGGTGATGCATATATGTTCTTTGTCTAATCCCTTCACCTTCTTCCGAGTTCCAACCTTGCACCCCACCTTACAGCTATCAGTTTATTCCTTGTTTCTGTGCCTCTCATTCTATTTTGTTTCTTAGTTTATTTTGTTCCTTAGATTTCAGTTATAAGTGAGATCATATGGTACTCGTCTTTCATTGCCTGGCTTATTTCACTTAGCATAATAGTTGTTGCAAAAGGTAGAAATTCCTCCTTTTTTTCTGCTGCATTCCATTGTATAAATATACCACAGCTTTTTTATCCACTCATGTACTGTTGTCTGCCTCATATTCTTGATGATGTAGCTCTTCCAGCAAATAGAGGTCCTCCCAATAAAATCTTCAAACTGAGTACTTCCTAATCACAAGGCTAAATGTAAAGTTTCTCACATATATCTCACTCTTTTCTAATAAATTCCTAGGAATGAAAAACTGTTCCTGATTTAAAATAAACTGACTTCAAAAACTCAGTTTCAAGTCTTATCAGCTCATCGCTTTTCTGTTCTCCCATTTATTTAAAAGCCACACCTGCGAGGTGTGCTTTCTTCTGCGGCGAGATGCGTTTGAATAACAGATCTACCAAATATTGTTTTTGTCTTGTTGGCTGTAGAAGTGGAGGGTGAGCCTATCCTGCCTGAGAGTGACTGGGGCACTGCAAAGCTTTTGCAATGCAGCCCTGTCCTTCGTCTCTGCCGATGTGGGTGCTGGCGCTACTGACACACCCTTGGGAGGATGAAATCCAACTGGTCCCCCGCCGTTACTCACGTGGCAGTTTTGAAATAAAATCTGTGGCCAGAACACGTACTGGATGGTCCTTACATTGATAGAATTCTCTGAACAAGTAAGGTAACCATCCCTAACAACAAATAGTTTTAAAACACCTAGAAGCAAGAAGGCTGTTTATGGCCCTTCCCTTAAGTGAACTATCATAGAGGAATAAGGAAGCTGAGAAAAGATTGGTTGTGCACAAATCTGAGCTGGAAAGCTCAGAGAAACATTCTGCCTGTCTATAAAAGACCTTGTCTTCGCAGACTGAGAAAAAAAATGGCTTGAACTGTGTTAAAGCTCCCCTCTCACATCTCATGCACCTTTAGGATAAAAATAAAGACGTGTGCCTACATCCTTTGGGTTTACATGGTACCTTTCTTCTGAAGAGCATAAAGTACCTCAGGGATATGATCAGCTGTCTTTGCAATGTCCTCAAGAGCTGTGAGGGGGAAATGAAGGGAAAGCTGAGGAACAGGGAGTTCCGTGAAGTGGCAGGCTGCAGTCATTGAAGTGAGGCAGAGTGACTGAAACCAGAGTCTCCTCACTCCCTCTATATTCAGTTCCCCTGACCTTGTACTTTTTTAGTTCTCTCTTCACTGAGTTTACCAGGCCAGGAGTGTTTGTAAATTAGGAAAATCTCCTTATTTGTGTTAGCCTTATTTATGAAGTCTAAGAAAGATCCGGCAATGTCATTCAGAGTGAGCACACTCTGCTGACGATAATGCAGCCGTTGACCACACTGCCCAAGGGCTTACACGAGCGCTGCTTACACCTCTGGTGAAGCAGAATTCTATTTCCTTGCTAATCAGCCAGTAGGGAAACCAACCCTGGGAACACCAGAAGCATCCGGAAAAGCAACAAATTCATATATGCCGAAGTCATCCAAAGCATCTTCATGGCCTGAAATGGAAAGCAAATACTACTTATAAACCAAATGCCTCAACTTATCACTGTGTTTTTAAGCCTTTGTAAAACTTATCTTTACTGTTCTCTTCAGGTGGTATGTATATAAAGCTAATGTAACATCTCCTAATCCCCTGTATTCATATCACCACTAAACAGTGTTGGAAATCACTCCTTCTGAAGCTGAGAACTGAAACTGAATTGGGACAATTATTCTTAAAGCCTGGTGTGGGAACAGCGTATCATATATTCAAATACACACACGTGGGCTGGCTTGTCCTTTGTAACTGTCAGATACCAGAGATTTACAGCCACCGAGGCTTCAGCCTGGCAGCCACAGCAGCTCTTAATCCGCTCATAATATCTACTGCACCCAGCTAGATCGAACAGAGACTAATGAGAATAAATAAATGACGATAGCTGTCCGTACAGACAAAATATATTGCAATACATTGTCAGGGTCACGAACCTCTTATCTGAAAACCAGCGGGAGTGGGATGGATAGGAGGAACCAGATGGTCTCCCTGGGGCCTTTCCCAGCTCCCACTAGATAAGAGGAAGGAGTCCCGTATTTACCAAGCGCCCAGGCTTCCTATTGGGCACTCCACCCACATCATGTATTCAGTGCTCAAAGCCACCCTGAGGGGAAGTTAGTGTCTTTATTATACAGATGAGGAAGTTGAGGTCAGGAAAAACAATTTTCCCAAGATGACATTGGGGGAGAGTGGTATATATGGGCTAAAACCCAGCTCTGTGAGGCTCCAAGTCCCACTGTTAACTTAGAACAACTCAGTAGGGAGTGAGGGGTGATGGCAGTGAGGAGCATTCCGAGGACAAAAAAGCAGGAAACTGTCAAGCTGCCAGCGTTGTATCTGCCTTCAGAATTAAGAAAGTGAGGGAACCCTGGGCATTTTCAAAATCATAATAAGGTCAATGGAATAGGATTCAGCAGAACTCAGTGATGGTGGGCAAGTGACTTAATCTCTCTGAGCCTTAGTTCTCTTGCCTCTGAAGCGGAGTTGAGTGCCTTTCACTTGAAGAGTGCTCATCTTACAGACTTGGGTGACTTACATAAAACCAATGCAAGGGATAGCACTTTGTAAAGTGAGGCACTATTCAAAGGCAAGGGATTTTTAGTACTCTATCAATATTAGCTTTATGTGGATTCTATTATATCAATATTACATTATATGTAACAATTAATAGCAAAAATATAAATTAATGTACATTACATTGATAATAGCCCCTCTCAGCCTAGCCATTACCTGAAAATGTTCGTGCTTTTCTGTATTCTGTTTCTGGCCTAAAAGACAAATTGGCATTTCTGTCAGTCTTAACAATTGAGGAAAACGCATTAAAGAAAAAATTTATTTTCATAGAAACATGTGCATTACCTGCCTTCTAGCTTCTGTTTTATAACTGAAATCAAGAAAAAGAAACACAGTAAATACTTTTTAGTGCATATATAAAACCATTTAAATTTTTTTTTCTAATTGTAACCTACCTTTGTGGGGTTGATATTTTTTCCATAGGAGAAGAAAACACATGGATATAATCAAAAAGAGTGATATTGCGGTTATGCTTGCTAAAGGGGGCAGTGATTTCCCTTTTTGTGCAAGCTTCTCCAGGCCTAAATGAAAGGACAAACACAGGTTTAATATTTTTATTGAAGATCAATAATAAATTGCTACATTATTTGACTTTTTCATGCCTTATTTTAAATGAGACACCACTGCAAATACATTTAGGAGAGAGAATGTGAATGAGAGATGAAATGAAAGGAATGCACTTATTTTAGAATACACAAGTAAACTCTGAGAACATCCACAGTTGGAAGTAAGTGGTAGGCTGCCCAGGGTAACACTGATGTGTTGTGCTAGATACAACAAATAGCTCACGTCACACTTTTCTCCTCCCCTTCCTCCTCCTCATCCTCCTCCTTCTAATGTCATACCTTTCAGTCGTGTTTGCCATCATTTAACTTAGATCTGTTTGATCTGGTTGTATACCTCATCCCCAGATGCTAGGTTATTCTCTCTCTCCTTCCATTCAGTCTTTTCGTATAACTCAGGTATGTGAACTATCTAGGGAGGTGGTATATAATTAAAGGTGTCAAAGGGGAGGTGTTTATTTTAAATACACTTCACTAATTTTTGACCAATAAATTTCATTCTTAGAATAGAATGTGTGTATGATTGTTAAAGTATTTAAAGTCCCACCTTGTAACTAAAATTTCCTTTGTTTTGCAAGTCATTCCTTTCATCGGTATTCCTGTGTAAACCATAGTGTAATAGCTGAGTGCTTGCTTACAATATGTCAGGCTCTGTTCTAAGAACACATGATACATATTCACCCACGGAACGTTCACAATAATCTTATTAGGGAGCTACTACTATCATCCCCTGTTACAGATGAGGAACCTAACGCTCGCCTTGAGAGATTCAGGTAGTAAGTGGCTGAGTCCAGGGGGATCCCAGGCTTTAGATGCTTTGCGCTGCCTCCCTTGGATGTTATTTTAGCACAACTTATTAACCAGGGCAATGTTAGCACTAGTTCCAGATTATACTATGTTTAATCATAGAGTTACTGTAATCTATAAAGTGGAAAGCAGTTTAACTTCCAACCAATGGGAGTAACAGGTGTCTTTCATTTTGTCGTGGGAATCAGATACTGATGCGGAAATGAATCATGGGAGGTGCCTGTCTCAGTCCAGCTTAATGTGGGAGAGACAGTCATGGCACCTCACTTCTATTCCACGGTGGTGATAACAGCCTGGAGAATGTGGGCGTGGTGAAGACATGGTGGCCACTTGGCTCCGCAATAAATATCCAGCCTGCACTCGGTCACCTTGCACCATAAAACCTCTGCTGAGGGCTCCAGCAGCCAAGATAAGGGGAAGCTTCATCTTTCCCTTCTTTCACTGTGGACCTATATGCACTCTTTCGGCTTTCCACTTAAATGCTGTCTTTCTTCATTTTCTAGAATCTTATTATAATGCAGTGTAGATCATATATGTCAAACTCCATTAAAAAGTCATGGAAATCAGTCTGTCTCCTCTAATTTTCCCATACAATGCTGTTCGCATATTCCTTTAAAGTCTTTAGGAGTTAAGCAGGTTGTTCGTCATTATTAAAAGTTTTTACCATCTCAGATGAAAAATTTGTAAATTGCGTTCCTGATATGCGTTCAGAGAATTGTATTTTTAAAATGTTCTTTTTGTGAGATTGTAATACCTGTGTAACATCTTTGTACAGATTTTACTTTTTAAGTATATTTTATTGATTATGCTGTTACAGTTGTCCCAATTTTTTCCCTTTTGGCCCCCTCCGCCGGGTACCCCCCGCCCCCTAGTATTCCCCTCCACTTAGTTCATGTCCATGGGTCTTTCATGTAAGTATGAGAAATGGCTCCTCCCTTTCTTATACTAGTCTTATCATCCCCCTGTCTATTTTTAAACAGATTTTAAATTAAACTCTTTTTAACTCCAGGTGGAAGAGAGAAATGCAAGGTGGTCTAAAGTGAACTAGAATGGCAATTTATTGGTTCTACATCTAGCCTAGATTGCCACAAAGCTTATGAGAATTGTTTTTCCTCATTTTCTCTTTGTTAATCATTTGTAGGACAGTTTATATTCTCCTGCTGCTAGAAAGCTGACTTTTTAGTTTGAAACGGCTTTGGCACCTGGGTGGCCCTCTGAGAGTCTCAGCCTCACTTCAGGCTTCGTGCTCCTGCTTCCCAGGTTTGTCCTCTCCGAAGGGCTAGACAGCTGTGGGTGGGCCCTTGACTCTGAGGGTCTGGGTTTTCCCCATGAGTAAAACGAGGAGGTTAGAGTGATTCAGTTTTAAGTTCTCTGTTGTTCTGCTGTTATATGATTTGGAGCAGCCACAGAGTTTGGCAAAACGTTTATTAGGTAAATAGGACACTATATCCACTGGCATGCTAATTATTGAGTCTCAAAAAAGTTGTGTGCATGTATATATACACACACATACAAAACTTATAATGTTTACTGATACAAAGGATGTGTAGCACATAATTCAGAAATAATAATAAAAATTTCAATACTCTATTTTTTAATTCCCTATATAGCTAATTGATTCTCACGGGATGCTTTTGTTGGGCTTTATGTATGTATAAAACCAAACGTATCGCAGTGCATTTTTCCCATTTATTTAGGGTAGATGTATCATATTAGTAATAATGAAAATACCAAGAAAAATTAAGGCACCATTTCTAGGTACAGATAAAGAAATAGTCTTAGAGAAGCTAAAGTTTTTGCCACAGTCAGTAAGTCCAAGAGCTGAGATTGGAGCATAGGGTTTTTTTTTTCTTTTTTTATGACTGCAAGTTCAATTTTTTCCTGTTAACCTGTGGTTAAAGAATGGTTCTATAATTGGCAGGTGGAGTCCTATATATTGTTTTCCTTTAACCTTTTCTAACACCAGGCTTGATGTGCTTTAACTCTCTGTGTCTTCTTGATTACCAGACTACCTTCACCAAAATTTAATAACTCCTGACCGCTCAAAAAAGTATTCAATGTGAATTTATTCTAGTCAAGCTCCTGCAATGTACTTTACCCTGAGAAAAACTGCAGAAAAACGTTTTAGTGTAGTCTCTCTTTTTTTTTCCTCTTGTAAACATGCAAGTACGCTAATAGTTATTATCTCAGAGTACTTCTCATTCTTATGGTAAAGTTATACTCTGGTATATGTCAGCTCTTTGCCAGGCTCTTCCAAGATCCTGAGGCCTGGTGGTAGGTTTAACATATAATGACATATAAAGAATGGATATTTTTCACTAGATAAGACACTCTTCACCATTTTTAACTTTTTTTCACCTTTGATATATAGGTCCTAAAATGACCAAATTTGCACATTTGTCCTACAGTGGATCCCTATCATTTCCTTTTCTATTGTTTCTTTGTTTCTACAGACTCCTTCCAATCTCCCTGTTGCCTCTCTTCCCCTTGGCTCCTGTTTGCCCTGCATCAGAGAACCACCTGTGGCAGTGAGCGCCTGTCAGCCCAAATCCGCAGCTGTGGCCGCGGCCTGGCATCCTCCCCCTGGAGATGAGGAGCAGGGCTGATCTTTCTCTCAGAGCAAACGCGCTTTCCCTCTGGGCCGCCTTCTCCTCCAGCACATCCTGGCTCTCTGCTCTTAATACAGCTTCATTCTGTCTCAGGACATACAAGATTTCCCAGGTCCAGCCTTTGAAATTTGCTCCCTTTCACAAAATAAAGTGCCAAATGTGTCAAGGATCAAATCAAGGGGCATAGTTGCTGTAGTCTCAGCTGCAGGCAAGTGCATTCAGGGAGATGTGCTTCCAGAAGTACAACCTGAAAAGAAGGCAGCGGGGAAATTCTGACCCCGCCGCCACAGAGAATGCACAAGGATCCTGAATGCAGCTTGGGACACTTCCAGGAACCCCAGTCTTTCTCTTTTCAGAGATGTTTCTACTTTTCAGGACATAGCATGCCATTCTTCCTCTTATTTAAACATGATTGACTCATTTACCAAAGCCTTAGTGCAAATGCTATTTGCTCCCTCCTTAGGCAAACAAATAAAATGAAATAACATATTAAGTGCAAATATGGGCAAGGGGTGTGGTATCCATGGTATTGCAACCCGGCTGTTTGAGAGGCTGCACCTAAAACAGGATGGCCATATGCTACTAATCGTCATGCCTATTTCTAGATCAGAACAGAGTTCTAAGCTTGCTCCCGTCCAATATGTTTGTTGGTTATGGCAGCTGATTCATATCCCCGCGGAGATGTAGGTGCCATATTGAGAGATGTGCTATTTTCACACTCCACCGTGGCCCCACCTGACAACACAGTTATTCTGTGCTAGATGCTAATGGTGATGTCACCTAAGTTCTCAGGGTCGGGGTGTCAGGGATGTAGTTCTATCTCAGTCATTTTCTCCTGTGGCCCAAAGTGCAATACAGCTCCTGGACATCTTAACCTGAGAAATCTCAGGTGGATGGAAGAAATGAGTACATTTATTTTCCTGCCTTGGGTCATGTTCCTATTCCCTTCTTTTACTTTGTTTATGTTACACAGAAATACATTGATATTAAGTAGGAAAAAAAAGGTGTGCAATAGAAATAAATATTAAAAAGTGATTGATTTCTCAGGATCACATGCAAATTTAAAACATTTGTATTATGTGTAAATCTCAAACTACAGCCATATGGACCTTGGGAACTCTAATAATTTGAATGTCTTGATTAAATGTGGACACTTGAATGCTAATGGCTTGAACTAATTTATATATATAATAAATTATATATGAAATATAAATTTCATTATATATAAATATATCTATAGTATGGCACAATAGTGATTCAGACCACACTAAAACTTGTAAATGGGAATACCTGCATTCCAGGAAGTCCTTAATTTGGGTAATAAAATTATTTATTTTGAAAATAAAGATTCTAATTTATTATCTTAATTTCTATTCTTTCCTTGAAACTTATATTCTAGATATTATTTTAAGTTACAGGTATTTTACAATTTTTCATTAATATGAATGTATATACATGTCATCAACAAACCAGAGTATCTCTTTGTAGATAGCACAAAATTGGTTAAGGTGATGGGAAAATACATTTATCTGTATATGTGACATATCTTTTAGAAAGACCATAGTCTTGTTGATATTCTCAGTTCAAAACAGTTTATATAGTGGTTAAAAACAAGGGCTTTGAATTCAGATATCATTTTATTACTTATAAACGATGTGACCTTAAACATTGCCCTGTGTTCTTTAGAATACGTCCACTGAGATACAGAAAGATCAAGTAATAACTGAAATTAGATGTGAATCATAGCCCACAGTGGTGGAAGGCACCATCTTGTGCACACAAGAAAACAAAGAGCTCATTGTGACATTCTCTAGCCTTCCTCTCTCCAACTGAAAGTCCCCAATAAAACTTTTCATTGTTTCCTGACCTTGCTATTTTCTTCTATATTGGTAACCTCAGAGTCATCTTTGACTCCTCTTTCCTTTGCCTTCTACATCTTCTTGCTGAGACTTTTTGGTTGGCCATATTCTCTGCCTCGTTAAAAATAAAGAGATTCATCTGTTTCTTATAAGTTGATTCCAGTTACACCAAACATAGCTTTGTTCTGAAAATATCTCAAAGGCTGGTAAGATATTCCTCAAAATTATTTCAAATTCTCCACAGCTCTTAATACGGATTGGTCATCAGAGTGGTCAGTGAGTGTTCAATTGATAGTTCAAGTAATGTTCATTTTTCTTACTGTAGGTTGGTGTACACTTACCAGTAATCTGCATTGCAAAGGTACATTCATTTTGGAAAACTTTAAAAAAATAAAAATACTTAACGAAACACATCAATACTACTTGTTTTCTTTGCCATTTGTTGCTGTTTTAATGTTCTGTGGATGTCTGAGGGTTGAATACAGCTCTGAAAACCACAGACGTCACTAATGTTGACAACCCTGAATCCCTCTGAAAAACAAGCACCTGCTCCTCTTATTTACCATAATAACAAATGCCTGGTCTTTGTACAGGTCGAACAGGTTTTTCAGAATTTGCAAACGGCAATTTTTTTTGATATTAAGACCATCGCTGTCTTTGAACCTTAGTAATAAGCCCTTAATCAAATATTGGGGGCTTCTGATCTTATGAAAATATCTTGGCTGAATATTAATGGAGAAAGTTTAGGTAGTGGGAAAGGCAGTATACACCTACATATTATAACCATGTTTTCATTTTCAATAAGCATGAAGAACACTCTAAAATGACATCCAGATTACCGATAAACTATCTTATACACTTAATTATGGCTTGCTTCAAAGTCAGGTTTGGGTCACCCACGGAGGTAAAAAGTGGTCAAGCCTATTGAAAACCTAGTAAAATAGAAAGCAAAGGGATGCACTTTAGCTGCTTACGTGAGTGCTACCCAAATTAGGTCAACAAGCATCTTGTTAGCAGGAATTATTTCTTCAAATGGCATTCTCAATGCCTACCCCAGTATTTGACTCATAATAGGTGCTAAATAATGAATGAATAAGCATATGACTTATAGCACCCTATGTACATACAAGCTGTGTGATCTGTAAGGGAACTATATTATCTACTGCCCAAAAGAAACATAATTCAGGCAAAAATTGTAGAACAGCATTGTCCAATATGGTAGCCACTTGATACATGTGTCTATTTACATTTAAATTACAATTAATAAAGATGCAATAAACTAAAACTTCAGATCCTCAGTTGCATAACCATATTTTAAGTGTTTAAAAGCCAAATGGGACCAGTGGCTGCCATATTGGTTAGTGTAGATATTGAACATTTCCTTCATTGCAGGAAGTTCTACTGGATACTACTCTTCTAGAGAGCATGATATTTCCTTCACATAAAAAACCCCAAATCTCATCATGCCAGTAGATAAATTCCCATATGCTCAGATAGTTTTGCAATTATGAATACCCTCAACTTTAAAGAATCCAGGGTGGACCCCATTCACTATATATTTCTTTATCAATGTGTAGGTTTCTGATAGTCTTATAATACTTAAAAGCTCTTTAAGAGATTTTTATTAAATTCAAAAGGCAATATAGAGAAAAAAAACACAGTAAACAAGTGATTGTCACACATATACTTGCTAAATATTCAGATTCTCAGATCCTAGCTGTAAGTTCCTGATCCAATAGGTCTGAGGTGTCTTAATGAAAATACAGCATTTGATCACCCCGGGTGATTTTGATGTGTATACTAAAATGTAGCCTATGAATTACAAAGATTCTATTCTTGCTTCATTTATTTGGCAAAATGTACTGAATCTCCCTATAAGCATTATTCTAGGCACCAGAGCTATAAGACAGGGAAAGAGAAGACATCGATGGAGAAGGTGTTAATGGTTGTTCCTTTTGCAAATTTGTTCTTCCAATCATCAGCACCCTGAACACCACTGCTGTCCAAACCTGCTTTCAGGTGTTCCCCAAGTGGAACCTGGCTTCTTTGTCTGCAAAGGTAAGCCCAGGAAGGACTTGATAGTAGGAATGGAAGTAATGGTAGTAAAGAAAGAAAGGAAAGGAGAAGGAAGTGGAAGAATTGGAGGTGGAAGAGCAGGATGAAGTGGATGAGTGGGAGAGGGAGAAGGAGAGGGAAAAGACAAGAAAGAAAGAAGAAAGGAGAGAAGAGAATGGGTTTGAGAGACTGGAAGGAAGAAGAACGTATAAACTTGGTGATTGTATGTTGGGCAGGGAAATAGGCAAGAAAAAAGTCTGAGTTGGCATTTATATTTCTGGTTCAGGTTGATACATAGCAAGACCACTCACTTAAACAAGGAATACAGTAGTAATTTGGGGGGAAAGAAAATGATTTAGTTTTGGTGTGCTGGACCCATATGCTGCCTCTGGTACTTCAAAGTGAAGATATCTAGAAGGCAACTGGGTATGCAGTTTTGTAGCTTTAAAGAGGGAGGCTTGGGATGCACCAATGATACATGAGACCATGGGAGTGAATGAAATCATACAAGAGAATAAACTCATAGAAAGAGAGGAGTAGTCTTAGAAGAATAGGAATTTGGCAGATATAAATATTTTAGGCAATGATTCTTAACCTTTTGTGGTTTCATGAACTTTCTGAAAAATCAGATGATTTCTAGAGAATGTCAAATATTACAGACTTAACAAAAGTTTCCAGGATCCCCTTTGAGAACTTCCACAGACTTTGGGTATTTAAATTATGAAAGAGGAAGGGAATCCCATGAAAGACTGTGAGAAGGGGAGGCAAATAGTAGGTAAACCAGATTTCCAGCTCATGGAAATTTATTCATCTGGCTTAATGCAACACTAGCTATAAGACTGCTTCCATTATATTCCTGTTTGTTTGTAAAATCAGGAAAACAAGAATGCATATTTAGAAGTACAGAATTTATTGAATTCTCTTTTTCTTCTCAGTTCCTTGTTAGCAGTTAGATTCCTTCTCTTTTCTGTTTTGGGTTTTCTTTCTTTGACTCACAGAAGCCATGGCTTAGTTAACTCAGGAAAGACAGTTTCCTATAGTATATGGGCAATCCCACAATGATGTTCTCTACCACACAGTTATCAAACAGGGTGGAGCGAGGCCAGCATGCATTTGTTTCACGGGGACCCCTGCCTGTGGTGTCACACTCACCTACAGAAGTGATGATGACGGTGAAATGAGTTTCATCTTGCCTTCCAGTCACATTGTTGTAAGCATAGCACACATAGTCAGTTGTCTTCTGCGCCACTTTCTCAGATGCAACTTCCAAGCGGGGCCCATGCTTAATGACATATGTTGTATTGTCAGTCCTCTGGATCCAGGAGTAGGTGTTGGGAGGATACGAATCAGCAGAACAATCAAACAAGATGGCTTCTCCAATGTCAACAGTAAATACTTCCCCCACTTTTAGGCCTTTGTCAGAATTAACTTGAAGTCCATAAGGTCCATCTGCATTAGTTGAAAAAAACATAAAAGGGTAACATAAATAATCATGACATAGATTATAAATTTGGGAGAGCTTAGCCGCATTTCATTTTCTATGAAATTCTTCATGTTAAACTTGGACAAATAGATCCTCATTTAGGCTCTCAATATATGAAAAGGACCTAAAAATGTTTTATTCTGATATCCATGGAAATAACAATTATTTGAGATGTGATTGAACTTATTTGAAATAATGAAAGCCTTGAACCTTAGCATATACAGTTTATAGACGCTATTGTCATAATCATGATGCTAAGCTTTTAGGCAATATATTGATAAATATGCAATGTTGTTAGACAAATTCAATCTTTCTGAACAGTAATTGGATTTAAAAGCATTTTAAAAATAGATTATGGCCATTATTTTCTCTTTGACAATCACACTTTGAGTATTGTGTTTTTTTCTCAGTGCTAGGCAGAATATGTCATGAAAATACTTATAAAATACACTTTCACATGGAACATGTGAAACAGATATAAGGAGTGTTTCATATGTGCATATTTTCATGACATTTTAACAGTTAACAAATTTTTAAAATTCCTCTCCACAGGCTAAGCCTAGAATTCTTTGGAAAAAATATATCTTTATTATAATTAACAAATATTCATTGATCATTAATAAACTACTTAATCATGGATATCCCATGGTGTTTTCCTCACACTTTGATACTCCTGTAGCATTTTGCTGTTTCTGTAGCATCAGACTGCCTGCAGATGAAGATACATTTCCCACTGCTTTCTTCAGAGAGTAAAGAGAGAGTTTAAAAGAATATTCTCCACTTAGATAGGTTTTTCTCATTCAGTCTAAACCCTGGTTAATATTCCAAATACTTCAAAGTTTAGGCATGAGAGTGCTTGTTTTTCAGCTGACCACACTAGTATTTACTGGATATTTGCCATCTGAAGTCACTTATGTAGACAACCACATTTAATCTTTAAAGCAGTCACATTAAGTAGATATTATTATTCCCATTTTAAGATGAAAGAAGAGATATTTAAAAGATTAATTTTGCCTTGGTCACATAGCTATTATATAACATAGCTGGGACTTTAAAATACATGCATTTAATCATTCATACAGCCTCTCTAAAAAATGTTAAGTGACATAACTTTCTACATCACAATAATTTTTTGCCTAATATTATTAGTTCTACAATAAATTATTGTCTAATTAGATGTCAGTTGTTTACTCAGTTAATCAAGTAATCAGAAGTCATTTAAACTTTTTGGGTCTCATTTTTCTCACCTGTACTATAAAAAGGTTGACTAGATGACTGGCTGTTGAAATTCTTTTCACCTTTGAAACACCATGATTCATGCCTTGCTAAAGCTATTTTGTATACTGGCGAGCCAGCATCAAAGGTGAAGATTCCCAGAGTAGTTCCCTATTAGATCAGCATTTTCCTGGCCAATCTACCACTGGGGAAATAACATTTCTGAGATATAACAGAAACAAAATGCAAAAAATGAATTATATTTAGCTAGGGAACATACACTTTACACGTATTTGCTTCCTAAAGACACACAGGCAACTGAAGGAAACCTGCAGATTAATGTGTATATATGAGACGATCCTGCTTTCAGAAAGCAAACATCGAAGTTTGGAGTAACCAAGAACTGGAAATGGAGCATAAAGTGAAGAGAAGTGAATGTCCCTTTTCTGTGACAGCACTAGAGCCCTGTCATACTGTCATTTCAGGCTGTGAGATGGTCTCAGGGCAAAACTGTGCTTTAGAACTGTGTGCAATTCTAAGGGCCCAGAGCCCAGCAGGGTCCCTTCAAGCTGTCATCAGGGTAGAGCATTGGCGAAATAAAGACCCCCCACTGGCGGGCACTGGTTATGGTTCACACAGTAAAGAGGGAGGGCTCAGCGGAGGTTTGTAACAACAAGGGGCCCAAGCCTGTGCACAAAAACTAAAGTCTGAATGCAGAGCAAGGTAGATAAAGAAGAGAAATATGGTCATAAGATAGAGCCATTCAGTTTAAGCCTCAGCCTTCCCACTGGTTTTCAGGGTTTATAGATAGTGACTATAAAAACAAGTTGCCCGATAATTTAACAAACAAAAATGAGTGATATTTTGTTCCAAGCGTGCTGACATTACTCAAAGCCTTTTTTTTTTTTTTAAATCCTCATTTGGAATAGCCTTAGGACCTTGCAACATAATAGAATATGCTCAAAAACAGTAATTCTTCCATTTTAGGGAAATGGTTTGATTTGTAGAGAAAGCCCACAGTCATTTAGAGAGAAGGCTGGTGAATAAGAATGATCATCTAATTTAATGACACTACTCTAATTTAAAATAAAACATGCTTCTAAACAAAAGAATCTGATTATTTTACCTCATCTTCCCTACACTCATGTTTATTTTGATTTTGCTATTTCCCCATTTGTCCTGTTTCATGATGGCATAATCTTTTGTCCCCTGTCTTAATAACACGCTATATCTGGCTCCTCACAGCCAGCCTCAAACACCGCCAACTCCCCCAGGACCCCGCGCCAGCACTTCTTACAGTCCTTAGGACCTCACACCTGAAGCATTTTAGTTGCTTTCTTCTGATATGATTTCTTAAAATGTAACCTATTTTATTTGATTGTACAAGACATACATGTTCACTGCAGAAAATCCTAAAATTCAGAGAAACACAAAGATGAAAACTCATTTTTAATTTCACCACTCAGAGAATGAATATCCATATTTCACTGTATGATCTTCAAGTCTTTCTTCTATTCTCTCTCTCTCTGTCCCTCCCTCCCTTTCTCTCCCCTCTCTTTACCCTCCCTCTTATATAGATCTACCATCTTTCTATCTTTCGCACTCTACACATTGCTTATAAACTATTTCCTTCTTAATACACTATGATGCTATTTCCTTTTTATTAGCACTTCAGGCTGACCATCCATTTACTTGAGGTGCAGCTTAGTACATTATTCATGGGAACAAGCAATCCAATTGTATACATTTGGAGTAATTCGACCAATGTGGTCTCTGACATTGAAGATGAAAACAGAAGGACAATTCTGACTTTGAACTGTGGTTCAGTTTCTTGCCTTTGGCAATGAACTCCTAATAGAAATGAACCCTTGGCCTCAGGAATGGCTGTTTGCTAAATGACTTGTAAAATCACACATCATCTGCTCTCTTTAACAATTTATGGCTGGGTGGGGACAGTACCTAAATTTTCATCATGATGCTGCTTGCCACCCTGCTTGGGAGCAGATGGTAAGTATTTACTGTGAGTGACCTTTTTTTCCTTTAATTTTTTTTATCACTTTAGAGTACTTCCCTGCAGCAGTGCCATATGCTACACACAAAATGCCATGGTTACTGGGTTATTATTTACAACTGGAGCTGGAAGGCATATACATTTCATGAACTGCAAGGAGGTATTTGTCTGAATTACTGGCTTGACATTGTATTCCACCAGGACAAATACTAGATTATGACATCACATCCTCATAAATATAGGGTCAATTCTGATAGATTTTGTTATACTTTTTTTTCCTGCCAGAATAAAAAATAATTCTTGCTTTCTCGTAGGAAGCTGCCATAGAAACAGTGCCTTAAGAAAACAGAAGTGATTCATGCTGAAATTCTAAATTATGCTGTGGACCTCTATGGGAGAATATTGGAATATGACATTTACTAGATGATTGAGGGAATTTGATAAAGGTCAGAAAAAAACCAACAGTGAAGGACCAAAGCACTTTAGGCTCTTATTGTAATGGGAATGTAGCCACTCTACAGCATTATTTAGTAACACTGGAATCTGAAAGAGATATGAAGAAAGACAATGTGCTCCATTTTAGTCAAGTTCAAGAATGGATTGAGTTCTTAATCTGTGTCAAGTATTGCCGCAGGGATACAAAGATGAATAATGCGGAGCTCCTATTTGGGTTTGGGGCACTGATGAGGTGAAGAAAATCAAGGAAAATGCAGTGAGTGCAGTTAGTGCAAAGGGAGAGGTGTGTACATGGTACTGCACGAGCGCAGTGAACCTCTTAGCAGCATAGAAGAGGTGAAGAGAAAGTTGGGACAGAGAGCCTTTCTGGAGAAGGTGTGAAGGAATAGGATGTAACCCGGAGCATGTAAGCAGGTGAAGAAAGAGAAGCAAGAACAGCATCAACTAAGCACACAGGCCCAGTTTGCATGGAATGTTAAAGATCGCAAACATGTTTATGTCACATCAACAGAAAGGATAAAAGACAAATCTTCAGATTATATAGTTTATTTAATTCTTATAATCCCCAACTGAGAAAACAGAACAAAAGCAAATAATAAAATAGGGCTAAAATAGTAATAGCAAGAAGAATTAATAAATTAACAGGTCTGAGTTGCGTTTCTATTATATGTTACATACAAGTATATTCTATACATGTTTCTAAAGGTAGTATTGCTTAGAATAAACAAGACAATGATATTTGATTTTTGAATGAAATAAAAATATGACTGAATGAGTGAATAAATGCATAAATGAGTAAATGAATATCATTAAGTGGTTTTGACCAAGTGAAGCCTTTTGCATTTGAATGTAAAAATAATTAAGAGTATTAATTAATACTATATTCACAATTACCTCTTAAAAAGAGTAAAAATCTTAAACCATGCAGGTATTCATCTTAGCAATGTGCAACTAGAACCCACATTTGTAAATTTTCTCAATGATCTTCTTTCTACTCTCAATCTATATTCGTGACAGACATTTCTCCGTGAGATTTCCATAGACTATGTCTAAAAGAATGTGAAGAAGAAAGTGCAGGCTGTAAAAGAAGATATATTTGAAAATCTGAACATATTCAAATTGGGATATTTCAATTCTTTCAAATAACACAGGAAAGGAAATATGGTATAACATTTAAAGTATAATATTTAACATTTACAGTTGTGAGTATGGGTTTTCTATCCATTTTTATACTTTCTATACTATGTATCAGCATATTCTGTGATAATAATGAGATTGGGGCATGAACTTGAACATGTTGAAAGAAATATCTTAATTTTTGCTTTTCCAGATTAAAATAAACTATATAGCAAAACAAAAGTGTAAAGATGCAACTAATATTTTCATGTGTCTATAATTGCTTATGCAATTACCCCCAGGAATATTTTATTTAAATCTGTGGCCAGAGTTTAAAGATAGGCAGATAGATGGAGAGATAGATAATATAAGAGAGAATTGATGTAAAAAAAATCTTTTCATATAGAAAAATAAGGTATGTTAAATTAAAAAGTGATAATGTTTAGGGAAGAAAAAAATATTTTTCGAAAGGTATTCTTTCAATTTTCTCTTTTCAGGTATCTTCTAAATTATCCAGGCTTTCTGACAATTATATGGGCATAGTTTTGGCTCAAAGGAAAAAAAAAGAGCTAATGTTATTAAGTTCTTCCTATGTGTTACCGATGTCTTTATACAGAAAATTTCACTTAATCCTCTCCATCCCTCTTACATTAGGGAGATTGTAGATTAGGAGATAGGGAAACTGATGCACAGAAAGAGGCAGAACCAGGTCTTCAACCCAGGCAGTCGGATTTCACAGCTGAGGCTCATAACTTTAGTGCTCTCTACTCACCTCTCCAAATGACAAGATGTCAATTAGAGCATGTGGCCAAAACAAAACACCATCAGGTTTTCTACAGTTAACCAGGAATGATCCAACACAATCTCACTTCCTGTTGCCTATCACTATGTCGAATGATGGCTCGTTGGGATTAATATTCAGTAGTTAGTATCTGGTTGATTTAATACCTTGTTTTGTACTTTGTACCTTTTCTATGTGAATGTAAACAATTTAGACCAAATAATAGAGAATAATGTAAGGATGTATCTACATAGCCCTAGATTTGATTCACTTTGTTTACATTTCTTGCACCTTCAGTAACTTGAATGCTTAGGTGTGTGCTACTTCAATATGAATGGAAGTTTTAATTCATATTGGAATAACCTTATTCAGTGAAGAATATGACCACATAACGAGTAGACTGTACCAAATCTGATTTTTTTCACTCCAATTCAATGCTAGTAGTGCATGTAGTAACAGTTTATATTTTTTATATGAATCTATTTCTCAGCAGATGGGATTTTTAGAACGTTTTCTGAATATAAATTTATGTAAACCTACTATAATAATATTACTAAAACTAAAAGTTTAGCTATAAAAATAGTACCATTGTTAATAATATTATTACACCTAATGATTGTATCAAATCACATAATTTGCTTGCGGTGAATGGTGTTTTGGTATTTCTCGGTGAAAAACTCTAATTTCCTTCTTTGGCACTTTTTAATAAAATTTCTTCTTTTTCTGATCAAAGGATCTGGTTCATCTGTAAGACACTGAATTCTGAGTTTACCAGGCTTAATGCGACCCTCATGGTTCAACCAGCCAACACCTCTATTCTCAGGCCGCAGAGGGGAGAAGGCTCCCTCTGCCATGGCCCATGTTTCTTGTTCATGCTGCTACTGTGGCTATGCTCTATGCTACATGCCAACTGGTAAGGAGACTTTATGGTGGGATAGGCCTTTGGTTCTCAACTAAGGGAGATTTTGTCCCCTCTTTCCCATTCCAGGGAACAAATAGCAACACCCAGAGACATTGTTAGTTGTCACAGCTGGAGGAGGTTGGTACTGGTATGTAGTGGATAGAAGCCAGGATGCTGTTCAACATCCTATAACATCCCATAACAACGAGTCGTTTAGCCCCAAATGTCATGAGTGTGGAGGTTGCTAAACTGTGAAAAGCTAAAATTAGAATGCAATATGTAACATGTTAGAGGTGGTGCTATGGAGTAGAGAGGAGTGGGTTGAAAATATAATAAATAAAGAGAGGGGTCTTGTTTGGGTTGGTGATAATGTTACGACATGAACTGAAGAGTTCATTAACTTAACTCTGTACGAGAGGTTCAATGACAGCAGAAAAAAAGAACCAAAGAAGGTTGACACCTGAAATAATTACTGTTCCCTGGGAAACTGAATACCTTACTGAGGAATAATTAAGCCTTCTCTGACTATGATTCTCCTTACATCCTGACTCCAATAATGGAGCTGAGAAAATGGGCGGAGAGAACAGCCAGCCTGGGAACCTTTTTTTCCCCTTTGGTCAGCCACAGAGCACATGCCTCTCCTAGTCAAGGATGACCAACTTTTCCTCCTTGGGGATGAATAGCTGAGTGCCTTCTATGTAGTTCTGGGTTCTTGAAATTGAAGCTCCTATTTTCCACTGGAAATAAGGTTACACAATGCACTAAGTCACAAAATGTATCCTGAAAGGTCCCTGGCCAGTATCTCAACTTGAATTTCAAGAAATAGGGTAGTGCAAGTAACTATATTCCATGAGAAGACAGTGCCTAGGAAGTGTAAGTACAACAGCACTGCTATAATAGTCTCCATGACTACCCTTGTGAGAACTTCCCAGAGGAAAACTCGTTATTATTATTATTATTTTTGACTTACAGTATATGGTGGGCATAATGATGTCACTTTCCATCTGACTGACGTGATTCTTCACCAGGCAACTGTAATTCCCAATGTCTTCTTTGGTCACTGGAGCAATATGAAGGATGTTGTTTTGGGGAGAAAAAGAGTTGGTGGAGCTGATGTGGACAGGTCTCCTATTTTTTAGCCACTGGTAAACTGGTCGGGTGCCACCTTCCACGAAGCATGTCAGGGTTATGTTTCCTACATACTCCACAGCCCCTGAGGAAGGCTGAATCTGCACCACTGGCTTTGTGACAGGGTCTGCAATATCAAGGAAGAAAGGATTTTTACCACCACAACATTATAATAAAAATCTATGATGGGCATGGACAGTAGGATGGTGATTGCTGGAGGGAGGGGGGATAAGGGGAGTAAATGGTAATGGGACAAACTATATTAAAGATTATATATTTTAAAAAAGTCTATGAGATCTCTCAAATATTCAATCCTGGGGAAATGATTCTACAGTTTTATACTTTGTAACTGTAGACAGTTGGTCAATAATTAAAGAAGAGAATTAAAAAGTTGTGGAAATTCAAAATAATAAAATATAAAAAAATCATTTGCAACAGAAATAACCACATTCAAGAGTTTACTTTTCACGGATTTTATAATGAAAACATCTATAGATAATGCAGTTAGTGGTAGAGATTATCCGCTTCCTTCTTTCCTGTTTGTGTGCTTGCCAACATTGTAAAGGTATACTCTAGCAGACCAAATTAATATGGTTAGTCCCCTCTCTTGATTTGTCCTAAGTCCAAAGAACAGCTTGTAGGGTGGATGTGGTAAATCCAAATTTCTATCTATTATTTGCAAAATATAAAGCTCATTTATATTATCCTTGTGTGGAATTGAGGGAAAGTTTTAGAGAATCATATATGTACCAAGGAAATTTCCTTTTATGTAAACAAACTAATTATATATTTTAATTGCTCTGCAATTGTGTAGCAACATTTCATTTGTCACTTCAACAAACCAACACCCACCTTTCAAAACTGGCTCAATCTGAAAATAGGATGAAATCAAGTTAGAGATACAAAAGGCCAATCCAATAGAAATTCCTGTTGGAACTTCAAGACCTAAGAAAACAGTTTTATGTCATGAGTCTGATACACTGTAGCCACATAATATCTGTCAAATGAGTAAATTTCCAAGAATGAGTATATATTTCTTCCCTGAGTTTTAACTCTACAAGTGTTGGGTAAGTATGGAAATTAGATAAGGACCCACATCATTTTCAGCAACCTTCATTAAACTTTGAGGTTCATGACTTTGTTTGATAAAGGACGGTGGCTTGCCCAGAGCTACACAGCAGTCAGTGGCAAAATGAAGAGGGCATTAAGCCTGGCACTGCTTCTCTCCAGCATTTTGGAGAGACAGGCATTTAATAATCTCCTCCATGTATGACTCACTGAGAGAGTGAGATGATACATAAGTGAGAGATGATTGGCTCCAATATTAAGAATCCAATTTCCTATCAAGCTTTTAACTGGCATTGATGTATCGTAAGTAAATCTGTCTCGACTCAAATGATTTCTTGCACTGGAAAATGTTTACTATGGAACAAACAGACCCAACCCATCAGCACAGAGGACATAGGAAAATATGAAAGATCGGGAGGAGGAAGTTGAAAGGGCAGCCTCCGGGCACCTGAGCAGTTCTGAAGCCTCCAGCCTTTCTCAGGGTGGGTGCAATCGATTGGCCTGTCAGTTTAATTTAATCCTTTATCTCTTCTGGCAAGAACAAAGGATTTGGAATAGCTTTATTCACATTATTATGATTAAAAAAATGAGTTGTGTACATTTATTACATCAAGAAAGTATATGTTTCAAATATGTCTGCGTGTGGAAAAATACGTGGTATGAGTTAAGTCAAATAGGTAACATGTCGTATGGGGAGAATCTGTCCTGAGAATAGACGTTACTATTGTAATCACACTTTGGCCTAAAATAGTGTAACTCCGATGTGAAAGTTTCCTGAGAAGACTTTTTTTGTGCTCCCTAAACCCTTATTAAGGCTTTTTAATTGCATTTCTCGAAACAGATCCAATTTTACTACACATTAACAAGTAATGGATGGTCTATTAAAAGTTTAGGGAGAGAGAGGACACTACGCAGGACAATTTCATGAAAATTCCCTTTAAACTTTTCTCCTTTTCTTTCCCTGACTTTGCTCTTTAGGCATCCGCTTCCGCGTCCTGTGTGTTTGCTCCCCTGCCCGTGTGCTCTCCAGTCCCCACTCACTCCAGAGGTACACGCCGGGTACCTGCTAATGGCCAGCAACAGGTTCAGGCACTGAGGGCAAAGCAGGAAATAATACAAAGTCCCTGCTCTCATGGATCTTATATTCTATGTGGGGAAGAGAAATAATAAGCAAATAAAAATATACAATAATTAAGCCTGTCAGAGAAAGACAAGTGCCACATGATTTCACTCATATATCAAATATAAGGAACAAAACAAAGCAAAAAGCAAAATAAGGACAGAATCACAGAGGGCAGGCTGACAGGTTTTGGGGGGTTGGCCAGCTGGGGCCACAGGGTGGAGGGCTTGAGGAAAAAGAGAAAAAAAAAGAGAAAAAGCTCATGGACACAGACAACAGTGTGGTGACGGGGGCGGGGCGGTGGGGAAGGGAGGAAGGTGTGGAGGGGATCAATGGTGATGGAAGGAGACTTGACTCGGGGTTTGAGCGCACAGTACGGTGTACAGATGATGTGTTACAGAATTGTGCCCCTGGACCCTGTGTCATTTTGTTAACCAGTGCCACTCCAAAATTTCAATAAAAAAATAAAATAATAAAATTTAAAAAAATATACAGGGTATGTTGAGTGGAAATAAGTGCTATGAAAGGAACTTAATATAAATTGTTTGCCCCTCACCCTTATTTGGGAATGAAGTTATACTTTACATAAAGTGGTCAGGAAAGGCTTCACAGAGAGAGTGACATTTTGGCTGAGACCTAAAAGAAACAGGGCAGAAAACCATGCTATTAGTGAGGAGAAAAGCAGTTTAGGTAGAGGGAACAGCAAGTACAAAGATCCTGATGTGTGAATGTCTTTGGCCTGTTCTAGAAAGAACAGAGCGTGGGGAAGGGAGGTAGGAAATGGGGTCACATAGGTATTGGGTATGTTGGGGAAACCAATGCAGACCTTGTTGGGCATTGTTGGTACTTTGACTTTTATTCTGAGTGAGACAGAAGGCTTCGGGAGGGTTTTACACTGCAGGAGGGAGAAGCAAAGGCAGGGAGGCTAGGCGGCAGGCTCCTGGGACAGTCCAGGCCGGAGCTCGTGGGCGTGTGGAGCGGCGGGGTGTGCGGTGTGGTGGGACTCTCTGCTAGTTTGATGGTGAAGCTGACAGGATTAGTCAGGGACTGGATGTGGGACGGGAGAGAAAGGATGATGGTCGCAGCAAGGTTTTGGCCTTAGCAACTGACGGAATGAAGTTGGTATTTATGAAAATTTAGGAGAAATATTGTTAAAAGATGTGTTTAGTGGGGTAGAGGGTGGAGGGATTGAGCAAAAAGGGAAAAGGACTCATGAACATGGACAATGGGATGGTGATTGTAGAGGTGGGGAGGGGAGTATTAGGGGGACAAATGGTAATGGAAAAAATACAATAAAGATAAATTAAAAAGTTAAAAATAAAAAAATGGGTTTAGAGGGAAAAAGGTAAAGTAGGGCTTTGGACATAGTATATTTAAGGTACACCACTTAAATACCTCAATAAGGAAAACAAGTGTCTGAAAGTTAGCTGACCCACCACTCTCCCTCAGAGGACATTTGCCTTCTGTTTTTCCTAAAGCATATATGGCCTTTGAGCAGGTCTCATCCTCCCCAACAAAGTGTGCCAAAATAAAAAGCTTCATGTAACATAACTAGGGCTCTCCCCAGGGTGCATTCTGCTACTGAGAAAATAAAATTTTCTCCATCTTATTATATTATCAACTTTATATTTGATAGCTTCCAGGCAAATAAGTAAGTTCTACTTATTTCTTGATTACCTTCAGTTGGGCTCTGTGCATGTCCTTTACATGCACATCTTATGCAACCCTCTGAAAGCCTCATGAGGTAGATAATGTCATTTGTGCTATGAGACACTGAGACTTTGTGGATTAGTTAATTTGCCCAAGGTTGGAGAGCCAGGACCTAAATCTCAGGTCGTCTAATTGGAGTCATGCCTCACTGCCATGCTACCCAGCTACCCATGTCACTTGCAGTGGACTCACCATCAACAGTGACTTGTATCTTCTCACTAGCGGATAGAGTTCCATTGCCCTGAATGTTGACCTTCACAATGTAATTGCCTTCATCAGTGAACTGCAGCGGGTTGATGAGCAGAGATGCGTTGGGCGGCATCATGGTGAACTTGTGTTGGTATTCCAAGTCGGGAACCACAGACTTGTTCACAGAGCCCAGTAAGTACTTGGGCATCATGTGGTGTCTTTCAAACAGCCATATGATCTGGATGTCTGAGGCTGGAGTGTGGAATCCGTAGTGCACGGGGAGGTAGAGGGCCTGACCCCGGGTGCCATGGACGGTGTGTGATGGCACCACCACCTTCAGCCCCGAGCAAACACCTGTCACAAAGGAGAGGAAAGCAGTAAAAACCCTGAGCCACATTTCACATTCCCAAGAGGCAGTGCAGAGAGAACCTGATCAGACAATAATTCCCTTCACAGAAGAGAGGCTTCTAGGCACTGACCATTCTAGAACCGGTTACCTGTAGAAGTAAATATTTGTCTCTAAAACCTTGTGCATTTCAAAAACTCCACCCAAAGACTGTATTGATTGCGCGACTTCTTTAAGGAAAAGCAGAAGTTACTATTTATGACTGTTAAAAGAGAATGGGAAAAGGAGAACTGGGAAGGATTATTAGTTCTAAAGTACATGGAATCTTTAAAACATTTGAAATTGTGACTATATTAATGTCTCAGACATATCATACCCTAATCCAACTATATGATTTGAGAAGCATGAAGGGGCTGCTTCCTCCCAAGAATTATCTTTCAAAGGCTTCGGAAATGGCTAAATAGTCCATTATTGGTAGTTTTCCCTTTTAGCCTAAGTCTTGCCAAATGCAAATATCCCAAGGAGAGTGATCTTAAATCATTATCAGACATGATCAGTTCTTCCTGCCCAGAGGCAGGAAGCTGGCAGGTGTGTTTGAGAAACAGCAAGAGGCAGGAGTAGATGGACCAGAGAGGGGAAGGAAGAGCGTGGCAAGACATGAGTCAGCAGGTGGCCAGGCTGGACCAGGCCATGTCTCTTAGGGTCACGGAAAACACATTGGCAATTATTCTCTGAGCAAAATGGGGATGCAACTAGAATTTTTTGAGCAGAGAGGGATATGATCTTTCTTTTCTTTCTTTTTTTTTAAAGGTGTACTCTTGTAGTTGTGAGAATAGATAGAAATAAGGGCATGAGAAGGAGTAGGAGGCCACTTAGGAGGTGACTGCAATAAAGTAGGCGAGAGATGATTGTGCTGTAGACCTGCGTGATAGTAAGAGATACTGTGAGAAAAGACTGGTGGCACTAACAGGTTTGATGACACATTGGGGATGGGGTATACGAAACCAGGAAGAGTCAACAGTGATTCCAAGGTAGTTGATCAATTGGAAGAATGGAGTTGTCATTTATTAGTGGAGAACTAATAAATTAATCATTGGGAAGACTGTGGGGAGAACAACTTTTCTGGGGGAAGAGATTTGGAGTCAGTTTTGTACATGTTCATTTTAGATGCCCATTAGACATTCAAGAGGGAATACTGAAAGGGTAGACTAGACATGAAAGCCCGATTAAAGTGAATTGAAGAGGGAATGAGGGTCCTGGAGGGCCTTGGGGCATGGACCTCTGCCCAGTGCACAGCCCTGACTCCTGGCCTCCTAGTTGCCTGGGTTGTTTTGGCCCATGCACCTACTGGTGTGTCGGCAGGTTTCTTTCTAGTTTCTGGCACTTAGAGATCTCCCCATCTTTACCTTGAACCATGACACATTGTTTTATTTTACCTAGCATTTCTATGTATTCAAAATTGATTAGAAAATCTTCCTTAGTTTAGGCTACCATGTTGCTGAAGTCCTAATTAAAATCTCTTTGCTTCAAAGTCCTCATTTTTAGAAGTAGAAATATAGTAGCTACATCATTTGAACATTTGAAATAGTGGAGAAGGAAATGGAAGAAACTTAATGTGAAGTATTTTGAAGAGTATGGGGAAAAAGAAAGAATGGAAAGGAAATCAGAGACAGTGAATATAGACAACACTCCTGGGGAGTTTTGCTGTGAAAGGAACAGAAAAATGTTTGTGGCTGTTGGAATCATGCACTAGAAAGAGAAATCTTGATGGAGCAGAATACAGATGGATGAAGACGGAATAAAATATTGTGAGAAGAGATGGGAATTTGGGCACAAATAAATATCTTAAACTCCGGAAAAGAAGAGTTCGTCCAGCTGGCGCTAGCAGAGCCAAACACTAAACACTGAAACCCACAGTGGGGAAAGAGTTTACTAGGCATGGTACTGTGCAGGAGAACCAGAAACTAATGTTCAAAAGCCTGAACTCCCCAATGACATGTAGGCTACCTATTACATAGGGCAAAAAACACAAGACACAGTGGGTTAGAAGTTCAGGGTCATGTTGGGAGCTGATTGGTAAAAAATCATTTCTTCAGGTCTTGGGGATAGCTTTGAGGTCTGTTTTGGGGTTCCTCTGTCCGGTTCATGGAAAAGGAGCCAGGGGGTCATTTCACCTTCAGGTTCAGGAGCTAAAACACACCTAAGGTCAAGTTACTATCTTTTAGCTTAAAATACCTTTTAACTAATTCTTTGTCAAGTCACCGCCATTGTTTCTGGCTCCCTCAGGCAGGTAATGATTTGTCAGGGAAAGGCTAAGTTTTTCCTGGGCATGCTGTGAAGAAACTGAATAGAGTGTTGAATTCAAAATTACACATTAAATAAGTTTTCACAATTTCAATTTCCTCATATACAAAATGTTTATCTTCTTTAATTGCTCCCCCTTTCATCCGTAACTAGGAAGGGAAACTTTCAGCCTTACCTTGGTCTTGTTATGAAAAGCCATCACTATTAGGAAGGGAAAGGTATAAAGTCCTATTATACAATGATTTCTTTGGAGAAACTGAAAGACTTAGGCCTGCTCCTATGAGGTATCAAGTTCTACCGACAGTAAATTTCCGTCTTTCCTTCCCAGGGTAGAGGGGGAACAAAGATTTCCATGGTTTTGGCCTTTGGCTAGCTGGTAGCAGAGGGTAAGACCCTGGGGCCATCAGGGAAGTTAGACCAAAGAGCTCAGGAGGACAAAGCAAAAAGAGGAAGATCAGAGGAGGTTGGAGAAGGGACTCCTGGTTGCTCAACTGAAACTAACTATATGGACTGAAAGTTAGGTGACTGTGGGAAAAATAAACAAGTGTCTTATGGTCTGTCCTTGCCCTTTATGTGTATTTGTGGTTGACTTGTAAATTTTTTTTTTTTTTTTTGATAATGGGCTGTACCTGCACATTCATCTTAGTGATTTGGTCTGTAACAAAAGAGTTACAAAGGTAGGAGGATTTGCTTCTGTTTTCTTTTGTGGAAAGTGCAAGAATGTTAAATTTGAATCTGTAGAAAAAGGTGGAACTGGTTGCTGGGATTTTAGAGTCAGTAAAGTGGTTTGCAGGAAAGGAGTAATGGTTTCTGTAAGGAAATCATAACAGAGAGAGGAGGATGAGAGAGTAAATCTGAGACTTCAGATGGTAATGCCTGAGACATAAGACGCAGAGGCTGAAAGGAGGGAGCAAGGCTCTCGAAGTCACAGATTTGGGAAAGATACTGGGCATTTGGATGGGAGACCAATACAGGAAAAAATTCATTTCACTATTTGTGTTATCTGCACAAAACAACATACATTTACATGCCTGTCATTGAAATTGGTGCTAGGAAGCTCCTGACAAGTTCCTGGTAAGCAATACTAAAAACTAGTTTTTTAGTACCCATTATTATTAACTTATGTAAAATGTAATTTCCACCATATTTATTGTGTGTTGCTGTCTCCTTTTTATTATTAAAGTGCACATAAAAATATTGAAAAGGTTTCATCATTCACTCCTCATCTTGGACTCCCTTGTCCCACTTCTACCATATAGTCTTAAATCCATCGCTTGTTAATTGCCTTGAAATAACGGATTTCAGGAACCTGTTCTCTAAATTTGTGGAGGAAGACTCCTTGATACTTAAATAAAGTTAAAAATTCACCAAATGTGAGGTCTAAGTAAAGGACACACACTTGGGATAAAAATGGGGCTTGATCGGTTAAGTGACCTTAGTAGTCATTTTTATTATGCAGACCTTAGTTTTTTCCAGTGCAAAAAGATGAGATCTTAGATGAGATCTAAGGCTTTTTTTTTTACTCTTAATGTTTATGTTCTTGACATTCTTTTTTCAGAGTAGCAGGTACCTTACATTTGAAGGTGAAAGGCCCATATTTAATTGAGAGAGGGCACAAAGAATTTTGAAGTATTGAGTCCCAGGTTTTAGTGCACTTAATACATTGCCAATCCTTGGATACTCTTTAATAAAGTGGCAATTCTGTGTTTGTTACCAAGGAATCAAGGGGGATGGTGGGAATCCACATCATTGCCTTGAGAATGCCCTGGAAAAGCCTCATGGCCGCTGACACAGAGCTCAGTAGTTACCTCTTTTAGTGAGCAGTGTGGCCATTGATATATAGGTCCATTTAACACACTTCACGGCTCAACCTAGAAACCACTGTTGACTGAGATGTAGCTCTAGATGGCCTGAATGCAGTTTGGCCAGTCTGTTCTTGTCTTTTACGGAAGTCATTGCAAAAGTCCTTGTTCCCTTTTTTGAAAAGGGTAAGAACTCTTTCTTATCTACATTTTTTTCCTTTTTTTAAAAAAATTTTTTTTTTTGCGGTTGCAGTTGAAAAAAAAGAACTGAGATTGTAATATTCTTGAAATGATTGGAAAACACTTAAGTTCTGTGGAGTGCCAGATTTACAAGACCAGAAATGTTGGTGACTTTTAGATCTTGAATCAGAATGTTGAATCTGAATATGAAAAGACTGGTTAGGGAGTCTGTGACTGGGGTTATGAGAAGCAAATTTTATTTAATAAAATATTACACATGAATATTGCAGCCCAGGTAAAAATGACGCTACTTAAACAGAAAATAACATTTTTATATGGCACTTACAATATTGTTTATGGAGTGTGAACTAGTTCTTTGGACCATTTTAGAAACTACATCACATAATACCTTAAAAAGCATATTGCCATTAATACTTCTGCTTATGTTCAATGCTTATCACATCAATGATATGAAGTCGTGTCATTTGAATTATTTTAAATATATGTACGACAGTGAGAACATGTAGCACAGCTGTGACAAGAACTCTTTCCTTAGGTTGCCTGCACCATTTTTAATCAGAAAAAATATAGGTAGTAAATTATAAGAATGTCATCAAGGAATAACATTTTATTTCAGCCACCTAAAATCTTTTCATTTTCGGGGAAGACATGAATCTATTGACATGAAGCAACCCTTACTTGCAGTGAACTTAGGGGAATGAACAGATAATCAAATGCCTCCTCTACATCGTAGGAACACATACTCTCTTGCCATTGCTGTATTTCCCCCTGCAGATGTGATGAATTCATGTGTCAAACAGCAGTTTATTAACTTTAAAAAAATTAGTTTCATTATGAGTATTTTTCAAGTGCTCTTTTCTAGTTGTATGAGAAAACCTAAAGGACTGAAAGTATTGATTTTAGAAAGTCACCCTCTCTATGAACAAATAGATTTAAAAAATTGATATAAAATTGATGCAATTTTAACTTCCTTTTGATATTTCAAATATTTTGACTTAAATGAAAATTTATTTCATTATTATTATAGATCAATACTTTTTGAGATGAAAGAAAACTCATACACTTTTTGCAAATAAGGCATACTAATCTGGAGAAACATTTTTAATACTATTAATAATCTGACATCAAAATTATAGCAATAATCTCCCTAGTAGAGACACCCTTAAACAGTGTAGCAGCAGCATTTTAAAGAAATGTCCAGTGCTGAAGAACACCTGAAGTCATATTGTAAAATTTATCTAAATTCCAGAAACAAAAGTCTCCCTAGGCTGCTTTTACTGTGTTAAATATAAACATCAAACTTTCACAAAGTGACCTCTAGCTGTAGCTCATAATAGTTGGCATTTACTTCCCTATCATCAAGTGTGATATTAGCAAGCATAACACAGCTATTGTTGACTGAAAATAAACTCTTGCATATTTAGAAAAAATAGAAATTATAAAGTTTTACTTTGAATAGACTTTACAAGCACATTTTGGGCTTCAAATTTTTAAGTTCTTTTAAAAAAGAAAAAAAACAAACAGATAACGCAATATTCCGAAAAACAAAAAGATTCCTACGTCACCTGTGGTCTTTACAACATACTACCAATGGAAAAAAGTAAGTGTGTGTAAGAGACTCTTAAGGGAAAATAACTGCTTTACTTACGAACATGCTATTTCTTTAAGGTATATTTAGTTGAATATCTCAAGTGAATTGTCTCTAAATTCTTTAAGCTAATTACAAAAGCATTACTTATGAAATGACAGCAGTCCTCTTGTTATAAAATTAACAATAAGTGGGGCACTGACACACAGGATATTTTCAATTCACAGAAAAGTGCATGAAGAGAAAAACCCAGTTATAGCAATTGTTTGATTTTTCTAAAAAAGAAAAATCTGCATAGGTTTGAATTTGACAACATAAACACTGGAACAATCACAAATATAGAAAACTCAAACACTTTAAAACTTTTTACCAGTTGGCCCTGGTTGGTGTGGCTCAGTGGATTGAGTGCCGGCCTGCAAAATAAAGGGTCCCCAGTTTGATTCCCAGCCAGGGCACATGCCTGGGTTGTGGGCCAGGTCCCCAGTACAGAGGTGCAAGAGGCAACCACACACTGATGTTTCTCTCCCTCTCTTTCTTCCTCCCTTGCCCTCTCTCTAAAAATAAATGTAAGAGTCTTTTAAAAAAATCAAGTCTAAAAATTTTTTTTTACCAATTGCACATTTCAAACACATGGGATATACACAACATTAGATACAAATTTGAATAACAATCTCATTTACTAAAATGAAATACACCAGTGAAAGCAAGGCTCTAAATTACTGAAGAAGACTAAAACAAATTGTTCTTTTAACTAAATTCTTAAAATTTAAGAAATAGAATCTTTTAAAAATTCCTCTCTGTTGTATGTAAACAAGAACCTAACCTTGACTTTCAAAACTGATAAATAGGAAGGCTGAAAAAGAGAACATGTGGGGAAAATAATGGTGACAGAAACAGTGGGGATGTTGGAGGAAGACTCCTTTAACCTCTAAGGATAAAGATATAGAGGAAAAAATACTCAGGCAGAGAAAAAGAAATTTAATAGGAATAGACATTAGGCATAGAGGAAGACCGGAGGCATTTTGGAGAAATAATACTTCTTGAAGCCCATTTCTCCCAATAGCATATAAAATATTTTTTGTCAGTTTGGAACTTTACCTATTTCCATACTTCATAAGAAAGGTAATTTAAAATGAAGTAGAGCTAATAGTTTGCCACAATATCTTGAATAAAAACAGCAAGTAACCATTTTCATAAATTGTTTTGAATTTTACTATAAGCAGTCATAAACTCATGGCCTCTAAGAATATTTGCCAAAATGCAATGTACTGAGGACTATTGAACTTATATGTAAACTCTCTGAAAAGAAGAACTTCATTACGCTTTTAGAATGTCTTAACTTTCTTAATGAGTGCTATTGACAATAATTGTCATTCTAAGAAAATAATAACCATCTATTTATTGAAAACTTATTTCTCCTAAATGTTCCTGCTTCTTTGCTGGAACAAAATGTGTTATTGTTTAAAAGGTTCTGAGCTGTTCTTCAATGATCTGATTCAATCTACAGCCTGAAGCAAATATTTACCTTAAGCCCACAATTAAAAAAACAACAACAACACAGTTAAAACACCAATAGTGCAGTGTCTTACCTAAGAGAAGGAGGTATATTTTGCACTGAAAGACCCCCACGGTACTGCGGAAGGGCTCCATGAAAGCATCCTGTCCCGTGTATACCGCGTCCTGTTTGCAGTGGCAACTTGGTTCATGGACCAGCAGCTGCTGGTTTATTTGCTAGGGAAATTAGTAGTGAGGTAACAGACCCTATCCTGCCTCTTGCTTCTGTGATTTGAATACAGAATGAATGTGTATACAAAGGACACAGGGAGTGGGAACACCTGTTTTATGGTCTGCAAGAATATGGGCTTATGGCTTTCAGAACAGCTTCTTAGCAATTATCAGGGATTGTCAATATATTTCATGAGTTATTCATAGCTATTAATGATTACGTGAAGGAAAACATCCTTTTGGGTGACTTTATTGAAAAACAGTATGCTTTCATAATAAGAATATATTGTGAAATAGTCTGAAAAACAAAAGCTGTTTTCCTATCATGCAAAACTATGCCATTATTTTGAAATTAAATTTTTTTCCTATGAAAAATTGAACTATTTCACAGAGCTGCAAAACAATTATAAATCATCATGGAGTGACAAAGGAACATGTAAAAGTCGTACCAAAGAATCAAAACAGAGCACCTGAATATCTTTAGAAATATATTTTTCTATGTAGCATTTCCTATTACAAATTTTTGCCATGATTTTGTTGAATCTATGGGTTCATGTTCTTTTTCAAAGCAAACCACAGGTGTGTTTCCAAGTAACTCTGAATTATGGGCAAAATAGTTACTATGAAAAGCTTATGCCAACAGATAATATCTGAGGCCACATTTTCACAGCTGAAGCCCAGGGGAAATGAACCAATGGGCCGGAGAAGATCCTGCCACCGCTATGATGTCGGGGCCGCAGCTTGCCAGCCCGGCCTCTTTACTGCCATGGCAGCAGGCAGTCTGGGCATTTCTGCTTCATTTGCTAAGTTATAAGTTAACCCTCGTTTCATTTCATTTCTTGCAAGAAGGCTCTAGTGCAAGTGTTCCGCTATATAATATAAAAAGTATGTAACCAAACCTGCATCTGATTGAGCAAAATTCCTTGCATAAATTATTTTTAACCATAAAGGCACACTGAAGTAACCAGAGGGGAGGGGGGAGAGGGATAATGGGGGAAAAGAGGGGAAGGGTCGTCAAGGAACATATATAGAGAAACATGGACAAAGCCAAAGGGGGTAGGGTCGAGGGTGGGCGGCGGGGACGGGTAGGGAGGAGGGGGGAGCGGTGGGGGGAAAATGGAGACAATTGTACTTGAACAAGGATTAAAAAAAGGAATTTAATGATAATAGGGAAGGAAGACTATTCTTCAAGTGTATTTAAAGGAAAACAAGAAATGATAATTATTTTGGTACCCAAGTTTGGAAACACTTTTTGCACTAAAGCTTCCCGCTGTTCCAGAAGTGTTCCTATAGGCAAAGAGAGCGACTGTTGGAAAACCTGAAGCCTCCTCAGAGGTCACTTTGTAATCTCTCTGTGCTTCAGAAAAATGGCCAGAGGTTCCCCCCGGTAGCTGCTGTGCCACAACTTTCTCTGTGCTCGTACATGTGTCTATTGTAGCACGTATCCCATTAACCTCAATGAATCCATTGCATGTTTATTTTCCCTCTGGGCTCCCTGAATACAGACCAGTTTTGTTCATTTATGAATCTTTAGCACCTAGCATAGTGATTAACTAGTATTTTTGTTAAGTTGTTCCCCTATAAATAAACCCCAAATGCTCTTTAGCCCGTGTCTTCTTATTCTTAGTTCATGCTTAAGAAATGTATATAAATATTAATATTGGGTTGCACAAAATACAATTTGGAAAGTAACATGGAAATTCTATAGATTTCATGTGGACTACCCCTCACATTTTCTAAATCAATATTAATCTCCAATTGCCTTTATTAAAATAAGCTCCTTCCAATTTCAAATCCAGTGCTGGCTCATGATGAAGTTTTTTGGGTCCTATACAAAATGAGAGAAATAAATACAATGTAGTGACTTTTTCCTAATCTTAAATTTACTCAAAGGAGTAATTTTTATTTAATTTTTGTTTCTTTTGTGCTATATTTAAAAATATCCCTTCTTTTCTGACATGGGTGATAACAGGTGCTATGTAAATAAATTATAAATAAATAATTGGTAAATAATATTACCGATAAATAATTGTTAAATAAGTGTTAAAATTAATCATAGTTGCAATCTTTTCACGTCATGGCAAATATAAAAAATGTAGCAATACCTGTTTGAGACAGCTTCACGAAGCGCTCCAGGCATAACCATGACAAGGCGCCCTCTTATGGCAGGCGGTAGGTATAAAATCTTACCTGCTGAAGTAGTTTCTGAAATCATGATGTTTACACAGGAAGCCTTACAGATAATGTTAAATTATAACGTCAACTGTTGTAAATGTTCATATGTTGTTAAAAGTGGTTTAAACTGTTTAATAATTTTAAGAAGTTTCCCCCATCAATATCTTACATTTCACTTGTAACCCACTGGGGAGCTCTGTTCTACTATTCTATTTAGGAGCCTGTTTATTGATTTTAGTTATATTTGCATTTACAATGAAAAAGCTGATGAATCTAAAACAATTTATATCCATGGTGATTAAATTCAAGCAATGCAAGGAGCCACTGGGGGTTGTGTGTGTGTGTGTGTGTGTGTGTGTGTGTGTGTGTTGGGGGGCAGGGATGGAGAGAGACAGAGAGAGAGAGAAAGGTTGGTGAGAAGGTTCAGGGCTAACTGTCATCTTTCAGGTCACACTATAATTTACTAGTTTTAATAGATTGTAAGTCAGTCTGGTCTTGCTTTATAAAGCAAACACTCTGCTACGTTCATTGCAAATATCCACATTCTTTACTTACGAGTAGCATATGAGTAATTTGTAATGGTAGGAACAGTTAGGAAGGAGAGATGGCGAAATGACGCGTTAATGTAGAATCTTGGGGACTAAGGAGAACTGGGAAGGGAAGCCCTGTCTTATGCTGTAATTAGGTAGGTCCTAGCAAAGATTACAGCGTGCAGCGAAGAGCTGGCTGCTGCCTCCCAGAAACCTGGGTCCACTGATACGACTGTTGAATGACTATGCAGCAACATTTTCCTTCCCGCGTCCGTCTCGAGATCACTGTTTTATCTTCAGAAAGTATTCTATTTTCTGCCACTGCTTGCTCAGCAAGTGCAGTTACATCATCATGCAGAGGTCACATCTTTCCACTGTTTTGAAATTTATAGGTTGATTAGAAACATGTCTTCTTAATCAAACCAGGATTGCAGCTTTTATTTACGCTTCTCGAGGCTCCTCCCATTTGGATCATCAGAAATATGCCCCTATCCTACTTTACTGCTAATGCTACTGCCTCAGATCAGATCAACTTAGCTCTTAGACCTGATGTTCCAATCTGCAAAAATGGAGCCGGCACTCCTTTATAAAATGACTGTCACCTGGCAAGTTTTCCTCAGGACCTGTTGGCAGACCATCCATACTACCTGCTGCTGCGCACTACCCTCTCACTAACAGCCTGCAGGAAGCGTGCAAGTCCTAAATAAGTCTTATACACATATTTTTTAAAAAGTGGAAATGAAATAACATGCTTCACCTTGAAAAAGAGTGCTCTTTAGGGTTGCAGTTTTTTTTATGGGAGTTAAAAATGCATCATGTATGGCTCAATTATTTTCTTATGTTGAATTAGAAAATATAGTTTATGTAGACAACAGCCCTGATTTACTTTACATGTTTTCAATATTACAGTCACAGATTTTGAACTTTTAGAAGGCTGAATTGTCCATTTCTTTTTAGTTTATAAGAAATAAAATATATAGTATTAGAGTAAAACAAAGTTTTAAAGCTTTCTTGCCTTTTCAGGGTCAAATAGGTACAGGAAATACCAGTTTCTCCAAATTTGGCTGATAGGGAAAAAACCAAATACACTGAAAAAAAACCCCTTTTTAAAAAAAATTTGGATCTGCATTCTAGCTCTGGATCAATCTCTAGTAAGATGGGTGACCTCAGCAGCCTAGGTGGGTGAATTCTCCCATTTCATAAAGAATGGATTTGAAAGGCGAAGCTGGCTGCCTATAAGAATAACTTTATTTTTTAAACAGAGAACCCCAAAGAGAACAATAGAACACTCCTCAGGTGAATATAAACATTCAGGCTCAAAAACTGCTGGATTTGCTTTTCAACAAAATTGTAAACTCCTTGAGGACAACTGTGTTTTAGAATCTAAATTGCTTCTATCCTTCTGCCTCCTGCCCAACAATTGACTAATGTTTCCTGAATTGGGTTTTAGTTTATATGCTAATATGATCAACAGTTTCTGTTTTGATGCTTTCAGGAATATCTAAATTGGAAAGACTTTCACACACTTAGAACTATTTGGCGATTAAGATTAGAGCACACACACACACACACACATACACACAAAGGAAAAGAAGAAGAAAGAACTAATTAGCATTGTCCTAAAGTAACTGGAATTTCTTTATACAGTTAGCAATAATAGAGTCAGAGAAGCATATAGGTAAACATAAAATTTCAAAAGGAATTTTTAAACACAATTATAGAAGTATGTACAGGGTTGTTCCATTAGAGCAGAGAACTGGGCAGAATCATGACTATAATACCTCACAATGCACCTTGTAAGGTGCTTTGTAATTTATAAATTGCATTTACTCGCTTCATCTCCTTTATCCTTACAAAACCTTAGGTTAAATATTACAACTTCATTAGTAAAAATTAATAAGACTCTTAGAGGTCAAATAATAGAATTTCAGAGTTGGAATTAACTATATTACTATTCCCCAACTGTCAGTCATTTCCAAACCACATTTATTGTTTTTGCCATAACTGACTACCGAATATTTTTCATGCGTCACACTTTAACATTTTTTTAGTTGTCTTAAGAAATGCTTTTGAAATCATGGGTCTGGTTATTTTTCCCCTAATAAACACTAAATAAAAATAAATGAAATTAAAAGACCGATTTGTACCACATGTTGACAGAAGAAACATCTAAATCTATAGAGAATATTTTATGCATTTATTTGAGCCAAACTGACAACTGGCTTGGAAGCAAAATCTCAAAGAACCGAGAAAATGCTTCATAAGATGGTAGTTTCACAGTTTATTTTGCCCATTAGAATCAAAGGAGGAAACCTAGGGGGGATTACATGAAACCCATTGGTAGTAGATTAAGTAGAGAAGGGAAGGCAGGGAAATCTCTAAGACTGGATAAAGTATAAAATGGAGAGACACATACTTCTTTTACATTGGTGGGTACAGGATAGTTAACAATTAACATTTATTGCACGCACACATGGTATTCAGGGAACAAGATAACGAGATAACGGTGAGGGGTTCTGTGATCTCAGGCATGGGTGTGCCCTGAGGGGTCTGAAAAGGGAACTCTGACATTCCAAAGGTTTGTAATCTTAGATGCAGAAAGACAATAGACAGAGGCTCACTTAAGGTAAAGAATGACCTTTGTCAAGAAAGCCACAGACCCAGGATGTGAGTACCTGACCGGAGACCTTTAGCTTTGACGGTCAGTGCTCAACCAACTGAGTCACACTGACCAGGACTATTGTTGGGGTGGTTGGTGATGTGGGCTATGAAAGAATTCGCAAAGAGAAGAAAGGGCAGAGAATAAAGTTTTTATTCACTCTCCAGGAAAGGGACAGGGCATGGTGTAGAGAAATACACCAGCATTGAGGGGCTAAAAAAGGGTTGAGGGGCGGGGGTTGCTGTTGTATGTGCCCGGGGCTGTTGGAGCTTGTAACTTGAGGCTGCGGTGGGTTCCAATGTTATCTTCTGCCTGTGGCTGTAGGGAGCTGGTTAGTACTGCTGTTCTTGCTTTCCAGTAATTTCCAGTGCTGAGGACATAAGCTCAGAAAAGTAAAATGGCAGTCCTGTTTAATAAGGTCATAGGTGTGCTAGGCAAATGGTGCCACAATAGCAAATGGTGCTACAATAGCAAATGGTGCTGGCTTTGTCCTTTGACCTATGACCTGTTTTTAGTTAGGAGTTTTTATGTTCAGACCATCCTATGTGGTTACTTTAGGACGCTGAGTTTGTAAGCCCACCACACAAGCCTCCCCTGAGCTTGCCAGGTTTAGCGTGTGGCCCCTTTTTGTCCACATGTGCTTTAGGACTCACTCTCCAACCCTGTACATAAAACCTTTACTTAAAACATCTGGATAACCAGAACTTGAGTTTCTGCATGCATGTCTGCGGTAATGTTAAGCAAATCACTTAATTTCTCCACACCTCATTTTCCTCATCTTCAAAATGGGTGTAGAGTTACCAACCCCATAGGATGCTTGTGTGGATAAATCAGATAATACATGTAAAGCTATTAGCAGAGTTCTTGACATGTAGAAAGCTTTCAATAAATGGTACCTTCTATTGTTAGCTCTAGGTCGCTCCCTGCCCCCCTCCCATAATTACAAAGTTTTTTTCTTAAATTAAGCCTCAAATGACTTCCCTCTCACTTTCTGCAATTCAAACTGCTAAAATTTGAGGACTTTAGAGTGACCTTCGTACTTATTTTTGTTGTTCCTAACTTAATTTTTTTAATTTAATCTTTAATATATTTTGACATTTGTACTTACTGTTATATTATCCTTTTTGACTTGCCTTAGATTATGCTGGTAGTAAAGTAAGTGGGGGGTTAAATCTTTTAATTTTAGGACTTTTTGCAGTGGATGCCAAGACTGAGGAATGAGGGTGCTAATGTTGGCCAGCCCCCTATGCTTGGACCACACCTCTCTTTTCCAAGCCCAGCGCCGCCACCTGGGAGCCTCAGGGGTCAGGTCACGTCTAGGAGAACGCGTTCCCTTGAGCTCCTGCTGCTTCGCTGCTGACTCAGCTCCCCCACCCCGCCTCCCTAGGTCAAGTGGGGTTTCCTCCCCTCTGCCACACTCCTAGGGGCATCATGTCAGGTTGGTCTATATACTTTTTTTTGGTGTTTGTTCCTCTCTCTCAATGTCAGATCACCTATTTGTTAGTTTTTCGCCTCGCGCAAAAGCTACCGACCGCAAGTAAAGTCCGGTTAGCGCCAAGATCGCTAGAGCAAGGTTGGAAGGATTTATCAGAGCGCCAGCTGCTGGGCTTCCTGGGAAATGTGGTACCTAGAAATGTCGGCGGCAGGCGGAAGACTACAGTTCCCAGCATGCTTAGGGAAAGGGAAGGCGGCAACATCACGTGACCACTCACTATGGCTTCCCTGTGTCGGGGCTAGCCGGCTGGTGGTTTGTTGTGATTTGTTAGTTCTTTGCAGCAGGGAACCTCTCTAACGATTTCAACATGCAAAAAATCAAATCTCTTATGACCCGACAGGTAAGTCGCGGAGGCGGAAGCAAAGGCCTCCTTCATCTCCGCTGGGAGAGAGACTGAGATCTGCTTCTGGGCCGCGGCGTGTGGAGACCTAAGTTTTAGGTGGTGGCAGGTGTTTGGGGTACTCGCAAGCCGCTGAACGCCCTGAAGAACTCAAGTGAGCCCCGCAGCTCAGAGCCCTGCTCCAGCGGTTAACGGCGTTCCAGAAACATTTCTTTAAAAGAGACTAATGAGGGAATCAGCGCTAGCTTTGTCTCCCTTATACCCCTATATGCCATTTTTCCACGGACAGCCCCGGGGGCTGCCAGGGTTCCCCTATCCAAGCTGTCTATTGTCTTTGAGTAGGTGGCCTGGCTAGGGAGCTCAGGTCTGTGCAATAGAAATGACCTGGAAAGAGTGAAGACAGTGGATAATGTGGTGACAGAATTGGAAGCTTTATGACTTTTGGCAAGTCACCAAACCTTGTAGCTTAGGTTTCTGCAAGTGAGGATTTGTTGGGTTTTTTTTTGTTGTTGTTAATTCCATCTCACAGTTCTAAGGGTCATCAGTAAGCTAATGTATGTGAAAATTCTTTGTGAAATGTTACTTTTTATCATTGTCCTAGTAAAATAATAGTCTTATTTTTTGCCAGAATGATAATTCATGAATAAAACCCAGCTCATAAATGTTGGGGACTCCCTAGTAATGACTCAGATTCCTTCAAGCAGGAAGTGGGAGAAATTTCCCTTTCTTATTGATCATGACTTCGTTTTAGATAGCTTTATTTATTTTAACTCTCCTATTTCCCTATAACTGGCCATTCTGTATTATTTTAATATGAGAGAAAGATAATTCAGATTACAGTTTTCAGTCAATGTGGTTTTGAGAACTTTGGAGAAGGTGAAGAATAATAATTTAATGAGAGGTTTATTTGTGAATCTGTTGTCAATGATTAAAAAAAGAATACAAATTCCAGATTAAATTCTTATTTGGAGATTTAGAATTGGAGAGCTGTCTCAACAGGTTACTTACTATTTGTAGATTTCTGCGGAACAATACATGAGTCCTACGTGACATTTTATTCCTGTCAAATAATGTTAATGTCATGAGCATAGAGTAAAAAAGTTCTATGACTAACAAAAGATTTAAGCAAGCAGGTAGTAACATTTGACAATGCTTCACATTTTTTGAGCACTGGTGTTAGGCTTCATACCATTTCTTACTTGAGAATGAGTTCAGGTCCTGCTCTATTGTCTAGTACCTGCGTGACCTTGAGCAAGTCACCTAACTTTTTTTGTCATCTGTTTCCACATCTTCAAAATAGGAACAGCCCTGGCGGATGTGGCTCAGTGCATTGAATACTGGTCTGTAAACTAAAGGATCTGGGGTTCGATTCCTGGTCATGACACATGCCTGGGTTGTGGGCCACTTCCCCCGTGGCGGTGCGTGAGAGGCAACCACGCACTGATGCTTCTCTCTGTCTCTCCCCTCTAAAAGTAAATAAATAAAATTCTTAAGAAAATAGGAATAATAACCTCATGAGGTTAGCCAGGTGATGATGTTTATATGATAGGATGAAGGTAAAGAGATAAATAAAGGACTCAACTGAGTTCTGGGCCTTATCAAGGAAGTGTTTGATCATAGAGATCATCTCAGTGGCTGAACAGGTGGTGGGAAAGCTGGAAATCTGGAAGCAGGCTGTTGCAGTAATTCAAACAGTAGATGCTTTCAAGCTGACTTTGGTATCTGACTTTTAAAATAATATGCACTTTCATACATTATTACCATTAATACCCCTAAACTGCCTTGGAAAGCTGAATTTGGACTTCGGTGCATCAGCTAAGTTCAGTGCTCTCTCATGTTGCTTGCCATGCAATTCAGTGTAGTCAACATTGTCATTGTACAGCAGCTTGGGTTGTTCATTGTTTTTTAACTATATTTTATAATAATGAGTGGGAGAGAAAATACTTAAGTCCAGGACCCAAACAAATAATAGTTTGTGTCTCCTTAAATATAGTGAAATTGTGCTGAAAATGGTAACTTCAGCCTGAGTCAGTTGCTTATTAGACATGACCAGGTGAAATCTCTGCTTAGAATAAAAAAAAAACCACAAAACAAAACTGGAGAACATGTGTGAAAAGCTACAACTATGCTGTGTAAAAAGTGAGGTAACATGAGTTTTACAGATTTTTAAAATCATCCTAATTATGTATGTTTAAAGCTTGGCTCCACATATTTGATCATTATTAATATATAGTTCATGAACTTATAAGGTATTAAAAGGTAGGGTGCCACCTCCAGTTACACTGGGGATTTTATTTAGTACTGTTTATTTTTTGATTAAATGGAGAAGTAATGCAAATAAATACACACACAGATTTTTGTGTGTGTGTGATGCTCCAGAGCATGCTAGTAATATATTATTTATGGGAAGAGATGTGAAATAAAGATCTGTGAAACTTGGTGTGTTTTTTTGGCATTTTGACTCTCCCAGGACCTTGGTGTGGAATAGAGTGGGAGAGTGGGCTTTGTTTGATCCCTTTTTTTTAGATAAGATCTGCTGTTCAGCTTTCTCCTTTATGCCCGCCTCTGTTCTTGTCAGTTCATACAACAAATGTTTATCGAGCACTAGGTACCAGGCACTGTTCTAAGTATGCAGGATGCAGCAGAGAACAAAACAGACAAGGGCTAAGAGGCTAGGAAGTCCTGGAAGTTGTTAGCAATTTAGGTCATTTATAACTTTAGATTGCTAGGGAAGGCTTCCCTGAGAAGGTCACATTTGAGTAAAAACCTGAACGAGGTGAGGAAGTGAACCATGTAGATGTCTGGGAAGCAGCTTTTGGGGTGTAAGGAAAAGCAAATGCAGGGGCCCCAAGCCTGGAGCCTATCTGAGGAATAGCGGGAGTCTAGTGTGGGTGGAGTTAAGAGAGTGAGGAGAAAAGTAGCGGAAGAGGAGGTCCGAGAGCCGGAGCAGGGATCCAGATCAGAGTACCTTATCCTGACCTCGTCTCCTCCTCCTCTTCTTCTCACTCACGGCTTCTGTTGTGACTGAAATAGGCAGAGGAGGATTGTAATTATACATACACTTCAGGTAGATCTTTCTGGTCTATGCTGTAAGATACAACATACCTCATTTTATTGCACTCCGCTTTATTGCACAGATGTTGTGTTGTTTACAAATTGGAGGCAAGACCCTCCACCAGCAAACAGGTGACTACTGGCTTTATTGTGGTGGTCTGGAGCCGAACCCACGCTATCTCTGAGAGATGCCTATGGATCGAAAAGGGCAAAAGAGCTATTGCAGTAATCCAAGTGAGAGAGAGTGTGGGCCTTAACCAGGGTGCTAGTGGTGGAAGTGTTGAGAAAAGGGAGGACGGTGGCTATGTTGTAAATGTAGAGTTGACAGGATTTCTTGACAGGTTGGATTTGGCTGTGAGAGAAAAAGCAGCATCAAGGTTGATGCCAAATGGTTTGATCTCAGCAATTGGAAGAATGGAATTGCCATTTAATGAAGTGGGTAAGACTGAGGGAGGAAAAGATTGAGGAAAGAGAGAAGGCTTTCAGATTCATTCATTTGAAAGCCTCTTAGAAATTTAAGCGGAGGGATAAAGTAGGCTGTTGGTTAAGAGTCTGGATTTCTGAGAAGAAATCTAGGGTATAGATAAAAATATAGGAGTTACGAACGTATAGAAAGTATATAAACTGGCCAACATCACCAACAGAGTGAGAATAGATATAAAACGGGAATCCACAGTTGGAGCTTTTGAGAATTCAGTGTTGAAAGGTCAGGGGGAAGAGGTGGATCTAGCAAATCAGGTTGCAGAGGAGCCAGTGAGGTAAGAAGTCTGCAGCATCCTAAGGAGCACCTGCCCCATAACAGATGCTCAGTAAATATTTGTTGGGTGAATGTTGGATAGAGGGGGCAACCCAGCAGAATGGGTCCTGGAGGCCAGGTAAAGAATTTAAGAGGAGGGAGTGATCAGCTGGGTTAAATGCTGCAGATGGGTGACGTCAGGCGAAAAGGAGAGACAGCCTCTGGACGGAGCAGCATGGGGGTCATCAGTAACTCAACAACAGCACTTACTGTAAAGCAGTGGGGGAGAAAGTCTGATTAGATGAGGGTGCGTTTGAGAGAAACTGAGGACCGAGTATAAAGACTGTGGAATTTTGCTGAAAGGAGAAGGAAGCACAGGTCACTTCCCAAGCTTCTTTTGCTCGTCGGGACATAAGTTGCTGGTCCCATAAGTAGACATTGAGGATTTATGTAGACATAACGGAAGTAGTGTGGAAGTGTTAGTCTGATTTTGGTAAAAATGTGCTGAATTTTGTATAACTTAAGCTGAGGAAATTATCAAAACAAAAACCAAATATAAAAGAAAATCAAGTAATGGTTAATGATTACAGTGAAAGTTTCATTTTCATAAAGGGAGAGTACCACAGTTATAACCATGACTTCCTGCATCAGAGAGGTGAAGATAAAATAGAAATGATGGTCATATTTGTAGTAGAAATTTGCAATTCAAAGGAGTCAAGGTTTATAATCCTAAAATACAGGTGAATTTGAGACGATGTGTTCTGAGATATTTGTGTAATTTTTTGTTTTGGTAAAAGAAAAGTGTTTCTCTGTGATAACAGCCTCTGAGTTACTGTCACCGACATTAGCATAAAGTAGCAGGTAGGTTATATAAGTTATTCAAGGCCTCAGTGCCCATTCCTTGAATCACTTCACTCCCCACCTTCCTAACATGTACAGAGGGTTTCCAATTTTTACTATTATTTTTGTACATTTTTTTAAAAGTTGCCGTGTATGAGTGGCAAATTATTGTGTGTGGTGACTAATTTGGAAGTAAGACCTTTTTTGAGTTATTGGTATATGTGACTTGTTTATATTTCAGGCCCCCCCCCCTTTTTTTTTTTTTAACTGAGTAGTTCTGGGGAAGGAGAAAATTGCTTGTAATATATTTCCCCAATGTTTTCTGTTAGACTGGTTAAACAAATCTAAACTTTTTAAAATGTTAGTTTAAAAGGCATGGCAATTGTATTTTTAAAAAGATATTTTAAGGGTGGTTGTAATTTTGAATCAAATTAGGAAGTTTTATTCTCATACACACTGATATGTATGTCTGTTACCGCACAGCGGTTGGGGTCCTGCTGCCTACTGCCGCCCTTTAGGCAAAATTCCAGAGGCAAAAGTTCGGTGATAAAGAAAAGGAGTCTTTATTCAAAAGCTTCACAATTTTGGAATCACAGCTTTCCACATGAATTAGTCACTTAAGCCTATCAATTAAGGCTAAACCCCTAGCACCTGAGTTCTAGCATGCCCCCCCCGTTAAATATCTTATTTATCTGTTCTAATGATCTTATTTCTATTAATTATTTGTTTTAATTATTTTATTTCTATAGGGTTAGTTTACAAACTAAAACAACGTAAGATACAAACATTTCACAATTTTGGAAGAATGGCAGGCTTGTGCCTTTAGAGGCCGTCCCCTCTAGAACACCCAAAGAAGAATAATCCTGCCACCCTCTGCCGGCCAGCCTGACCCTAGGCCGTGCCCAGGACTCCTTCCCATCCAAAATACCGTCTGCTGGGAAACGCAGGCAGCTGCAGCACAGTCATCCAGGCATCCTGGAGGAGGGAGAACCCAAGAACCAGAAAAAGCCCACGCCCGCCTGAGAGACCTCCTTTTATTTCAAATCTTCTTGCCCATAATTCCTTGTGTTCCGGACATTCAGTTTCTCAGCCAATCCCATCCTAGACTGTTTACCATTGCCTCAGCAAACTCCTCCTAAGGTCCCTCCCTACTTCTCCCCAGTGATGTGAGAAGATCTCTCTGTATCATGCATGTGTGTTATGTATATATGTGGATGCATATAATAATAATATATAGAAGTTTAGTTGGGTTATAACCCAGCCTTGCCTTCTCTATCACCGTTGATGTTCTGCCCTCACGATGACTTTTGGTGAGAAACTAGGACAAGGAAGAACAAACACGAGTAGTTACAAGCTTTTATTTCCTCCTCATTGTGAGACAGTAATCGTCAGTGTGCTGCTTTTATTCTAGCAGACTTCCCTGGAAACTTCATTTTAAAGTCAATTGCATGTTCCCATGGGAACAATGTTCTAATTACTTGGAGAATGGAGCCTGACCAAGGACTTCTGCTGAATAATTTACTTATTTTTTTTGCTGTTGACTGTTCCTGGAGCTTTGCTGGCCACCGGGCTGTTGAGGCAAATAACACTTGGTGTCTCCCTTCTCTTGGGACGTCAGTCTGGGAGAGAAGAGATACATTTAATAATTAAAACTTCACTACTTTGGCAAAAGTGTTGTGTTGGAAAATGTTTAGCTGGGTTTCTAAAACATTAGTGAGTATATGAGTCACCTGGTTTGCTTGTTAAAGTGAAGTTTCTGATCGTAATCCAGAAATATGTATTCTTTAGATCTGTGAGGAGGCCCCAGGAATTTTTTTTTTTTTTAAATTCCGTGGGTGGTGGTGCGTGAGATGATCCATAGACAATTCTGTGAAATAGCATGTTCTCTGAAACAGATTTAGGAAGACTGCATAGAGTAGTTAATTCTGAAAGGGGGTTACTGGCTTCTTTAGGAGGTGGGGGGGTGTGTGTGAGAGAGAGGGAGAGAATGACAATGAGCCCGAACTCTGGGTCGGGGAGGGGAGAGAGAAGGGACTGAGTGAAGGCTGGGTGGGGCGTTCTGAGGGTCATAGAAGACCCTTGGGGGAGGCCGAGCACCTTGTCATAAACACTGTACCTGTGACTGGTAGTATTTTATAATAGGGAAGATATAGTATCTGTAAAATATAAAAATAAGCATGTTCTGCCCTGAGTCTCAAACAGTCGACCTAAATGTACCATATATTTTGATTACTAAGGACATCAGGGGGCCAGTATAGGACACCCAAATGATTAAAGTGACTGTAGCATAAATCTCTCCACAAACTCATGTACCAGCCAATTTTGCTTACAGACTAACATTATAGGAACTTTAGGCGTCTGCTTTGAATGACCTGTTTTTACAAAGAGGCTTTTAAAGAAAATTTAAATTGCTAACTTCCTTCTGTCTTGATAATTTTTCCTGGCACTAATAGACTTTCAGAATACTTCAGCTGATATGAATATAGAAAGTACTAGGTACCAAAGAAGTAAAGCATTGGTAGAAAGCAGAGAGACATGAGATTTAAGTCTCAATTATGCAGTATAAATTGGGTGCATTGGTGATGCATAATCAGGTAAAATCAAGGGATTACTTACACATTAATTAAGCAATTAGTATTATTTAAAAATCTTTGATTTGTTTAGTTGGTTGGTATATTAAATCTGCGAATCACAAATCATTGACCATTTTACCAGGTGAATTTGGTAATAATGAGTGTTTTTATAGAATGTTTTTTACCACTCAGTTTTTTTCTTTTGGTAATTTTTAAATTACAGCTAAGTTAGACTTTGTAAGTTTTGAGGTGCCATATAATATTTTTATTCTAAACTACCAAAAGTACATCTTTACTTGATTTAATAATAGTGCTATATGTGTTAAATGACATGTTTTTTAGAACATATGTCCTATATATTTTAAAGCAGGAATTTGTTTTTAAAATGGTGATTTCTATTTTAATAGATATGTTCTATCATATTGTAGTTCTGCAGCACAACTAAAGTTCTTTTTATCTTATTTTTTTTAAGGGTCTGAAAAGCCCTCCAGAGAGCCTCAGTGATCTCAGTGCCATTGAGAGTCTCCGGGTCCCTGGAAAGGTATTGATCTACCTGTGCGAGCATGACTTTTCACTGCCTTAAGTACCTGTTAGCGTCTCTGGATAATAAGTGATTCACAGATGCTTTTCCTTCCCACATGCAGATGATTGTTATGATAAGATAGGTAAATTTTTGTAGTGCAGGAGGCTTGGGACTTGTTTTTGCTTTATTACTCTTTGGGATGCTGTAAAATTCACTACAGTTAAGCAGAAAATGCAAAATTGATACATTGAGAGTTTAATATTATATCATATTCTTAGCCTGAAAACAGTTATATACATATATATGAAACTTACTGATTTATCTACTGTAACTTGGAGAAATAATATACTTTTATGAGGTAACATTCTGAACCAATCATAGTTAATTTTTTGTTATGGAGCAGAGATTTTTTGAATAGGTAGCTAAAGCATAACCTATTCTAAGTGGTAGATATCTTGGATTTTAATCCCTTGATATTCATATGAGTTTCTCAGTTTACAAATTTAGTAGGTGTTATTGGAAAGGTAGCTGGTGTCCCCTCAGGAGAATTATTAACAATTGTTAAATAAATAAATCCCTTCTGGTTCTCCCTCTGGGTCCTTGCCACTTGAAGCTGCCTCCAGGAATAGCAGCTCCATCACAGATGAAAGCTTGTTCTTCTGAGTGCATGCTCTTGTGATTTTCAATTTGAGGATCATATCTGAAACTACTGTTTGTTTTCTGTGGCTGGCTTGGCAATCAGAAGCCTCTTGTCATGCCCCAGTGTCAGCTGCTTAGGAGGATAATTTCCTACCTCTTTGAGGTGCCTTACCCCCTAAAGTGAATTTTGTGTTTAGTGCTTAGCCTTTATTTTAGGTCAGACCCAAATATAATCTCCAAATATAACATTCAAGCCAACCTATTTGCATGAAGTAGTTGAGACAAAAACCTTAAAGAGGCATTTTTTAAAAAAATTATTTATTTATTTTTAGAGAGAAGGGAAGGTAGGGAGAAAGAAATCTCAATGTACAAGAGACACGTCTGTCAGTTGCCTCTCGCACACCCCCAAGTGGGGACCTGGTCTGCAACCCAGGCATTGTGACCTGATGGGGAATCGAACTGGCGACCTTTTGGTTCGCAGGCCAGCACCCAGATCACTGAGCCACACCAGCCAGGGCAAGAGGCATTAAAGAGGATTTTATTTATATAGAGGCATTTTGAATAGTTTTATATAATCTTATAAAAAATTACTGAATGTGATAAAGTTGGGAACCAAGAGATAGCTGTAAATCCTAATTGACAAATAATTCTCTTTATTTCTTTGACTTAAGAAAATGAGATTATTATATATTATGTACATACCTTGAATTAGATTGCCTTAGGTATGTATTGCATAAGAACTTTCTGTTGTCTTTAAACCATGAGCCATGATGTTCTTCCAGTAGTGGTAGGCAGTAAATTTATGATGCTCTCATTACATGGTCTTCTTACTGAGTTCCCACCCTAGCCCCATCAGTGACCAGTGATGTGTGCTTTTCAGATGACTGGCTCTGGGTAGAGAGGCAAGTTGGGATCACAAGGTCAACAAGTGTAAATGGGTAGGTTAAGGTTAAGCTTGGGCCATTGATCTCATTGACACATACTAAGAAGCGAAGTTAATTAAATTGTAAAAGTTGATAGTGAAATCAGTATTAATGCTCTAAGCTTAAATTTAGCCTTACACTAAGAAAGCTATATAGACTTCTTGTGCCTGTTTGTGCTCTTCTGAAACATCACAAGTGCTGCAGGGTGAGCCGGGCTGCTGCCCCTACTCTGGGTAGTTTTGAGAACATCAAAGTTGTTGAGTGGCGAAGTGCAGTTTGCTGTCAGTCCTGAAATTAAGAGTTTAGGGGACTAATGTTCAGAAATTTCTGATACTGCGTAGTGCCGGCGAGGGGAAAATTTCCCATTTTCCCTCTCAGTTCTTCTGGCTGGTCTAATAATCAAAATGACGTGAGACAGATTAACAGGAGAAAACAATCAAATATATTATGCATGTACATACAGGGTTCCATAAGATGATGGGACTAGAGGACACATGGGGCATTTGCAGTTTATATGCCATCTTGAGCTAAGGAGGAAGGAGGAGTAGTGGTTTGGGACTCCAGAGGGCGGGGAGGTATTTCACATTGGGGTAGAAAAGCAAATGTTTGCTGGATCATCTTTAACAATGGGACCCTGAGAGGACTTTGGTCAAATGGGTCTTGCTAGGTTCCTCCCTGTCTGTCATACCTAGTTCATGTTAAATTTAGTCATCTGTAACGATAGCTTCCTTCCCTAAGCAGGTCCTCTGTCTATGTTATTTTAGGCAGCTAGGGTGAAGGTCAAAGTTTCTTAACTGAGTTTTTCTTTTCTTAAAAAATAACCAGCTTAAAATAATCAGTATCCAAAAGAGGCATGTTTTCGCATGGCAAACCCTGCTGTCTCTCAGTACCTTGCTATAACTTGAATGCTGAGTATTTTTCATAACCTAAATGTTACCTTACAATTAGGATATATGTATTTTAATTCAAAAAATTTTTAAATTAATCCCTTGAATTTATTCATCTTATAACTGGATGTTTGCCCTAGCCCCAAGTCCATGGTGCCCACCATTCTGGTCTCTGTTTCTATGAGTTTTGCTTTTTTAGATTCCACAGATAAGTGAGATCATACAGTACTCGCCTTTCTCTGTCTGACTTACCTCACGTAGCATAATGTGCTCCCCGTTCATGTTGTTGCAAATGGCAGGATTTCCTTCTTTCTCATGGCTGAATAATACTATTCCTATGTGTGTTGTTTGTGTAGGTGAGACTTTTTTTTTATCCGTTTATTCATTCATTGACTTAAATTTAGGTTATTTTTATATCTTGGCTATTGTGAGTAATGCCGCAGTGAAAATAGGAGTGCAGGTATCTTTTCAAGATCCTGTTTTTATTTCTTTGGTTATATACCCAGAAATGGCGTTGCTGGGTTGCATGGTGTTCTGTTTCTCATTTTTTGAGGAACCTCCGTACTGCTCTCCATGGTGGCTTAACCAGTTTACAATCCTACCAACAGTGTACAAGGGGTCTCTTTTCTCAACACCCTGACCAACACTAGGCTCTTTTTTAATTTAACTTTTTTAGTAATAGCCATTGTAACAGGTGTGAAGTGTGAGGAGCTATTTCTTTGTGGTTTTGATTTGCATTTTCCTGATGATTAGTGATGATAAATATATTTTAAATGATTTATTTTTATAAAGTTGCTTTAAAATTAATGTTGTAGCTAGCTCTTGATGGCTTGATCTTTAATGGTTTAAAAAAAGCTCTTTAAAGTTTTCAAATTGTTAAAAGCACTTCAACAAAGTATAAAATTTTAATTTGAAATGATTATTTTAAAATAATTCTTTCCTTTAATAAAAAGGTAATATATACTGTGAACAGAGAACATGGTAATCAGAAAAAGTACCAAAAAGAAAGTCACAAAAATCACTCACACAGTTAAGGTTATATTCATTAAATTTGTTGAGCATCTACTATGTGCTAGACATTCCCTAGGGAATGGTAATAATATAGCAGTGTAAAAGACAAAGGTCTTTTCCAAAGAACAAAACTCCTCTGTTGTCAGGGAGCTTACTTAGGTTCACGTAAAGGAAAGACAGACAGTAATCAAGGTGACTGCAAATTAAGACAAAATACTATGAATAAAATGGGGTGATGAGATAAAGTTCTTGAAGCTGAGGGTTATTTTGCATGAAGTAGTCAGTGTGGGTTCCTCCTTTTTTTTTTCTTTCTTTTTTTTTTTTTTAACAAAAATGGTGTTACACAATTCTCTTGAAGGTTGGATTTTAAACAATAGAATGTATTGCACAGAAAATGCTTACAATATATTACAGTATATATGGGTTTAAAAAGCAAGCTATGCAATAGTGAGGCTTAGGTAGATATTATTTGAACTTAGTAACAATTTATACCTATTAGAATGGCTCAAAAAGACAAAAATGCATGTTGGCGAGGATGTAGAGGAAAGGGAGGCTGTGTGCACTGTTGGTGGGAATGTAACTTGGTGCATCCATTTTTGAAAAACATTATGGAGATTTCTCAGAAGATTAAAAATAGAACTACCATATGATACAGCAATTCCACTTCTGAGTATTTATCTGAAGAAAACGAAAACACTAACTCAAAAAGATACATGCATCTCCATGTTCATTGTAGCATTTTACAATAGCCAAGATTGTTATGAAAATAACCTAAGTGTCCATTGATGGATAAATGGATTAACAAATGTGATATATATATACACAAAAGAGTATTATTCAGCCATAAAAAGAATGAATCTTGCCATTTCTCAAGGGCATTATGCTAAGTGAAGTAAGTCAGACAGGGAAAGACAAATATTGTGTGATCTCACTTATTTGGGCAATAAAACAGTAACAACAAAAACAAATAAACCCAAGTTCATAGATACAGAGAACAGATTCATGGTTGCCAGAGGTGGGGAGCAGGGGGTGGGTGAAATAGGATGTGGGTGAAGGGAGTCAAAAGGTACATAACTTCCAGTTATAAGTAAGTTAAGGGGATATAACATACAGCCTGGTGCCTATAGTTAAAATACTGTAGTGCATATTTGAAAGCTGCTAAGAGGGTAGATCTCAAAAGTTCTCATCACAAGAAAAAAATTCTGTAACTATATATGGTGATGGATATTCACGAGACTTACTGTGATCATTTCACAATATATAGAAATATCAAGTTATTGTTTGTATACCTGAAATGAATGTAATGTTGTATATCAATAATACCTCACTAGAAAATAGAACATTATCTTAGCTTGAGTTCTCCTGATACTCTAGTGCAAGAAATAAACAAACAAAATAGTTTATGCTTTTTAAATAGTCAGTGTGTAAATGCTTGTATAGAGAAACTCTTAAACATTAATTTAATGGCTCTAAGTCACTTAGGTATAGGTAGAGCATTAAAAAGGATGTTCTTGGTCTTTAGGAATGGAACCATTTCTATTTTCTTGTCATAATGTCTTTCTAAGTTGTAACAAGGAATGGTGATTTCAGTGGGGTTTCCAAGAAAGAAGTAGTTTAACTTGGGTTGTGTCATTTAAAAGGTTATAGTATAAAGGATAAGTAGGAGGAAGATATTAGGATAGATCATATGAAATGGCTGTTTGTTTAGGTTTGCAGTGGTGTAATATTGGCAAATTTCATATGGTGCAACTCACTAGGAAAGGAGGGTAGAAGGAAAACTGAAGGAAGGGCGTTCGGTGTGCTTGGTAATTCAAAACTGCTGATACGGTATTTTTTGAGAACTGTATAATTTGTAAGTGGGAAGAAATCTTAGAAGTCATCTGGTTCAGACTCTGCATTTTATAGACAAAATGACACTATTGTATCCCACTTTAAGAGGAGATGGGAGTCAAATAATAATCTGTATTTTGGAGATTTGCAATTTTGGTGGAGAGAATAATACAGGAAAAAAAAAATTAGGATTGTGTCCAGAATTTGCTATAGGAAAGGAAACTTTGTGACAAATTTAAAAAATTTTAGCTTAAATATTTTAGAGCCAAGGTCAGTGGTGCCCAAATTTGCTGCAGGGTAGAATTTACCAGCACCCAGGCTATACCCCATTTCAGTGAATTCAGTGTGTGCATGAAGTCAGGTGTCAGCAGTGTTTAAGGATCCTAGGGAATTCAAATGTGGAGCTAGATTTAGGAACTGTTGGCCAGATTGAGTTTTCGATAATGGGAATGGAGGAAGGGGGAGTACAGGAACTTTTCTTTAAAAAATTGGAAATTTTACAGATAATTTTTGTGGGAAAAAGTAGAATAAAGTTAGTGATGACCTGAATTTCATTCCTGAGAAATGGATTCTGTTATATTTCATATTAATGTGATTTTCATGCATAGGTAAGGGTGTAAGAAATTAATTGATGTAGTATTTATTGACTAAATTTGTTAATCATTTAAGAAATATATACTTTTTGAATTATTTTAAAGATATTTTACATAACTGGTTACAAGAATTATGAGCAGAATTTATTAGGAACTATATTTGAGAATATTTGTTAAATCCTGATTAAAAATAAAATATCACTATTCAGAACCTTCTAAATATACATCTAGATTTTAAATACTTTCCATAATACTTCCATAATGGTTAATATCATAAATGAGAAAAAGAAAACTAATATTGATAATTGTCTTATGCATTTTTATTGGAATATTGCCTTCTGATATTACTGTTTAAAGATGGGTTTTGTTTGGTTTTTTTTTTTTTAGGCCTTGATTTCACTGACTTATAAATACAAATAGGACTCAGCTGTATTTACTATTACCTGATTAATTTAGCTATGCCTTTGATTTGTTTTTCATTAAAGAAAAATATAGGGCAAGAGGACAAAAGAAATATCTGCTGCAATTAGAACTTGAAAATATATTTGTCTAAATATAAGAAAGTATTTTTTTTTTTTTTGTATATTTAATCCATCCTGCAAATAGTTACTTAATACCTGACTACTCTCTGGCATTTCTGTTTCATAACATTCTGCCCAATCTCCCAGAATGTAGAACATTGGGAGATTGGGCAGAATGTTCCCTAGCATTTAAACTTCTGTGAAGTGAGATTAATGGATTTGACTTGACTTGTTAGCATCTATGAAAATAATCCTAAAAGCAGACACTAATTACAGAGCTTTGTTTTTAAAACTTTACTGTGATATGAATAAAGTGTGCTGGAATAAGAGTCAAGAGAGCTAGATTCAAATAGTGAGTTAAATATTCATCTTAATGGCAACATCATGTTAATTGCTTTATGATTCAGTTTCCGCATCTGTGAAAAGATGTGGTTAGGCTAGATGATTTTCAAGAGCCCTTTTAGCTCTGATATTTTATATTTTTTATATTGTAATATTTGTACAAGAGATATAAAATATATATTTAAAAGAATGTGCTGAGCAGTTTTTTGGAAGATGAGTTTATTGGGATCTGTATTAGAGACAGGATTAGTATTGAAGTTTATGATGAGGAGACTTTTTTTAGCCTTAGTGATTGGGATAAAACCTTTTAATTTAGAATTATATATCATTTAAAACAGATACTTTATGCAGTTGGTACCAAGAGGGAATCCAACCATGCATCTAGAAATCACTTAGTTTTTCTTAGGCACTCATGGCTAACAATATTTAGCTGTGTTGCTTTTAACCATTACTAAGATTAGGCTCCTCTTGGCCTTCAGATGCTTTGATATTTTAACCCTTTTTTTCATAGCAAATCAGAAATGATCATTTACACAGTGCATTTGGCAATCATTTATTGAGCCACAGTTATTAAATTTTGAGGATGCAAAGAGGTGTAAGACTGTTTCTACCTTAGCCTATGTGGGAGAGACAAGCAAAAATAGATAATTGCACAGTAGTGAAAAATACAGTAGAGGTTTATAGTGTGCATGGGATAGTACAGTTAGGAGGGGTTGAGAGTAGGTAGAAGTGAGTGCAGTGTTTTCTAGAGTTGGCGATTAATTTGTGTTACAAGGATAACTAGTGTACAGGTAGATTTTTGAGTAGAAAACTTGGACACTAGGATACTGATTAAAAAGAAGGTAAGAACATGACGTTTAGGAAAGAAGGGTTAAATATGAGAGGCATTTAGAAAGAACTTAGGACTTAGAATTTTATTGGATGTGAAAAGTAAAGGAATTGGAAAGACTGAGGTCTTTTTAGACAGTGGGCTTGAAGGTGCTGTACTGTCTTTTCTCAGAATAGGCAGTATTCTTTTAGAGACAGGCTCTGATAAGACATTTGAAATCTGAAAGAAAAACAAAATTAAGAATTATACAGTGGATTTTTCTTTCTGTACTTCAGTTTGTGATGTGTCTTTTCTTCAGCATTACTTCCCAGATGGACAGACATGTGGCAAACAGCTCTATGTTCAGTGAAGTTGAGAAAATTTTAAAGATAGCTTTAAAATAAATTTGCCATCTTTAAAGCAATTATCTTTGATGTTTATCTTTCCATAAAAATAAATTAGGAAATACTTGTCAAAAATGTAATTATTGAATTAAGATAAATAAAAGTATTTGGCAGAGTATCAAATATGAAAGTTTTGCTTTCTAATTTTGTCTTTTAGTACATGTTAAAACTTAGTACCATTCTATAATATAATCAGTTTATTTCGTGATCTACATCAATATCTGTTAAAGGTATTTTAAAGAAACATTTTTAAAAACATTTGTGTATATTTGGAAGGCCATTATTGTAAATAAAGTGATTAAAATACATTATTTGAAGTACTTAATGTGTATTAAAAGCTGGATTAAAACAATGTCATTTATTTTTATAATCTTTTATAAATCGTTTTGCCAAAACCTCTTTTCACATTGTAAGCTTCCCAATGTTCCACTAGATGGCACTGAAAGACTGAAGAAAAACAGGCTAGGCTTTAAAAGCTATGTTTTATTTAAAACACGCAAATACAAACTAATGAACTGGCTGTTTTGATGGATTATTATTGTCGTTCTAGTGGGACTTTAAGAAAATATGCCATTTCCCCACCTAATCAGACATCTGGAAATTCATTACAAATGTATGTGGTCTACTCGTATGTATGGTTTTAGGGTATCTGTGATCTTGAATGCTACTTCATTTGGAAACAGAAAACCTATTTTTATTCATTACTTTATAATTTTTATAATGCTGATTGAATATTGAAAATTTCATGCTTTTGTTCTTCCTTTAAGTTCTGTATAGACTATGGTAACAAATTTTTTTTTGCTCTGTGCTAACTGACAAGACTGATTGCCATTTTTAGAATTTATTATAATAGAAAAACCTTTTATGTTGACTGATGAAGAAATGGAAACAATAAAAAAAAAGCTTTTGATAAGATTATCTTGGGAAACCCAAATTCATACTATGAAAATGTAAAATTTCTTCCTTTTCTCCCCCACTCTCCCCCCAACACAGTGCGTTCTGCCATTCAGGTAATGTAATGTAAACTGTGGTCTGGTAAGCTAAGTTCTGAAATGGAAGATGGTTTGCATTTCATATTTTGTTTCATAAATTTTCTGTGGGGTTTTGAAATCTGACCTGTGAAATTAAGATTTTTGCATTCATCTTTTTGTTTGAATAAAAACCTACTACTGAAGATAGTGAGTTTCCAAGCTGTTCTTAGGCTTTAAAAATTAGGTTAAATTACTTTCCAAAATTAAAGAGAGAGTTTGTTTAGTTAGGCAAGTAGAACTGTGAAGTTGTTTATAACTAACTTTGTGCACTTATAAAAGTGAATAGAGTTGAAAGTCCTGAACTTGGGTTGGTGTTTTTATTTGTGTTATATTTTATTTAATTTGAAAGTAGTGATTAAATGCAGAATTTGTAGTCTTTTCTTTTTCTCTCCTAAACTTGAATACATTCCATTAAGAGATAAACTTTTAAGTGAAAAGTTGCTTTGTAAAGTTAGAGCCTACTTCCTTAGAAAACATAACATGCTGGAAATGTTTTATAACACTGTACCCTTGAGGGCTGCCATCGTTTTGTAGGCTTGGATCCTCAGTTCTTACAAAACCTTTTGTTGTCATGTTGAAAGGAGTAAACATTCACATTTGGCTTGGCTAAAATGTTGACTTAAATTTCTAATTGCTTTTCATTTTTCGTAACGTTATATTTGTGGTGTGCATTTTTGTGTGTATGTTCATGTAGCTTCATCTCAGAGATGATCTAAGGAGAAAAATATGCTAGGTAACATTATATGCAACCATATAGTGTATTGTAGCTGCTGGAAAAGACAGCCTCAAAATACTGAATAACTTCTTTGTTGTCTACCACCTTCCTAAAATAATCTTGCTTTGTTTATTATAAGAAAATATTGAATATTTATACTTTTTGATTTAGCACCTGGAACAATAATGTGTGTGTTGAATATATTTTATTTTTAGTAAGGGAAAATATGATTCTAGTATATATAGGAATATATTGTATTTAAAAAAAACTCAATTGCTGCCTTTTATTGCCTCTTGGTGTATATGCACACTCTTCCCCTGTGACATTTGTCTGCCCTGTGAAGCCCCGTCTGGTGTGTAACTTACTGTATGCTTCCCCACTGCACTGTTTTAACATGTGCTTTGCTTTATTTCTATAACCTTATTCCCCCAGTTTCTCAAAATTGAAATTTTACCTATTTTCATATTCTTTAAATGCCATCTCTTTCATCAGATGTGAATTGTCTTGATGCACATCTTTGTTGTCTGCATCTCCCTCCCTAAGTCCTGCCTTGCAACATTATTGTTTATTCTTCTTACCTTCCTGTTACTTAAGCAGCTATTTGAGGGGAAATATATCCAGGGTCTGGCAGAAGCCTGCTTCAGTGTGGTTGGTAGGGTAATAATATGGATGTAATAATTTATAGTTTTAATTTGAACATTTCACCTAAAATGTCATATGGTGTGCTTGACTGTGATATTATGTTACAGAATTACACGCTTATGATTTTGTAATAAAAGATTTTGCAATAAAAAGGAGCATTGTTTGTGCCAGACCCTGTATTTTACTCATCTTTGTTTCTGTGTGCCCTAGGGTGGAGGATTTTTACATAGTAGGAATTAAAAAAATGTTAAATTGAAGTATATGACTTGACTGGGAAAGGTAAAGTGATAGAATGTAGAAAGCAGGCAGGTTATTTCCTCTTGATTGTGTGGGAGAGAGATTTGATTTTTTCTTTTTTGACAAAAGAAATTTTGTTTTTATCCCTGTACAGCTTAATTTATTATTTTAATTGTAGTTTTACTCCAGCTTTAACGCTGGGGTGACATTGAGGTACTTTTTCTTTATTTTAGGTGTAGTTCATTACCATTGGCAGGCAAGTTGTAGCGTATTTGATGACCTGTAGTTGTTGACAAATCATTTTTGAATTTTTCAGTTGTACAGAATTTTTCTGCCACTGTTAATGATAAATATTTTTTAGCTACTGTGTAACATAAAATTTACTATAAAAATAAAATCCTTTAGGAATATTAGTAATAATATAATAGCAGTCTGTAAGACTGAAATATTTTATTCCCAACTTAGCTTAAGTATCTAATATTATTGTAATTTTATAAAAAGTCACATATTTTAATATGGTATAAGGAGTTTTGTTACTCTGTTCTCCTGATTTTACCTTTTGAATTTTTTGGCAGGAAATCTTTAGTGCATTTTGTTTACATAAAATTTTGCCTCATACATATTGGTTTGCAAATTTGGTTCTGATTTAGGTGACGAATTAGGCATTTTGTACATCTTCAATCCTAGGAAACCAGTCAGTTTATGTAAAGGCAAAATTATGGAGTAATTTTCGTGAGAATATGCAATCTAGATAGGTGCTTCTGTTTTTTTTTAGTGTACATACATAAATTGTTCCTAAAATCATTTAACATTTATTGTTATTTCTAATTAGAAGAAATAAATCTTTCATTAAGAGTTTGTGGAAAAATTTGGCTATCAAAACAAGACCATATTGTTTTTCCTTTCTCTTGTTCTTACATTCTTTTTTAAAAAATATAACTCACTGTGTAGTTAATTTTAGGTTGATCCGTGGTTATTATCTGCACTTTGCCTTAACACTGCAGAGCATAATGATAGAGAAATAAGGAGAAATCTCAGTTCTCGAGATATGTGCAATGTGATCGAGCAGGCAGTACTAATAGGAACAGTCTCTTACAGCGTACAAGTGCAAGGGATAAAAAGGTGGTTGGGATGCTAAACAGAATGGAGCTTGTCTGAATGAATTCAGATTTATGTTTTCACACAGGAACCATTAAGTTGTGTGAAAGGAGAGGGTATTTTATAGGAATGTAGAGTGTCGGGCATTTGCTTTGGATTGAATCCTACTTTGTGTGCTGTTGTTTCTTTTTCTGGCTTTCTTGGTTTATTCCCTTCTTTATTCTAGGTTACTTAGAGTGTCAAGTGTTACATGTCAGTTCTTTTAAATTATATGGGTTTGCCTGCTCTCTGTGATATAATTGCTTACTTTTCTGGGAAGAAATGACATTTGACCTTTTATATACATACACAGATTGTACTCTTTTTACAGATTCATCACATTTGTGAAATGTACACTTGTGAGATATTTCTTACTGAAATCATGTTTTCCCTTTGACATTCTTAAAATTGGTGTATATGTTTCATTGTCATTTTGAGAGAGAGAGAGAGCGACAGAGCGACAGAGAGAGAGAGAGAGAGAGAGATTATTTATGTATGTTCTTTATAGGCGACAAAAACTAGTCATGGAAAGACCAAGTAAGTTGCCAAAGGTTAATAGCAGAGTTGCAGTTAAAACCTGTCTTTACCTTTAGATCAATCATTTATGTAGTATGTGGGTAACCTCAGTGTGTAGTAATATGTCACTGGCATTTACAAATACATTTAAGATGAAAGTGCTCATTCGTTGCAAATTATTTCAGTTTTTGGCTTAGCTCCATACCCGATGTTTTCCAATCTTAGCGATTTTTATAATCTTCAATTTTTGGGGGTGTGTGTGTGTATGTGTGTGGTATCAAGTACATTTGCTTGCTGCTGGTGCTGTGGGATTTCTAGGGAGGCAATGTTGCCATATCCTCACTTGGGCCTTATTCTCATCCTCAGCTTGCAGCATTTTGAAGCTGATATTTCAAACGTCTGTGGACTTTTAGCGATGGAGAGTGCCAGGAATTTCTGATCTCCTTTTTCATTTCATATCTCAGTGTCATTTCACATTTCCATTGGATGCAGGCAAGTTGCGTGGATAGGCTAGCTGGAAATCTTTCTTCAAGTGGCATAGGTTTAACCCAAGTCGGGTCTACAGTGGTGCTGTCCAGGGTGCTACACAGATTAGAGTGTTGTAGAACCCCAGCCCACCGGGAACACAGCTCCCATTGATTTCTTACTGTACTCATAGTGTCTAGTGGAATGCTAAATCGGTGATGGCTGTACCTTTGGCCTTTTTTTTGGTAGTGTATTTTATAAGTTGAGTTTTGGTACTGAAGAGACATTTTCTTTTTCGTGCACTTTTAATTATGCAGATTTGATTTTTATATGACTTTGCCTTCTCTTTTAGATTTACTGGCATTTTAAATTTAAACAATTAAATAGTCTCTTGAGTTTCAGATTTATTGCTCTAATATTTTAGTTTAGATCTCCTAAGAGGAGATAATTTTATGATTAATAGGTTTATAAGTTTAAAATATAAATTAAAGCCTAACAGATATATTGCCAAGGTATAAGGCTCTTTTTTTATGAGGATTTCTTTTACTGAAACTGTCCTACAATAAAATAATCTAGAGTACTTCTATTTGGAAAATAGTGTCCTCTGATTGACCATATAATTTTATATAGCTAATTAGCGAGAATTCATTAAGAGTTTTTGCTAAGTATTGTTTTAATGACTATAAAATGATTTAAAATACTAGTTTCTTTTTGTGTACTTATTTGAGAGTAATGTGAATTAAAAAATCGAATTACCGTATTGTTATATGTCTATAACAATGTCTTGATTAATTAGTGTGGTTGAGAGAGGCTATCTGGATAACTGACATCTCCCAGTTAATTGAAGGTTTATCCAGTTATGAAGTGAAATTGTATAGGATAGGGATGTTAACATTAGGGGTAGAGATTTATTTGTCTGCCTTGCTCTTTTTAGTTATATGAAGTCATAGATGCCCCATTCTGTATTATTAGAAAGGAGCATTTGATCAAATACAGAGCACTGGGTTCATAATCATATCATTAATTGCAGTATTAGTACACTTTAAAGGAAGTCTCATAGACTTACAGAGCTAAACCTGGGAGCCTTTTCTGGAGCCAGTGCTGCTTGGCTGAGCAGCGGGATTTTCAACAGAAGAAAAGTGACTGCTACTCAGGGTTCCAGTGCTGATTGTGACCCAGAAGTCACTGAGATACGGTTTCCTGTTTATCTGTGGTGAGACAGATTTTAGAATGCTGTTAAATTGTGAAAATGTGTATATATGAAAGATACTAGGTGGTTACTTTGGTTTTTCCTTTCGTCAGACATGTAAGTTCTCTCAACTACTGATCTGGCGCGCAAGGAACCAAAAATAAAATCTGAACTTTGAAACTGGCTGGAACTGAAAATAAAATCTGAATTATGAAACTGGCTGTTTTTTCTTCAATAGATGAGTAGTTTTGAGCATTTGGCTTTCCTAATTTTCCATGAACTTTCCTCTTTTCTATCAGTTAATATCCTTGATCAGAATGGTTCCCAGGAGATTTGTGACAGTTAAGACAGATGATTATTTTATTTCCATGCAGATAGAATTAAACAACTACAAGTACTGTAATTGTGTGTTTTTTTTTTCCTTAAAGGAAGAATTCCGAGAACTTCGAGAACAGCCTAGTGATCCTCAAGCTGAACAAGAACTAATTAATAGTATTGAACAAATATATTTTTCTACAGACTCATTTGATATTGTTAAATATGAGCTGGAGGTAAAAAAAATTTCATTAAAACCTACCAAAGCCTATTTGTTTCAGTGATTTAATTTGAGATTTGAATCCTTTTTAGGGATGTTATTTTTTTTTATATCAGGATTGGTCTATAATGATCATATTGTGATTAAATGAACTGTCGGCATTGTTTAAAGATGAAATTATTTTTTAAAAATGTAAAATTAAGTGCAGCTGTAGAACCCAGGAAACATTTCTATATTTTTGGATTTTTAACTGTTAACATACAGTATATTAGTGTACTGCCTCTGTTTTATTTTATATTGGCTAAATATGTTTACAAAAGCTCTAGGACTTTTATCCATGAATATAGATTTACACAATTGTTTAGTTGTGATAAATATCCCTATTCTATAATGTTTATAACATTGGCCTTTTAAATTTACAGGAACTTCAAAAAAAGAATAGTAAAATTTGGTTTTAAAACCAGATACAGTGTGCATATACATACTTTATATGCAGTACATACAAAGTCATTCCACAACTTATTGCAGTTTCTTCCATCATTTGAGTGAGACTTGGAGACTAACTTGAAGTCTCACTTCTACATAGTAGTATACATTTTTTTAGTTTCCCATACTATCTGAAAGCCAATGTATAATCTAGAATGTACTCCAATAACTGTCACTATCTTACTGTAATGCTTAGTTATTACTCATGTTTCGAGAGGGGAAATATGTTCAGGGCCTTCTTCAGATTCTCCTGTACAGGTCATGGTGGAAGCAGTGTCTCCCAGCCCAGGAATCAGGGGCTCCCATTGTGACAGGCTTTCCTGGAGGTTAGAGGCAGCAACAAGTGGAGATAGGGGGCCGGGTGAAGAGCACCAGAGGGTTGGGTAACAAAGATGTGTAGGCTTTCGTGTCTGGGGTTTAGTGGGGAAGTGGGCAGGACAGGAGGAATGGATGCGAATGGGATATGACACTGTATGCACAGTTTGTAAGTCAGAGTTGTACAGGCAATGACACCAAACTAACGTTTATTTCACTTTTCTCTAATGGGTTTGTTTTTTAGAAGCTCCCTCCTGTTCTCAATTTGCAAGAATTAGAGGAGTACAGAGACAAATTGAAGCAACAGCAAGCTGCAGTAAGTAAACACATTTCTTTGTGACCTAACTGTAAATGAAACAGCAGGAAGGTGTAATGTTTTCAGATTGTATGGTTTAATATATTAACATACTAAATAAATCTTATTTAAGATGACTTTGATTCAAATGATACATTTATATTAAAAATTTAATGCCTACTCAGTTTCCCTCACTTTACCTTGGTAGATTTGCTTCTAGAACGTGAAGTTCTCTCTCTGGAATCCTAAAGGTGATCAAAGAATTTTGAACTTTTAAAAATTTTTTTTCAGATGACTAAGTACCTGTAGGCTGCCTGTCATGCAAAACTACTCACAGTTTTGCAATGGAGGTTTGTTTTTTTTTAACCTAGGAATAAAGGTGCCCATTTCTAGTTGAAATGTGTCCAAAGAGAATACCAGGATAACATTCAGAAAGTCTGAATTGTAACCCCTATTCAATTAATTGTGTGACGTTGGGCAAGTCACTTAGCCTTGGTAAATCTCTTTTTGAAGTGATGGGTTAGACCCTCATTTTCTCTAATGCTGTAAAACTCTCTGATTCTGTATTTTCCTCACATTAGGATGAACTTCTAAAAAATTCAGACTATAGAACATTAAATAGTGGTAGTATGTGGTCTTGTTAAATTTTTTAATAGTAAAGTAGCAATTGTAGTATGCTTACCTGTTTGGATTTAAGATATTTAATAATATAGCTGACAAATAAAGGAAGATGCAGTCATGCACTAACTACACAACGATGGTTTGGTCAGTGACCAACCACATATACAGTGATTGTCCCATAAAATTATAATGGATGATAAGCAGAAGCTTTGTGATGTTGAAGGAAAAGGCTGGACCCGACTAAGACGTTGAAATTACTGCTAGCCCTGGGCGGTTTAAGCAGAGGAGGAGCTAAGCATTTTGTCCCCCTGCCATTTGCCTGCTAGAGGCCGGGGCCAACAGTTGGGGGAGCCTGGGCACCTTATCCCTTTTTCCTCTCCAGTCCTGCTACTTATTCTTCCCTCCCTTTTCTCTCCCTTTCCCTCTCCCTTTTATGATTTCTCCTCCCAAGCTTTCTCTCTGTTGGTCTCTTTCAATCTCTGCTTTCCCTTCTCTTTTCTTTTTTTCCCCCATCTTCCTTTACTCCCCCTGCCATACACTCTCCCTCCCACATCTACCTCCACAGCTCTCCTTTTGCCCCCGCCAACATGTGTGCTGCACACACTTTATCTTTTCTACTGTATTTTTACTGTACCTTTTCTATCTTTAAATATGCTTATATACACAAACACCATTGTGTTAGAGTTACCTACAGTATTGAGTACAGTAAAATGCTGTTGCAGATTTGTAGCCTGGGAGCAATAGATTGTATCATGTAGCCCAGGTGTTAGCAGGCTGTACCATCTAGGTTTGTGCACTTGCACTCTATGATGTTTGCACAGAAGGAATTACCTAACAACACAGTTCTCAGAACTCTAGGCGAATGACAGTTTACTTCTCTTTCTTTGGCATTGCAACCAGAAGTCACAGTGTGTGTTGGGATCTCCCTGCGGGTGGTGGTCCTGGTGTGGGGAAGGAACTTGAGCGCTAAAGGGTTGTGTAGTAAAACTATGTTGTGCTTTTGGAGAATTATATTTCGGAGGATGGTGGCACCTTTTTGCCTTCTCTTGGTTTCAACATATTTAAATATATGCTCCTCCACCTGCGTACTTTACGTGGTGGTACTTTTTGGGAATCTGCCCCATCACATAGTGACCTTTGGGATTTGATAAACCTGGGTTTGAATCCTGGCCTTGTAACTACTAAGTGTAGGACTGTGGGCAAGTTACTATTGTGTATAAGGTCACTCATCTAGAGAGTGAGGATGCATGTAACCCATTTCTGTAGATTGGTGTGAGTGCTAATTGAGGTAATGTAGGAGCACTTAGTACACTGCCTGGCACAGTGCAGACTAACAATAACTACGTTGTCTATTTATTTATTTATTTATTTATTTATTTATTTATTTATTTATAGGAAACCCAACTTCATAAAATTAGGTGGGTTTTTGAGTACATCTATAAAGATTCATATCTATATACATCTACATGTGTGTGTGTCTATATCTACACACACACACACACACACACACACGCACAGAAGGCAGATTAAGAAAACATGAGAGGATTAATGCAGTGCATAAATATGTGCATAATGTTTTGTTCCCAGCTAGCCTGGGGAAGGGGAGCCCATTGTGTTTCTGAACCAACATTCTCTAAATACCTTCAGTGTGCCATGCTTTGTGCTCGACTTGGTGTCTCACCGTGTAGTCTGGTAGGGGCCCCTGAAATTGTGAAATAAGAACCTTATATTCAGAATCATTATAATTCTAACTTGTGTACACTACCATTGTTCATGGAGTTGGCTAAGAAAACATGAGATATCTTCATAACATTCTAAAAAACAGATATTTTTAATTTTTCAAGAAGAGAGGGCTGAACTCTGTCTTATGTGGTACAAAAGGATCTAAAGGGTACAAGGACATTTTCTGTTTGCCAGATATTGTCTTCATAAATTCAGTTGATTAAACATTTATTTATCATACCATTTTTATCTTATAAAGCAAATCCTGAACCCTTAAGGATGATTAAACTTTTGTGCTTGTTAAATAACAATACTCATTATTAATAGTTATAATGACCATTTATTGAGTTTCTCTTAAGGACCAAGTACTGTGCTCTGTATTATACCTCTTTTACTAATCTTATAGACCAGAGAATTATGTGTGGTCATAGCAAGCTGTAGAATTTATAGAGAAGACCTGTGGAACATTCTTGGAAAAATTTTAAATATAAAATGTAATAGGAAGTATGAAGATTTTTCTTACTTTCTTTGTTCAATTGCACATTCTTATAGGTCTCTAAAAAAGTAGCAGATTTAATCCTTGAGAAGCAGCCTGCTTATGTGAAGGTAGGATAATATTTGTTATTTTCAATAGTGAAATGTAAAAAATGTTTGTGACTTACTCCTGTAACTGTTAAAGTATTTTAATTTATTATGTAGTATATAGTTCTGTGGCAGCATAACGACCTTTCCTGGGGTATGTTTGTGTGTGTGTGTTTCTCTCATTTAGAAAAATTTACCAAACTTAAGAAATGAGAGAGTTTTTATAACTGATTCTAAAGTAACCTCTTTGGTTTTTCAAACTGTAGAATAGCCAGTGAAAATTGCTTCTATGTATTTTGTAACACTTAGATTATTAATAATGAACACTCAAGGGCAATGTAACAATCTGTCTTTAAAATATGATAAAATTGGAATTGTTTGGCTAAATCTGTCTTTTCATTAGAAAATCAGACTTCAAAATCTGTTGAAATATTTACTAGGGTTCAAATGAAGACATTCATTGCCAGAGCATCTTAGCAGACAAAAATTCTATTTGTCCTATCCTTGATTACCTTGTGAAATTATGTTGGGTAGAAACATTAAAATTATTTTAAATGGATATATTAGTCTTTGTGCCTTTATAAAGCAGATTTGGTCTAGATTTCCTTACAAGCATTTCTTACCATATGCCATAGTGAAAATCAGTTAAGTAATTTTGTTAAAATATATACCAACAGTTTTCAGGTTCAGGTGTTTTTTTTTTTTTTTTTTTTTTGCCATTTTTCTTTCCTAGCAGGTTTTTCTTTGAAACACTTTCTTTTAAAGTTTTTGTTAGAGTTCCTTATGAATAGGAAAGGAAAATAAAATGCCTCAAACAATAACCTCTGCCTAATCTTTCTGTAGGAACTTGAAAGAGTTACCTCATTGCAGACAGGTCTTCAGTTAGCTGCTGTTATCTGCACAAATGGGAGAAGGTATTACATTTGATCATATTTTGTTCTTTAAGCTGGAAAACATTTCAAGAAAAACTGTGAAACTCATTGATAATTGGTTTTTTTATATGACTATGGTTTCTAGAATACCATTTAGTAACAACATACCATGATTTAAAAACTACATCAAGAAGATATGTGGGAAATTTCTATAAATCTAGTAATGGAATAAAAACATTACTGTTTTTGTATTGCTTAGATAAGTGCTTCCCATACTACCTGTGGTGAAGAACCAGTTTGTTTTTTCTGTTTAAATTTCTGCCTTGTTAAAGAGTGTTATTTTTGTAAAGTGCAATAAAAACACAGTACTAGGGAAATGGAAGAAAAACAACCAAAGACATACAAAATACAGTCCCAATTTTTGTATCATTTATTCATGAAATATGAAATTATTATGTCAACTTTCGATCTAAATGTTTCTTTACTTTTCTTCTGATGGACCAGTAAAAGTTGAGGATTGGTACTAGTCCACCCACCACACTTTGAGTAATGCTGGCTTAGATTGAGCTGTTGAATAAATTTGTCAAATGAATTTGTGATAGTAGTCATAATGGTTTTAAGAGTAATCAAGGATACTGCCTTATTAGTAGCCTGTTGTTCTGTGTGGATAGATTCTTATTATATAAGAAAAAAATTAATTATTTATTGTTCACTTTTGCAGACACTTGAATATTGCAAAGGAAGGTTTTACTCAAGCTAGTTTAGGCCTTCTGGCAAATCAAAGGAAACGTCAGTTGCTCATTGGACTTCTGAAATCTCTGAGAACTATAAAAACATTGGTATATACAGGTTACTTTTTAAAAATTAAAACTTAATTTTATGGTTGAAACAAAATTTTTACTTTTGATTTTTTTCCCCCTCAGCAAAGAACAGATGTACGCTTAAGTGAAATGCTAGAGGTGAGTTAACAAGGCTTGGAAATTTGATGATCCTGATAGTAGTAAATATAAAAATTATGGTGAAAAAATTCAGAGGAGCTTTTTTCTTAAATTGGTATGTGATGTAAAGAGCCTTTTTAGACATGTAAATGTGCTTGTTCTAGAGCATTTTTCTATTGACATACTATACTTCATTTAGAAAAATTTACTTGGAGAAATGTTTGTAGCAATGTGAGAATGTTAACTTTAGTATTTTTTTCATTGCATTTTCACTCAGGAATAAAATTACCTTTTTCATCTAACACAGTATTTAATGTATATTTCATATGTTAGTTAAGATTGATACATTAATTGGATTCTGAGTGAGCTGTGTGTTTTCTCTTTGATGGCTTCATAGCATTCTCAATCTACTTCTGTGGTAAGGTGCACAAAAGTTAACCTTACATGTTACGTGTGTGTTTCCCTGTTAACACTTGAGCTCCTTTGGATAGGTACTTTGTCATCGCAGCATCCCCAGTGATTTGAATTGCATTGTTGAATTTAGATATGAGCTTGAGGAAAATTTCTTTTTAGGGTTTTCTGTATAATCACTATATTAGTTCTAAACTATTTTCACTAAGCTGGAGTTTGAGAAATCCATATGAAAAATTCTTTTGGCATTAAATTACTGTTTAGGGGTTAAAAATATTCTGAGGCTATTAATGAATATTTTACTTTTTTCCAAATTTATTTGTTTAAAAATAGCGATTTCTTGGTTTCAGAACTGATGAATGTTGTGGTAGAACTGCTGAATGTTGATTACAAGTAGAATGCATATTGTTTGAAACACTTTATGTAAACAGTACTGAAAGTAGAAATGTTTATAATTAAAGAACACCTCTGTGAAGACACTTAAAATTCTTCATAGGCTTTGTCCACATCATGGTCACAGAGAGTTTTACTGTGTATTTGAGGGAGCAGAATAATTTTCCTTTTTTAAAAAAATTTATTGATGAGAGAGAAAAATATCAATTTGTTGTTCCACTTACTTATGCATTCATTTGTTGATTCTTGTATGTTCCCTGACTGGGGACCGAACTCATAACCTTGGAGTGTCAGGATGACACTCCAACCAACTGAACTACCTGGCCAGGGCCAAGAATATGTTTTCTATGTGTACATTTTAGGTCTAGACCTAGTTATCTCTTTTATTATTTATCTGTTGTTGGTATTCTAATCCTTATATAAAAGAAATTAAACTTTTCTGGTTCTGTAACTTCTGGATAGAGCATGAACAGACATTTGTTTTCTTCAGGGGCTTTCAGAAAAATGTTTCCAGTCTAATGACTTCTCTTGTTGCCTTAAGGAGGAAGACTATCCAGGAGCTATTCAGTTGTGCCTGGAATGTCAGAAAGCTGCTAGCACTTTTAAACACTACAGTTGCATAAGGTAAGGTAATGCAAACATTTTAAAGCTGACTTCTGTTGCCTGTTTTTAATGTAGGAGTTGTGTAACAAACAATGTTAATAAACATTAAAAATAAATAGTAAGTGCCTAGTTCTGTTAGCATTCCTGTTCATAAATGGGCAGTTCAATAAAATTATAAATAGTTCGTAAGGTGTGAAAGATCAGATACTTTTTAATTCTACCCTTTTCATATCACCAAAACTCACATTTTTTCCAATCGGATTGATTTCATTTTTATAGAGTAGAAGAGGAGAATAAATTTATCTGTTCATGTGTCCATTTTATCTCTTGAGAATCTTTCCTCCTTAACTTTGCCCATCTTATAAATATTGGGAGTGTTATTGTAGTTTGTTTTTCAGATCCAGATGGTTCTAGGGTTAGGCTTATCCTGATAATAATTCCTTTTTTTTTTTTTTTTTTTTTTTTTGGAAAATTTAAGTGGAAACTCACTTTAATAGTCATGCTTGTAGTATTTAAGTGACTATATATTTAATGTGGTACATTTTTTGTTCAGTTAGGTGTAAAATGTACAGTGTAAAAATGGCTACTATATCCTTTTCTATTCTAACTTTATTAATGGATTTTTGGTTGGCTTAAAAAGGTTTTGTATTACTGATGACAGTACCTTGGGGAGGCTCTAATCCCAGGTGCAATTTCCGTCATTCCTCTAAAGCCATCACAAGTTAAACACACAATCTAAGTAAAATAGCATCCTTGCCAAGTCAAATTAAATCCATACCTCTCATAGAATACAGCCCCTCAGTCTCTCCTTTATAGAAATTCTGGCAGTCAGTGAGCATGACTTACTGATGTTGTCGATGTTGATTGCTAGTATTTGAAAAATAAAAAGACTATGGTACACCAAATATTAATACAGCTTTGAATTAAATTTTTTCTTTAATACACTCTGACATCATAGGTTTCTGCTGAGAGTAGGATAAGGGCTATAGATATTTTCCCCACAGAGATGTTCTGTAAATATTTATGGTATTTTTTTCTTTAGGATTATGCATTTTGAAGCAACATACTTTTTATTGGATCAGTATCTACATAGTTGTGTAGTGCTAGTGATATTTTGGTTTTCTCCATTTTGAGAGTGATTAAACAGTCAATATTAAAATTTTGGTTGTATCATTTACAGTTTTTCAAATGTTTCCTTTTATTTTTTTAATTTAATCTTTTTTTTGTATTTTTTTCCCATTACCATTTAGTCCCCTTATATCCCCCTCCCCCCAGCAATCACCACACTGTTGTCCACATCCATGAGTCCTTTTCGAGTGAATAGGGAATTAGCTCCAGTATGTTGAATATACTTGAAAATTTTAACAAGGCCTTCTGGGTCCTGGGAAAGGACAGCACACATATTTTGTGGATAAATCTGTTATAATGAGAACATGTCATTTATGATTGAGTGAACATAATTCAGGCAGTTATGTATTTATTGTTTATTATATGCCAAGTGCTTTGCTTTGGATTTGGCTGTGTAGTGACCAATCATACAATGCATAATGTAACTAGTATTACCGCTAGTTTTCTAGAGAACATAATCTGTCAAGAAGGACTTGAACTGAGGAAGGCACAAGTGGGATGGGACCTTAGGGAGAAGGAAGTTGAGCATACAGTGGCACCACTGGGATCTCATTCTCCTCGAAGGGTCAAGACGAAGGAGGACCTAATGGAGGAGCAGGAGGAGTTAGCTAAGCCAACATCTGAGGGGCTGTGGGTGGGAGAGATTACAGGTATCGTGATGAAGTTTTTGTTTCAGAGATGCCAAGCAAAATGAGGACTAAAAATATCTTTTGGCTTTAAAGCAACAAGGAAGCCAGACTTAAATTTGTTGGGGACAGATTTGGTTGACATATAAGTGTAGAATGAGGAAATTTTATAAAAAGGAGAGATGTGCAGTTGAGAGGGAAAACCCTAACTTATTGAAAATCAGTGGGAAAGAGATGTTGAAAATAGAGAACATAATATATTAAGGCTTTGCAAGGATTATGGCAGACATTGACTTTGAAGGAATGGTGGGGAAATTTGGTGGCAGGGAATTGAGGAAGTTGGTGACATGTGTTGACACTATTTTTCCATTAAATACAAATTATATTTTAGGTGTGCTAAAGTAAATATTTTACTGAACAAGCGTTAACTATAAAAAAGTTTTTGAAAGAAATTCTCATTTGGGATTTTTCAGGTTAGCATGAAGCAGCTTCTAAGTACTTTTTCATTAATGTAAATTGTGATGTGTGGAGGAGGTATGACTGCAGATGTCTGACATGGTCAACTTTGAAATTGAAAAGATCTGTATTTAAATTAATAATTCTTTTATTTTAGAAAATACAATGTATAAGAACCTGTGTTTACATGTGTGAGTCATCCAAGTCACAATGAGAATAGTTTGTGTTGTACTCTGAAAATAGGTAAAAATACATGCACAAATACATTGATGGCCAGAGGAATTCATTGTAATGGGGTTTCTTGGAAAAATTTTTAGTGTTGTGTTTTTAACTTGGTGACTTAGTGACAACGTTGTGGGGCTCAGAGAGGCTCAGAGAGCAGAGGTGCTTGTTGGAATCGCTTGGTGGAGGTGACAGCCGCTCCCCAGCACGTCTTCTGCCTCACACACCAGCACTGTTGCCTTTGCTAGCCACCGTTCATCCTGCCTAACCCAGTCCACTGTTGCCTTCGCCTCTCATCTTACCTTTCGTTCCTAGTTGGGAAAACATGAGACGTTTGTTCACTTCTTACAGATAATGTGACATGGGATATATAGGTGTAGTAAGTTAATATGTTGACAGGTTGAGTACATAAAAATAACAGGAATTTTATTCCAACTTCTTTTTATTTTTACCTTTATTAATTAATTAATTAGATTCACTTTTTTATTCTATATATTTATTTTTCTTCCCCCCTTCCCCCACTTGTCTTCTAAATACAATATTGAACCTGTTCTTGAGTTCTTTAGTTGAGCTGTAGAATTTCCAAAGGCAAGATTTAGTCTTTGCTTGGACCTGAGTGAATCATAGTAAAAAATCATTTGACACTCTGGTAATAATAGGAATAGTAATTAATTTCCAACTCAATTTGCCCTCTTATTTTCTTAAACATTTGTATTTATTTTCATTCCTGTTGATGTCTACAAAATCATCAAATACACTCCCTTGAAATGAAATATACTCCCTTTAGAAATGTCCAATACGAGAACCATGATTCAGAGCATTTCTGCATTCTGGTGTGATTTTTTTTTTATTTTTTATAGTGCTGACAAGTTCATATGTAAGAAGTAGAAGTTTGTTTACTTCTTAATTTTTCCTTGATAGATTCTGTGGTCCTCTTTTCTTTCCTAGTTACATTGCTCCTTTATTGGAAATAAAATTTTTGGTAGAAGGCAGAGACCCTGTGGTCTTAGGAGTAGAGTGTGCGGAACAGCTGGGGGGAGCTGACTCTCATGATTCTGAAAGTAGGAAACACGGAACTCAGATACTTGCTTCTTTATAAAGAGCCATTGACTGTGTACCTAGTAAGGCTTGGGTTATATGACTATATATAGTTCAGTACAGGAAACATCAAATAATAATGGTGCACCCAGTTGATTGAAAAATGAAAGAAAATGGGTACCTTGTATCTTCCTTAAGGTTGCTGTGTTTTAGCATATTTAATAAAAGATACTGTAACACCAGTTTTGTTCACTTTTGTAACTGACAGGGAATATTTTTATATTATTTGACATTTTTTTGAGTTGACTGAAAGAAAGTCATATAGTTGGGTTTTAAGAATCAGAGTGTGTTTATGTTAAGGTACATCTGAATGAAGCACTGAATTTCTTTTTCACTTGAAATTTATCTAAATTAGTTTCAAGAAAAATTATTCTTAAAAGTCAAAGCTTCTGTATTATTTTTCATTTCACTTGAAAGAAACTACTCTAGTGAACCTGAGTATTATTCTAGATAATGCACTGAAAAGTTTGCATGCATTCAGAAATTGTTTGTTTAGTACCGTACTTTACCAGAGACAGATGTACAGTTGGACCTCCATATCCATGGGTTATGCATCTGTGGATTCAACCAACCATGGATCAAAACTGTTTGAAAAAAAAATTCCAGAAAGTTCCAAAAAGCAAAATTTGAATTTGCCATACACTAAGCACTATGCTTATGTAGTGATGTGTAGGCATACCCCTGCTATAGCCTATATGCAAAGGTAGGTTATATGCAAATACTACATCATTTTACATGTGGGGATTGATTCTCAGGTTTTGTTGTTTTCAGGGGTCCTGGAACCAAACCCACGTTGGTATTAAGTGATGACTGTACTTAATTTTTTGTAATCATTAAAATATCCTTTTTTCCCCCCATATGATCTTGGCAGTTGAATGAAAATTGTAGGTTGTGGAACTTTTTAAATCATAGCATATTGAATGCAGCTATTAGATACAAATATAGCAGTACTCCGGATTGTTCTTCCCTTGTTGCCCTTGATCCTTTCTAGCAGCTGTGCCTGCCCTATTTCCTTCTAATCTCAGGCAAGGGGAACCTAGAATACTGCTCAAGCGGCGAGTGTTTCTGTGGGGTCACTAGGTCTGCTTAGCTGGACCTACATGTCTGGAGTCCTCGTTGCTCAGTCTGCCTGGGCCGAGTCATTGACACCATGTTGTTCCGACACTACCTGTGCTCCTCCTTATTTTAACTTGTTGTGCTCTGCCTCCTTCCCCCACACCACACCATTTAAAAAATAATGTAAAGTAAAAATCACATGGGAAAAACATAATATTTTAAGTAAAAGGGTCTTAAACAAAAGGTAAAGGATTTTCTTTCTGCCCCATTTATTCCCTTTCCTACTCCCTGGAGTAAACTACAGCTTATTAATTAATTTTATAGCTGATTAATTTTTCCTAATAGATTTAATCATAATTTAAAATAATGCATTATGATTTTTTTTCAGTTTATCATTATAAATAGTTGTTTACTTCCTGTAATAAAGTATGTACAAGAGATAGGAATTTGGTGTACTTCCTGTTAATTTCTCTTTCCTTCTCCACTTTCCAGGTTTTGTTAGTGAAACTTATTTTTACTTGGTCAAGTTTATATTCTTTTTGCAATTATAATGAAATCTTTACCTTTTTGGTAGGTTACTTCTAAAAAATTAACCTAATATAAATCATATTTACTGTGTTATGATTATATAAATATTATCTGCAGAACTAAGAGTGATTAGACTTTAAAAAAAGGAAAATTAATCCTTTGTCTCTAAATGAAAATCAAAATTCATTATGTTTTTAATATTTTTGTTGAACATTTTTTACTTTCCTTAGGTCCTACTCAGCTGCTGTCCTCTTTATGAAATTCTTTCTTTGTGTATTGCTTTGTCTTGTCCTATGACTGTTACCTCAGAGGACTTTTTTTTTTGATATGAGATACATAGGGGGTAAATTTTTAGGTTTTGAAACAATCTTAATTTTGTTTACACATGATTGAATGAAAACTTATTTTTTTGTTAGAAAATGGAAGGCATTCCTCAGTTGTCTTCTAGCCTCCTGTTTTGTCAGATGCTATTCTCCTCCTCTTTTCACTATAAAGGGTGTCTTTTAGGAATTTATAGGAATTTTCTCTTTTTACTTGAGGTTCTAACTTTCACCAGTCGCCTAGAAAAGTCATCTGCATCAAATTCTTTGCCCCTATATAATGAGACAGGAATGAAATATTATGTAATGGTTATCTGCATGAAGTGATGGATTACTTGTTATGCCAAGAGCTTTTGAAAATTATTTGTTTCTAGGAGTTTAAAATCGCAGACAGTTAACAGCTAGGACTGTGGAACAATATGCCAGTTCAGAGCACCGAGTGCACAAACAAAAGACCATCAGAGATGTTCACGCTCTGAGTGGCTGACTTCTTATCCCCCTGCAGGAATGGAAAATATTGACATTTACAGGAGCGGTAGTAGAAGTTAGGCACCGTCAGCTAAGGCGGCACTGGTGGTACAGTAATTCTAAGTTAGACTTTTAAGGTTTCCTCACTAGAGCATTATTTTTTAGCTTTTAAAAATTGAATCATGACGATGGTAATACTGATGGTGGTTATGATAATAATATTTGAGGTTACTTTGACCTTAACTATGTATCAAGCACTGTACTAATCATTTTCCTTTTCATATTTAGTATTGATAGAATATTCCTCAGAGTTGTTGTTATTGTCTCTATTTTATAGATGATGAATTGATGCTTTGTAAGATAGGTGGCTCTACCAAGATTTACACTTAGGTCTGTTGGAATGCTAGTTGCTTTTAATCTCTACTGTTCTGTACTGTCTACTAATGTATAGCTGTTGTATGCAGTGGGAAGCTTGTGGCTAATAACCTGATTTTTGTTATTCTGCTTCTGTAGTTGGTTGTATACTTCTAGAGTTAACTGTATTTTCCTAAACCAATTTCTGTCAATTGTGTTTGTTACTGTTATTTATGTTAAGTAAACTAATGAATTGAAACAAATTTTTGAAAGTTAAATTGAATGTGTTGAGAAAAGAAAACATTGTTAAAAATAAATTTCCTTTTTAATTGTTTGAAAATGAGACAACTGGTAAGAATTGGGGGATATAAAGTAACTAAATGTGATTTGGCATTCAACTTGTTTTTCATTTGTCTTTTAAGTTCTACTTAACTACTTAACTTGGTTTAGAGAAACTAAACTTGCAATTACAGACCATTTATTCGTGATTTGGCTTATATGAGACTAGGAAGTTAAACCTCCATTCAAATGAACAGACATTGGCTTTAAATCAGAAATGAGTGAATGTAGTACACTTAAACAGTTTTAGTTAAAATAACAATAGACATCTAAAAACACATAAATATTTCTGTTTTAACTCTGATCAGTGGACCAACTAACAACTCTCCCACTAAACTCTAGCACTGGTTTGGCAGATTTTGTCTTAAACGGGACACATAACAATATTTTAAGCTTTGCAGGCCATAAGGTCTTGGTTGCAACTATTCAGTCCTGCCCTTGTAGCCAGAAGACAGCCATCAAAAATGTAAACAAAATCATGTGGCTGTGATCCATTAAAACTTTATTTAGAAATATAGGCTTTTGGTTAGATTTGGCTCCTAGGCCTGATCTTTGCTCTAGAACTACAATTCATCAAGTTTGGAGATGTTTTGAACAACTTTCTTATCCTTAGTAATGGACTCTGAGCTTTCTCTGTGGTGAATGATTATGTTCTGGGTTAAGTCAGGGATTTATGAACAGAGTTCAGACAGAGATCTGCTGGCTAGTTCCGGAGTAATCTTAGGAGTTCTTTTACAGTCTGCTTATGGTTTGAAGGATCATGTGGACGCTTCATGGTACCTCAGGTTGTTGGTCTGGCTTCAAAGTGTTTGAAAATCAGGTTTTTTTTCCTGAGATCTATTGATAAACTCTGCCAGCTATGGGTAGATTGAAACTACTGGAATAGACCATCTAAATAGACTGTAGTTTTCTCAGGCCATGGACATACATTATAAACTTAGAAGTATAAATTTTACTTAAGTTTATTCTAGCATTTACTTAAGTTTATTCTAGCAGTTTTAGTACCCTACCTAATCATATATAAAGATGTGATAATTGGGTAACTGGTGTTCACAATATAGTAGAACCTTGAAACTTTAGGGATGGTAGCAACCTTTAGATCTAGCCCACTTTTGTATAGGAAACTGATGATCAGAGATACTGAGAGACAAGACTTAAATTACATGGGTCATTAATAAGGGACCAGGGAGAGATCATCAAGATGCTAGTTATGTCTGGCCCATCTTACCTTTTTGTACAGTCAGATTTGTACCAAATTTGGATTTATATACAACCTTTCAAGTACTTATTTTCCAAGTGTGTGTCATAGATCAGCTATTTAAAAGAATACAGTTAGTTATCTATGGATACATTATCTTTAATATTTTTTGTAGTGAGGGTAAAAGTGCCTGCAGAATTGTTTGATTCATTCCATTAAGCTTACAAATAGCCTTTAATAGCTTTTAACCTTCCATCTTAGGACTACCATACTAATTTTTGGACAATAATGTAGCTTTTATTTATCCATATGTTCCTGAATACATCCTTTTAACATACTTTGATTAATTGACTTGAAATGATTTGAATTTATGTTTCTAAATGATGGTGTAGGGTTTCTCTAAAGACTGTACAGTTAATACATCTACTCCTTAATCACATAATTTTTATATATGTATTTTTAATTAGCAGATTGTTGTCAAGCTGCTATTGTAGGTTTTGAAAGCATTTTTAATAAAACAAAAAATTTAATTTATAAATTTTACATTTAAAATCTTCTATATACAAATTTCGTTTTCATGTTTGTATTAACTTCTTTTAAAAAATTGAATTTGTTTACTTTAGAGAGAGAGGGAAGGCAGGAGAGAGAGTGAGATAGAGAAACATTGATTTGTTGTTCCACTTATTTATGCATTCATTGGTTGACTCTTGTATGTGCCTTGACTGGAGATAGAACCTGTGACCTTGGCATATCAGAATGATGCTCTAACCACCTGAGCTACCCAGCTAGGGCTTGCATTAACTCTTAATACATATATAGAGTCATTGTAACTATAAATAATAGAAGCAACAAAAAAAAATCTAGTTTTATGATAATTTTATAACACCCAATTTCAACTGAGAAACTAAAGAAATTTTTATTACTCTCACCTATTTATCTATTTAGATATATTTCTTTTTCTTTGAAGCTCAGAATATTCCCTGAAAGAACATATTTACAAGTTCTGACCTACTTAACTATTCCAGGTATTCTTGCCTCTTCATACCTGTGTTTATCTGCAGCCTTAGGTGGACTTCTGAGTCCCATGTGATAAAGGAGAGGAGCTTGTTTTAGCTTTGCTTATCTTTTTTTTTTTTCCTCTCGTTAAGGCACCTGTAGACTCAAGAGTGTAGTGTTGCTTTTTTTCTTCTAAAACATCCTCCTCTTTTCCCTATCTCTATAGTTTTCTTTATTGAGGTAGAAAGTAGGGGCTAATGGAATGATAATATAATTTTTCCATTTTTGTTGGAACTGCAGATTTGACTCTGCAGATATATGTTATCTGCTTTGAGTCAGATGTGAGTTTATGTAGTCCTGGGAAACTACTGGACAATAAGCCGCAGTCTCTGCTTAGAGAGACAGTCACAGATACTCCTTACTGTAATACATGGTGCTGTGAACAAAGCATTCTGAATCTTAAGGGAACAGTTACTTAGCAGGGGACGATTCCTAGAAAAGATGGCCTTTGGATTGGGCCTGGAAAGATAGATGGACATTTGTGAGTGAGACAAAGAGAAGGTATGTTTTAGTTATTGGGGACATTATATGTGAGGGTGTGAAAGTCTGGGGATTGTTTGGTGACTTGCACATACGCATATGACTAAAAAACAGGCACTGAAAAGTGAATGGGAAGTTATTTTTTCATGTTAGTTGTTGAGCCTTACATGCCATATGAACTTGGGACTCACCCATTATTTAATGGGAGCCACCAGAAGTTTTAAAGCAGTGGGTTAATGTGACTTTATTGCTGCTTTACCTAGGAGCCGCAAGCTTAGGTGTCTTTAGGGCCCAGGTGGGTAACATACAGGTGAAGCAGGAAATGGTTAGGCCCACAGGACTGGTCAGGCCTTGCCTAAAGCCTTTTATTCACAAGCTCTTTGGAAACACTGTCTGCCAGATCAAACAGAATATTGATGTAAATCAGTCTGAAGTTAGATACCTGCTCAGAGCTGTCCCTGAAAGTTTTTTGGAGGACATCGTACAGTGTTTGGTAAACCGTAGGTCAGTAGTATTTGTTGAGTAAATGCATGGTTGGATTGAAGGGTAGGGTATGTGTGTTGTGTGCAGATATTCATTAAGAGGCTATTAAGATGATTCAAGGAAAAGGTGATAATGCTTGAGGTAGGACACAAAATTGAGAAAGAATAGGTGGGTATGAGAAATACTGAAATGGTAGAATCATCAAGATTTGATCACCGGTTACATACGAAGAGAGGGAAGAATTAAAGATGCCTTTGAGATTTTCAGCTTTGATTGAATGGGTGGTGGCAATGTGAATCAAAGAGAGAACACGGGACAAGGGGCAACTCTGGGAGAAGATGCTGATTTTTGAGGGGTTCGATTAGGAATTTAATTCCTTCTAATGCTAAGGCACTATAATGACTACTCTTTTATGGATATTATTTTGGACTCTCATTCTTATTTTCATTCATTCATTTATTCATTTTTTATTTTTTGAACAGAAATTGTCCCAACAATCATATTTTTAAGGAAAATCTCAGTTTTTTCCACAAGAATTCCCTTAACTTGTACCTGGCTATGGCTAGTTTTCAGACAAATTCTGTTTAGAGATGTTAATATTTCTAATAAGTTATCAATCCTACAGTGTTGGTTGTCAAAGGATGTCATTTTGCTCACTCTCAGTTTTTGCTAGAGAATGTAATCTATGTATTACCAGTTTTACTTTGCTGACAAATTGCTTTGTATCTGTCTATATATCTATATCTGTATCTGTATTTATATTTATATCTATATCATCTATCTATAGCTATATCTAGTCATGTCACTCTGGCATTATCTCCTCAGCTGGTAGTAAAAGGCTCTGTTAAGAAGCACATGGAATCCATGAATCCATTGTATTTTTTGTAAGGTTTTGCCAAAGATGTTGTACCTTAAACGATAAAAGTCATTGTCCCCTTATCAAGACTGGCAAAGTTTTCTCTCAGAACTTAATGCCAGAAAAAGGGATTTTTGTTCCTTTGAACCCCCCACCCCCGACTTCGAGCCGTTAGTATGCTTTGATATTATGAATACTGAATTCCATACTGTGGCCCAATGTGCTTTTGTGCTGGACTTTGAGAATCACATTTATAATCATATAACAGTTGTAAAAACCTTGTATGATTCTGGTGTACCAAAATACATCTTTTACCTGTTCTTACTATTTTACTTATGCCTAATTTTTTTTTATTAAAATGTTTTCCCTATGATTTTACTTTGTTAGACATCACAGATCTTATTTAGTAATGGGATAGATATTATAATTCAAGAAACAGTTCTGTTTTTTATTGTTTTTTTTTTAACTGACCTAGGGAGAATTAAAGGGGACAAACTCAGATGCAGGCACATATCCCAAGTGCATAACTTAATGAATTTTTACAAAGTGAACATAGTTGTGTGAAAACCTCCTAGAAATAGAACATTTTTAGTACTCCAGAAACTTCCTTTCATGCCCCATCCTAGTCATTATTCTGCCAAGGGAATCACTGTTCTGGCATTTGTCACTAAAATTAGTTTTACCTGTTTGAACTTTCCATAAATGTATTCACACAATATGTACTTCTTTTTAATTGACTTTTTTTGTCCAGTATTACGTTTTCAAAATTTAGGTCATACGTTTTCATTGCTATAGTAGTCAATTGTGTAATTATATCACACTTTATCCATTTAATTGCTCATAGATAATTGTGTTGCTTGAATGTTTTTCCCTATTACAAATAATGCTGCAAGGATTGTGCATGCATTTCTGTTAGATACATTTCTAGGACTTTTGGGATATAGAGTGTGTGTTGAGTTTTCATTAGATGGTACAGGTTTCCAAAGAGGTTGTATAAACTTCCCCTTCTCCAGCATTGAATTGAGTGTTTCATTTGCTCTCCATTTTTGCCAGTATTTGTTGATGTCTTTTTTAAAAATAATTTTAGCTAGTCTGATTCATTATGGTGTCTTACTATAGTTTTAATTTGCATTTCCTGAATGCCTATGGAGTGCCTATTTGTATTTAGTGGCCAATTAAATACCTCCTTCGTCAAGCATCTGTGCTAGCATTTTGTCCATTATTTTTATTCTATTCTGTTGACCTGTTCATTTATCCTTATGTTGACACTGCCTCATTGCTGTAACTTTATAAGCTTTTATCTGTTTTAGTATATGTCCTCCAGCATTGCTCCTCAAGATATACTTGACTATTCGTAGCCCTTTGAGTTTCCATGTAAACTTTAGAAGCAGTTTGTCAGATTCAATTAAAAAAAAAATGCTGCTGGATTTTGATTAGAATTTCACATATTTTAGGATATCATTTTGTGAAAATTGGTATTACAACTATATTAAAAGTTTTAGTCTTTTACATGGTATGTTCCTTCATGTAGTTAAGTCTTCTTTTACCTCAGTTTTGTATTATATATTTTTATTAGATTTGTTCCCAGATATTTCTTTTATTGAAATGGGATTTAAAATATTTTTACTGTCTAATTCCTTAATATATAGAAATTTTATTTTTGAAATTTAAATATATATAGAAATATATAGAAATTAATTTTATTTTTGAGATTTTACTTTTCATCTATATTATACTTTTTATCTTTAAAACTTGGTATCAACTTCTCATCCTTAAACCTTAGTTTATAGATTCTTTAGTATCTGCTACCTGCGCAATCCTGTTGCTATTAGTAATGACACTTTATCTCTCCCTAATTCTTTTCCTTTTATTTATTTTTCTTGCCTTATTGTAGAATCAGCAGCACAACGTATTGCTCATTCCATTGATTTGTGAATTTATTGATTATTTATTCAGCTAGCATGTATTTAGCACTTAGTTTTTCTCTTTTAAAGATTGGCACATTTAACTCTCTGTTTTATTTAATAGTGAACTTAATTCAAAGCTGCAAGATACTTTAGAGCAAATTGAGGTAAGAAAGATTATATCAGAAGTTAAATAACTTTCTTTTCAGAGGTTTTTGGATAACATAGATGACTCTTATGTTTTGATTTCTGTGTTAAAACAAGTGTTTCTAGATCACTATGCTGTTTTTATTGTTTTTCACTTGGAATATCTGTGCATGGTCAAGTTAATGTTGACCTATTTGTAAATGAAGTAATACTTTCAGAATTGTGAGATCTGAAAACAGTATTTGAAGATATCATCATATCCAGAAAGATCCCCAGACTTTTAGTCCTAGGTATGTTCTCATGTAAATTACAGCCAAAATACTTAACATATTAATTATTTTTTGATGATCAAATACTACTTTTTAGTTTAGTGAGTTAATTTATTTAAGAACAATTATTGGCTGATGAAAACCCTCCTTAATTCCTAACCTCATTATATTTCATACAATTCATGAAAATACAAGACTGGAAAGGAAAAGATACGTCATTGTTAACATGAAGCTTTGTTTTTCCTCCTACATTTATTCAGAGTTTATCTCTTTCCTCGGCAATCTTCAAAGCAGGGTATTCATTTTTATAAAATTAAAAATTATTTGGTTTCTTCTTTTATTTTATTGTTTTTTTGATAAGAGTAGTTATAAAAATTGAGGCTGGACTTCCAAATGACCTTTTTTGTGAAAGTAGTTTTGATCATAAATGCAATTATTTATTAATTGGAAGAAAGATATTTGATAAACATAAAGATAAATACTTTGAAAATCCTTTAAGTAAATAATCACCTGAATAATTTAATGAAGAATTTCTTTTGAAAGCTATGTATTTAGTCACTCTCAATATGCAATATTTTCTATATGTATGTAGAAATATCATTATTTTAAAATGAAATCATTGCTTTAAACAAAGTTGTACTTAGATATAAAGTTAGGCATGTACTTTTTAAGTCAATTTAGATTTTTGAGAATTACTTTTCAGTGTTTACAATAGGATTGTTTTATTATTTTTTACTAGTCCTACAAATTCAGTTCATGTAATTGTAAGATTTTAGTAGGTGTTTGAAGAAACAGAGTTAAGTAAAATAAAATTTCTTTGCTAGCTAATATACTGGTTTTGTGTCTCTTAAAACACTAAACATGGGTTTTTAGAAACATGTTAATAACATTTCAGTAAAACTTGATTATAGTTGGTAACAAATGAGAATTATAATTTATATTTTAATTTAAATTTGTTTTTGACTATTAAGTCCAATGATAGTAAATACATTTAGATATTAGATGAAAGTGAGAAATTAATCTTGATATTCTTTCATTGCCTTGAGAACACCATTCCTTAACTGCCTCTTGCCTCCTCTTTTCACTACTTAGGAACAGTTGGATGTTGCTCTTTCTAAAATATGCAAGAATTTTGACATTAACCATTATACCAAGGTTCAACAAGCTTATCGACTTCTTGGAAAAACACAGGTTAGTTTTGAAAGGTGGTGTGCTTTTTTTAAAATCAGGAATCTGCTGATATTCATGATTGCTTAGGTCTAAATATTATTAATGTGGTGTCCTTAAGGTTTCATTTAACAAAGTAAATTTTTAGATGTATTCATAGTAGTAATACGGGTGTTCACATAGGCTCAGAGTATATGTAGTATGATTAAAACATTACACAATTTGTTTTGAACTGTGAAGTGTTTGTTAGGTTTAATATTTTCACAATTTTATGTAGGTTTTAAAACAAGTATATTATAAGATTATTTAGTGGGAGAGGATATGTAGTCTCTTTTACTTCACCTTTTGGTCCTGAATGAGAACTTCTTAATGTGGAGCTTCATGGTTCTTAGATGGGCCTATGTGACTACCTCAGAGTGGTGTGTAAACTTTTCTGCATTCTATACATTTGCCTGTGAAACAGGTAAATTGTACTTACCAGATTTTTCAGAGGATTCTTATCACCAGAGCATCCTCAGTACTCTCTCAATGCCTGGCTTTATTTACTTGTACTGCTCAATGGCTTCTTTGAAAAACTTGAGAAAGAGACCATGGTTTGAAAGTTAATTGTACCTTCTGTGTGTATAGGATTATATAGTATCTTAACATCTAAACATGATAGATGTAAATGTTTCTTCCATTAATTGGCCTCTTGTCTTAGAAAGAAATTTAAGACTTTACTAAGTCATTTAAACTCTATTTACATTTTAAAATTTGAGTAAAGAAATTTGTTTTTTTAAATATATTTTATTAACTTTCATGTCTTAAACTATACCTACAAAAAATATATAAGAATGAAGACAGTAATTTTGAGGGACATGTTGAAAGACCTTTGAAAATATGATTATAACTTGTAATTTTCCCTGTTAGAGGAATTCTTTTATATAAGATGGTGAGGAAAGTCTTCTCTGAGAAGGTGACCATTGAGAAGCATCCTGAACAATGTAAGGGAATGATGGCAGAGGGGATCCAAAGATGTGATTGTACATGACATGTTTGAGAAAGAACAGAATGGGTTCCAATCATAAATACAGACCAACAGAGTAGTGTTCATGATTTCGATTTATCTTTAGTTGTATGATGTTCTGGTTACTTAATGGGTTATCTGCAAATAATCGGCATTACAATTATAATTCTGTGAATTATAGTGATCATTGTGCTATAGCTGTAATCTGTAAAATTTTTTCCTGTGTCTTTCAAATATGTTGAAATTTATTCATTTTTATAACATGGAATTATGTTGTATGTTTTATTTCCATAGACCGCAATGGATCAACTTCACATGCACTTCACTCAAGCCATTCATAATACTGTGTTTCAAGTTGTTCTTGGTTATGTGGAACTATGTGCAGGAAACACAGATACAAAATTCCAAAAACTGCAATATAAGGATCTCTGTACAGTATGTAATAACTTAATTGCTATTCATACGTCTTAGTTATTAAATTCACATCCCATTTTTTTTTAGCACCTATTATGTGAAGATGCTACTAAAATAGAAATACTTTGTTTGTCCGAAGATGTTTTTTCTCCCACATTTTTTTCCTTACATTGAGTAACTAGAAGATTCAGTCACAGTCACACGAATGGTAAAGGTTGGTGAGATAGTACAGGTTTGTGGAGTGCAGTTGCTTGTAAATGAACTGTCTACCCTCTCATAGCTTCTTTCGCCATTCTTTCTCAGGCTCTTAATTCTCCTCTATGATTGCATCTGAGGTGCTTCTACACAATCATCTTGGCTGGTTTTTTATACATAATTTCGATTCAGTCTTTTTGGGTGTATAAATGCTGTTTCTGTAAGCAGCTGTTACCTTTTTTTTTCATTTTTAAAGAAACATAGGTCTATAGGTAAGAAGTGAACTGAGTTGGACCCTGTTTTAAAATTGGTCCTACTGTAGAGTGATATAGAGTGTGAGGAAAAGAGAATGATGAACACTGGGAGAATGGAGCTGTTATTTGCTTTTACAAGGAAGACTGGCCTGTAGTAGAAATTCATGAATTCTGTTTGTTAGCATTCATTCAAGTGGACTTGTTGAAGAGGCAACAAGGAGATGAGGGTTAGAGTTATGAATTTGGGAGACATCAGCATAGAACTGTATTTAAAGCCATGATACTAGATATGGAAGTTGGGGGAGAGAGTGTAGACAAAGGAGATACAGTTCCATGGACCTTGTGACATTCAGGGGTTGGATTGAGGAGAAGAGGCCAGTAGAAGAATCTAAGAAAGAGCAGCTAGTGGGGTAGGAGTAAAAGTAGGAGATGGAGTCACAGCAGCCCACAGAAGGAAACGTGTTGAGAAGAATTGGCTGTAAACCTATCTCGGATACTCCTGGGAGTCTGAATAAAGTGGTGGCACAGAACTGACCATTTGATTGATTTGTCAGTAGGAAAGTCATTGTTGATGTTGGTCTCTAATTCTAGCCCAAAGGTCTCTCACTGGAGACTTTGATGAGTTTTCTCCAATGTCAACTCAGAAAATAGTAGTTCTATGAAGTAGATATAAATTTTCTACTGTAATTATGTCCAGGAATTCATGTGAAGTTAGGTTGATCTTTAGTTTTTAGTGAATTTATTTGTCAAAAGTTCAGGTTATGTAACTGGAGAAATATTCTTACTTAAGCTACAACAAATATTCCAGAAGAATGTGATGATATGACAGATGATGCAGTAAGTTAATAATGACAGTGGATGGTTGTTAATAGAACTAAAAATTTCATTTTAAAATCACTTGATAAATCAGGAGGTTTATTTTACAATTTTTATGATTAACTTTAAGTGTGATGTAATCACAGTGTAAGTAAGTGTAAGTAAAATATAATAGTTGCATAATTACATTTTTCTCTTTTTTAATGGTTTATTGTTTATGCTGTTATAGTTGTCCCAATTTTTTCCCCCTCTTCACCCCCTTCAACTCACCCTCCTCGCTCTTCCACAGTCAGTCCCCACACTATTGTCCGTGACCATGGGTCCTTCATATATGTTCTTTGATCCCTTCACTTTTTTTGAAATGGTCCTCCCTACCCCATCTTCCTCTCTCAGTGCTGTCAGTTTATTCCACAATTCCATGCCTCTGGTTTTCTTTTGCTCATTAATTTTGTTCATTAGATTCCAGTTACAGGTGAGATCATACGGTATTTGTCTTTCACTGACTGTATCATTACATTTTTAAATATCAAGTTTTAGGTACAGTCATCAGTTGCTAAATTTTGGTGATTTTAAAGTGTGTTATTTTCTTTATTTTATTTTTTCAATGTTTTATTTTTATGCTGTTACAGTTGTCCCAATTTTTCCCCTTTTCTCCACCCCACCCAGCCTCACCCCCACTTCCCTACTCAGTCCTCTCACCATTGCCCATGTCCATGGGTCCTTCATCTATGTTCTTTGTCTAATCCTCTCACCTTCTTTCAAGCAGTCTCCACCTGTGCCCTCCCCTCTTACAGCTGACAGTATAGTCTATGATTTTGTGCTTCTGGTTCTATTTTGCTCAATGTTTATTTTGTTTATTAGATTTCATTTATAAATGAGATCATATGGTATTTTTCTTTCACCAACTGGCTTATTTTACTTAACATGGTAGTCTCTAGTTCTATCCATGCTGTCACAAAAGGTAGGAATCCCTTCTTTTTTCCTGCCGTGTAGTATTCCATTGTGTAAATGTACCACAGTTTTTTAATCTACACATCTATTGACGGGGAGGGACTTAGGCTGTTTCCAAATCTTGGCTATTATAAATAGCACTGCCATGAACATAGGGGTACATAAATTCTTTTGAATTGTTGTTTCAGGGATTCTTAGGGTATATTCCCAGCAGTGGAATCACTGGGTCAAAGGACAGTTCCATTTTTAATTTTTTGAGGAAATTCCATACTGTTTTCCACAGTGACTGCACCAGTCTGCATTCCTAACAATGCATGAGGGTTCTCTTTTCTCCACATCCTCAATAAGGGCTGAAGACAGCCCTTATTGTTGACTTATTAATGATAACTATTTTGGTTGATGTCAGGTGATATCTCATTGTGGTTTTAATATTTATCTCTGATGGCTAGTGATGTTGAATGTATTTTCTGATCTGTAGTCAGACGCATTATCCATTGCGTCACTGAGCCCGTTGAATGTTTTTTCATATGCCTATGGGCCATATGTATATCCTCCTTGGTGAAGTGTCTTATTCAGGTTGTTTGCCCATTTTTTAATTGGATTATTTGTCTTCTTGGTGTTGAGTCATTTGAGCCCTTTATATATTTTGGAGATTAAACCCTTATCTGATACATCGTTGGAAAATATGTTCTCCCATACAGTCAGTTCCCTTTTCATTTTGATGATGGTTTCTTTAGCTGCACTGAGGCTTCTTAGTATGATGTAGTCCCCTTTGTTTTTTTCTTTCCTTTATTTCCCTTTCCCTAGGAGATATATCGGCAAAAATATTGCTAGGTGGGATATCTGAAATATTAAAACTGTCTATGTTTTCCACTAGGACTTTTATGGTATCATGAAGTACATTTAATAAGTCTTTTATCCATTTTTATTTTGGTGTTTAGTATAAGTTGGTGGTCTAGTTTCTTTTTTTTCCTCTTTCTTTCTTTCTTTCTTTTTTTTGCATGTAACAGTCCAGTTCTCCCAGCACCATTTATTGAAGAGGCTGTCTTCACTCCATTTTGTGTTTGTGCCCACTTGTCAAATATTAATTGACCGTAAAGATATGGGTTTTTTTTCTGAGTCCTCTATTCTGTTCTACTGACCTATGTGTTCTTATGCCAGTACCAGAGTAGTTTTTTAGTGGAGCCTGTTGGGATTTCTATGTACACTATCGTGTCATCTGCAAATAATGACAATTTTAGTTCCTCCTTTCCAATTTAGATGCCTTTTATTTCTTCTTGTCTGATCACTGTGGCTAGTACTTCCAGTACTATGTTTAATGAGAGCGATGAAAGCAGACACCCTTGTCTTGTTCCTGATCTTAAGGGAAATGCTTTTAATTTTTGCCCATTGAGTATGATGTTGGCAGTAGGTTTCTCATATATGGCCTCTATATTGTTGAGATGTGTTCTCTGTATTTCTACTTTGGTTTTTATCATAAACAGGTGCTGGGTTTTATCAGATGCTTTTTCTGCATCTGTTGATATGATCATGGAATTTTGTATTTTGTTTATGATGTATTATGTTTATTGATTTGTAAATATTGTACCATTCTTGCATCCCTGAATTAAATTCAACTTGATCATGGTGTATAATCTTTTTAATGTGTTGCTGGATCTGCTTTGTTGGTATTTTGTTGAGGATTTTAGCATCTGTGTTCGTCAGAGATACTGGCCTGTGATTTCCTTTATTTGTTGTGTCTTTACCTGGTTTTGGAATTAGGATAATACTGGCTTGTAAAAAGAATTTGGGAGTCTTCCCTCTTCCTGAAATTTTTGGAATAGTTTGAGAAGGATAGGTGTTAATTCTTTTTTGAATGTTTGGCAAAATTCTCCTTTGAATTCACCTGGTTCAGGGCTTTTGTGTGCCAGGAGTTTTTCGATTATTGCTTCACTTTTGCTGGTTTTTATCGACCTATTCAGGTTTTTTGCTTCTTTTTGATTCAGTTTTTGAAGGTTGGATGTTTCTTGAAATTTATTCATTTCGCACAGGTTATCCAGTTTCTTGGCATATAGTTGTTTATAGTAATTTCTTACGATCCTTTGTATTTCTTTGGTATCAGTTGTTATTTCTCTTTCATTTGTGATTTTACTTATTTGGGCCCTTTCTTTTTTTCTTGGTGTTAAAGATTTGTTAATTTTGTTTATGTTTTCAAAGGACCAGTTGATCAATTGATCCTTTGAATTGTTTTTTTAGTCTCTTTGTCATTTAATTCAGCTTTGATCTTGAGTGTTTCCTTCCTTTTGCTCACTCTGGGCTTTGTTTGTTGTTGTTCCTCTAGTTCTTTTAGCTGTAGGTTTAGGTGGTTTATTTGAGATTTTTCTGTCTTCTTTAGGTAGTCCTGTAATCCTATGAGTTTCCCTCTCAGAACTGCTTTCATTGTGTCCAGTAGGTTTGGGGTTGTTGCGTGTTCATTTTCATTTGTTTCCAGATATGTCTTGATTTCTTCCATGATCTCTTTGTTCACCTGTTCATTATTTAATAACATGTAGTTCCGCCTTAGTGTATTTGAATGTTTTTGAGTATTTGTCTTGATATTGGTTCTAGTTTGAAACCATTGTGATCTGAGAAGATGCTTGATGTGATTTTGGTTTTCCAAATTTGTTAAGGCTTCATTTGTGTCCTGTTATATGGTCTATCTTTGAAAATGATCCATGTGAATTTGAGAAGAATGTATATTTTGCTTCTTTGGGGTGAAATGTTCTGTAAATACGCATTAAGTCCACTTGATCTAGAGTGTTGTTCAGTGCCACAATATCTGTTGACTTTTTGTTTGGAAGATCTTTCCATTGTTGACAGTGGATTGTTAAAATTCCCTACAATAACTGTATTGATTCTAGTCTCTTAAAGTCCTCCAAGATTATCTTCGTGTATTTAGGTGCTCTTATATTGGGTGTGTGTATGTTTACAAGGGTTGTATCCTCTTATTGTACTACTCCCTTATTTATTATGTAGTGACCTTTGTCTCTTGTTATGACCTTTGTTTTGAAGTCTATTTTATGTGATATAAGTATTACTATCCCAGTTTGTTTTTTTTTATGTCCATATGCGTGTAGTATTTTTTCCCATCCCTTCACTTTCAGCCTGTGTATATTTTTGTTCTCAGGTGTTTGGAGTATTTACTACATTTATATTTAAGGTTATTATTGATAGGTACTTAACCATTGGCATTTTCCCCCCTGTACTTGTGTTCTGCACACGCTCTCTCTTTCTCTTTTTCTTCTTAAAGTGGTCCCTTTAGCATCTCTTGTAGTGCTGATTTGGTGGAGATGTATTCTTTTAGCCTTTTAAAAAAAGAATCTGGGTAGCTCTTTATTTCTCCTTCCATTTTAAATGAGAACCTTGCTGGATAGAATACTCTTGGTTGTAGTGTTTCTGTTGAGACATTAGCTGATGGCCTTATTGGACCTCCCTTGTTTGTTACTAGCTGTTCTCCCTTGCTGCCTTTACGATTCTCTTTTCGTCTTTAAATTTTGCCATTTTAATTGTAATGTGCCTTGGAGTGGGCCTCTTTGTCTTCATCTTGATTGGGACCCTCCTTGCTTCCTGGACTTGTGTGACTTTTTTTCTTCACGAAGTTAAGGAAGTTTTCTGTCATTATTTTTTCAAACAGCCCTTCTAGCCCTTGCTCCCTTTCTTCTCCCTCTGATATGCCTGTGATGCAAATATTGTTATGTTTCATGTTGTCATGAAGCTCCCTTAAAGTGTCCTCATTCTTTTTAGGTCTTTCTTCATTTTTTTTGTTCTGACTGGGTGTTTTCTCTTGCTCTGTCTTCCAGCTCGCTGATTCAGTCCTCTGCTTCAGCTAATGTGCTTTTATTTCCTTTTAGTGTATTCATTTCAAATATTGCATTCTTCATTTCCACCTGGTTCTCACTCATATTTTCCATGGCCTTTTTCATGCTAATGTAATTCCCACTACCTTCCTTGTAGCTCTTACTAAGCTCCTTGAGCATCTTTGTAAGCATTACTTTGAATTCTTTGTTTGATAAATTATTTGCTTTGATTTCACTTAGCTCTTTTTCTGGAAATTACTTCTTTTCTCTTTTGGGGCTTGTTTCTTTGTCTCCCCATTTTAGTTGTCTCTTTGTGTCAGTTTCATTGTATTAGATTGATTTACTTTGACTATCTATTTTGTGGATTGACCTTATGTGGTGGGACCCAGTTGTGCAGACTCCTTGATCTCCTGATCTGGATATTCTAGGAATGCTCTTTGTATGTGTTATGTGGTCTCCCCTGTTGTATTTGGGTCCTGATTGTTACCAGCCTATTCGTTGGTGGGATCTCCCCTCTGGCTGGCTGACTAAGAGCTTCATCCCCTACCCCATCTTGTATGCTGTTGTATATGTGCTAGCAGAACAAAGCAAAACCACACAAAACAACACCAAGACAAGCAAACCCCCTACCCCAATCTCAACAGCAATATCAAATTACAAAAGAACAAAGAATAATAAAGCAGAAAGAGAAAATGGAATAGTAGAGAAAGGGGAAAAGAAAAAAGAATATGAGAAGACCAAAAGAAAGAAAAGTGATTATCATAGGAGAAAAGGGAAGAGAGCTAATACTAGTGGTGAATTAAAAGAAGAAAATGAGGAGAAGGAACACAGAAAGAGAAAAAGTAACAATAATAATAAGAAAGAAGAAAGGAACAATGAGAAATCAAAGGGGAGAGTAAAATAAGAGGTATGAAAGAAAAAATAGAACACCAAAAGTATAATAGGAAAAAATAGATAAAAAAACAATAAAAGGCTATGAAAAAGAAAAAATAGCAAAAATAGTGAAACAAAGAACCAAGTATATTCATCTTAGCAGAGTTTGATTCCCGCCTTCTGCTTTCTTCCTTTGGATGCGGCTCTCATGTCTGAGTCTGGTGTAAGCCAATGTCAGGTGCCTCCCAAGTCTGGCCCTTAGCAGCCTTTTCTAAGCTACAGTTCATCCCCAGCTTGCAGCTGATTCCTCTGGGCTTTGCTGCTCCCAGGATGGGCCAAGCTTCTCTGCAGAGCTGGCCTTTATCAGCACTGGGTCTAGGGGTGTGTCAGCAAGTGTCCCACATCACCACAGAATCCACCTGTGCCTCTCTCTATCTGCCGGCCTGTTGTCAGTCTTAGACTAATTGCAGACCCAACTATTTCTGAGAGCTTCTGGTGGAAACAGAGAGCTGTGATACTTGGATCTCCCATGGCAGGTGCCGTTCAGTCTTCAGGGAGGATGGTGGGTTTGTTCCCCCTCCCCTGAGCCTGTCCAGAACTTTTCCCCTGTACTCAGCAGGGCAGGGCCCTAATAGGCCTCCAGAGCCCAGCTTTTGGGTCTGCCAGATGCCAGGAGGGTGTTTCTATGGCTCTCCCGTGAGGAGAAGTGCCTCTGTTTCTCAGGAAAGTGAATGGGTTGGCTGCTCCCTATAGGCAGTCTCTGATACCCCCTGAGTGTCTTTATGTTGCTGTCTTCTTAGATGCAGGATAGGAATAAAGAAAGAAAGAAATAAAAGAGCAAACAAACAAACAAACAAACAAAAAAACCCTAAAACAAAACCTCCACCAAGGCAGAGCCAAAGTGAAAGTACAACAAAAAAAGGTGCATGGAGGAGTAAACAGGATTCCAGGGGGCAGGGGACAGCGTCCCACAGGACAAGACAATTGATTTTTCCCCTGGAAGGGGCTAACTCTTCTCAGGAGATGGCTGCTCTGGAATCCAGGTATATCCCACCCCAAAAATCCCACAGCTGAAAATAACTTTTAATATTAAAATAAGCATTTTAAACAAATTAATCTTTTGTCTTTCAATCTTTTTGACTTTGGTTAAATATGGTGTGTATTTGTTTATATATAAAGTATATTTTGTTAACACTAAACTTTTATGTGCTTTTAAAAATCAAAGACACATTTTTGTTCATGCTTCCTGAGAAAGTCCTCTGCATTTATATCATATAAAGCTGAAAGTTATACTTAGGTTATAAGTTTTTATTAACAAACATTTGTGCTTAACGTGTTTATCATGGCATTATTGTTAGTTTTTTTGGAATTCCTTTCACTTTTTCTGTAAAGCTTACTGTAAAATAATCTTATCTTTCTTGACTTCATCTTGAGTAAATGCTTGCTTAAGTTGCTGTGAAGAAATATCTAGTACTTCTTTATAAAATTATCCATATATGTGTGACATAGTAGGTAAGGTGTGTATGTACATACATAGTGTGTTTGTGTGTATACATGTAATTAAATTAAGGAAACAAGTGATTCATTGGTGTACAAGAGCTTAGTCATAGACCACCTGCCCCAAGAACAGCAGGTACATATCAATATATTATTATTCATCCAACACAGTTGTGGTCTGGTTTATATTCAAGCTATTAGAAGTAGTTTCAGTTTGAAGTGGTTAGAATAGTAGCAAATGTTAATGATGGCTTCATGTAGGAATTTCTTTTGAGGAAAGGATTTATCAGAATTAGGTTTGGCATATTCTTTATTTTGAAAGAACAGACTTAGAGTAGCTGAATAATGAGATGAAGAACGCAATGCATTTTAAGGTGGCCCATTGTCTTTGACACTATCTCGATAAAAATTTAAGGAAGTTCAGGAATTATCCCAGGCCTCTTATAAGTATTTAAGTCAGTGCTGCTACAGGCAGGCAGGGCTGGGGACATCTCTTTGAAACCTAATTAAGTTTTAAGCTATTTTTATAATACTGAGTCATATTTGACATGTTGAAACCAGGTAAGATTAGGAAAAATTATTTCACATCATATTTATTTAATCGGTTTGATGGAAAGATATAAACTTTTAGTAACTGAGTTCTATAAATTAATGTGGTTAGCTCAGGAGAGGAAAAATGGAGGGAACCCTCAGAAGTTTAATGAATAAGCTGATAAAAGGAAATTTAAATATATTTTCCCGATGAGAATACATATTCAGGATCTAGAATGGCACAACTCAGGCCAGGGAGATAATTCATGAAAGAGCCTTGTGTTAGAATGTAAGGTTCTTAATTTTCCACATGTGGCAATTGGGAGCCATTTTAGTCCTGATAAGAAGTAACTGATAATAATTGAGGATGTACTTGTGTGAGAGTGTATGTGGCAATGGAGTGTCAGGTAAGAAAGGAGCAGCAGAGCCCTAAGGAAATATGTATAGAGCTGCTCCTTTCAACCTTTTTTATGTCCTGGCACATATGCACTAATTATGAAAATTCTGTGGCACGCCAAAAAATATATATTTTTTGCCGATCTGAAAAAAAAATAGGTGTAAATTTGATTCATTCACACCAGACAGCTACTGTTGAGTTGGTTATTGTCATTTTTTTTTTTTTAATTTCACAGTCTAAGAGAAAAGAGGTCAGTGTCCCTGACTAAATAAGTTAGGTATTGCATGTTTTAAAAATTCTTGCAGCACACTGGTTGAAATTGCTGGTATAGTGTGTTGACTGGCAGATTTTGGAAGTGAGAAGAAACAGCCAAGGCATTTGGGTAGTTGATCCTCTCTGTACAGTAGCAATATGTTGAAGGAAGTCCTTAACTATAGATAGAGTTTAAATATAACATTTAAAAGTGAAATGAATGAGATGGTATGCCAATCAGAGTTGACAGAGGGATTGGAGTTCCTGTAAATTGAGCAGTTGTGTTCTTTTAAATGGAGAGAGATTGGAGATTAAAAAAAGATAATCATCTGCTTGCTCCTAGTCATATTACAATTTTAAATCTTTAACATATCAGTCTGTTACTACATGGGCTAGAATGAAATTGAACCAATTTTTTAATATCCCTTTATCAAGAAGTCTGAGGGAAAATTTATGTTCTGTTTTTATTTACTCTGGTAAGCAGAGAACTTCAAAATTCTTCAGGCCGGCAGCATCCTGTCCCATTATGAAATTTCTGACCTTTCTGTCCTATCACCACTGCTCTGAGTTTAAAAATTCAGTTGGCTTTGAGCTTTTCGAAGTTATTTTGCAACTGAATGTCCTTATTTTTCTTTCTTTACCAAACAATGTTTTCTAAACGATTTAATTGGTAGCACAGTTTTTCAGGGGTTTTTTTTTTTAGTTTATCTTTCAGTCTGATTTTCCTGTTTTTCTTGAATGTATTGACTTACAGTTTTTAGATTAGTAATGCAAATTCTTTTTAAAAAATGAGTACATTATTTTGAAGGACAAATAAAAGACTAAGCAGCAAAATTTTCAAATGAGAATTAAATCTCATTCATTTCTGGGAAGGGCCAATGAAAAGAGGTGTAGTGGTCATTCTATGTCAAACGTTTAGTCTTGTTTGTGATTGCATTTCCATTTCCATGTACCTTACGTGTTTTCCCCAGTGTATGAAGAGATTTAAAGACACCCAAGTAGTGATCTTGTAGAGAAATCATTTGTAGGTTATTTGAAAGTTTATGAAGTTTGCATCAGTTAAAAACATTTTTTTTACAAAAATTTTTTGACAGCCTGATGGGTTTCCCTGGGTAGCTTATTTCAAGGTGTTAATTAAGGTAGTATTGATTAATTTTATGATAACAAAGCTGGCTAAGTGGCTGGACTTTCCCCAGCCATTTTTCTTTCTTTTTTTAAAAGAAATTTTTATTGATATTTTTTCCCATTACCAGTGAGCCCTCTCCTACCTCCTCCCCTGCCACAGTCACCACACTGTTGTCCCTGTCCATGAGTCTTTTTTCCTTTTTGCTTGATCCCTCCGCTCTCTAACACCACCCCTCCCCAAGCCCAGACCCGTCAGCCTGCTCTCTGTCTATGTCTGTCTCCATCTTCCATGTGAGTTCAGTTTGTTCATTAGATTCCACATATGAGTGAAATCATATAATATTGGTCTTTCTCTCACTGGCTCATTTCACATAGAATAATGTTTTCCAGGTCCATCCCTTTGCCATTGCAAAGGGTAAAATTTTCTTCTTTTTTTATAGTGGAGTAGTAGTCCATTGTGTAAATGTCCCATAGTTGTTTTATCCACTCATCTACTGATGGGCACTTGGGCTGCTTCCACATCTTGATGATTGTAAGTAATGCTGCAATGAAATAGGGGTGCTTATGTTCTGTTGAATTAGTGTTTTTGATTTCTTTAGATATATACCCAGAAGTGGGGTCACTGGGTCATAAGGCAGATACTTTTAATTTTTTGAGACATCTCCATGCTGCTTCTCACAGTGGCTGCACCAGTCTGCTTTCCCACCAACAGTGCAGAAGGGCTCCCCTTGTCCACATCCTTACCACATTTGTCAGTTTGTTGATTAAGAATAATTGTTCTGACAGGTATGAGGTGATATCTCATTGTGGTTTTAATTTGCATTTCTCTGATGATTAGTGATGTTGAGCACCTTTTATATGTTAATTGGCCGTCTGTATGTCTTCTTTGGAGAAGTGAGTTTTGGGTATTAATCCCTTATTAGATATATTAGCAAATATGTTCTCTGTTCCGTGAGTTGTCTTTTTATTTAGTTGATGTTTTCCTTTGCTGTGCAAAAACTTTTTAGTTTGATGTAGTCCCATTTGTTTTTCTTTTGTTTCTTTTGCCTTAGGAGATATATCAGAAAAATTATAGCTATGAGCAATGCCAGAGATTTCACTGCCTATGTTTTCTTCTAGGATTTTTATGGTTTTGAGTCTAACATTTAAGTCTTTGATACATTTTCAATTTATTCTTGTGTGTGGTATTAGAAGGTGGTTTTGGTGTCATTTTTCTGCATCTATCTGTTCAGTTTTCCCAATACCATTTATTGAATAAACTATCTTTAGCCCTTTGTATATGCTTGCACCTTCTATAGAATATTAATTGATACAGAGATGTGGGTTTATTTATGGGATCTCTAGTCTATTCCATTGAATATGTTTGTTTTTATGCTAATACCATGCTGATTTGATTACTATGCCCTTAAAATACAGTTCGATATTAGATAGCGTGATTCCTCCACCTTTGTTCTTATTTCTCAGAATCGCTGTTGTTATGCAGGGCATTTTGTGATTCCATATATATTTTTGAAATATTTGTCCTAGTTATATGAAATACATCATTGGAATCTTGATAGAAATTGCGTTGAATCTATAGATTGCTTTGGGTAGAATGGACATTTCAATGATAGTAATTCTTCCTGTCCATGAACACAGTATGTGCTTCTTCTTATTTGAACTTATTCAATTTCTTCAGTGCCTTAAAATTTTCAGAGTACAGATCTTTTACATCCTTGGTTAGATTTATTCTTATGTATTTTATTTTTTTGAAGCAGTTGTGAATGGGATTATTTTCTTAATTTCCCTTTTTGTTAGTTCATTATTGGCATGTAAAAATACAACTGATTTCTAGATATTGATTTTGTATGCTGCTACTTGGCTGAATTCATTTATCAGTGGTGGTTACTTCTTGGTGGAATCTTTGGAATTCTCTATGTACAGTATCATGTCATGTGCAAATAAAGACAGTTTTTCTTCTTCCTTTCCAATTTGAATGCCTTATGTTTTTTCTTATCTGACATCCATTTTTCAGTTGCTCATTCCCAAATGATCTTATTGGGGTTTGAGTTCTATTTTTGAAATAAACTTGATAATGTAATATTTTGAGGAAAAGTTCAGGGTTTCTTTTGAATAAACTTTCTGAAATCATTTCAGTGTTTGTTTTCTCAGAGTCTGGTACATTGGAGGTGTTTAATACATGTTTCTTGAGTAAATTGGATTGTTCTCTTTGTCTCTAACTGGTATGGTGCTGACACATTTCAAATTTGATTAAGTGGGAGGGAAAGAAACCAACATGGAGAACCTCCCCTGTGTCATGAACTTTTACAGCTGTTTTATATGTGTACGTAATAGAAAGACAAACTAAAGGCTAATCTAGTGATCCATTGTTCTAGACTTTTAAATTTTCATTTTTATAAGTAATATCTCTTACACTGAATTGTAATTCAGTGTCACTCTTTTGAAGGTCAGTACATATCTTTAGTAAGATCCCTTTTGAAGATGTAGTTTATTTTGATATTTATTATTGTGAAAACTGAAGACAAATTCTTCCTTTGACAAAAATATGTTTCTGTTTCTAAATTCTCAGGGCACTTTCTGTTGTGAAGAATTAATATATTTTCTCTTATCAAATAGTGTGATAGTATAGATTTTCTCTTGTACAGATGGAAAGTTGCCAGGAAGTTCAGTTAAATTTAATGTTCATGTGTAGTAACCATCTTGTTTTGGGTTTTCCATGGAATTTCCTGCCTCTTTGTCCTTTTCCTGTTTTCTGACTTCTTAAACTAGTCTGTTATTTATATTTTTTCATCACTTACAGTCTTTATAGAGTTAGATATAAATTATATAAGTAGTTCTCATTAAGCAATCATTAATTAATGTTTACTCTTAAAAATATACATACTTTAAATTGTACAGCTAAAACATTAAATGTATGGAAATACAGATAATCAAAAAGGAAGTAAAATTAATATTTTCACATGCAAAGCTGGTTCTTCTAAAGTGTATATACACAAATAGCCTTTTAAAGTAGGATTATGCTGTACACACAGTTTTATAACATTTTCCCCACTTGCTGTATTATAAATAATTTTCCATTTCAGTGAGTATGCTACCCACATAACTTTTAATAGCTTGACAGTATTTCAGCATAAGAGATTCTGTGGATTAATTAACTGATTGCCTATTCTTAGATATTTGTTATTTCCAGCTTTTGTCATGAACAACACTGTAGTAAGTATTCTTAAAGCTAAATCTTTGCATACATCTTTTACTACTTTAGGATAACTGACAAAAAATAAAAATGCATTGTAAAAGGCTTTGCATTTTTGGAAGTTTGGTTCATACTTCCAAAATTGCCCTCTAAAAAGTGTGTTTCAGTTTACACTACTCATTGGCTGTGTCTACTTTTATCCCTTTTCCTGTATACATGTATGATGATTATTTTGTGTTTAATAGCTTGATTATCAGATACCAGAAAGTAGCATATCAAGAATAATTTGTATATCATTCAGGCATATTTAGGATGTGAAGGCAGTTAAACTGGGACATTTCATTAATTGTTGAGGTTAATTTGGTTGGATAGCTGAGTGGGCCTTTCTTACTGGAAACTACAAATTTGAACATTTGGTCACAGTGAAACCTTTTTAATTGAAGGAATAATATTATTTACTTGACTGCTTTACCAGGTCAGTTTTAGAATACTAAGAATTCACCTCTCAGATTTATTATCACATATATGTAGCACCCACCTAATCTTCTTGAATATGAATTATATATTGATTTCTAAATATTTATGGAATATTAAAAGTAGGTTTTAGTAATTTTTAATATTTAAAACTTAATGGTCAAAAGGTAAATAAGGGAAATTTATCTGTCTCCATTTTTTCCTGACATTTACTCTCTGGACTGTGAAGAACTTGAAGGGTCTTAAATTTTATCCTACTGCAAACTATTAAGCTAGCCTGTGCCACTTCATGAAAGCTGGTAAAAGACACAAGCCTCCATGTTCTTAGGACTCTTGACTTGCCAAGTTTAAACCAGTCTGTCATTACTCAGCTATTGTTAGTCAAGTGATCAGTTTAGCTCAGTAAGATAAATAAGGCTTTAAAGAGTTTATAACATAGAAAGATCACATTAATTATGATCAGAGGTAGAATTAAAAAAAGGTTAAACAATATAAAGTGTCAGTGGTATCAACACAGTTCTTTAATGAATCTGAGGAAGTTAAAACTATCTTACTGTTAAGAGGAGGCTGTAACTTTTGAGTTTGGTCTTGGATTTCAACAAGCACAATGTATGTGGCTGGGTCCAGGGGTAGAGAGGAAATATGATCAATGGCATGCAAGAAAGACAACATAGGACAGGTGAAAGGAACAGTAAGTTGTCTAACAGTAGGTTTTAACTGATTTTCAGAATCGTGGTTTGGATGTTTTTAGTATATTCTGGAACTAATGAGTGCCTATGGAGTGCATGCTAGGGGCTGTAGTTACCTGGGTAACCGGCATTCTCTCTCTCTGCTGGATGTAGAGGGGTCTTCTAGTCATTTGAAACTGGCTTAGGTGTGGCAGGGCCCAAGTCTAAGAACCCTTGGGTTGTTAGGCTGACTGCTGAGTGACTGTGTGTGTGTGGGAAGGATTGGGGTAGATGTAAAAGAGCCAATCCATTTTTACAATGTGGCACACTGCGTGCAGCAGAAACAAGAAATAATTTACTGGTAAAAAGCCATTCTTGAAACTTGCCAACAAACCCAATTCTTAATTTGATAGTGTTTGTACACTTAAACATTGCCCTTTTATTGGTGACAGTCTCAGCATGGAGGTTCATACACAGCATTTTATCGCTTGAAATTTTGAAAGGTAAATTATGTATTCTGATTGTACGTGCTCGGCGTGTTTTATAGTATTAAGCTATTTGATTAAGGCCATTTTAACAGCAATTAGAAAAACCTGAGAATGAAACTAAAGGAGGCCCTTCTGTTTAGTTCATGATTTACTTCGTTCCAAGCTGGCATCATTTATATCAGACATATTGCATATGTCTTCACGTAGATAAACATTTAGTATTAATGATAAAATGCTTGGGAAATGAGAAACACTATTTTTTTCACCTTGGTGTTTTTGTATTTTAAAATCATGAATGAATCCAGTATGGTACAAGGACAGTTTTGCTACAGCATATGCATGTATTTATCTATGGAGAATTATAGTTTTTAAAATTTCAAACTCTATGTTATTTGCTTTACACCTTGGGGTTTAGATGCATGAAGTACTATGCTGGAGTCATGACCAAGGAAGTCGCGAAGTTGGGCCCCAAGCCCTCATGTGGGCCTTCCAGTCCCATATACCATGCATCTCCCTGGCTTCCAGTGGTTAGAAAGTACTTAAGATATTAGTATTTTGTACAGCTCATCCCTTAAGGAAGTAATTACAGATTGGAAAGGCTTTGTAATTGCTTGGCCCAGCCGCTTACTGAGGTCCAGCCTCCTTAGAGATATTTCCATTCCTTAAGCTTTCTGCTCTTTTGACCTGCAGCGTTTCTAGAAGCTGCCCAGAGAAGCAGTCCTCCTCCCGGCAGCTCCTGGAGATGTGAGATAGGAACGCTAACAGCAGTCATGTAGATAGAAGTCCTGTTAACTGTTGAGTCTTGCAGTCCATCTATCAGTTGGTGTATGGGGTAGGGGGAGGCAGAAGGCAGCACTGGGAGTTTGGATCTTTGTGAAGATGTTAAAACATGTGTTTCCTCTATGTTTGTCAGGATGTAAGAGTGCTAAATCAAAGCGAAACAAGAACAAAATAATACCTAAAGGATACTCCCAAGAATTTTTATTTTGATGTTTCAAGATGATAAAAATCATCTTGAAATTTTTGTAGGTATTTGGTTGTAGAAATTTCTGACAGGTATAAAAGTAAATTTAGTAAGAATTAAAAAACTAAATCTAACAGCTTCCTTTTTTTTTTTTTTTTTTTTTTTTTTAGTATTTACCATTTAACTCTGCACTTGAACAACTTTGAATAGATGACCTTTTTTCATTATGTGCTTCAAATTTGAAAGGGCTGCTTATGTTCATTTCTTGGTTTATATTCTTTAAAAATGCCCTCTAGATTTTTATTAAACTTATTTTTAACTAAGACCAAGATGCTGATGGTTGTAATAAGCTAAATTTCATCATTTTTATTTTGTCCAGTTAGGTTGGTTGAGGTGATTGATAGTAGAAAATGAATGTGCAAAATATCATTCTTAGCTGATAGTGATGAGACGGGAAATTAGATTTTGTGAAAGTGTTAATCAGAATTTGAGTAAGGAGCCTATTTTCATGTTTGAATAGTGAAACATTGTGTTGAACTTTTTTTACATTATAATATCCAGATTTATTGAACCTTTTCAAAATCCTGCCCCATCAGATATTTCTTACTTTTTTTAATCAACAGTCACTAGGCATATACGTTACCTGTGTAGAGGTTGTGGATCTAAAAATACAGTGTCCGGCAGAAGTAAGGCTTGCTTGAGTGTGGGTGATAGGGTATGTGACTCTCTCGCATGAGAGGGACAGCAATTTGAATATTTCACCTAAAATGTCTTATGGTGTGCTTGAGTGTGATATTGTTATGTTACAAAATTACATGCTTATGATTTTGTAATAAAAGATTTTATAATAAAAGAGGGCCATTATTTGTGCCAGACCCTGTATATATTTTAGGTTACTTAAAGTATTTCTTCTTTTCTGCATGGTTTTTGAGATGTTTCTGAAATACTGAGCTGTTAAAAAACTATATTATTATTTTGTTTAAATCTTTAGAGGCCAAGGTGGATACCTAGTTGAGTAGAGGGCTTGGAAGAATCTGGCTAGAATTTGGTCAAGGACGGAATCATTGTCAGTGGTCAGCCTTAAAATTTTTAACCAGTTGGATGGGTAGACAAGAATTAGCATCATAGTTCTAATTTACATTTGTCTTATTGCACTGAAGTTGAACATGTTTTCATATGTTTAAGGGCCATGTAAATGTCTCTATTTGTGGTATGTTTGTGCCTTCTTCCCAATTTTCTGTGCTTTCTGGCCTTTTCCCCTCAAACTTTTAAGGGTTCTATATAAATATGGAATATTATCTCTTTATTGAGATGTATGTTGTGAATTTTTTTTTGACGTTGCTTATGGTATATTTTTGCTGTGCAAATTTTTTTTTTTTTTTATGTAGTAAAGTTTATCATTTTACTTTTATTACCTCTGAATTTTGAGTAAGTCTTTTCCCTTTATGTTTTCTTCTTAGGATAGTAGAGTTTCATTTTTACATACAGATCTCGTCTATCTGGAGGTTTTTTTCTTTTTCCTTTTTTTTTTAAAAGATTTTATTTACTTTTTAGAGAGGAGAAGAGAGGGTGAAAGAAAGGGGGAGAAAAATCAGTGTGTGGTTGCCTATTGTGTGCCCCTTACTGGGGACCTGGCCTGCAACCTAAGCACGTGCCCTGCTCTGGGAATCGAGCTGGCGACCCTTTGGTTCGCAGGTGGGTGCTCAACCCACTGAGCCACACCAGCCAGTGCTGGAGTTTATTCATGTGTATGATGTGATGAGTGGGTCCGATTTTGTTTTTGTCTAGCTGACTATCCACTTGTCCCAACGCTGAAAAAGACTATCTTTACCTAAGTGAATTGAAGGTGCTATCTTTATTATATTCTATGTTTTTACATGAGGCTGAATCTATTTCTAGACTTTTTTTATTGGTATCTCAGTAAATTTATAAATTATCTTAGGCAGAACTGATCTCTTGATGACGTTGAGACATCACAAGCAGGAATAAGGAATATCTTTCTGTTTTCAAGTCTACTTCATAGAGATCTGATAATTTCTTGTTAAGTGTATTTCTAAAAATTTTATATTTTTTGTCATTGTAAATGGAGTTTTCTCATTAAGTATATCTTCTAAATGGTTATTGTTTGTGTATATGCACACTACTGTTTTTTGCATGTTAACTTTATAACTGGCTACCTTGCTGAATATTTTCATTGTTTAAGTTAGCTTTATCATTGATTTTTCTAGGAGTTTTTAAGTAAACTATTATGTCATTTTTCACATAGAAATAGCTGTATTTCTTCTTTTCCTGTTCTTTGCTTCTACTTTTTTTCTTTAGTTTAATTACACTGGCTAGTACCTCCAGGACACGTTAAGTAGTAGCGGAGATAGAGGGCATCCTTGTCTTGTTACTGACCACAGTGGGCATGCCTTACCGAGTTTCCTCATTTAAGGAAATATGTATCGATTTTTATTCTCTGATGAGTTTTTATTAGGAATGGCTGTTGACTTTTGTCAGAAGTTTTCTTTAGCATCTATTGGGATAATTATTTTGTTTTTTCCTTAGATTGATTAATATGGTAAATTATATTAATAGATTTTATAAGATTGTATGATCCTACTTCTTGGCATAAAACACACTTGGGCACTCTGACTCCAGAACTTAACAACTCCTTTATTTTACTCCTTTCTAGTTGAGATTCATATATCTGCTATGCTTACACAAAAATATACTGAGTAATACAAGTTAGTATTTTTATTAATTGCTAGATAAATATTTTAATGAGTTTAGAGGAAGGAAAAGTCATTATGGAGATCAAAAAAAAGCAACAGACTTTGACAGGACGAAGATCCCTACCAGCTGTGATAGCCTGAGCATCGCTCCCAGAATACCTGCACTTTGCTATATAGCTCTTTACCTTGGAGGGCGTACACCAGATCTTAACCTTTCAGTGTTCTGTCAGCATGATTGGTGGTGGATTGATTACAAACTGAAGAAGTGCTAGGAAATCTCCAATGATGGAGCAAAATGCTGCATTGTAGATAGGAAGCCTGCAAAATAGAATGGAGACAGCACTCTACTTGCAGGTAGAAAAGGCAGAATGACAACTGATAGCTTTATAAGGGAGAGCGGGGGAAAATTCCTATTTTACATTAGGGAGAATTTTGGGACCACATGATGTTTCATAGGCATGTCATAGAAAAATTATTTTAAAATGTTATTGTTAGATGGGGAATATTTATATCTATGTTATTTAAGTAATTTAGAAATTGTCAAAGGTGTTTACTAATTTATACAAATGAAATGATTGAATTGTAAATCTGACCATTTTTTTAAAGTTGTGACTCAGCTCCAAGGATGAATATAAAGTTATGTTTACATGCTAAGAAACATGTCTTTGAAAAAATACATCTGGGAAAGTTTACACTGCCATTTTTGAGAACACTTGTTTATTTGGTAATTTTTGTAGACTCTTTGATTTCCTGACTATAACTTGATAAATAGTATATGAACTGATACCCATAATGAATACTGAAAGCCAAGTTGAAATGAGCTACTTGAACAATATTTTCTTGCCATTGAACTTTCTCTTTAGTCATGTCAGTGGAAGATTTTTTTTCTTAATTATCTGTAATTCTTGAATGAATTTGATTAATAACATGTGTTATTTTGATTAACTTTGTGTTAAAGTATATGTAATAATTTGCAAATTGGCCTTTCTCATTTTCTTCAGCATGTTACACCAGACAGCTATATTCCATGCCTTGCTGACTTGTGCAAAGCACTGTGGGAAGTTATGCTCAGCTATTATAGGACTATGGAATGGCATGAAAAACATGACAATGAGGATACCACTTCTGCTTCTGGTAGGAAATTACTTCGATTTTTTTTAAAAAAATTGCATTGTAAATATGCCATAGTTCTGGAGTAAGGTAGAAGAAAAAGAACAGCCATTCTTTTAGAATTTCAGGGACTATAGTGACCATACATTAAATGTTTACCAAAGAAAGTGATTCAGCTACAATAAAAGCTCCATTACCTTTGAGGATTTACTAGATTAAAGGACTTCTAAGGAACAGATAGTACCAGTTTTCAGGAATATGTGCTGATAGCTATAGGACTGAATTATTAAGAAAGGGCTTATATATATGTGTGTGTGTGTATATAATTTTATATATGTGTACACATACATACATATACAGACATATATACATATATTCATATATAAAATTAGCTTTAAAAAGACATTGGTCTGTCTAAATTTACTGTGAAATTAATACTAAATGTTCAATTTTAAATCTATGTTGCTGCCTGGCTGATGTGTCTCGGTGGATTGAATGCTGGCCTACAAATCAAAACGTCGCTGGTTCGATTCCCAGTCAGGGCACATGCCTGGATTGCAGGCCAGGTCCCCAGTAAGGGGCATGTGAGAGTCAACCACACATTGATGTTTTTCTCCCTTTTTCTTCTTCCCTTTCTCTTTAAAAATAAATAAATTAATCTTTTAAAAAAATCTATTTTGCTAATTTTCAAGTTGTACTAATAAAGCTAGATCCTAAGAATTAACAATTATACTGATACTTTTCTTCCTGAAAATATAGCAGGACTTAAAAATTTCATTAAAAATGATTTTTAAAATATTTGTCTTCAAATGAAAAATATAACTTTAAATTATGGTATACTCAGCTAAATAAATAACAGATCTTTGAGAAATTAATTATTATATTGAAATTACTTTATTTGTATTAATTATATATCTTTAATGATTACCCTTGAACAATAAGATTAAGTGTTCGAAAAACTTTAAAAATTAATAGATTATTTTATCAGCATTTTAAAAAAAGTCCTCACCTTAGGTTTTTTGATTTTTATGATTTTTGATTTTTATGTTTTTTGATTTTTAGAGAGGAAAAGGGAGGGAGACAAAGAGAGAGGGACAGAGAGACAGACATAGACTCAAGACTGAGAGAGACTGAGAGAGAGATGCTCTCCTATGGGCTCCCTGACCTGGGATTGAACCTGCAACCTTTTTGGTGTATAGGACAGCACTCCAACTAACTGAGCCACCCATCCGGGACTCAGCATTTTTTTAAATATGGGCAAAATAAACTATAGTGCATTAACTTTTTTGTCTTACATACAATTTAGTGTAGGTTGTCAAAAGTTATTTTAGAAATTTCTCATTTCTGAGGTGATTGATTTCTGTGGTTGGGTGGATGGAGGAACATAATTTTGGTAGTATAGAAAATGTTAGTTTAATACTTGTCTTGGCTCATAAGAAGTTCATGCATATACATAGCAAAAAAGAAGAGAGGGAATGTTCTATGGAAGGATTTTTATCCTTTTAGAAATATTGTTGGAGATGTGGGGATAAAGGAAGGAAGAGAAAGAGAAAATAGAGAAAAGGAGTGGGTACTGAACAGGGCTCGAGATCAGTCTGTTTTTACCCACTTCTTATACTTTCATCCCTCTGCTGTCTGTCTTGGAGCAATAAGCTTTGTAATCAGATACTTGACTTCAAATTGTAACTGCTGTTTAATAAGATGAGAGCACGAAGAAGTTACTTTATGTTCTCCAGGTCTCAGTTTCCTCCTTAAAATGACAGGTTAAAAAACCAAAACTAACGAAAAGTTCCATAGGGTTTCTTTAAAATTTAGACAAAATATGAGGTACTTACACTTCTTGTTGTTATATCATCAAAGGAAATGGATCAAGAAACGATGATGATGATGATGATGAAGAAGAAGAAGAAATGTACATAGGCCTTTTCTTTTTTTTTAACCAGTTTATTTAGAGAATTCCTGGGCTTAACTGGGATTCCAATTTTCCACAAAGTATATCCTCTTTTAGCAACCTTTATTTTTTTCTAGATGTAGAAACTTAAGACATTTCAGCACCTTTTCCCTTTCCTAATACATTATTTAAGGAGAGACCAAAGGAAAAGTTTGGAACAAAATTAACACATACTTAGATGTAAGATAAAGAGTTTAGAAGACAATATATGTATTTATCATGGTGAAGCCTGTGTTTTACTTCAGGCTAATAGTTTACATGTACAGTTGACCTTTTAGCAACATGGGTTTTAACTTATAAACTATTATATAAATTATATTAACTTGAATTTTCAATGAATACATATAGTCCTGTAAATGCATTTTCTCTTTTTTATGATTTTCTTAATAACAATTTCTTTATTATTGTAAGGATGTAGAATATTATACATATAACATACAATGTGTTAATCAGCTTTGATGTTATCAGTAAGTCTTCTGGTCAGCAGTTGTCTATTGGTAATTAAAACTTGGGGAGTCAAAAATTATATATGGATTTTCAGTGCAAGGCTGGTCAGCACCCTTAACCTCCATGTTGTTCAAGTGTCAACTATATTATGTGTGTATATACATGTATATTTACATGTATGCATTTTCATTGTGATATAGAGTCAGACTTAAGACTCTGAGTCTTGTATACAGTACTTAATCCTCTTTGCTAAAATTTCTTGACCCTAATCTGTATACTTTAAGAATATTCAGGACTCTGATTAGTCTGGCAGCCAGCTGACAGTGTCTAGGACTCTAAAAAGTCGTTTGTTCACCTGGTGATACAGGATCTGGCAGGAGTAAGGCTTGCTTGAGTGTGGTTGGTAGGGTATGTGACTGTCTTGCATGAGATGGACAGCAATTTGAGCATTTCGCCTCCATTACAGAATTACAGGCTTACAATTTTATAATAAAAGATTTTGTAATAAAGGCGTGTTATTTGTGCTAGACCCTGTATTTCTTTCATATTCGCATTGAGGAATAAAATTGTAGGAATAAATCATTTGAAAATTCCTCATCACAGAACTTCATAAAGCTGAAAGGGTCTCTGTCATTCATCTGCTGTAGCTCTAGTGACACTCTGGTATCCTAACTCTTTGCCATTTTAAAATAAAACTCTAAAGCTGTAGGGGAGGTGCATTGCCCTGAGCTGCTGGGTTCCTGATAGCGAGGCTATATGGATAATAAGGCTTAAGCTGTAGGAGTGGTGAGAGGTATGTTAGGCAAGCACCTGGGGTCTTGGCTTATGCAGGGACCTTTTATTGGTTACCAGTGGGATGCCCTGCTAGCCTAAGATGCGATACTGTCTACCACACAGTTTTGTTCCACACAGTTAATTCTCACAAAGATAGAATCTTTTAAATATAACCGTATATGTGTATTTTCAGTTGCTGTTAGGGAAAAATATGTTTTAAAGAAGGTCATCGATCTTACCTGTTGAACTGGACATTGTTAGGTTATTTATCTGGAGTGGATAAAAATATTCTGAAAAATAGACAATGTTTGCATCATTACCTTACTGCTTGAGCAGTTCTACAATCTGTAATCTCTTGTTAACCTGCAGATTGATTGATAATGGGGTTAATTGGTCCTGCAGTGCTCTTGGTAGTAGGGCGTGTGTGGGTCCTTGTGAACCTGGTCTCTCGGATCACACTGTGCAACTTGCAGTCCCAGCTCCAACCCCACACTAAAAACTAAGTGATCTTAGGTGTAAGGACTTAACATTTCAGGCTTTAAGTTTACCTGTCTTAACAAATGGCTTTAATCCTAATAATCTATTTTTTTGACATTATTTTGGTTGTATAAGTATTGAACGTATTTTCTGTATTTACATAGGCTTATAATATAAGAGAGTCTAAATGAAATTTTTTTTGAAAACAAAATGTTATGAAGCAAATCAAAAACATATACCATCTTTTATTTTCAGAAGGGAATAATATGAGTACTGAAGAAGCTAATTTTGATCGTGGCTACATTAAAAAGAAATTAGAACATGGACTTACACGAATATGGCAGGTTTGGTTTAAAAAAAATTCTATTTTTTTAAACAAACGCAATAGAAACCTTCATGTTGAAGTTGTTTTAGAAATTCAGTGTTTACATTTTGTTCTGTATTTGTATTTCTTGCATATTTAATCATATTTAGTTTTTCTTTGGAATAAGTTGATCATTTAATTTCTATATTTAGTTGATAATTCTATTTGATTGCACATGGCAGTAGAAAAAGTCTTTTAATTTGAAAATTTCCATTGGAAATATTTTATTTTTCCTAAATTACATTTTTGCTTTTAGTGTGCTAGCAAATGTATGCTTTCATAAAGAAATTGCTTTCTTGAGATACTCTTTATTTTTATTTTATATATTTGTGTTTCCTTTTCTATTAATTTTAAACTAAATTAAAAAGATAACTAAGTGACTTAGTTGGGTCAGAATCTAATATAGAATGAAGAATTCTTTTATAAGTCAGTGATTTTTGTGCCTTGAGAGAATCTCACATGTTTGTTGCCTAAATGTAAATACCTTCTTCAGCTTCTCTTTTGTGGCTTAGTAGCTCAGTTGTTGTTATCAGATGTTAAATTTGTTAACTTACTGAAATTTGTTACTTCCTAAGTAAAAGTGTAATTTCTTTGGAGATAACTCATTGTTTTTCTTTGTTAGTTTGTTTTTGGACTTTGAAGCTTTGAAGACTATACACCCTTTCACTATGTTATGGTCTTTTAAAATGTATTTTTCACTTTTCTAATGAGGCTGATTTTTAGTTTGATAGTATTTAGTTTTATAGGCATTCTTTGAAAAAATTATTTAGGAAAATACAGGGTGGGGCAAAAGTAGGTTTACAGTTGTATGTAAAACAGTTTATTGTTTTATTATTTATTAATTATTGTATCATTTTCCATACAAATAACTGTAAACCGGCTTTTGCCCCACTCAGTGTATACTGAAACAAATTTCCTCAAGAACCACATAGCAGTTAATAATTTATTTCTCTTCTAACTTTTGATAACTTTACAGTGAATATGCTATTTGAGTTTTTAATTTAATATTTAAAATATATTTATGTGGTATTTAATAAGAGCTTCAACTTCTGTATTTTCTGATATGACCATACTAATTTTTATTTTACCATTTTTATGAGTATTATGTATAATGGAAAGGGAAATCTCATACTCATTTAAAATACAGGGTCAAATATGTGTTTATTTCTGATTTAGTCTCCTAAAAGACTCTAATTGTACGTTATTAAAATTGTATTTAGAATCCGTTGATATTCTGGTAATTCATTGTACTTTGAAATACTGACCTGGCATTTTATATAGCTAGTTTCCATTCAGTCAGGCAATTTGATATCATTCCTAATATAGGAAAATCTATTAATATACTGTTTGGTAAAACTATACTTACTTAAGGATTTGGCTAGTTTTATAAAGAAGTTTTCATCCTTTTGAGAATGTATGGATTATTGTGTTGTAGATTTCAAGCTTTAGAATATCTTCATCTCCACTACTCAGAGGTCTCTTTTGCATCCCCAGCCCCAATTCTCAAATACTTTTAGAATAGGACTTTACATACTTTAGGAACTTTTAGAATAGGACTTTACATACTTTAGGAACTCACTGCGTATTTGTTAAATTGAAACCACAAGGCCCAATGCAATTGAAAAAAGCAAAAGCTCTGAGAAACATGTTTTTTGATAACACATTTAGCAGGCAAAACCTGACCTGAATTGAGTTCCTTTGGCACAGAACCTGACCAGTTTATCATTAGGCTTTTTATAGTATTTATCCCATTAAACATTCATATATTACAGGAATATTAATGTGTTTTTTAAAGGATTTTATTAATTTCTAGAGAGAAGGGAAGGGAGGAAGAAAGAGAGGGAGGGAGAAAAATGTCAGTGTGAACGAGAAAGATTGGTTTCCCCTGGCACACCCCCACCTGGAGACCTGCCCTGCAGTGTGTCCTGACCAGGAATCAGCCAGTGACCTTTTGTTTTGTGGGACCATGCCCAACCCACTGAGCCACACCAGGCGGGGCACTGTGTTTTATTTTGGGACACTGCCCCAGGCCCCACTGGGGGTGTTATATAATACACAATAATACCGTAACACATTTTTAACATCTGAAATCATCCCAAATTGCAAAGCACAAGTGACCATGTGACAATTTGTAGACATTTATCATTGATATATTAGTTACAGAGGTTAACAATGAATGATGGTTGAAAAGCATAAAATGACAGTTAACCTTTCTGACAAAAAAAGAACTCAAAATCACAATCATTTTGATTTTTGATATGAAAAGTTTTTAAAATATTGTGGCAAATTCCCCATGCCTTTTGACTCAACCAGAATTTTTTAAGGAAAAAGGCTGTCTCAATTACACAGTGTGGAAGATGCCAGTCGGGGGATGTGAGAGCATGTGAATGCATGGTCCTTTACCTCCTGGAGCTACCAACCTAATCATGTGAAAGTTTTCATCTTCCAAGATTTTCTTTTCCATCTTTAAATATTTGATATGTGAGAAATGGCATTTTTCTTCTTACTGTAGCAAATTAGGGTTACATTATTTCTACTTTTTGTGAATTTGAGGTAGTCTTTACATTTTAGTATGATGCCCACTTTTAAAATTCTTCTTTGGGCATTTGAAACATTACTTTTCTTTTTTTGTTGGGAACTAGGTCCTATATGCATTTAAAGAAAGCTTATTATTATACTGTTTTAATCTATATCCTATTTTATTGCTTTGTTTTCTTAGTCTATGCAATTCTGAGTGAGGAGTTTTAATCTTCCAGTGACTCTAGTTTTGCCAGGGTTTTGTTTTATTTCTAAGAGCTTTTGCTTTTTTGTACTTGGAGGTTATGTTGATTGATGCTGCTACGCTAATAACCACTTTACTTACCATCTTTGTACATAATTCCCTTCATTAATTGAAAAAACAATAGTCCTTTGGTCATAAGGCATTTTGCTAAGAATTCTAATATGTTATTGCCATTACTATTTTATTTTGTTCATAGTTTTCTGGTAAATCTTTGACCATCTGTTTATTTTAAATGTTTTTGAATCAGATTTTAGTTGTGTTGCCTATAAATGTACAAAACCTTTTTTTCAAGACAAAGACTTTATTTTTTTAATATGGCAATCGAATCTTCTCAGTTATACTTTTATTAGTGTTTTAATTCATATTTCTCTCATTGTTTAGAGCAGTGAAATATTAAAAAAGCTATTAATTATTGATTTGTGATTTATTTGCTTATGTTTTTTCCTTAGGGTCTAAATATGTGAGAAATCAGTTATACTTTGTATATAATTTGTCTATCTTCACTTATATTTTCAGTATGCAGATGGTTAAGTTTTTTACTTTTGACTTGTTACATTTATTCTTAAAACGTTCTTTCCTTTGTAAAACTCAGATAAATATTCATATGGTAATTAAAAATATATTTATCTACTTCGTAATACTTGTTATATCGCCAATACCTAGACTCATGCCTAGAACACTTAGTAGGTACTTGTACAATATTTTTGCTTTATTGAATTAATTTTTAATCTTTTGAAAACATACACATTTATTTCTTCCATTTTATGTAACTTTTGATATATGATATAAAGAGAGGACCTCCACCCCCTTCCAATCTAGTTAGTTTTTCCTTCATTATTAGCTGTGTAATCTTTTTCTTCCCTCTTTTGTGACTCTTATTTGTAGCAAGCACAATGAAAAGAGTAGCCTTTGAAGGCAGATAGACCTGGATTCAAGTCTTAGCTTTGTCATTCACTTAAGTTTCTCTTCTTTTAGGGGGATAATATATGCTTGCCCATCAGGGCTGTTTTAGGATTCACAATTACACACATGTAAAGTTCTTATTGAAACAAAGTAAATAATCAGAAACAGTGGTTTATATTGCTGTTTTCTAAGCTCTAATGTATATGTTAGCACTGTTTCCGAGTTATTTGTTCTATTACATTGATTTTTCTGTATATTGCTAGCATTCTTTTTTTTAATATATTTAATGTAGGTAGTACAAATCCTCCAACATTACTCATAGCCTTTATTCCATCTTCTCAAAGCTTTTTTTAAAAAAAAGAAATTATTGCCTATTTATTTTTTTCTGGTGAATTTTAGAATAGTTATGTGGAAGAAAAGTTTTGGTTGTTATTTTAATTAAAATTTCATTGAATCTCTACATTAATTAGGACAAATTGACATCTTAACATTATTTAGTTACAATCCTATTCCTTAACTTGCACTTCATTGAAATTTCTTTTGAATCCTGGTAGAGTTGTTAGTTTTTTTAATAGGTCTGATATTTCTTATTCAGGTTATTTCTTGTTATATTTTTAATATCTGAATATTTTAAATAGAATCTCTATTTTAAGATGCTACAACAGATATACATGAAAACTATCATTTTTTAATATATCATCTTGTATATAATCATTGCAGCAGTTGTCATTAATTCTAATTATTTTGAATTATTTTGGGGTTTTTAGCTTACTGAGTTTTATGCATAAATAATGATTATTATCTTCATATCCTAAATGAGGATATAATTCTTATTTCGCATGTATGGGTGTATGTATTAATGATAGTCATAGCCATTATTATATTTGATGTTCATGGAATTGTCTCTGTGATATCACCTTAAGGATATTGGCTATTGACCTAAATAGATATTCTTTATCAAGTTAAGTATGTATTTCTGTCTCATTTTGATGTATAACAATAGAATAAATGGTTCTAAGAACTTATTTTCCATATTTTGGCTTTACCTGATTTTTTTTTTTTTTAAACAGGATGTGCAGCTTAAAGTAAAAACCTATTTGCTTGGAACTGATTTGTCTATATTCAAATATGATGATTTCATCTTTGTTTTGGATATAATCAGCAGGTAGTGTTTGAGATCTTGTCTTATTAATTTGATTCCTTCAACCATGATAAAGAAATCATGATTTCATTTATTTCATGGAAATTAGATTATGAACATTCATGATTTAATTTCTGCTGGGTTTGTGTGTGACTCTTTAAATATTTCTGCCCTTTGGTTGTTTACAAGCCATAATGTATTTGTGATCTTTAGAATTTCTTCAGACATCCAAATTTCATACTTTGTTGTCTTTGAAAAAGATGGTCTGGACTTTTTTTTAATTTACTATAAAAAAGGATGTTGCTGAAATTTATATAGATGTTTTTATCCAACTAGGTTAATGCAAGTTGGAGAAGAATTTTGTGGTAGCAAGTCTGAAGTTTTGCAAGAGTCTATTAGAAAGCAAAGTGTCAATTATTTTAAGAACTACCACAGGTAAGAACTTGTATAAAAAATATGGACAGACGGACTTAGGTGTGGAGAATACTTTTGTCTAATGCTTATTAATTTTATAGCATTAACTGGTTTAAAAGTTACTTTATAATTTGACAGTATGTGTTCTTCATAGCTCTTTCTAGGGTGTTTCAGGATTTTTTACCAAAAATCTTATAAAATATTCTCATTACTTATTCGTTGTCAATTTTAACATATTCTTTGTTTTGAGGGTCTCAAAATATTGAGCTGATTTCTTTCTGGGTGAAAGATGATGATTATTTCAGGGTTCACCAAAAGTTCTGGCCACTATTCTGTGCCTGAGTATATGGTGTGAACCAGTAAGAAAGTTCAGTCAGCAGAGGCAGCACTCAGTCTGCGGGTGCTTGACTGTGTCTGCCTTTGAAGAGTGAGAAGGCTTCCCAAGAAGAGGTCATGAAATTCGGAAGGTAGCTACAAAGATTATGTACTACATCGCTTGCAAATCACTAGTGATTTTAATAATGGTGACTAGGAATGGTTTTGGGAAGGGTGGAAGATGGGATATAATGTTCATATAGTAATGTGATTGTATGCTTAAAGCCGCATTAAACCAAGAGAGCTAATGTGTATTAGAACTTGGCTGGACTCTTTGCTATAACCCTTATGTACATTTTATTGTTTCAATTGAATTCTGCCTTACTTTTTATTCTATATTTTTGTTTTTTTAAATTTTTTTAAAATCAATTCTTTTATTTTTTCAAATACATTTGTCTCTGCCTACCCCCCACCACTTTCCCTTGCCCCCTCTCTCCCTCCCTCAACTCTTCCTCTTTGGTTTTGTCCATGAGTCCTTGCTATATGTTCCTTGACTTTCCCCTTCCCTTCCTTTTCCCCGCCCCCCCTCCCTCCTTCCCTCTTGTCTCTGTTGATTTCTTTTCCTTTCAGTGTTGCTGGTCTTATTTTCCTTGCATCTTTGTATTGTTGGTTAGGTTCCACTTATAGGTGAGATCATACGGTATTTGTCTTTCGCCCCTTGGCTTATTTCGCTCAGTATAATGCTCTCCAGTTCCATCCATGCGGTCGCAAAGTTTAGTACTTCTTTTTTTCTTTCTGCTGCATAGTATTCCATTGTGTAAATGTACCATAATTTTTTGATCCAATCATCTACTGATGGGCATTTAGGTTGCTTCCAACACTTGGCTATTGTAAATTGTGCTGCTATGAACATTGGGGTGCATAGGTTCTTTTGAATTGGCGTTTTGGGATTCTTAGGGTATAGTCCCAGCAGGGGAATCACTGAATCAAAAGGTAGTTCCATTTTCAGCTTTCTGAGGAAATTCCACACTGCTTTCCACAGTGGCTGCACCAGTCTGCATTCCCACCAACAGTGTACTAGTGTTCCGTTTTCTCCACAGCCTTGCCAGCACCTGTTGTTTATTCTATATTTTTAAAGTTCAGTTTTGAGTTTGTTGTTTTTATTTGGCGCCAGGGAGAGTTAGGAATTGAAATTCTGCTTTCTCTCCTTGTTTGAAGTCAACACCTTGTCACAGTGATATTTGCAACGTCAGAAGAGAGATTATGGGACATCATGCCATTGACTAAGTTATGAAGAGTGTTAAAGTACACGTTTGCTGTTTTCTGTGTTAATTGTAAACTATTATTTGTTTTGAAAGAAAATCTAAATCAGTCTTGCACCAAAGCAGGGACTTTGAGTATTACAAATTAATGAAGAGAATATTTAAAAATTAAAAACATTTTTTTAATTGGTTAAACCTCAGGAAAACAGTGGTAAGGGAACAACACGAAACCCGAACACTGCCTTTATTTATAACTTTCTTTTTTGTTAAGATGTAAGCCCTGCTAAAACAGAAGGCCTGGCTTCTGCAAATTGCTGTACAAAAGAAGTGGGGCTTTTTAACCATACACATAAGGAACCCTGAAGAAGCCAGAGGCTTTCCTGACTCTGTTATAACACAGGCCTGCCAGATGTCCATTTCCCAGAGTGCTTTATTTCCAGCAGGATAACTGGGAGGCCTTTTGGTGTTCCTAGTGGCTGACTGCTAAATGTGTGCAATGCCAAAACTGCCTTATTTAATGGTCTTCATTCTGCGTTCTCCTTTACTTAGTGTCAAATGTGTCTGTCATCTGTGGCAAGCAGGCATGAGCATTTCTAGACTCTGGTCAAAATGAAGGTTCCTCACATGTGTTCACTTGGATGAAATTAGAGAATATAGAAATGAATTATTGGATGTTTCCAAAAACTAAACATTGTAATGGATATCTTAGAACCATTTGTTAAATTTGTTTCCCATAGAAGAGGCTGTGTTGTATCTTGCTCTGGCATTGGACAATCCACTTAGCCCTCTGGGCTATGGTTGTATTGATTGTAAAACGAGGTGTTGGCTGGACTAAAAGGTCTCCATATGTGTTGCCTGTAGATCTTGCCCTTTTTTCTTGCTGCCTTGTGTATTGGAAAAATTAGAATAGACTAAAAGTAAAGATTTTATCTATATATTTATTTTTAGTATTCTTCTCTTTCCCCAATGTTTCCCCAACCACCACCATGTTCCGAAGTATGTGTTTTTTAAATGAAGCAAGATAAATTGGACAGGTGGTTTAGAAGTGATGCCAGTGTGCATCTGTTGAATTGATGAAAAGTCATTACATTAACTATGGAATGAATAGTTACATAGTGATGAATTTAAATGACCAAATTCCAGTTTAATATCTCCTTCACCACATCATAATACGTAAACACCGAAAAGGCTTATGAAACATGGTGAAGTATAGATCAATTGTTTAATTTTGTTCATAAGTGTTTGCATATGCTTACAATTTGTCCATGGTTCTCTACTGTCAATTAGGGCACTTGAGAATGAAGAAATTCTTGAACAAAATCGTTCGAACTTGGAGTCCATTTAGGCTTGTTGGTTCAAAGATGTAGGCATAATGAAAAGGTGAAAATAGAAACATTTTCCTCTTTGGTGGAACACCTATTATAAAGTGCACTCCTGTTGCTTGTGGTAGTTGCATTAAAGTTTGCATGCCATTATCTTTCTCTGGAGCAAAATAGTATGAGCATTTGAGGGAGCAGCAGTCTCCATCAATGTGAATTCTTATCTTTCAAAAATATATTTTATTCCTTTATGTTCGAATGCTAAGTTTGTGTATGTCCAAAGCTACCACTCTTCTGTTATGTGTCTCAGAATTTCCCAAAATGCAAATAATCTAATTTAAACAGCAGTGGCAGAAATTATATAGCAATATATAATTGCCAAAACATTCTAATTAACAAGTATATGAGGGGGGACCACCCAAAAAGTGGAATTTATTTATAAAAAATTGTGTATGTATCTTAACATGTTAAACTTCAGTTGCCTTCAAAGTACTGGGGTCCTTATTTTATTGCTAGATGTCAGTGCCTGGCCCCTTCTGTTTTAAAAGCCAGCAATGGCACGTCGAATTTTCCTCCCGTGTGCTTCGATTCTCTCTGAGGCCCTCTTCTGCCATTAGGCAGAGAAAAACAAGAACTCTGCTTTGAATGGGCTCATTCAGTTAGGTTAGTTGCACCTGAACTATCCCCATTTTGATTAACTCAAAGTCAGCTGATTAGTAATCTTAATTACATCTGCAAAATTCCTTTTTGCAATATATGGTAAGGTTATCATGGGTGTAATCATCATATTCAGTCCTGGGGATTAGGGCAGGCCGTCATGAGGGGGCCATTTTAGACTTCTGACTACCTCAATAATTTTTAAACTAATAGCTTTATTGAGATGTAAGTCACCCAAAATACCAAAAATTCACCCCTTTAAAGTGTATAATTTCACAACAACCATCACCATTATCTAATTTCAGAATATTTTTATCATCCCAAAAAACCCCCTTATAACCTTTAGTAGTCACTGTTCCCCTCTTGCAGCCTCTGATAGTCACTCATCTAGTTTTTGTTTCTATGTATTTGCCTATTCTGGACATTTCCTAAAAGTGGAATCACACACTGTATGGCCTTTTGTGTTTCGCTTTCACTTAGTATAATGTTTTCAAGGTTCATCTAGTTGTAGCATGTAACAGAACTTCACTCCTTTTTATGGCTGAATAATATTTCATTTTATAGCTGCATCACATTTTCTTTATTAATTCCTCAGTAAATGGACATTTAGGTTTTTTCGTCGGGGCTATTATGAATAATTTTACTGTGAACATTCATGTAAAAATTTTTGCATAGACGTGTTTTCAGTTCTCTTGGCATATACTGAGGAATGAGTGGTAGGCTAAAAAGTGATTTTCTACTCCTTCTGCCACCCGCAAAATCAGGTTCCATTATCTGGAAACTATAAATGTTAATTTGGAAAAAGAATATAGATGTTAATAAATTAATGAGCTTGTGATCAGATTATTTTGGATCATCTGTGTGGGAGAGCACAGTTAAGAGGGAGACACAGAGCGTTTGACACAGTCACAGAGGAAAAGACATAAACGTACAGGAGAAACCTACATGAAGACAGGGGCAGAGATTGTAGTGCTCTGGTCATTAACTGAGGGATGGTAGCAACCACCATTAGCTGCAAGAGGCAAGGGGAACTGATTCTCCCTTGAATCCTGGAGATTCTGTAGCGCTGCTTCATTTCCGCTTGGTGATTTCAAACCTCTGACCTCCAGAACTGTCAGAGAATGTTCCTGTTGTTTAAAGTCACCTAATTTTGGTAATTTATTACAGTCACTGGCAACCAATACAGAGTGGAATTGCTGGGTCATGTGATAACTCTGTTTAACATTTTGAGGAACTGCCAAACTTTTCTAAAGTGACTGTACCATTTTACATTTTCACCAGCACTGTATAAGGATTCTAATTTCTCCAAATCCTTTCTAATACGCACTGCTGTTGTCTGTCTCTTCAATTATAGATATCTTAGTGGGTATGAAGTAATATCACATTATGGTTTGGATTTACAATTCCCCAGTGAGTGACAGTGTTCAGCATCTTTTTATGTACTTACTGGTCATTTGTATATCTTCTGTGCGAAAAATGTTTGTTCAGAACGTTTGTCCATTTTTTAAATGGGGTCATATGTCTTTTTATTGTTGAGTTTTAAGACTTACAAAGTTTTATAATTTTAGTTCTTACATTAGGTCTATGATCCATTTTAGTTAATTTTTGTATATAGTGTAAGGTATGGGCACAATCACTTTTGGGAAATTTTTGACCATTACCTCTTCAAGTATTGCTTCTGCTTACTCTGTCCTCAGATTCAATTTCATGCATACTAGATGTTTTGACTGTGTCTCACATATCTCTTATATGATCTTTCCTGTTTCTTCCATTTTTAAAAAATTTGTGCTTCAGTTTGGACATTTTCTATAGATCATCTGTCAAATTCGCTAATCCTGTCTTCTTGTCCAATTAATTTTTAATTTGAGGTATTGTATTGTCCAGTTATAGCATGTCCTTTTGTTTTTTTTCTTTTATTAACACAGTTCTTTGAAATTCCCCTATTTTTACATATTTTTCTCTAGCTTATTTAACTTAACTACTATAGTCATTTTAAAGTCTTTGTCTGCTAACTCTAATATTTGAAGCATTTTATGCTTTTCACAGATTTACCCGTTTGTTTTCTCTTTGTTTTAGAAGCTGTAGATTTTTTAAAAACCAAATCTAGATTTTTGTTTTTAGCATGAAGAGGAAGAATAGGGGAGGCACTGGACATTCATCATTTCCGCTTTTGGCTAATATTTTAACTTTTTTGGCCCTTTGTGTTCTGAGTTAACTGGAAGGGTTTTATTTGTTTGTTTTTTATAATTGCCCATACAATGTGCTGATTATTCAAGATAGACAGAAGAGCAATAGCATTAAAGAAGGAAGAAATCAGTGTGATGTAAGTGGGTAGTTCAGTGTCAGGTACATAAGTTGTCATACTTGCTAATTTGAAAATGCTGTATGGAGATAGGAACTGAACTAAATATGTTTGGAGAGTGGTAATCATCTTGATATTGTGGTTTAGTAAGCATGATCAAAATCATAAGTTTAGCTGTTTAGCATAAAGCATTTATTAGTATTTATGATCTAATAAATTCTCTAAGTTTTTTCTCTGGTGTTTTTTTTGTTTGTTTTTTTGGTATGGATATATGATTAGCTGAGGATATTTTAAGTACATGATTTGGTGAGTAACTTTTAGTTTAGTCCCTAAATAAAAATGTCATTTTCTATGTATTTACTATTTTTGTAATATAGTAAAAAAATATTCTGAGTTTAGTAAATATTTGATATTTTTAGTCAATGTAAGAGTTTTCTTTTAAGGATAAAATATTAACAAAAGTAAATATTTGTGTTTATTGTGTTAGTCTGAATGGGTTCTCAATGCTGATTATAATCATGATGATCTCCTATAATTATTTATATTGCATTTTATTTTCTTAATTCTTGTGTCCATTATACTTCTTACTTTTTGGAGTCTTATTTTTTGTTTGTTTGTTTGTTTTTGTTTTAGGACACGGCTTGATGAACTGCGAATGTTTTTAGAGAATGAGACCTGGGAGCTTTGTCCTGTTAAGTCAAATTTCAGCATCTTGCAACTTCATGTAAGTGTTTCTTAAGAACAAATAAATCTGTCTTTTATTTAGTCACAGAAGATATACAAAATAATTAAACAATAGTGCTCTTTCTTAAAAGTGATTAATAGCAAGCCTCTTTTACAAGAGTGATCTTTTTTGGATTTCAAAATGTATTTTTACAAGTTCAGTTTACAGATTTCAGGAAAACTCTTGTTTAAGAAGAATCACAATTAAAATAATGTTTTTCTTATATCAGAAGAGGGTCTGTTTATTTAGATTTTACAGAAAATCAGTTATATTTTGGTAGTCTTTAATGAAAATGCTTATATTTGTAGGATCTTTCTCATTTCTTAAAAGGCCTAATAGGTTCTTAATTTATGCTGCAACTCATAAATTTGCCTATAATGAGGAAATGCCTCAGAAATAAAAGAGGCTCTTATAAAAAAAAACCCTTATCTATTTATATTAGTTAATTGATTCCTTGAATCCCTGTAGAATATGTAATCTGTAAAAATATCTTTTAATTGATTAGATTCTTCCCATAGGTTGTAACACATTGTAAATAAATATTCCTTGTGTGATAGATTATGTCTTACAAATACGCAATGTCAAGATTCAATGTATAAATGTAGATCTCTGTTTAAAAGGTCCAGTGTGTTTAGTTTTGCCTTTGGAAGAATGGCTTTCTAGACGCGATTTTCTTAAGCTGGATAAATGTAAAGAACAGGTAGTTAATAGTTTCTTTGGTTTTTTTTTTAAATAGGGTTAGTCCTTACGTTCATATTGTGTAATAGCTTACTTGTTACCCAGTTCTATCTTAATTGTTTTCCTAATGTGGAAATATTAAATAATTGAAACATTCTGATTAATAACTGCTTTAAAATACAGCAAACTTAACATTAATTTAAAAATTACTTTAGAATTTATATATTAAGATGATTCTTTAACATTATTTAAAATTTTAACATTGATTTTAGAATCTCTTTAGATAATTATTTTTGAATTTGTCTTTAACCATCACATTGTGTGTGTGCACGCACATATACTTGTTGTAATTATAAGACAACTTATTTTACAAGGTACACTGAAACATTTTCATCCAAGTGAGCATTATCTTCTTTAAAGTAGTTACCTTGATGTTTCAGTTATGCAAAATGAGTAAGTTCTAGAGACCTACTGCACAAGATTTTACTTGTAGTTAACAATACTGTTTGTACACTTTAATTCTTTTTAAAGGATAAATCTTATCTAAGGGCTCTAATCATAAAAAATGTAGGTACCTTGAAAACTAATCACAAATGAGATAGTGTCCACCTGGCACATATTCCTGTAAATCTGTTATTTAAAAAATAAATGTCTTATCTAGAATTATAAAAATAATGGCATTATTTTTAAGCAGTATGATTGATACATAATGTATAGTTACAATTTAAAAAGACAGTAAACACATCACTTGAAACTTAAGCTAATGTACTTTTTATAAGACGATTACCATTGCATATGAAAACTTTTTAATTAGGTATTAATTTAAAAAATTAAAAGGTATAAGAAAAATTTAAAATGAATTTTTATTTAAAAAAATCACCAAATCAGCACTCGCTTGGCAGCACATACGCTAAAATTGGAATACAGAGAAGATTAGCATGGCCCCTGCGCTAGGATGACATGCAAATTTGTGAGGCGTTCATCTTTTTAAGAATAAAATAAAAAGAAAAATCATCAAATCAGTAGTTTTGTAATTCAGAGGAACTTTAGAGATTATTCCGTTTCTTCCTCTAATTATCTCTGTGGCCTTCAACTTTGCACTGAATCCCTTCAGGCCGCCTCATTTTCCTCACCTGGGAAATGCGTGGTTTGGACTGGGCGCAACAGCTCTAACTGCTTTAACGTTTGTGATTCTCTCATTCTAGATGACCCTCTTGTTTTACAGTTGAGGAAACTGAGGCACACAGATCCAGCTGACATTCCCAGTATTATATAGGAAGTTAATGGACTATAACGGATTAATGGCAAGCCAGGACCACATGATATATCACCTGATCTGTGTGTGGGTTTGTGTTGTCTGATTCTTGGAATGTGAAGAAAAATAAATAAAAGTTTACAGACAACAGTATAACAAAGAAAGTTATATCTTCATACTTTGTTTTTGATGACTTTGTATAGAATATCTTAAATGGTGCAAGCATAAGTATTCAAGGTGTATAACCTAACAACAATTAGTTTTTTTTTAAAGACTATTGATTAAAACCATATCCTACTAGCGCTTTCACTGCTATGTTAAAATTTTTAGAATTATTATTCAAATTTAAATTATTTAAAAATTTTTCTGTGCAGTTATATCAAGTAACCCAAAAGTAATTTGATGCAGACAATACTGTTGTGATGTCAGCAACTGAGTTTTTCTTTATAAAAACTTTTGAGGGTGTATTTCTGAGTGTGCTTTCAGACAACTCGCAAGATTTAAAAGGGAACAATTCAAAGAATCAGAATGAATTTTTTCCCCACCAACTACATTTACATTGATGGCATGTTTATGTACTTGAATGTTATTGATGTGTCTAAAAGGTACCTGGCTCCTTTTTCAATGTCTAGGAATTTAAATTTATGGAACAGTCTCGATCCCCATCAGTGTCACCTAGTAAGCAGCCAGCCTCAACTTCCTCAAAAACAGTGACCTTGTTCGAGCAGTACTGTAGTGGTGGGAATCCATTTGAAATTCAGGCCAACCACAAAGATGAAGAGACAGAAGATGTCCTGGCTTCTAATGGGGTATGTGGTGTTTTTAAAACATTTTGTGGAACATTATTGAGAAGTATTGTACCCACTGAGCAAGGTAGTTAGCTAGACTGATTTATCTGTTCACCACCCATCTTCCTACCTATATACTTATGTTCCTGTGATACTACTTGTTCAGTAGTGGTTTTACAACATGCTTTGTTGATACTGTCCTTTTGAGCGATAAACTATGCCTATACCAAATTACTTTATGTTCTTAACAGATTATTAATCAAGAAGTATAGTTTCTTTATTGCATATTTACTTGATTTGTTGGATACATGCATGAGGGAATAAATAGATCATCCGCATGTTTTTCTCATCTCCACTCTTGGGCAACTAAGTGTCATTTTGTTCCATGTCCTTTACTGAGAGAGGATAATGTCTTGCTTAGTTACCTGGCAGGGTTGTAGGATTTAGAAATACAGTGTTTTAATAACTTTGAGCAGCTCAAAAAGAAAATAGAGAGGTGTTAAGTTAATGGAATGTGTTTGAAGGCAAACTTTTTATTAGCTCTGTGGCCCTACGCAAATTATGTCACCTTTTTCCCTTTGGTTGCCTCATAATCATAATGAGGGAATGCTTACTTCATCATTGCCTACAGGATGTTTTCACAACATTTAATTTGGATGGGTCCTTCTGATTTTCATGATTTCCAGAGGGACACCGTATGCTTTTTTATTTTAGGTTTGCTGTAGCTGAAATTGAAAACTCTTCAAACAAAAATCTGTTGAATTCATCTGTGTGTTTTAGTCTGGGCATTTTATATTTTCGTTTAGTGAAGATAAAATTTTTAAAAATATTGCCATGAAAGTACACCATCATCACTTCTTATCATGCAGTAGAAGTTATTTAAAATAATAATTTATTGATTCTTTGTGAAAATTTGCCTTGGTAAAGTAGACTAAATAGAAAGGAATTAAAAATCATTCCTGTATTTTTGAACTAATATCCCCTCTGTACTGGTGATTTTTTAAATTTAAATCTCACATAGCATTTGACTCTCATTTTTGTGGCAGTTGTGTTCTATAAAGTTGCGATGAACCCTGAATTAATAAATATAGGGGCTGCTCTTCCTAGGGGAGATAAGGGTTTAGGTACCTGTGAACCTCTAGTCACAAGATTTTCATCAACTGATTAATATATGTATTTTTGTTTTATGTGTGTTTTTAATTAAAGACACCTCATTTAATATATAGTGTTTTCATTATCATTGAACTCATGGCTAATAGCATTGTAACTCGTGCCTGCATAAAGCTTATGTACTACATTTGTTTTTTGCAGTAGGTTGCATTGCAGTCCTCTTGCACTTAAAGGACACTAGACAACACCTGATATTATGCTTAGGGGCCATTCTGAGCAGTGAAATTACCAGCAAAAAACACCAAAAAAAAGGTTAAAAATGTGACACTAAATAGGCTGTGAAAAGGATACTTGTTTACAGCAGGAGAGCTGCTGCAAGAAGGAAGACTTCGTTTGCCTGCAGCTGGGAACACACATGTTAGGTGACACAAAAGTTTTACCACTCTGCCTATACTCATGAATGAGCATGAAAGTGTCATGAAGTATTATTGTTGGGGTTACAAATAAAATTTAGTGAGTAGGAAGATTTGTGCATTCAGAATCCTTGAAAATGAGGATCTGTTGCCCTGTGGAGTCATGAAGCCCTGTTATTACAACCAGGAGACCTAGGTCTTTCTAAAGGTCATCAGGACTACCTGTGTATAAGGGGGAGCAGACCGTAATGGTCATCTGCAGTTACTCATGTGTAATCTAATCTTTCCAGGTACAGCGTATGTTCCTGAGAGTCAGGGTCCACATGGTACTGTGGCCTGTCGTAATGCTTTAGACTAGAGTCTCAAAAATAGTTGCTGAATTAGGTTAACGTCTATCTGTGTCGTCGTCATACTAGTGTCCACTGAACTGGCAACTGGGGATAAAACTTCGTAATAGAATTGTTTTGAAAACTTAGCTAGATAATTCATGAAAGCACTGAGCATAGTATTTGGTTAAAACTTCATAAATGTTAGCTGTTATCTAGCCATATTAATTTATGATACTTGGTGGTGATGATGACGATAATGATGCCACTGCTTCCTTTTGCTGTGCACGGACTTCACCCTTCTCCCGTGCCGACTCTGGCCATGGTGCCCTAAAGATGATGAAAATGTGAGGAAGGCACCCATCCTTTAAAAAACCCACCATTTTTGTCCTTGGTCTCAGTAGTTCCTAGTTGCTAAGCCTAATTTTTTAATTTGCCTTTGGATTTAAATCTCATCGTAATACATGAGCTAGAACATCAGCATGTGTGTTTTGTGTGCTTACTAAGCTGCATTAACACTTCTGTGTGCCTGAATTGGATATTCAGCCTCTTTACGAGTTAGCAATTTGGAAATTGTGATGAAACCACTTGGAAGAAGAGATTTAAAAAAAAAAATCACATGAGGACTGTTTTGTTTTTTCTCCTAAGGACTAGGTGGATGTTTTATTGTTGTTTATTTTCTTCATGTGCAGATTTTATTTTTTATTTTTTGACATTTGCAAACTCTTGTAGATACAGTATTTGTTTTTTCTTTTTCTTTTTTCTGAGCTGGTTAAGGTAGAATAATGAAGAAAATGGAAGGGTAATATGATTCTTGATGGCAAAATGAAAGCTAAATTATTAAGAGCTTCCTTCTATAACTACGTCTTATAAAATTGGATACTTTTTATTGTGTCAAAAGACTTCAACAGAGGTTGGCTTTTCATACCCATTGCTGACTAACCTGTGTTTTCTTCAGTATGAATCTGATGAACAGGAGAAAAGTGCCTATCAGGAGTATGACAGCGACAGTGATGTCCCAGAGGAACTGAAGCGCGATTATGTGGATGAGCAGACAGGTGATGCCCCTGTGAAAAGGTAAAATTGCTCTTAGATTGTATGGTAATTTGTATTCAATGTTGCACGCTTAACATACGATTTCCTTTAAAGGGTAAGAAAAAACAAAAACCAAAAATTAAAATTTTCTGTTGGTCATAGCATCGTGACAGAAGTTAATATGTTTTAAAAAAAAGATTCCTGAAAGGCTTAAAATGTATTTTTTGATAATCGGCCTAAAAAGCTCTTAATTTAGAGATCAGTAGTTTTGCAGAAAAAGCAAACTTTCAATTATATGAAGAATGCTGCCTTTGGAGGCAGTTTGTGCTTCATATAAATCAGAAAACCTCAGGGAGGAAGGTAGTCATTTTTTAAAAATATGTAGTTTCTGCCTCAGTCCAGGAAATATACAGGATATCCACTTCCCTTCTCATGTTACTTATATTCACTGTTGGAGCCTTCTGTTAGACTCCCTTTTCGTACTCGAGTTTCCCCTTATGATAAACTGTCCTCTTCAAAAGCTTTGAGAACTAGATTGATTTTTGTGTCACCTTCTCTCAGTTAAGTGGGCTTAATTCTGATATGTAAGTGGATTAATTTCATGACTAACAGGCATTTAATAACCACAAATATACTTTATTTTTAATGACAGATTTAAGTGTACTCTTCTCTGTTTTACCCCCAAAGTACCTAGTTACATTTAATTGATTTGAAATCTCAAAAGTGAGCAACTCATGTAGTTGTATTTTAATTGGAAAAATTTATTGGTTTTCATATGTGTGCAATATTTAAATATCTACATTTATGATTCATTTCGAACTGAGTAGAACTGTTCTTTTGAATGTTTTGGGCGGATTCAATAATTTGACACAATATATTCTTTCTTACCTTTGGCACCAGTTATTGAATCAGCCCCCTTACCTTGGCTTCCTGTCTCCAATTTTGCCACCCTTCGAATCCAGTCTTGGATACAAATTTAGATTTTTTTATTATATAAAATTTTTTTAAATATTTTTTTGTATATAGAAAGAAGGGAAAGGGAGAGAGAGGAGGAAACATCGATGTGAGAGAGAAACATCCATCAGTTGCATCCTGTACACGCCCTGACTAGTGACCAAACCCTCAACCCAGGCATGTGCCCTGACCAGAAATCAAACCAGCAAACTTTTGCTTTGTGGAACGACACCCAACCAACTGAGTCACACTGGTCAGGACTTTATACACAAATTTGATCACGTCCTTTACCTGGTTAAAATTTTAATGACTCACCACTGCATGCAACATAAGGGTCACACTCATTAGGTTTGACTGTTTTTGGTGATCTGGCCTTTACTTACTTCCTTTCTTATCTCTTTGTCTGCCCGCTCATTCTCCATGCTAGCCTTGTGAACTTGGTATGCTTCTCAGAGCATGTTCTTTTCTTTCTTACCTTTGACCTTAGTACTTGCTGTCCCCCCTCTTTTTTTATGTACTTACCATATCGCTTCTACTTTTCCTTTGAATCTAGATCCCCCCTCCCATACCCCAGACTTGACCGTCATATCTTATACTTACATCAGATTCTAAGGAGGATATTTTTAAAAAATATTTAGAAGTCTGAAATCAGGATGTTTGGTACATATCATGTATAATTCCCTAGAACACTTGTTTTTTTTAAGTGACATACCTTCAATTAACTTTTGATGCCTTGGAATCAAAGAAATGCTGTATTTTTTGCTTACTAATTTCTTTTTCCCTCTGGACTGTAAGTTCTGTAAATACAGGAAGATAGCCCTTACTGGTGTGGCTCCATGGATTGGGTGTCGTTCTGCAAACCAAAAGGTTGCCAGTTTGATTCCCAGTCAGGGCACATGCCTGGGTTTCAGTCTAGCTCCCCTGGTGGAGGAGTGTGAAGGACAGCCCATCAATGTTTCTCTCTCATGTTGATGTTTCTCTCTCTCTCTTTCTCCCTCCCACTCCCTCTCTCTATAAAGAAGTAAATAAAATCTTAAAAAAAAATTGTAGGATAATCTATATTCTCACCTGATACATGGTAAAATTGTCAGTAACTAGTTAGTGAACAAAAGAGAGCTCCTAAGCTGGATGGATAACTTACTGGTTTACTACATGACAACCCTAACTGCAACTCTTTTGTTTCTCTATATTAAGCATTTCTCGAGAAACTCTAAAGAGCAGGAAGAAATCAGATTACAGTCTAAATAAAGTAAATGCACCCATCTTAACAAATACAACACTGAATGTAATAAGACTTGTTGGTAAGTAGCCATACCTTTTTTAAGAAAATTATTATAGCAGTTAAATTAGTGTATTCTTGTTACCAAATAATCTTGCTTGCAGTTTTTATCGTTCACTCCAGTGCCCACCATAGTGAAGGATTTAAGATGGTCATATATCAATATTTTCTTATCTCAATTGTTCCAAATTGTATAAAATTAATATTAATATCAGTTTTTCTTTTTCAGTTAACTACTTAGTATTTGTGTCTTTTATTTTTTCTAAGAAATCTCAATTGAAATGTAATGAAAAATTCTCTGTGTGAGGTAGAGGTATGTGTAGGATGATGATAGTATCAGTTTTACATTTACACAATACTTTTTTTACTTAATTGCTTCATTGGTCTTCACAGCCTTCCTCAGATAGGCAGAGGGACTTGTAATTCTCTGGCATTTTCAGACACAAGCATTCTATGAGCTAAATATTCACACCACAGGAAGTATAGTTCTTATTACAGATAAGATCTGTATTGATGATTTTGTAGATGGCAAAATCATGAAGAAATGTGATATTTAAAATATTTAGGTTTGAAGATGATGTGGATTTTTTAATGTCAGCATTTCAACATTTTACATGCTATCTCAGCCTTTAAATCTCACAAATAAATCTGTACATTCGACAAATAATTTACAGAGATGTCTTCTCAAATTGAGTCATCTGTACTAGTCAGGAATTAAAGTGGATTTCTATAAAATTTACTGTATTCTTTTTATGGAGATGATAACTTCCTATTACCTAGTGTAATTATACTTAGCTTTGCTAAAATGTTCTGTGTTGTTGAAGATAATATCTAAATTTCATTAATGAGTAAAATAAAGTAGACGAAATGGTTTTTAGAAGTCCCACTTTCTTTAGGGGAAATAGTGGAAAAGTAATAATGAATTGAGAGAGAAAAAAAGGTATATATTTTCATGACAAAAAAAAATGACAAATTCTAAAAAGCTATTGCATGGTTGATTATTGCCAGGGAAATTAGCTTTTTTTTTTTTTATCAAAGAGAGATAACTAAACAGAGTCATGAATTACTCTAGTATTTGTAGAATCAGGATTGTAAGGATTCTGAGAGATCATCTGGTATAAATTCCCATAAAATAAGGATTTCTTTCTGTAATGCCCCTACTATGTGGTGGCCATCTAAGTCTTTGCTTTATGTCTCACAGTCACTGGAAGCATATTATTTTACAAGACTACTCGTTCTACTGTTGGACTGATTTGATTTGTAGAATTCTATTCCTTAGGGTAAACAAAAATATCTCCCTCTCTGTAATTCTGTTGTCTTAATTCTGCCCTTGAAAGCGGAAAGAGTAAGTCTCTATGTTTTTCTCTTTTTCCGTGTGGTCACATTTTAGATGTGTGGTGGTAGTAAAACTGCCCTTCCTTTTCCCATGCCCTCCTCCCCGTTCTCAGGGTCAGTGTGCTCAATCCCGTATATGGCCCTCGCTGACACAGACACTCCGAATTCTTGTCATTCTCCTCCGCCTCCTGGACTCACTGTAGTTTTTGGTGTCTGAACACGCTGCTCGATGGAGTTTAATGAGGTCAGCTTTTGCTTAGTCATGTTGAAGTAACTAACACACATCAGTGGCTTTCAATCACAAAGGTTTATCACGACGAGTGCTGTTCCTAATCGTCTTAGTTCTGCTGCACGCCATCTTCATTCTGAGATGCAGCAGAAGGAATAGCACCAACTTGAACGTGAAGAGAAGAGCAAGAGCTGAACCACGTTATGACTCTTAAAGCTTTTGCTCTGATGTGTCTCCAGAACTTCCTCTGACGTGTCACTGGCCCTGGCAAGTCAGGCTTGACCCTGGGAGAGAGAAGTATCCTTCTGCCCCTGGGAGGCACTGCAAGTCCAGAGCTGTGAACAAAGATGCATCATCTTCTTATAGGGAATGGGGAAGAGAGGAGACTGATACTTGGAAAAAATATAAAATAATATAGTTACCAACTTTTAAGTGGTTGTTTATATATTCATTTTAACTTAAACCTAGTTCAGAAATGACAAGGGCATCATGTTATTTATTCTTAAACACTTACATTCAGAACAGTCAAACCAAATAAAATATAAGGCTAAATAAAACAAAATTGAGGAGGGGAGAAATCATGTTTCAATAAGTTGAATGCAAACAACAAATGCAGATCTTCAGTTCTTGGGAGGCATAAGGAAGTGAAGAAGGAATGCATTCTGCTATTCTCATTATCTAGGAATGGGATAAAATAATAATAAAAATGTACTGTGAGGGTTAATTTTAGAAGACAGTAACAGTTCTTATATAACGATTAATGATCATAGTGGACATTCTTTTCTGATAGTGGATTTGTAGAAATTCAGAAAAACTGCATTCTTCCGGGCCTTTGATGTGTCAGTCTATAAAGCAGAACAGTCCTGAAAAAACCCTTAACTTTATGAAGAGAATCTGACCATTGTAATTGGGAGTAGGTGCTGCCATTATTTCCATAGTAGATTTTTATGCCTGCCACTGTCGCGGTGCCTGGGATGTCTTTATCTTCAGTTTGTACATTTTCATAAAATAGAACTTTAAGAGAACCACTCACCAAGGGGTCTCTGACTAGTAAATGCACTATTCCATCCCCTGTAGTTACTGCATAAGGTGCTTAAAGATTATCAACTGGCAAAGGTAATGTCTCTTTACAAAGTCAGAAGTATACTTGTGTAAATAAGATTAATTTTTGGTGCCTGGGAAGATAAAGGAACTAATTATTCAGTAGTTGGGAGATACATTTTAGAACATTGAAGGCATATTCAAAATGTCCTTTTCAACATATTTATTTGGCAGATAATTAGGAGAGATTAAAGAAAAGAGTGTTAATGGGGCTTCCAAGCCCCTGGTGGTACCTAAATCTTTCAGAGTGTTTCACAAGTGCAGAGCACTAATCCAAAAGCTTGTTTGTATTGGAGAAAATTCTGTCAGCCTGATGGTTTGTTGCAGACAGAGGCAGAGAAATTTTAGTGAATCTGGCACCACTGAAAGAGCCTTGGGCTCTAGATCTGTCCCCTGGAGGGAGCTCTTACAGGGGCGAGCAGGATAGGGCAGGGCTGAGGGGCAGGACATAGGTTGCCAAAACTCATGCTTGTAAAAACTACAGACCTTACAACAAAATTGTTACTGTCGCAGCGGGAAAAAATACACACCAGCACATGCACCAGGATCTAACCAGAGGGTCTAAGGGATTTTGAGGCAGAGGTAGCTGAGATGCAGTGCATGTGGGGGAGAGAACACCGAAGGAGGACGGAAGAGATCCACCACTTGCCTCATTAGTACATTCTTTTAGGTGGATCGTTAATCTTATTTTATCATAGAGTGTTTTAAATTGAAAAAAATAACACATGAAAATACTAAACAATGAAAATACCCCAGGATATAAACTGAGCCCCTGACTTCCAAGTCTCCTTCCTCAGAGAAAACTACTGTTTCTCTTTGGGAAATATTAATATGTTTTTACAGGTATATTTAATATGTGAATCTCCATGGTGTTTTTGTTGTTGTTGTTATTTTTGCTTGTTTCAAAAATTAGATCACACTATATATAGTATTCTTTATCTAGCTTTTTTGACTTCAGCTCTCTAGGGTTGCAGTTAAAATATCTTTAAGATATTACATATCTTCATATGCATAAAGCCCATTCTTTTTTATGATCCTATTGTATAGATACACCATTTATAAGTCCTCTATTTTTTTTAACATTTGTTTCAAGTCATTTGGTACTACAAACATCACCCATCACAGAAAATATCTTTGAAATATTTTTGCCCATAAAGATAGAGCTGTAGGACAAATTCCTACAAGTGTGTTCTCATGCTAGGTCAAAGAGCTTACGCATTTTCAGTTTTTATGGATATTTTCAATTTACCGAAGAAGTTATTAAAGAACTTTCTAAAGAGGTTCTGTTAGTTTATCCAACAGTATATGACAGTATCTCTTTTCCCAGTCTCTCAGCAACACTGTATCATCCAACTTCAGATGGGTTAGAATGTCATCTGATTCAAAATGTATTTAATTATGAGTGAATTTAAGCATCTTTTAATATGCTTAAAACAATATTTCCATTGATTTGTGAACTTACTTAATTGCCCATTTTTAATAATAAGGATATTATTATGTTTTAATTTCTATGCTAAGGAAATTAGTCTTTTTTTTGCCATGTGTATTAATTCACTCATTTTCAACTCAACAGAATTTTTTTTTTTTTGAGCTACTATTTTGTTCCAGGCACTCTGCTGGCTATTGGAGATACAGTCATGCCTAGGACATAATCTGTATAGTTAGGAGCCTAACTTGGGAAATAACATATGAAAGAAAAAATTACATTCTGGTGTTATAGGTGTAAATAACCAGAAAAGAGGCAAAAAAAAAAAAAAAAAAAGAATGATTATCTTTCCTTTTGGGTAGCAAATGAAAGGAATGGCTCACTGGCTAGCCAACACGCTAGCTGACTTTAAAAGATGAATAGACTTATGGCCTTAGTAAAGGCATTCTAGCCAAAGTGCAAAGAACAACATGTGCAAGAAATGGCTTATTCACAGAAGACATCGGTTTAGTTGGCTGCCTGTGAGAAGCATGATGGGAAGTGGGAGATAGAGGCAGGGGAGATGTGGCAAGAAAGGTGGGCAGGAACTGGATTTTAGAGTGCCTCATGTAATGTCCTCTGGACGTGCACTTATTAAGGGTTTCAAATGGGAGAAACAAGCAGATTTTGTTGTTATTGTTGTTGTTGTTTTTAAAAGATTACTCTGGCCACAGTGTCAATAATGGATTGACTTGGAATAAAGGAGAATCTGGGGGAGGTCAAAGGTTAGATGGGGGGCTGTCGAAGTCTCCCAGGCAAGAGATGATGCGGACTTGAGTCTGCTTAAAGCGGTGGCCATTGTAATAGAGCAGTGGAGACAGGTTTGAGAGATTCTGGAAATGTAGTGGGCAGGAGTGGTGAATTTGTTATGACAGATCATTCTTAAATTTCAGATTTGTGTGACCAGTTACACTATTGCAACTAAAACAGGTGAGATGAAAGGAAGACCAAGTTTGGGAGCTGATAATAGGTTCGGTTTTGGATGTATGGAGGTACTTGTGGGACATTTAAATAGAAGCAGTCTCTATGCATTTGGATAGATAGATTTGGAGATCAGGAGAATAAACGTGGTCGAGATACACATATTTGGAGTCATTAGTATGCTAAACCCTGGAAGTGGATGAGTTTATCTTGGCAGAGGATGACCTCATCAGGCAGAAGCCTGCAAAGGAGGTTGTGAATGAATGGTAGAGGCAAGAGAAAATTAGGAAGTGAAGAGATCTTAAAAACCAAGAGATAAAAGCCTATCAAGAAGATCATGCTTTATTGGTCTTTTATGATGATCTAAGCCCGTGATTCTTAAATTTTAGCATATATCAAAATCATCTAGAGGGCTTGTTAAGCACAGATCCTTGGACTTTACCCCAGAATATTTAATCCAGTAAGTCAGGGATGTAACCTAAGAATGTGATTTATAACAAGTTTTTAGATGATGTTAATGCTGCTAATCCAAGGACCAAACTTTCAGAATCATTGGTTCCTTTCTATGTTGTCCTAAATGAAATATAAACAATGTAAACAGGAACATTTTTGACTGTATAACAGTTTAAACGGTAGTTTTGTGTTTTATGAATATAAGTAATCATATCAATTGTTTCCAAAATACTTATTTCAAACACTAGGAATCAAGTTTAGTGTCAATTAAATCACAAATACAATCTTATGTAGAAGTATCATAATACATTTTTGTTTTAAAACTTTAAAGTCTTGTTTTATGATTAAATTAAAACATTTTTTTTCCAAGAACCTTAATATATTTACATGTGATGTTTAAGGAAAATTTTACCATTGTTTAAATTGGATTACATTCTGTTATTAGTTTCTCTAAAAATACTTACATTTTATTTATATTATTTATATGAACTTATATTTTTGAACAATTTTAAAACACTTTCTGAATTGATACCTTTTTATACAACATGGAATTTTGAGAGGAGGATCCAAGAATTGTCATCTCTCACTACATGTTATAAGAAAATGATGTCAGAGATTTGGGGGTAGAAGGCTAAGATGTAATATTCAAATAACAGAATAAAAACTGGTAGCCAGGGACTTAAGTAACAGACCTGTTCATTTTTTACTCTGATCTTCACTTCATTGTTCCCTACATTTTTTCTAAATTGCTAGAGCTGAACTAACTTTCCCTTCCTTTCATTTGTGCCTCATTTGTAGCATTTCCAGTGTGCCTTTATGTGGGAGGGAGCGTGGGGCTCCTGGGTCAGAGGGTCCCTGTCCAGGGGGCCAGCTGAAGTGGGAGCGTGGGCTCTGATCCTGCAGAGCCTGTCCTGGGGTTGTCACTAATGGGGGGAAATAATACATCGTTCCAGACACTTTTCTGTCTGTCTGCCAGGAGAGGGGCATGGCTCTTCCCTCTAGTGGAGAAGGCAGCCCGAGCCCCTTTTTCCAAAGGCTTTTATTGAAAAAGTTATCAATGGGGCTAGGTAATAGGAATGTACAGGTGATATCAATATATCAGTATGTTAATATCAACAGAGAATAGACGATGCTTGGAAGAAAACAGATGGTAGGAACACATCAATTTACATGGGTCCAAGAGGAGACGAGTAAACATGAGAACATAAACATAAGAGTGCCAGAGGGTTTAGGGTCAGGGTCTGTGAGTAATGTAATTTTCCCTCCCAGCATGAGCTAGTTATCATAGCTGTTGAGGGAGAAATAAAGCATGCTTTGAAGAATTTACTTCTAGGCCTCATTTCCCCCGGGAACCACCAGATCCAGTTTAGGGCTGTCTCCAGTATTGTTTCAAGCCTGAGCCAGGTGAGGGGGAGGGAGCCACCAAGAGATAAGGAGACTCCTTTCAGATAGAAAGAGGACCCCGGCCATATCAAAGCTGAGCTGAGGGGTGCACATCTTTTTTGCCCCTGTTCTGTGTCCCCCAAGTTTTTCCCTGATGCCCACTCAGCCGTGCCTGTCTTAGGTTGCCCCTTCCATCGAGGGGTCTTACCCATCACTGACTAACCAGCCATCTTCCAGGGCCAAGCAGGGCGATGTGAGGGAGGCAGGGGCTGCACCTCTGCCAGGGGGACAGGTTTTGACTCCTCAGTGGCCTGTTTTCCCAGGGCCTCCTTGATTAGCTCCAGCCTTGGGGCCCTCTCGCCTGTCGGTGGGGCTACAGTCCCTGAAACCAGACGGGGCATTTCCCAACACCTTTACGTGCTCTTTATGCCCATTCCTGATCTTTCAGCCTAGTGCACTGTGGTAAGAATAACAAACATCTTTCCAGCTCAATCAGTCCTTGCTGTTGCTCTTGCTCTATCAGATTGTCAGCTCCTACAGATGAAAAGAGAGTTTGGATTATGTGGGAGCATAGAGAGCACCCAGCCAAATGAATATTGGAGAAACACTTTTTCCTCCTCTCTTGTCATCATCCACTGTGGGTGGGAGAAATCATCCTTCCTCCCCCAACACACACTCACTTCCAGTGCCTTCTCTTTACCCTGGTGTTCCCTCTGTGTAGGTGTGGGGCACTGATTGGATTTTCCTGGGCCGCTTTTCTGGTGGCAATCACTCTTCCCTCTCTGCCTCCCACCGACGGGCTGGTTAAGGCACGCCTGCTGTTCTCTCTCTTGGCTCTGGTCCTTGGCCGTGCTGTTGCTATGGTTGGTTTCTTTGCCAGGCCCTCTGTGTGTCCCCTCCCCATGGGCATGCAGGATACATGGTCTAGCTTTAGGAGGAGACAGTTTAACCAACATTTCCCCTGGGAAGCTTTTCTTTACCTCCAGATTAGGTTAACTTCCCTTCTAGTAACAACCTGTACTTATCCCTTATTGTGTTCATAATAATTATAATTATTTTAAAATAATAGCAATAGCTAAGTATGTCAACACTTCACTTGCATTTTCTCGTAAATTCTTCACAGTATCCCTTTATGCACCAAATAATTGAAGCCCAGAGATAAATAACTTGCCTTAGCTCACACAGCTGGTAAGTGGTAGAATCCAGGTTGTCTGATCCTAGAGCCAGTAAGCTCTTAACTGGCATGCTTCACAGCCAGTGGAGGAACATTAATTCTTATCTCTGGACAGAGTTTAAAGAGGTTATAATATATTGTACGTTGGAGGCAGGAAAAGGAACTTCTCGCTGTCGAACACCTGGGAAGAGATGGCTTTCTTGGTCGTCTGCGCTGGATGTGAGGTAGCCCTCCTCAGCGTCCCACAGCTCGTGGTGCCCACTCCTTCACTGCGCCCCGTGAGGGATTCGAGAGGGAAGAACGGGAGAGTGGCGTGCATCTGGGCCATTTCATCCATTGGCCACGTTTTCTAAACTGAGGGGACTGACTGCAGAGCTGTATTTTCATATTTCTTATCAAGATGGTATGTCTCATAGTGACACATTAAATAATCAAGAAGAGTTTGTGACAACAAGTGGCAGTCTCCCACCCCACCACTCCCTGCTGCCAGAATGGGGGAGGTTTTTTGTCTGTTTCTGTTTTTCTTCTAGTTATGATTGCCTGGGAAAAGGTAATGAGAGGTAAGTTTTTTTGACTTTGTGTCAGTTTGAATATGTTTTTATTAAGACTTTTTACTGAAATACAGTTTAGTCATGTATACAGTTAGGGATTGAAAATCACTTCTTAGAGAGTTAAAATCTCTAATGTTCTTTGCTCATGTTATTGTAGGTAAATTTCTCTCTTTCTCCGAAAGCTTTTAGTATTTTTATCTTGAATATTTTATCAAAATTCTCTATTGAGGTATCTAAATGTGAGTTCTTTTTCACTTTGTGTTGGGAAGTCTGTGACTCTTTCAGTCTGAAGGTTTGTGTGTTTCTCAGCTGTGACTTACATTGCCATTTCTTTGATCATTTTCACCTCTCCATTTCTTCTGTTCTCTTTCTCTTTACTTTTCCATTACCCAAGTGTTTAGCCTCTTAGTTTGGCTGTTTAGATCTGTCACTGTTTCCAATTTCTAAATTCTTGTCTTTTTGCTGTACTATCTGAAATGCTTCCTTTTCTGCATTTATTTTATAAATCATATTTTTTAATTTTTTAGAGCCCTTCTGTATTTCCTGGTGTTTTTCTTCCATACGCTCCTGTTAATGGAGTTTCTAAAAATACATTTTTATTTATTGATTGATTTTAGAGAGAAAGGAAGAGGAAAGAGGGAGGGACGGAGAGAGAGAGAGACATCAATTTGTTATTTCATGTATTTGCGCATCCATTGGTCGCTCCTTGTGTGTGCTCTGACTGGAGATCGAACCGCAGCCTTGGCCTATTGGGATAAGGCTCTAACCAACAGAGCCACCTGGCCAGAGCCTCCTGTTTTACATAATTATTATTTTTCTCTTCTTTAGCTTTAATTATTCTATTTCCTTTTGGATTAGCTTTTCTTTCTACTTTTACTTTCTGAGTTTTCCTCATGGGCCTGATGCTTTTTGATTATCTATTCTTATCTAAAATAGAAGGCCTATATTGTTATTATGGGTGTCCCTTTCTGAGTAATTAGAACTGTGATCCAGTTGGCTCTTTCTCCCCCATGGGAATCCTGACTGGAAACTTTGTATAGAGAAGGGCAGAGCTGGGTGGATTTACTGGCAGTGTTTACTTTATGGGTATAGACCCCCAAATTCCCACAATGAGGGAGATTTTAATACGTGATACCCACATTGAGACTAGGAACCTTAGCTTTTCTGGTTTATTATTTTTTAAAGTTGGCTCACCTTTGGTTTTGGTTTAGTTTGCTTAGTTCTTTTAGAAAGGAATCCTAAGACTTTTGTTTTTGTTGCAGGAAAATTCTGATAGCCTATACTTTTATCAGGGGCCTCCGACCCTTATTAGGGGCCTCCGACTCTTTAGCGTCTCTGTGCTACACTGGAAGAAGAGTTATCTTGAGCCCCACATTAAATACATCGTGACACATAATCACAAAAACACTTCATAATGTTTTAAGTAAATTTATGATTTTGTGTCGGGCTGCATTCATAGCCATTCTAGGCTGCACGTGGCCCGAGGACCGCAGGTTGGACACCCCTGCTAACTGCTGACGAGAATGGTGGTAGAGGGGGACATGCAGACGGGTACAGTTTGTCCCATAGGTGGACCTTCAGTTCACCTATCATTGTCCAGCCCATTTCTTGCTCCTGCTCTCTTGCTGTACCTGCTGATCCTAAGCAGTCACCATCCTATCTAACATCATCCACCTCCTTTGTGGTCCTCTTATGCTTTATTTTCCATCAATCTGCCCCCACTTACTGTTTGTCATCTAGTACAGCAGTTGGGAAACTAGAGCTGGCAGGCCAAATTGTCTGGCTGCCTGTTTTTGTAAATAAAGTTTTATTGGAATATGTCCAGCTCATTATTGCAGGTTGCCTGTGGCCGCTTTTGTGCTACAAAGGCAGAGTTGAGTTGTTGAGACTGCGTGGCATCCAAAGGCTAAAGTTTCTACTCTTTGGTCTTCAAAGGAAAGGTTTGCCAACTGCTAGTGTACACATTTTTTAAGATTTCTCATTTTCTGGTGATCCTAGCTACCCACCTTTACTTCTTCACTCTTCATAGTTATAGTCTTGATTCATTGTAAAATTCTCCTTTAATTCAGTAATCTGAGGAGGTACATTAGCTTCCCCAGGCCTTGAAAGACTGCTCGGCTCTCTTGAACTGGAAAAGACAGAATTCTCTCTCTTACACATTTTAATATACTGGCAACCTGCTTATTGATGACTGCCTTCCATATGTGATCATTTAAGATGTGAGAACAGAGACTTTGTAATTCCTTGTGTCTTAACACAAGGCCAAGTACAAGTAAGCCTTCAAAAGTGTTTATTACATGAATTGATAGAATGAATAAATATAATTATTTAAAAATTTTTTTCAGAGTAGTGGGGAACATTTAATTATTTTTTCTTCTGAATGCACATTTAAAATAAGTGTTACCTATTAATAATTATTTTTATATACTTCCTTAAGATTAATTACATGAACAATGCTTAATCTTATTTTTAGGAATAGAGAGATGCTCTGTTTTTTGGGCCTGTCTCACCCAGATATTGGCATTCTTCCTTATCCTATCTATTCATCTTTCTTTTTTTCTTTTATTATGTTTTTTAACATTATTTTTTATTTTTTCTATACAACAGCTCATTATGTGTAAATATTTGAAGTTTAATAAATTATATATCTGTAGTTGGTTAAATATCTGTAACCTAGAATGTCCTAGGAGCATACTTTTCAACTATTTTTCAACTGTGATTTAAAAAAAGAATGTCTAACTGTATGAAATAATTACAAAAGATGAATCTGAAACAAAAGACTTATAAATAAGAAGAGGATTGAACTCTGAGTTGAATGTTTTTTACTTTTTGACGTGTGTGGCTTTGTCTTTCTCTTCCTGACCATCTGACTATTATTTAATATATCATGTAAATTAAGACAGATGTACTCAGTTCTTAGGTAATACAGACATGGTTTTGATAGTAGACATTTCCATTAGAGTAAATTTGTCTTTTTTTCTACTTCCATTAATGTGTTTTCTCTTGAGTCATGGTGTCTTTAATAGTGCCAATTAAAATTTATAGCAGTTACATGAAGTAGAGCCAGTACCTGAATTATTTGCTCATTTGGAAATTAAGGAAATGGCTTGTTTTAACATCTTCTGTAGAAGAGCATTTTCTATAGATTTGCTTTTTTTCCCTATTATTTTCCATTAAAAAAAAAAACAAACCCAACTACACACAATTAGGGACTTATTCTTTATTATTTGATTTAGCCTATCTCCCATGCAGACTTCATATATATTGTTTATAAATGCATAAATTTTTAAAAAATATATTTAGACGGAGGGGAAGGGAGGAAGAGAAGAGAAACATCAATGTGTGGTTGCCTCTCTTGCACCCCCTACTGGGGACCTGGCCTGCAACCCAGGCCTATGCTCTGACTGGGAATCGAACTGGAGACTCTTTGTTTTGCAGGCCAGTGCTCAGTCCACTGAGCCACACCGGCCAGAGCTAAATACATAAATTTTGGTTTTTAATTTTGTGTGTGTGTAACTGTATCATGTTTAGAGGAAAGAAAATGAAATGTTGGCCTCTCCCAAAGGAAGGAATGTGGAGTATATGTTCTTGGCATTTTGAAAGTATTGAGCTGTTGAGTTATATATTGATAAAGTAGTGTTCTTGGTCTTGACATAAGATTTCACAAGGCTTGGATTTAAGGGAATGGGAAATGTCTTCCATGTGTCCTTTTTCTTCTTGCCTCTTTACTTTTCCTGTGTGTGTATAGGCTTATGAAAAACACCCTACGTTTTCTTAAGTACATTGTCTTCTGTTTTATTACACCTAAACATTTTTGAAGAAATTATTTTAAGCGGGATCTCCAAGAAATGAGGAATTGTGTCTTGCGCTTGTACGGTGTCAGTTGTAGGACAGCATAGGATTGCCATGAATATTTGACAAACAATAAAAATAATGATTTAAAAAATCTTTGTAGGTCTTATTTGTATCATTGCTGTCCAGTAGTACTTTCCAAGATGATATAACTGTTCTGTATGTTGCCATCCAGTACTGTAGCCACTAGCCATAAGTGACTGTTGAGCACTTGAAATTGTAGCTAATGTGGCTGGTGAATGTAATATTTCATTTAAAAAATATTTTGGTAAAGTATTTTATTGTCACTTTATAATTAATAGACTAATTTTAATTTTCTACTTAATTTTTTCTTTTTAGGTAAATATATGCAGATGATGAACATTCTGAAACCAATTGCCTTTGATGTCATCCATTTCATGTCTCAGCTATTTGATTATTATTTATATGCAATATACACCTTTTTTGGTCGGAACGATTCAGTAAGTCACCTTTGAGGGGAAACAAAGTGTCTTTTAAAATCTTTATTTTTTAAATGTAAAGTTTGGTTCATTCCCTCTGTATAAAATATACAAATAGCATTATTTTGAAAATTTTCCATCAAAAATCTAACAAAATTATTGATACCAGCTTTCTGTCTGCCTAATTGCCTTATTTATATGTTAATTTTAAGCTTTGATATGATAAACATATTGTATGTTATTCAAATTTTTGGCAGAAAAAAATATAGCATCTGTTTCTAACCTTGATGTTTCTGGCAGTGAAAAATGTGCAGGTTGCTTTGCTTAAATCTGGCCCAGTGTATAATTACTACATAGTAAATGAGACATTTTAAATACTGGCTAACAACTTTAGCAGACACTACTATGTTCAGAATATAATGGCAAATATTTATAAAAATAATTCAAAATCTTTGAGCTGAACCATCTGCCTGCCACAGAGTTAATGTTTCTGCTCCTTTTTGTGTTTCCAAAGCTCATACTGAGTTTATTTTTTTCTACTCCTAAGGAGAAAAACACAATATTTGGCAAGTAACTGACCTGAAATTTGAGAATTATTATGTGGTTCACTTAGATAGTTGATAGTTTTCTGTGCAAAAGCATACTGGTTTGTTCTATATATCATAATGCTCCTCATATACTGTATTTTGTACCTTTTAAAATGTGAATTTTAATGGATCACTACATTCATCATGTAAATGTTCATATTTTTACTGTGATTACAAGTATATAAAAGACATGATCTCTTAATATGGGACCTGAATTTCCTGTGTTCTTAATTCTCCAAAATGTTTCCTTAGAAAGAATTCTAATATAATCAGAGACAAAGTGTTGATGCAGAATTTATTACTATAAAATATATAGGGTCTGACAAATAACGCCCCCTTTTTACTATAAAATCTTTTATTACAAAGTCATAAGCATGTAATTCTATAACATAATGTCACACTCAAGCACACCATATGACATTTTAGGTGAAATGTTCAAAATAAAACCATAAATTATTACACCCATATCATTACCCTACCAACCACACTCAAGCAAGTGTGTTCTGCTGGTCCCTCTATACTAATTCCTCACTATGAATTTGGAAACTCAATATGTAAATGTTAAAGATGAAGGACATTCTAGAGTTTTAGTTAGTTGTCAGAATCTTTCAGTCTTCTAGATGAGTCTTCTGTCTTCTGGGCTATGCCTTTTGGCTAGTGCTGGCCAAGAGAAATTTTGCAGTAATGGAATATTCTGCATTTGCACTGCCCAGGATGGTAGACACTAGCCACATGTGGCCACTGAGCACTTGAAATTTGATGTGTGACTAAGGAACTAAAATTTTAAATTGTATTGAATTTTATCTAATTCGTCTTTATATATAAACAGCCACATGTGGCTAGTGACTGTGATATTGGCTAGAACAGTTCTAGACCATATCATTGATCAGATGTGTTAAAATAGAGTCCTTTGGAAGACTAATTGCTTTTCGATGTGACTTTCCAGCTGAGTATATTCTGCACAGATTTCTTTACAGTGAGGTTCACTAGAGCTTGAGAAAGTTAGCAAGTGTAGATAGTTAGGTGCTGATTGTAAAATATGCTGCGTATTTTATTTAAAATCTGTTATGTTGTAAAGAACACATTAATCTGATTTTTTTTTTATTAAAAGCATTTTCAATCCTTTTTTATTATAAGACTCAATAAAAACTATTTCATTGTGGTCACACAATTAGCTTTCACCTGCATGTTTACCCCTATGTGATATTAGAAACAGTTTGTATTATTTGAATTCAGTATTTTCAAACAATTAGCTGTGAGATGGAAGGTTCTACTCTTAACCTGGGTGTCTACCCATATATCATATTAGAGATAGTTTGTATTATATGAACCAGTACAAAATGTGCATATGAGTGCATATGGATGAGTAAATATAGCACTTACCCTGCCTCTTACTCATATTTTTTAAGACTTTTGCTACTATTAGGTTATGCTTAGTAATAGAAGCTTTTAGTTACCATGCATTGAATATTGAATATAGTCAGTGTATTGACTATTGAAATATATACATATATCTGTAATTAAAACAGTCTATAATTCAGACCTTATTATTTTTCATTTTTAAAAATGGAAGGAAACACTATTTAAAGCAAAACAAAAACTTTGCATCTCTATAAAAAGGAATTTTTCTGTACAATTTAGTATAAAAACTTCATCTGACTTTCTACTCATATTTTGCTTTGTTTACTTTTATATGCATTTAAAGTTTTAATGGGGCAAGGTTATATTCTCAGTTAGCTACTCTAAATAAATTTTGGAATGACAATCTAAATAGATGGCATAAATAAGCATATGCAGCAATATGATATTGAAGAGGTAGCTTTTACTTTCCTAAGAAGATAAACTTTTCAAGCCTATTAGAAAATCTAGAAGTTTCCATATCCAAATAAATGCTCCAAATTGCTTTGTTAAATAACTGTTGAGTCTTAGGTAGGTGGGATTGGAGGGGGAATCAGGTAATTAGTAGAATGATAAGAACAGACAGCTTGCCCCTGCTGCTTTCCCAGAAGACAGTGAAGTAGTGAATTTAGATAAGATACTGCTTGTGGAAGAATAAACATCTTTTCTCCAGGGTTCTATAAAGTCATTGGCTGGAAGACTAGAGTGTATGCACAAAGCTAAGGGACTCCTTCTCTTCAGAGCAGTTCGTCCTGAAACTCCTGCTCTACACTGAACTGGTTGTAACCCACTACATCATGCTCAGTTATATATCTAATCTATTTGATTCTATGATAATATTTTTCACAGGGTTACTTGCCTTGCTCCAGCCTTCCATTGTTCACCTCTTTAGTTACATCCTCTTTGCTTCTTCCTGTTCACATTCTCTTGTGAAGACCATTCTGTAGCTTACCTTAACACAGTAGTAAGCACATAGTAGATTCTTAGGGCATGTGGATTGATATCCTAATTGTTTCTTATCCACATAAATCTTACGAGGGTTCTTACTTGACAACAGTTTGTGAGCCTCATTTAAAGTTATAGTTCGTTAATGACACTTTTTTTGTAGAGAGTCTGTGATTCAGTATCTCAGCTTTTAAGAATGAATTAACACTCAGGGGTATGATGTACTAAGCCCTTTCTGGATGCTACTTCCTGCAGAAAACAGTGATAAAACCTGCCTGGTATACAGAGGGCAATTACCTGAAGTTCCTGGAGGAGAACGAGAGCCTAAGACTGTGATGGGGAGTTGATGCTAGCATGCAGGTTGGGGAAAGAGAAGCTATAAAAATAAATTACATCTTCATGGCCTTTACTCTAGGACTAAGTGATGTCCACATGGCACACGAGTGGAGGCAAGCACAATGAAACCTGCAATCTCTATGGATTGGGGAACCAGAAAAGTAAAACCAGGGTAAGGGGAAGTTCAGAAGGGAAAGGGCCAGAGAGAGGGTCCCAAATTCTGTCTACTCCTGTCTCTGACTAACCCATGAACCATTTTTATATGGAACAGACTGACTGTAGCCAAGCAAAGAAAAAAAATGTATGAACAGAAACTGAAGTTGCCACATAAGAGATAGTTTGTAATTCAAGCACAGCCAAGAAAATTACATACTGAAAACAAAGGAAACAGTACTCATTGGGGAAAAAGAACAGAATCCAGAATCTCCAGAATCAGATTGATGATACAATCCGACTTTACCCAGCATGCAATACATAGAACCAAAAGAAAGTGGACTACATCCTTAAGTAAAAAGAAAATCAGTCTAGTCTGACTTGAAGATGTTGGAACTAGGGGATAAGGAATTTAAATGGACTATTACACTGTCTTCAGTAAAGCAAAACAAACATTTTTTAAATGCATGGACATCCCAGTAGAGAAATAGGAAGTCCTAATAGAAACAGTAATAAAAAACAAACAAACAAACAGGGGAATCCTAGGACTAAAAAATACAACTTCACAATAAAAAAAAAAACAACACTAAAAATACTTAACAGCCAAATGGACATAATAGAAAAGAATTTGTGAACTTGAAACTAAACTAATAAAAATTATTCAAAATGAAATAGAGAAAAAAAGATTGTAAAACAAAAATGATCCAAAGCCTTATGAACATTTTAAGTAATATCAAATGGTCAAACATACATGTATTTGGAATACCAGATGGAGACAGGAGATAGAATGAGGTAGAAAAAATATTTGAAGAAACATTGGTCAGAACATGCAGATACAAGATACTAAAGGAACAGCAAGCAAAATAAGCACACAGAGACATGCAGTGGTTTACCTCCTGGTGAAACTGTCTCTTGAAAACTATAGTAGACATGACAGCCCTCCATCTCTTGCAGATTCTGCATCCCTAGATTTAACCAACTGAGGATGGAAAATATTCTGGGAAAAAAATTGTGTTGTTGCTGATATGTAGTATATAGTTAGGCCTACGATGGTTGTGTCCATACTGAATACATACAGACTTTTTTCTTATCATTATTTCCTTAACATTACAGTATAACAACTATTTACATTGATTTAAGTTTTATAAGTAATCTAGAGTTGGTTTAAAGAGTACAGGAGGATGTGCATAGGTTATTTGCAAGTACTACGCTATTTTATGCAAGGGGCTTGAGCATCCACAGATTTTGGTATCGGAGGGGGGTCCTGGAACCAATCTCTGCCTGATGCTGACTGTACATAAATGGACCAGTGATTTGATTAACAGCTGACTTCTTATGAAAAACTGTGCAGGTTAGAGGAGCATTAAACAATACCTTTCAGGTACTGAAAGAAAAGAAAAAAATGTCTATCCAGAATTTTATATCCAACAGAAACATGATTTAAGAATGAAGGTGAAATAAAGGTATTTTTGGATAAAAAGAGAAAATAAGAATTTGTCACCAACAGACATGTAATACAAGAAATGATGAAGTTTTTCGGGCTGAAGGTAAAAGGAGCAATATGAGAACAGGGGTCCTCAGAAAAAAATGTAGAGCATTGATAATGGAAGCTACTTGGAGAAATCCAAAAGATTATTTTTAGAAATTTTTACACTTAATTTCTTTATAAACCAGATAGTTGTTTAAACTGAAATGCTAACATTGTTTTCTGGAGTTCCTAATAAATGTAAAGGTATTACATATTGCAACTACAACAAGGTATGTAGGGGAATGTGGACTTAAACAAGATGGCAAGATTGTCATATATTATGTGAAGCAGTATGTTGTTAACACTATATGGCTGTGAAATGATACTGTAATTCATAGGACAACAATGAAAAATAATACAAAGAACTTTTAACTGTCTTGCCAACAGGAAAATTAAAATATAATTAAAAAAACCTCGTACATTCAGGAAAGGAGGAGCGAAGGAACTAAACGGAGATAGCATATAATAGTAGATGTAAACCCAACCAGTAATCACAACTGTTAATGGACTAAACACTCAAAAGGCAGAGATTGTCAGAATTGTTTACAAACAAAGCCCATACTTAATAACAAAAAACCTCAGTTGAAAGCAAGTGGATTATAAAGATACGCCATGCAGACAGTGATCATAAGGAGGCTGCATTAATATCAGATAAAATAAATTTGAACAAATGTATTACCTCAAATAGATGGATTCATAATAACGTAAGAGTGAATTCAACAGGAACACAGAATGATAATAAATGTGTATGCGTGTAGTAACAAAGATTCAAAATAGATGAAGCAATAATTGACAGAATGCAACAGAAAATGAAAAAAAATTGAATGATAGCTGGAGATTTTAACACCATGCAGTAACTAAATAGGATAAATAGACAGAAAATCACCTGTCTTCTAGCTGTATCTTCACAAGGCCTTTCCTCTGTGCTCCCTTGGAAGGAGAGCAAGCCTTTGGTGTCTCTTCCTTCTCAGGAGGGTACTAATCCCATTATGGGGACCCCACCCTCATGACCTCATCTAACCGTAGTTATCTCCCAAAAGCCCAGTGTCCAAGTAGCATTGCATTGGGGTTTAGGTTCCAACATATGAATTGAGGGTGGAGAGGAGCAGCAAACACTTTATGACATGAAGCATCTAGAATTTGTATACATTGCTTGTGAAAATGCAATATGGTACAGCGACTTTGGAAAACAGTATGGCAATACCTTATAAAGTTAAAAATATATGGACTGGAAATTGCTAGGTGTTCACGCAAGAGAACCGAAAATGTACATATACATAGACTATACATAAATATTCATAGTGGTTTTACTCAAGTAGCCAAACTGGAACCCAGTATTCATTGACTGGTGAACAAGTAAACAGAGTGTGCTGTATTCATACTATAGAATGCTAATTATTAAGAAATAAAAGAGCATGGAATACTAATAAACTTACAACATGGATGAGTCTCAAAAGGATGCTAATCACAAGAAGGAAGTTGAACACAAAGGACTATATGCTGTATGATTCCATTTATATGCAATTTTAGAAGAGGCAAAACTACAAGGACAGCAGATAAGGGGTTAAGTAAAAGTGGTGGAGGAGCTGAAGTGCAAAGGCAGGAGGACATTTTTTAAAGTGAGGGAACTCTTCTATATTTTGACTGCAGTTGCAGGTTACCAGGCTGTATACAAGAACCAAAATTGATTAAACTGTGCACTGAAAATGGCTGAATTTAACTATGTTTAACACCTAATTTAAAAAAATGAAGTTTAAAAACCTAGAAAAAATTAAATATTATAAAGTTACCATATAAAATTAGTTCATGTTTTACTATATCATGCCATCACACAACTGTTTTGGTTTGAGACTTTCTAACACATGTTGTGTAAATAATTTCTCATTCTTGTATCTCAGATAGGAAGGGATGAGGCACAGTAATGTGTGTGTATGCTTTCGTATACACACACACACACACACACACACACACATTTTCTATGACTCAGATTGTATATTTTATAGTTCACTGTTAATAAAGTTTTAAGCTTATTGGTTCATACAGAATATTATAACATTTTTCCAGATGTCTCTGTGTATCTATGATTACCTTTAAATTAAATTTTTATTCATCCATTGAATCATCATTCAAGGAGCCACCTTTTCATGGCCTAGCAGTCGAGTCTCACTTCTCATTTATGTTCTTGAATAAAGATTTCTATAAATGCTTTGACTTTGTTGTAGTGAAGAGAATTCTTTTTTTTGGAATGTTTACTGAGCATAACAAAAAACGTAATTTTTGAATGAAGATTTAGGCTGTCTCTAAATTGTGTTAAATAAGCAACACTATATTATTATGTTTCTACATAACTGTAACAGTGTACTGTTTTTAAGTATCTAAAATCTAAAGCTTTTTAAACTAAAAATAATAACTTGTAGGAAAGAAATTCTGCTAAACTCTCCTGATATTTCATTGGATTAATAGATGTTAGTGTGGCCTGTAAACACACATGTGTAAATAGTTCTCTTGTTATTGTGAGAGCTGAGATTTGAGTTCTTTGCTTGATGTTTTGGAATTTTTAAATGCAGTTTGGAAACCCTCTGAAGACTAAATGTCTGAGTGAAAATTCATTGGATTCTTTATTTTGGTTAATTTAAAGTTACAACATTCATAAGATAATCTCTGCAGTGATATCATGTGTTTTGTTTTCTTTTTCAGTTGGAATCAACAGGACTAGGCCTTAGTAGTAGTAGACTAAGAACAACTCTAAACAGAATACAAGAGAGCCTTATTGATATGGTAAGTAATCAGTTGGAATCAATTCTTTGGGGTTCTATATGACAGAAATTAGCCATTAATGAACTACGTATAAATATATGTCTACATGTATAGTGAGTGCCTGAGTCTCAGTATTACACAAAGTGGTCAGGGGAAGTAAAGTGGTTTCTTATAGTCTGACTGGAGAGAGAAAACAGAAGAATATGGTACTGGCTATATATCCAGTACAAGTTCAAGAGAGGAAAAGTGTATGTGCAAATTTCATGTCAGGTAATGACTAGAGGAGCAAGTGAGACTTGTACTAGACTTTGATGAACAGGCCTGGGCTTTGTTGGAAAAAGAAGGAAGGGCATTCAGATTAAGGTTCAGAGGCTGAGCAAGGAAAGGCCTTGAGGTGGAAGCGAGCCTGGCCCAGAGTTTGGCAGGTCTTTGTGATGGGGCACTGGTATAGGCTGAAGAGCTGTGTTACAGTGTTTCGGACCTTTATATGAGTGGCTTTGAAATTCCAGTCTGGGTTTAGTTGGCTCTGCAGTGGGAAGTCTGGATTCTTGACCATGTCACATGATGAAATGCATGTTCTAGGAAGATAGGTTAAGGTCGCAAAACAGGGCTAATGCTCTGTAGTGTTCACGCTGACATAAGCATTCAAAAACTTCTTTTTCCTTGTGGTTGGTTACTGTAGCCAGACATTTTTGTTGTTCAGTATGCTTTTCTGCACCTAGATTAACTCCAGGATTCTCCAAATTTTCGTTTGTTCCTTTACTTACCTAAACAAGCAGTCGTTTTCCTCTTTTCTTAAAAGCTCAATATTACCTGCATTCTTCTGTTACAATGTTTTTATAAAGCAATGTAATCATTCAGTCTTTTAACTAAAACTAAAGGAGTTTATCATCACCAAACCACTATTACATGAAATGCTAAAGGGACTTATTTAAGAAAAAGATCAAAACTATGAATTATAAAATGGCACAAAAATACATGTCTATCAACAATTGAATCTAAAAAAGAAACTAAGCAAAAAAGAAGAACAGGGACAGAATCATGGATATGGAGAACGTTTTGATGGTTTTCATGTGGGAGGTGGGTGGGGAAGAATGGGTGAAGAGGTGAGGGGATTAAGAAGTACAAATAAGCAGTTACAGAAGAGCCACAGGGATGTAAAGTACAGTGTAGGAAATGGAGTTGCCACAGAACTTACATGCATGACCCATGGACATGAACAATGGTGGGGCGATTGCCTGAGGGAGCTGGAAGTACTGGGTGAGGGGGGCAAGAGGGGAAAAATCAGGACAACTGTAATAGCATAATCAATAAAATATAATTTAAAAAAAAAGAAACACTTATTGAAGTAATTATGATATGTTGGCATTTCTGTAGTGCTGGGAGTGCCTCAGTGCACAAAAGAGGTAATTCTTGGCTTCTTGGAACTTGTATTTTCTTCGGGCAGAGAAACAGATCAATATATAATAGAGTGTCAGATCCTTCTAAGTGCTAAGAAGAAAATGAAGTAGAGTGATAGGGTGGTGGTCTTGGAGCAGAGAGGTGAATAAAGCAGGAGGCATGTGCCGGTAACTCAGGCGAGCGCAGGAAATAACCTGTATCCATCTCATCACCTCCCTTACCATTTGGATATATTTTTGCCTTGCACATATTTGGAAATATGTACATATGAAAGTGTATATATATATATATATATATTTTTCATAACACTGTGGCACATGGCATTTCTTCAGTAAATTTTTATAGTGTAAATAAACAAACTCCAGTCTGTGAGTCTTGTGTCTCCTGGCTTAACCTGGCTTGTTTTCTTGGCCTCATGTATTTAACCCTGATCTTTATTTTCAGAGTAAAATCTCCTTGTTTGACTTAGCCTTTTTTTTTTTGTCTTTGAAAGTCCTTTGGCTTTCAACCTCATTGGCAGTTATCTATGTTTTGATTTTGCTTCTCCTTGTTTGATACTGAGTATAACCTTTACCATTGGATCTTTGTCTGTTGCTAAAGTTTTTCTTGCTTCTCACTTGCCTCAAGATTGATGGGCTGAATTTACCCCTAGAGTCATTCACTCTGATGTCTTCCATCATCTCCTCTGGTTACTAGCTTATGATGGTCAAACCATCGTCCCAGATTTGACCCTTAAGGTGTGGATTGAATGCTTCAGATTTTGCCATCCAGTGTTTAATGAAATAGCATCACCTAGTCAACAGTGGGACCACACTAGGGGTTCTTTGACACAAGCTGCCCCATCTCCTGATAACAGTGCATCCATAGTATCTGTTTGACCACTTCTGTGTTCATTAGATACATTTTTTCCTGCGTACCATGGTGTAGTAGTTAGATTTAGAAATGTGTTTGTAAAAACCAACCATATCTCCCTTCCCAAATAAATAAGTCTGTCTTTCTCTTTGGCACCTTGTCTTGTAAAGATATCTTTTCTTTACATCCTTATTCTTCCCATCTCTTAAAGACAGCACTTTGGACCAGAGGCTGTGCAATGATTCTGGTTTCTGAGGTATGCTGACCTCTGACCTCTCCGTGGCCCTTACTCCTTTGGAGGATAAGCCTCTACAGCCATATATTAGAAGTTGTCCTGAAATTTTCCATTAGTTTTCAGTGTCTTGCATGTTAAATTATTACTCATACTGATAAGCATTGGTTTATTATTTTAGAAAATACATCTGTCATTTACTAGGCCTTGATCTCCGGTTTTTGTAAGCTGGTGTATTCTTTTTCTTCACCTCATTAATTTGCATCAAGATTGTCAGGGAATATTAGTTGATTTCTTATTGAGTACATTTGTTTGCTATTAATATATAGCCTAATCAATTTGGGAAAACTAGATTGAAGTAGTATTTTTCTTTATATTTTTCGTTAGTCACAATTTTAAACAGTATTTTTTTAGTTATTTTATTTTCTCTGTATTTATTTTCTAAGTTTTGCTTAGCTGTAAAAAGCAAATAGGATCATTATGTTCTTAAAGATGCCACCTGAAATTGTTTATCATAAAGTCAAAGTAAACTAAGAAAATTTGTTTGACACATCACATAAAGTCTACGAAAAAGAGTCTCATAAGGGAAGGGTAGGAAAGGAGCGGGTCCAGGCGATAATGGCACCGGAAATGTGAATTTTCCACTATCCACTTGGCGGTGCTGAATTGTTTGCTTAAGACCTTTGGCCAACTTTAAATCTTTGATAATAAAAATGTATTTTAAATTGGTCCATAAAGGTTCATAAATACGAATTCTCTTAGTAGTAATAATTGGTGGCAGGAAAGGCTAAAAAGAATAGGATGTTCCCTGTGAGAATAAAGAATGATTAAGGTTTTATTTGTCAGTGTCTTCAAAAGGTTTATATCCTTTCCTGATTTCACTGGTGTAACCGAGACACTGATCCATTTCAGTGAGCAGTACGCACGTTCCATTTATTTATATCAGCTTGACATTTGTGAGACTCTCTTGCTCTCTTCAGGCATTACTTCCCTATATGTAAACAATGAACTCTAGCCTTTCAGCAGGTAATTACCATAATTTTATGCCTGCCTACGAGCTGTGGAAGGAGGGACCTCACCACATTTGAATTGGAGGTAGGCAAGGAGCTAGTGAGGTAGGTGCTTTGGCCTGTCCTGTGACACCCAAATAGAAACCACATTTCCCTCCAGCTACACATGATGGCCTCTCTCTGCCTTCCATCACCTTTTAGTTCCTTCTTCTTCTATCCTAAATTCACCAGTTAGTATCTAAATTCAGATAAGCTTTTAATAGTAAATGTGTTGTCTGCGTCATGATAGCTGATCATAAAAGGATGAAACTCAGAGTAACTCTGTTACTGTTACTATAAATGTATGGTATTCATAGTTATCCTGGAGCTATTTTGAGTGGGAGATTATACAGTATTGGCAGAAAGTTCTTGTCAATTTTTTAAGTACAAAATATTTTAAAAGAGCACATGCTCAATGCTTAAAAGGAGACTTTGTTGTACTTGTAGAGTATAACACTTCATAGAAGGAAGCTTATCTGTGCTCATTTAACCTGTAGAGTATTCATACACAGAGGGTAGCTGTCAGCTTCTGATTGAACCTCCCCTTCCACCAGGAACTCATAACTGCCCAACACAACCCTCCCTGCTTAACACCCTGCCTGATTGCCTGTGCTTTGTTACGATGCAGCCAAATCCATCTTGCTGGGACTCTCTTCTGTGACTCCTGCTTTTGCCCCACTGGGGCTGCTTTGGCTAGCCTGGTCATATGGCCGAGGGAGTTTTCTCTTCTCCCAGTTCCTTTATTAGTTTTTCTCGTTTCAAGGTTTCAGTTTTCCTTACCATTCTTTGACTTGTTCTGAAATGGATATTCACAACTCTAAACTAAGAAAAGACACAGAGTGCTACAGGAGGTATTGGAAGTAGAAGGCAAAGAGCTCTGTGATGAGCGGACAAGACTCGGGGGATGCACAATAATTGGGTAGCTATCTTTTTTTTAAATTCTCACCTGAGGACATGCTTATTGATTTTAGAGAGAGAGGGAGAGAAACATTGATTGGTTGCCTCTCATATACACCCCAACTAGGGCCGAACCTGCAACCTAGACATATGCCCTGACTGGGCGTTGAACCTGTGACCTTTCAGTTTACGGAGTGATGCTCCAGCCAACTGAGCCACACTGGCCAGGGCCGGGTAGTTGTCTTTACTGTTTTTTTTCTCTTTCACATTTCCTTCTTTTTTAATTAAATTTATTCAATGACATTGGTTAATAAAATTATATATGTCTCGAGTGTACAATTAAGTGATACATTGTCTCTATGTCGCATGGTGTGTTTACCACCCAAAATCAAGTCTCCTTCTGTCGCCATATATTTGACCCCCTTTACTACCCCTCCACCCCTCTTTGCCTCTGGTAGCCACCATACCATTGTCTGTTTCTATGAATTTTTGTTTGTTTTTCTTGTTTGTTCATTTATTGTGCATATTGAGTTCCTAAATACTTTATGGAAGACCAGAGGTCTCTCTAGTGGAAGAAGCAGATGAAGAATAAATGACTGTCTCATTTAGCATCAGATTGTTTTGAGAGTTATGAAGAACTAGGGAAGAAGGGTAGAAAGAGCGAAAAAAGCATGCGATTTTGTTTAGGTGATCAGAAAAGGTCTCTCTGAGAAAGTGACATTGAAGTAGATCCCTGAAGGGAGAGTAGGGAAGTGAGCCACCTGAGTGAGAGTTTATTTATTCAGCAGTCACTCATTTAGTGCCTGTTGATCAAGCATGATGCCAGGCACTTTCTCAGAGTTCAGGATACAGTTTTGGTGGGTAGGGGGAATAAGACAAAACTCCCTGCCTGTGTGCAGCTTACTTTCTAGTAAGGAGGGGATGTTTGGGGGGGAAATGTTTTAGTTGAGGGAACGTGCAAAGACCTGGAGGTGTGAACCATAGTTGGCCTATTCCAGGAGCAGCAAAGAGGCCAGTGTAATTGTAATGAAGGAAGCAAGATGGTAGTGATAGATGAAACCAGAGAGGAAGCCAGAGCCTAGATCATGTAGAGCCTTTGGATTTTACTTTAAGGAAGGCAGGAAGCCACTGAAGAGCTTTAAGCAGAATTGACATGATCTGCCTTCATTATTTAAAAGAGAATTACTTTGGCTGCAATATGTAACAGAGAGAGAGATGAAGTAGTTTCTACCAAAAAGTTACCAGAGGAGATAGAGAGACATGGTCAGATTCTGGACCCATCAAGATTTTTTGATGGATTGTAAGTGAGGTATGATACTGAGAGTAGTCAAGGATGACATCTGACTTCTGGAGAAGGGAAGTCCCATGGGTGGAAATAGATAAGACTTTTAGAAGGGACACATTTGAACAGGACATCCAGAGTTCACTTTCAGAGGTTAAATGTACTAAAGGTGAGAGTGAGGTAAGGTGAGTAGGTAAACTGGGGGCTCTTGGTAGGTGGGTGGCATTTAAAACTGTGCGGCTGGATGAAATGCGCTAGGGAGCAGAATGTAAATGAGCAAAGTCTGAGGACTGAACTGTAAGGCTCTTTGGTGTTTAAAGGCCAGGGAGAGGAGGACAGACTAGCAAAGGAGTCTGAAAAGTATACAGTGGTATAGGAGAAAAACCAAGAGGGTGTGTTCTGGGACTAAGTGAAGAAAGGTTTTCAGGATTCCCCATGCAAAATGCTGCAGATCGGGTAAGGAATATGGGTACTTAGAACAGACTGTTGGGTTTGGCCGTAAGGCCGTCGGGATCCTTGATAGCTGCTGCTTTTGAGTGGGGCAGTGGAAAGCCTGATCAGAATGGGGGGGAAATGAAGACTCTTACCATCCTCATTGTTACCATTATCTCTGTCAGTTAGACTGTTCGAAGGCCTGCTAATGCCAGGAGGCATGCCAGGGGCTTGAGTCGCAAAGATGATGGAACTTGTCCCTACGCTGAGAACTCACAACGATGGGGGCGGGGGCAGTAACTGGTAAAGTGGACTTTATGTCACAGGCAAATGTATATGTGTTGATAACAGTAACACAGGTAAGAACATTATAAAGAGAAGGAGAATATGAGCTCAGAGTTAAGAAACGAGGAGAGAGCTAGGCAGACAAGGGGAAGAGAGTTGGCGAGCGGGAGTGTCAGTGGGACACGTGTAGCAAGTGGTCAGTGTGGCTAGGTCTTGGGGATTAGAAGATTACCTTGAAACGAGGCTGGCAGGGTAGCGGGTGTCATTTGTAAAGGTAGTATCATATGAGGTTAGGCTTTCTCCTGCATGGACTGGATAGTCATTTGGGATGTTTAAACTAGAGAGTAGGGTGGTCTAAAATGTCTTCATTTTAGAAAGATCACCTGTGTTTTATAGAGAAATAAGCCAGTTAAACCTGTAGAAAATGGAGCAGAAACAGGATGAACTAGTGGGAGAAGTCTCTGTTAGGGGACTTGTAGAATGATAGTTCAGTTCAGAATGTGGTGGCCTTGGTCCTGATGAAGTGGTGACACGAGGAAGAAACACACGAGAGAGGTGTCTGTTTGGACGTGACGCAGGCGAGGAGCACAGGGGTCATGAATGATTCCGGGGTTCCTCAGGGGTGCGGTCTGGCAGGTGGCAAGCACACACTCACCAGAATTAAATTAAATAGCACAAGCAACCAGGTGATACCAAACAGTATGTAATTTTGTGAAATTTTTTTTTTTTTAAAGGAATGGGATGATTATTTTCCTTTTTTAGTAGAAGGAAATAAATAATGGAACTACAACATTGATTAACTTGCATAGTTCCCTTATCCTGATTCTCCCTAAAGAAAGCATGGTTGGCCCCCAAATAACTAATGAATAATTAGAGATTGAAAAGCAATAATATCTTTTAGTAGAAAATAAGATATGGAAAAGAATTAATGAAGAATAAAACCATTTTCTAACTTTGTGCATGTCTAATTTCTGTGCTTTAATTTTCTTTGAGGATCTTTTAAAGCTCAACACACCCTGCTTTGGGGGCATCTCTTTCTCTTATTCCCATTAACCATCTTCTTTCTCATCAATAATCTGTCCCAGACAGACACAATACAGTTGGTTCTGTTTCAGTTTATAACACATTCAAACCCTGCATCCTTGAGATTATACCAAAGTTACCTTGATTAGGTTTGGGCGTGCGATGGTTAGTCACACCATAATTTTGGTATTTACCAGCTTAGTTCTCAAGAGGCAATCTTGTTTTCCCTCATTTACAAGTTCTTGAAGGGCATCTCACTACTGCCTTTGTGAAACATCTCTCAAGTCAGGAGATTCCTCCTGTTGGCCAACTTTAAGTCATGCACAGATAGCAGCAAATAGAGTTGGGTCATTTTCACTTTGTATAAAAAGGAAAGTTCCAATAGTTAGGAAATACAAGAGGGGGAAAAAAGAACAGGAACTAAATGTAATTAATGCATGCCTAAGCATGTGTTAATTTTAGCTCCAGTTCGGTAAAATCACATGGTTTATTACTATTACATTTGCTATTTCAGACTGTGTATGTATGTATGTTGTATTTTCAGGAAGTTTCAGCTGATCCGACTGCCACGCTCACAGCAGCAGAAGAGAGAAAGGAGAAGGTACCGAGCCCACACCTCAGCCACCTAGTAGTTTTGACGTCTGGGGATACACTGTATGGGCTGGCGGAAAGAGTAGTAGCCACAGAATCCTTGTAAGTTGTTAAAAACAGTTGCCTTGCCAATATTTAAGAAAGGTTATTAAAGTAAATATTGCATAGACTTCTAGATCTATACAAATTCCACTTCCAAATATTACTTATGTATTTCTGAGAAGTAAATCCTAAAATAGATTACCAGTGGATTTTTAAAATCCACTAGTTGACCCTTGAAATCACCAAGAGTGTTTTCTGACCTTTATAAATCCCCCAGTTCTTAATACATTTGAAGCATATAACTTTCTAAAATGTAGTCAATTATAACTTAAGAATTTTTGGGTACGTAACAAAAAATAGAGAAAAACAGTGCGGCTGCCAGCAGTGTTGCAGCCAAATGACTCGACTCCTGCACACCAGCTTGTTGACCTGAGGTTCACATGTGTATGTCTCAGCCAGTTTAGTTTGTTGTATGTTATGAATGTTTGGGTAACTTCCGAAAAGTGTTGTGAATTCACGAGCCTATTGTATATAATTAAATAGGATCTTTAAAAGAAATCCTTTCAAACCTTTCTGCAATCTTTTATGTTATGTGTGCTCCTATCTTAACACACAAAGCAGCATAGCTCTACACAGTGGAATCCTGATTATCTTTTTCAAAGTCACCCTTCTTCCATCTCAGGTCACATTCAGGGATAGGCTGGCTTTAATTGTTGTGTAGATAAGCCTGTCAAGAGGGAGTTCACTGAGGTGGAAAATAATTTTAATTGTTAAACTTTTGCTTAGAGACCTTAAAGATTACTTATACAAAAGTATCGGCAGGCTTTAAATCCTGTACTTTGTTTACAACGTGGGTTATTTATTCCTTTCAGAGTATTCTTGGCTGAACAATTTGAGTTTCTTCAGCCGCATCTGGATGCTGTGATGCCTGCCGTCAAAAAGCCCTTCCTCCAGCAGTTCTATTCTCAGGTCAGAGATGGCCAGTCTTCTGTGTCATTTCAACTGTGAGCAAGATAAGACTGCCACGTGTTATTTAGGTGTTTTTGTTGTTATTGTTGTTGTTGTGTTTAAATAGTGGTCAGTTTCTAAATCCCAGGAGAGCTGGATTAGCATATTGGTTTATTCACTCCTGAACTCCTGTATTAAATACTTATTGAGACTTTTAGTGTAGTGAGAGAGAAAGCCAATTTATTTAAAGTATAAAAAGGTTGAAAAGCAGCAGTGGCAGGGTGTTTAATCTTGACTGCAGGAGGGAAGGGGGTGTGATTGGAAGCAGGTGGTCAAGAAAGGCTATCTGGAGGAAGTGATGTTTAAACTTGACCAGCCAGGCGAGTGAGGAGTGTATTCCAGATTGAGGGAAGGATTTACACAGAGGGCAGCAGGTGAAGGCACGCATGGTGCACTGAGCAGCTGAGAACAACCCAGACTGTCAGAGCAGGGAAGCGGGCTGGTGATGAGAAAGATGGGGGGGTCGGCGGGAGCCACACAGTGTACCGTGCAGCCAGGAGAGGTTGGACTTCATTCCAGTGGTGCTGGGAAGCTACTGGAGGATTTGAACCAGGTGAGTGGTGTGGTCAGATGTGTGTTGTAGAAAGTGTGCTTTGGCGGCAGTGTGAAGGAAGGGCTTTGGATGGCAAGCCTGGAGGCCGGGGGACTGGCTCGAGGGCTCTCACAGAAATGCAGGGAAGATATGATGGAACCCTGAGGTGGGGGAGCAGGGGTTGGAATGGAGAGAAGTGAGAGTTGGAGAAGTATTTGCTGGTCTCCAGGAAAATCCGTGGTTCCTTCAGAGTTGTGTGGTCTGGGTCCTCAAGTGTATCAAATGTCTCAAAATTATGTTTTGAGTAAGACCTTTGCCCTCGAATTAAAGTATTTTCATTAATATAAATCTGGAAATAGATAGTTTTATTTTCAGGCATCATATATACTTGAAATAGGAGCATAATCTTTATAAATCTGATACTTTTAGAAAACATTCCTTCTTATTTCTGTGAAATTTATTTCAGACAGTCTCAACTGCCAGTGAACTACGGAAACCAATTTACTGGATTGTAGCAGGTAAAGCCATTGATTATGAACAAATGCTGCTCCTGATGGCAAATGTGAAATGGGATGTAAAGGAAATTATGTCGCAGCACAACATATACGTAGATGCATTGTTAAAGGCAAGTACTCTGGGAAACATCTTTGTTAAAGACGCTTCTGCTAAGAGAACTGTTCCTACAATTGCAGTGGCTCTAAAGTAGTGAGATTATAGTTACCGTGATAACTGTAGCATCGTGATATTAAAGTCCCTGCATTGGATTAGGCTTAATTTCCAAATTGTGTTGTTTTTGACTCAGGAATGCTTTGTAGATTTTTTTGTTTAATTCACTGATTTTCCTCTTTGGGTTAGAATTTGACTGGCACGGCTTGGCTGACAGTCATACTGTGTAATCCCAGTAGCCGTGACTGTCAAGACAAGAAGATACTTCTGCAGTTGTGTATATTCATTAGCAAGAGACCATACCATACACCTGATGATTCTAAGTTGTCTTTTGCAGAAATCATATTACCTTTGGATTTAATGATTTAAAACATAATGATAAAACATTTCAAAGTTTTTCTGGAAAGAATTATAGCCACTTTTTGAAACTGTATTCATGATGAGATATATATGAATTACCTGACAAGTCCCAGCACTGATCTAGGTGCTGGCATTGTAGTTGTGAAGAAGGAGTTCACATGCCCTGAAAGAATAAATAAGCAGAAGAGGGACAGAGAGTGGCAGGGTATGAGTGGAGGAGTAGTATCACTTACTTGCTTGTGGTCAGAGGAGGACTCTCATACCCTGAAAACTGAGGAGAGGCCCAGAGGAAGTGAGGAAGAGAGCCGTGTGGGTGTCTGAGGTGAGGAAAGAGCATCTGAGAAAATGAAAACCAGCTTTCAGGAAAATTCTGTTTTTTACATCTGTTAGTGAAAAAAAATTGGCCCTTCTTAAGCTCCTGACTTTTACCTCATTCATTCACACAAACATTTTACCTGCTTCCAAGGCGATGAATAACAGCCTGGGACACTTGAGAACCAGTGAACAAAGCCAGAGAGCAAAGCCGAGAGAGCAGTGGAATTCATCCAGAGTGCCAGCTCCCAGCAGTGCACCGTCCCCTTCCAGGGCCGGGTTGAGTTTCGGGAGTCTGTCCCCAGACTCACGGACGTAAGGGTGCCAAGATAAGTTAGCAGTGTCTAGGGGTTATCGGGAGATCTAAGGGGCAGTGACAACAAGAGTGCTCTGTAACTGCCATCCGGGAAGACCTTTGATTTCTGGGGGACCCAGGGGATTTCAAGTGGGAATTTTAATTCAGAATGTAAAAGATAAGTGTAATTCACAAATAATTACACTCTTTTTTGAACAGTTCTGTTTTTAAGAAGTTGATTCTGTTTTGTATGACGTGCTACCTTGGTACTCATAGGGACACAAGAGAAAAAGAGACTTCTGCGCTCAGTGACTGTTCATGCCAGAAGGAAGCTGCCTGCTTCAGTCTTAATTCCAAGAAACATTAATACTATATTCTAAGAAGGAACATTATAAGAAAGAACCAATGCTATTCAGATTATTAACCTGAACCCAGTCTTTAGCAGCTTAAAACTTTTCATCAACTTTCATAATACATTTTGTTCTATTACTTTTCCAAGTCCAAACCAGTAGGTAAAAAGCATTATGCATTGTTGCCTCAAAAGAATGCTAAGTAAAATGAAATGGTTTTATTATTCACTTAACAACAAACATTCTTGCATGAATTTAGCAATGAATAGAATGACATTTTATATAGTAAGTATATAATTTTATTTTTAAAATATTAATGAAAAATCATGACACCCAAAGCAGAGTTTACTGTAGTGAAACATAAATACAGTAGCAAGTACTCTGCTATATTAGTTTCATGAAATGAAGACATTGAAGAGAAATTATTTATTTAACTTTTATTTTCAAAAGTAAGTTTAGTGGATTGAAATGCACTTTTTTTGATAAAGCAATTAACTGTCAATTATCAAAAAAATAATCAAAAAATTGTAATTCAGAAAGTGGCAAAGGATAACACAAAAATAATTATGTGGTAGCTTGAGTGGTGATGATCAAATTAGATTTTTTCTTCCTGTGTTATTAGAAAATTTGAACACATGTCAGGGTTGAACTGTATACCTTCTCTATTGAGGAAACTGAAGGGAAAAAATGTCATTTTAAGCCTTCTTAAATTTTGAAATATATTGGCAAGGAAGGATCAACAGCATTTACTTTTGTAAATGATCCTATTTAGGTGTTAATAGTCCAAAGAAACCAGAAATACAAGTACATTTATTGAAGGGTGAACTACCTGCCTCTTCTATGTAATTCAAATTGTTTAAATTAGTTACATATATTATTTTTAGTATAGTGTTATCTTAAAAGTTACTAGTAAGTAATAAAAATGTTCAGTTTTCTGTAGCTAATAGAAAATATTTTTATTTTGTCCATCTTACTAAAAATCTGTAGCTATTATATGACTTTCAAATCATTTACTATATAATAATTAATTTACTTTGAAAAAATATGCAGGAAAGAGAATAACTTATCAGATTGCTCTAAGGGAATATAGAGAGCAAAATTGTTTTTTAAACTGGGTCTCTTAAAGATATTTTAAAAACAGATTACTGAGTCTTTAATCTATAGTGACAGTCATAGAAAAATACGAGATATAAAAACATTTGAACATTGTTAGCATTGTTTAATCAGTTGATGACACTTCCTTTAAGATGAAATGTAATGTACATAACTGTGTTACAACATAATTTAAACAGTATGAAGGTTTTTTCCAAATATATCAAATTGAATAAATTTGGCATTTTCTTTTTGTTTTATTTGGTTTGATTCTAAGTCTTTCTGAATCTTTTTTTTGGCGGGGCGTCACTAAGTTGGAAAGCAACGTGGCATTATAATTATATTCACGTACAGCTGTGACTTTTGTCTTCTTAGGAATTTGAGCAGTTTAACAGGAGGTTAAATGAGGTTTCAAAGAGAGTTCGGATACCCTTGCCTGTGTCTAATATACTTTGGGAACATTGTATACGACTGGCTAATAGAACTATTGTGGAAGGGTAAGTTTTTTGTGAAAGCATTATCTGATTCCTCAATGATAAATCATAATATATGAAAAACATTACATGTTCTCACTAACGGAAGGCGAGAGATAGGTAGAGATAGCGATAAATAGCAGATAATTCTGTAATATTTTAGGCTTGACTTTGGAATACAATTAGGGAAGAAACCCTAAGCCTGACTGTGCTGCCTCTGTGCTTTCTTTTCTAGCTGGTGACCTAGACCCAACTCACAGAAGAGGGAGGAGTGCAGCAGCTAATGGCTCTCTGAAAGTCAAGCTAGTAGTGATCATTATTATCTAATAATATAATTATGATAATAATAATGATTCATAACATTTATTGAGCACTGTGTCATTTACTGAACCAAGGACCTCACAAGATTATATTATGTCAGTGAGCATTCCAAGCCTCAGAATTGAGGCTTAGCCAGGTTAAATAACTTGTCCAAGTTCACAATTTTTAAAAAAACTATTAATTAATTTATTTAGAGTACTCCCATTGTATTTTCTTCATTGGCAGTCAATATTGTATTCATTTCAGGTACACAGCATTGCGGTTAGACTTTTATATAATATACAGAGTGATCCCCTGACAGGTTCACAGTTTTTTAAATGCAGAGAAGGCTTTAAAACTCCTCCTGATTTTGAACTCCTGATTTTCTGAAGGCAAAGTCAGTCCTCAAAGCCCCTATATCACTGTTAATAATGTCATTATTTTGTCATTGTGAACTGTATAAATTTTTCATATGTTGATTTTGAAGATCTATCAGTAGTGATTTTCTGCTTGCTCAGACACTGTGCTTCCTCTGCCCATAACGTCTACAACGCAAATGAGAAGCAGTCATACATTTAAAGTATCCCTTAAAGCAAACGGCCAGTTCGGAGCCCATTCAGAGTGATCTAGAATTGCTGATAAGCTGAATTTACATACATTATTTATCTGATTTCTCTTCAGTTCTTATTAGTTATAAAAAGAATGTATTAGGAAGTGAGAAGGTGACAGGGACAAACTGACACCAGCCTGGGCGTTCTGTTTTGACACCAGCAGTGCCATGAATCATAAAGTGACTCTGTGTCAGCAATCCTGATTGAAAAGTATTTTTAAAAATTTATTATTATTTTTTAAATCTTCACCTGAGGATACGTTTTTATTGCTCTTTTTAAGAGAGAGGACGAGAGATGGACACATTGAAACGTTGATCCCATACACTCCCCGACTGTGGATTGAACCCGCAGCCTGGGTATGTGCCCTGACCAGGGATCAAACCCACAGCACTTTGCTGTATGGGACAGTGCTCCAACCAACTGAGCCAGGGTGAAAAGTATTTTTAATAAATTTGTTTAACAATGTAGAAAACTAAATAATATTTTTATTCAGGGTGAAAAATATTTTTAATAAATTTGTTTAATGAAGTAGAGAACTGACTAATAATGTTACATTTCTGTATAAACATTTTAATTTTTTTCACTCGTATTTTATTTAAAAAAAAAACACTTGGTCACTTTAAATAGTGTAAGTTTTAGACTTCTTGCAAATTTCCTTGGGGGAAGTACCTCATTCCCTAGGGTTAGAGTCTTCACATTTTGTATGATTGAAAGAATGAGACACTGCTGATGAGTAATAAAATATATGTGAGAATAATACATTCATTCTTATTACTATTCAACCTTCGAACACACAGTTTTTCAGTAATGTGGGTATCTTAAGTCTGTTAAGTGTTTCATTATCAGATACATGTGTATACTTTCTATGCTTATATGCTCATACATTTTTCAGGTTTGATGAATGCTCATGGGAGAATTATTTCATTTGTTTCCTCTGTATCTAGTAGTTACATGTTAAACAGTTTTATGAAACTAAGATTACTTCGGAGTATTTATAGCTTAGTTTTAGAAATAATTCTTGGCAGCCAGATGAAGTGGAATGCCAGTTTAACTTTCTTTAGGTAATTATGTTATTATTATCTTTTTTAATCCTCGCCCGAGGATATGTTTATTGATTTGGGGGGCGGGGGCATCGATGTGAGAGAGAAACATCAGATCGGTCGCCTCCCGTTTGCGCCCCGACCTGTGGATCCAACCCACAGCCTACGTATGTGCCCTGACTGGGAATTGACCCGCAGCCTTTTGGTACATAGGACAGTGCTCCAGCCAAACAAGTCACTCAGCCAGGGGGTGGGTGATCGTGTTACTTGAGCATGGAGAACAGCAAAGAACCCTAGAAGCTGTATAGCCTTTTAGCTTTGGACACGAGGCAGCTGCGGCCCAGAAGGGTAAAGTGACTGCTGAGTGACATGGCTCATGTCCATTTCCCCCTATAAATGGTGAATTTGTCCAGTTTTGGATTAGAGAAAAGTTTAGGTACCTAAAGATTTCTTTTATCTAACCATTCCATCACTTATGTTTTTTTATTATTGTGTCTTAGATATGCCAACGTCAAGAAGTGTAGTAATGAGGGTCGTGCCTTGATGCAATTGGATTTTCAACAGTTTTTAATGAAACTTGAAAAGCTGACAGATATTAGACCCATTCCCGATAAAGAATTTGTGGAAACCTATATTAAAGCCTACTACCTAACAGAGAACGACATGGAACGCTGGATCAAAGAGCACAGGGTGAGAGCTGGGAAGCTGCTAATTACCTTTGTATTCCTTTTCCTTTGTTCTGTTTCTGTCTGGTATATTATATAATTCAAAGTCATGAGAATGAAATATAAAGAAATATTTGCTTTTTTAGCATGAACTACTTAGGCCATGTCTTTATCGTATTCACACCATGTCTATGCGATACCCTTTGCCTAATGAAATCTTACGAGACCTTTGTGAACTGTAACAGTAGTTATCTAGAAAGATAGCCAGAGTCTGAATGTTAGCTATATTTATCCTGCAGCTGTTAACAGGAAAAAGCTGAAGCTGGTTAACACCAGGACAAATTGAATACAGCAACATTGAGGTGATTCACAAACTCTAACTTAAATCTTCTTATAGCCCTCAACAATGAATGAATTAGTGACATCCTGAACTCACTGACTTGTAGTAGTGATGATGGAGTATATTAATATTAAATGGCTCCATGTAACTTCATCCTCCATTAGATTTTGCCGTAAGTGTAGATGAGATTATTTTTTCGTGTGGATATATACAGGGTCCAACACAAATAATGCTCCTTTTTTATTACAGAATCTTTTATTACAAAATCATAAGCATGTAAGTCTGCAGCATAACAATATCACACCCAAGCACGCCATATGACATTTTAGGTGAAATGTTCAAATCAAAACTATAAATTATTACACCCATGTTATTACCCTGCCAGCCACACTCAGGCAGGCCTTACTTCTGCTGGACCCTTTAGATAAGTAGGGAAAAATATAATTTATTAAGTGATACTTAGAGTGCTGAAGTTTTGATACAGTACAAATCAACATATACCCTTAGAGCATTAATACAGGGAGCTTTTCCGTATGATTGTTACAGCATTTGTCTGGATAGACAATATGTGAACACCAATTTAATGAAAGTGTGGGAAGTGTTAAAATTACACCAAATCTTATTTCTTCAATAACTAGAGTTCACATTTATTTATGCTATAAACATCATCAGTAAAGGCCAGGTAAATTTTTGTTTCATTTGACTGGGTAAGGACAAAAGGAATTACTTATATTTATTTTATTAGGCTCATTCTTTCTGGTGTCAACATTTTACAAAAATAAAATGACTGTTAGCCTGGACCCTTAGCCTGAGTTTTTTGTTCACGTGCCCACTTGTAGGTCGGTTTCAGATCTCTCAGAGCAAAGCAGAAATGTGCATGCTATTTTCAGTGGTTTCAGAATTGAGAAAAATGTTACCACTTCTAGTCCCACTGACCTCTCATATTTGAGAACCAGGATGCTAGCCCAGGTGCAGATGGACTGCTGGATGTTGTTAGGGTCAGTGTAGCAAAATAAGCTGTAAATACTGTGGGGCTGATCCTGAGGAAAGAGTTTGGGGAAAGGTTACAAGGAGCTGAGGAGCATAAGCACAGCTCTTAGATACCCATTATTTGATGGAAGAATGATGCCCATTTTGTGTTTTCTTCTTGTAGTATAGTGGGTTAAAATTTTTAGTTTGGTATTTTGGAAGAGCTTTAATTAATTGCTATTTGTAATTCAGTGAAAATTTCCCAGCAACAGGGACTGTCCTGTCTCGAAGGGAACTCCAGTCCCACAACGCGTACTCTGGTGCTTCATGACAGTTGTACTCGCTAAGTGTTGACTGGTTACTTAAGAGTATTTACCAGGTGTTTACTGGTGCTTTCGGAGGTCAGGTACATAACCTAAGTAGTCTGCTGAGTTTTTTATGTTTTTGAAAGATTTTATTTATTCATTTCTTTAGAGATAGGGGAAGGAAGGCAGAAAGAGGGAGAGAAACATCAATATATGGTTGCCTCTTGCGTTCCCCTTACTGGAGGCCTGGCCCACAATCCAGGCATGTGCCCAGACTGGGAATCAAACTGGTGACCCTTTGGTTCGCAGGCTGGCACCCAGTCCACTGAGTCACATCAGCCAGGGCAGTTTGCTGAGTTTTTTAAATGGACTCTTTCTTATATTTTGAAATTGCACTGTCTTTAGCGGTCACCTCCAGTGAAGACATGTTCTTATTAGGTGGTCGCCACAACCCTCGCCCTGAATTTGGAACTCTTGATATTCCAGAACCACGTCAGTGTGTAACACATTCTGTTGAGTCCCTGTTCCTTCTCATCCTAACAACTAGTTTTCTGAAGTTCAGAAGCCAAATAGATTTGTACAGTGGAAAACACTTATAGTCTTAATTTTACTTACTAGCTACCAATAAAAATGAGAGTTTAAAAACCAGTAACTTCCTGACCTTTTTTACCTTATTCATTTATTATATCTGAGAAGAGTTGTTGTTCCATGATTGGAGATTTTTGTCTTCAATCTTAAGTATAGAAAATACTTAATAGCATTTTAAAAATTGGAAATGTCAGTGTATATTGATAATAACAAAGACCATCACAGAAATAAGCAAAAGGTGTATGATCTTCAACATAACAAAAGGCATAGGCTTGTCAAATTATCTACCATATTAAAAAGATTCTAGTCCTTCCTATTGCAAATGTATGCTCTGGTATCCTTATTCCCTGTTATTACAGCTCAGTAAGCAGTTTGTCTTGCATGTTGCAGCTCTAATTTCCACGGCTTTCCCCTGGTTTGTAGTGCTCGGTAACTTTCTGCTGAGGCCTGACTGCCTGCCGGCCCTTTCATTGTGTTGATCCAATACATCTTGCGGTGTACTAAATCTGGATCTTCTCTTTTTGAGCAGGAATATTCAACGAAGCAGCTGACCAATCTGGTAAATGTTTGCCTGGGATCCCATATTAATAAAAAAGCAAGACAGAGACTTCTAGCAGCCATAGATGACATAGACAGACCCAAAAGATAATAAACACAGTTCTTTTTCCTCAACGCCACTGATCTTCTCTCAACACACTATGATGTGAAAGCCAGTTCTTCGTGTCCTTCTGACAACTGTCTGCTAAGAATACTTTGTGCATGTTCTTCCCAACTGGAAAGTGGAAAACCCTGAAGTTTGTGTGGTGTTCTGAAATGACTTTTATATGCTCTGATCTCTCCTCTTCAACTTTGAGTCTCATTTGTTGTATTCCTTTCCTGAAAAGATGATATTGCCTTGTTATAACTATTGTTATATGATTACTATTATACATTTTACTGAAGAATCTACTGGAAGTATACAATTATAGGGAACTGTGACAATATAGTCATAGGCAGTTTTTGGAGAATGAATTTATGTTGACCTTTTTCTACCCTCTGACTTGGTTCTTAATAAGCATAATATTATAGGGTTATTGTACAGTATCTTCTAATTATGAGCACTGCATGAGAATTGAGAAGTACGTGTAAGCAAATAGTTGAAAAATCAGTATATTTTCTGTGTTTTCAAATGTGAAAGTTTGTCAGGTTTAATTTGGATATAATCCAGTGAACATAAATGATAAAATTTAATAAATGCTATACACCAACATGACCAGCTTATGTGAGACTGTATTTTGATACTTTTCCACAGCAGGCAGATTTCATGAAAGTACAATGGAATTTTCTTTACATGTTCTAATTTTAGTCATCTTATATCCTAAAACCAATAGTAAAATGTAATTTCATAATGTATACCTTTTCAGTGCCTGGATAGCATGCAGAATGGTGATTGTGGGAATTTTTTTTTTTTTTTTTTAAGCATAGGACATTTTGATACAAGCTTTGTTCTCTTTTTGTTCAGCTTTTGCCTTTGGACAGCAAAACCTGCCTTAGGTGACTCATGGGAAGAACTGTCTGTTAGGCGCAAGAATAGGGTCATGTGTTTGCCTTTCTTAAATATCTGCTTTGTATGGCAGATGTAATAATGTGAGGTTAGCCAATGATAATCTTTGGAACTCAGAACTGTATGCTGTTCCTCCAAACTTTGTGTTGAGTCAGGAATATTCTACCATCATACAGGAGAAAGTATGTTTACAATTGTAAGTATGTGAAACAGTTTATTCCTGTATTTTTATTTATTGTATATTATTTTCTGTACAAACAACTGTAAACCTACTTTTGCCCCACCCTGTATATGACATGAAAATCAATTTCCCATGCATCCTGCCAACGGTTTGATAAGGAATTTTTTGCATGTTCTTTCTGACTGGAGAGTAGACGATGTCTAAGCTTGTGTGGTGTTGGTCCAGGATTACTGGACATGAGCTCACTGAATCCTAAAGCATCTCTTGAGAAAGGTGCCTTGTGTCCTGTGAGTCTTCTGGGAGCTGAGATGCTGAAGTGGTAGGCAAAGGGTGATCTATCATGGAGATGATCAGGAGGTGGTTGCCACTCACTGTCCCTCAACCCCTGCCCGTATCTGTCCCTGCCCGTATCTGTAATCAGCACAGTACAGGATGTATGTGTGTGGAACTAGACTGGGAACTTGGAAGGTAGCCGTTATCTGTATCCAGCCACTTGAAGAAAACACGCACGAGAGAAGCTTAGTCCTGGTGTTTAAACACCATATTCAGCTAACTCATAGGGAGCTAATCAATCTCATTTATTTCTCAGTAGATTAGGAACTGCTTATTTATTCTTTTTTACATGGATTATATAGTTGCTGCCTTTACATTTTTACTTTAGTTCACTCTTATCCCACCAGGCAGGTAGGATGCTTTCCAGGGTGCATCCAGGGTGATAGAAATTAGTAATCAGACCTTACCGCCCCCCCCCCCCTGCAAAGGGAGGGGAAAGGAGGGAGAGAAATATCAGTGCATGAGAGGTATATGGATCTATTGCTCTCACATGCCCCCAACTGGGGACCCGGCCTGCAACACAGGCATGTGCCCTGACTGGGAATCAAACCAGCGACCTTTTGGTTCACAGACTGGTGCTCAATCCACTGAGCCACACCAGGCAGGGTGTTATTCAGACTTTGCTTTCTTTTTCTTCAAAATAAAAATAACAGATCTTTTTTATGCTTTTTGAAAAAGTATTTTGTGCATTAAATGGTAGCTCAGTAAGTGCAAGAAAAAAATCAAAACAGTAACATTTGAATCATGAAATTACCTAATAGCAGATTATGAAGTTATATTGAATTATGTATGACCATATAACATTTTTGTGAAACTGATTTTAAGATAAATAGAATTGAAAAGCTTGAAAATGTGCATGGAATTATACATATTCCAAAACTTTACTGTTGTAAAAGAAATTTCTTTTTGTGTCTAAGTTTTCTTTAACTTTGACATTTTATTTGAAAGTGTCTTACAGAATTTAAAATGTTAAGTTGATATGAGAGCATGGTAAATTATTCCCTGAGAGAAAATTATAGTTACAAATACATTGTCTTGCATTAAAAAAATGCTAAGGAGATACAGAGCAATTCAAGTGAGCTGGTTTGCTTCAGTTTATTAATATAAAACCCGTGGAGACCTTGTAAGTTCAGTTGGACTAATAAGCGCATGTGCTGAATTTACAAGATGAAATAGAATCTCTCTTGAAGCAAGGACCACATGGTACTTACCATATCTTTAGGCAGAGTTCCTTTGAAAGTTTTTATTTAGCTAAGTATTGAAGTGAAACTTTAAGTTAGATTAAATAGCTTTTTCATTACCCACTCACTAGAATGTAGCCATAAAAAATGCTTGTAATCTAGTTTACTTTGAAAGCATAGTTATCTTTGTAATGAAAAATTGGACCTAGGGATAAAATATAAGGTGTGCTCAGCAAAATGAAGTCCTGGGGAAAAAATATTTGTATTAGATATTTATTCTTTGGAATAATTTTAATGCAGACTTAGTTGTTAACACAATGTTATTTTTAACTCTTCTTGACAGTAATAATGACAAGGGAATTATTAAGACTCTGGCGTAAACTTTGTAAATGTTAAGACCTGTACAGCTTGTTATATATCTTCTTCTTATTATGAAAAATATATGCTCAGCTCTTTCCACCCACAAATTTTTAAAGACATGAAAAAGTTTATGCTGCCCAACTCTCCCAAGGACAAAAACTATGTCAGATTTCATACATGAGAATTCTTCACTCGTTCAAAATGAATAGAAGAAAGTAGGTCATTAGCTCTAGTAATGCTTTTCTTCATCAGCACATCCTTTTGTGAGTATTGCTAAGTATACTTGAATCATTTTTTAAAAAGCTGAAAACAAAACCACAACTAAATAGTCTCCTTCACTCAGTAGGGATATTTGGGTAGGAACTTGGGGAAGGAGGATAGCTAGTCTCCTTCTGGGATATTGGTACTTAAAGATGTGATTTAACGAGAACTTGTTTGCTTTGTTTTCTGTTTTTATGAAGAACCATTTTTGTAAGTTACTTTAATGATCACTTCTTGATATCAAGACTGAGAAGATTGTGCCCTGCTGAGGATATTCAAATTTGCTCTTTAAGGAGTTTTTTCACTCAGAGCTGAGCTGTTTAATCCACAACAGGGATTTTCTTGATCAACAACCTATGTTTTTTTCTTTTTTTAAAATGTATTGGGGTGGCATTGGTTAATGAGATCATATGGGTTTCAAGTGTCCATGTGTATGATACGTGGTCTGTATGTTGCACTGCGCGCCCACCACCCACAGTCGCATCGTCTTCTGTCACCACGTATTTGGCCCCCCTCACCCTTCACTACCCCCTGCCCCAGGCTGCTGTTTGTGTCTATGAGTTTCAGTTTTACAACCCACGTAAGAGTGAAGCACATGGTTCTTAGCTTTTTCTGACTGATTTCACTTATAATATTCTCAGAGTCCATCCATGTTGTCACAAATGGTTGTATTTCATCCTCTTATGGCTGAGTAGTAGTCTGTAGTAACACCTGTACCACATCTTTTTTATCCAGTCCTCTCTCAAAGGACACTTCGTTTGTCTCCATGTCTTGGCCCCTGTGAACAGGGCTGTGATGAACATAGAGGTGCATGTATTTCTGCAAATAAATATTTTCAAGTTTTGGGGGTAGATAACCCAGAGGAAGTGTTGCTGGGTCATACAGTGACTCTATTAAATTTTTTGAAGAACCGCCATACTCTCCCATTGTGACTATTCCAGTGTACATTCCCACCAGCAGTGAACGAGGGGTCCTTTTTCTCCACAACCTCTTCAACACTTGTCATTACCTGTGTTGTTGATAACAGCTGTTCTAAGAGGTATGAGGTGGTATCTCATAGTTTGGATTCTCATTTTCCTAAATAGCTAGTGAAGTTGAGCATCTTTTCATAAACAACCTATATTTTTATCTCTTTCTTCCCAATCCCTTGTCTTTTGATTCTGCCTATCAATAACCAAAAGAATTTATGTTTTAAAGAAAAAGCGTTTCCATACTGAGGGCATTTTTGTCCAGCTCCCGTGAACAGCATGCTAATCTTTGCCTTAACCTGAGGGGACATTTAGTCAGGGTTTCCATTTCAGCAGCGGTCACTCTGGACCTGCACTAAAGTGTGAACTGTGACAGCCCCAGGTAACCAGTGGAAGACAATTTTCTGCTGACTACCTGCTGTCATGCTCTCTCTTATGCCTAAATCCTAGTCACAATTCTACCTTTAGGAACCCAATCAAGATGCTGTCCCTTCCATGAAACTTACCCTTTTCAAGAGTAGGTGCTGCAGAGAAAAAGTGATAGGGAATGGTGGTTGGTTGCGGGGAGAATACAACAGGAGAGACTGCAAAAGGTCTCACTTGAAAGGAAGTGAGGAGGTTAGTTATGCAGATACCCGGGGCAGAGTGCTGCAGGCTGAGGGACAAGTTAGTGCAAAGGGGCTAGTGTGTGGACTGCTGTTCTGACGACAGTGAGGGGCCCAGTGTGGCTGGCGCGGTCGGTGGGAGAGCAGAAAGGACGTGGCAGGAGGGTCCCCAGGAGTGAAGGCCTGTGGACCATAGAAAGGACTTTGGATTTTACTTCTCGACAGGAAGGATTTGGAGGGTTGTGAATGGAACTGATTCCTGACTTCGAGTTTTAGTAAAATCACCCTACCCATGTATTTGAGAAAAGGCCATAGGGGGACAGGGACCGAAGCAAGGAGGCAAAGTAAGAAGCTAATTCAGTAAGCCAAGAGAGGCATGGTGGGGGCTCGGAGGACAGTAGTATTGGCGGATATGGTGAGAAGTGGTCAGATTCTGCACGTATTTCAAAGGTAGAGGTGATAGGATTTGTTTATTGGTTGTGATGTTTAAGAAGAGAGGAATTAAATATGACTCTAAGGTCCTTGAGGACATAGAAGTCTTTGGGAGAACTGGGTTTGTAAAGATCAAGAGAACAGTTTTGGAGAGGTGGGTGTGAGACACCTGGAGGTGTCCACTGCAGGTGTAGGAGAGGCAGCGGCACACCTGGGTCTGGGGAAGAGGTCAGGGCTGTCGGCGAAAGAGTGGGAGTCATTACTATGCATTGTAACGCCAGAGCTGGCCTTGAGGGGTGGAGGGGGCGCAGAAGAATCCTGTTTGGCCTGTGAATAGGAAGTATTGGTCACGCAGGCTTGGTTCCTTCACAGTTGCCATCTGCCTTGCAGTCGGGCTTGGGAAAATTTCCACATCACACAGGAGGGGTAAGGGATAGGCTTTCCTGGGGGGGAACTTATAAGCCTGGGACAGCAAAAAAGAGAAGATGTTGTCCCCCACCCCCCTGATACTGTCACCATGAGAGATGAAACAGGGCTAACAGTACAGAGATTGTACTGGAGGAGGGGTTTTAAATATTAAATATATTGGGGTAACATTGGTTAATAACATTATGGAACTCAATGTTGCTCAGCCAATAAATAGAGAAGGTGGATTTGACTTAGATATCTAGGCATCCATTCTGATTCCATAGCCCATTCGTTTAGTTACACTCTTTAAGCCATCCCAAGCAAATACTTTTTGTTTAATTAATTTAGGAAAAATATACGTTATTCTATACAGAGTTAATAAATAGAGGATTTTTACCCTCCTATTTATTCCTAGGTCAGAGTTTGTATGACTGGATGTGTTTTTGTGCCTGGGTTTCTGTTCGAGTTCATTTTTTTTCATTCTTGCTTAGTCTCTAGTTACCTTTCTGTGCCATAGTTTAAAAGACTATTTCTATTTCTCCAAGATAGGAATAATAATTGTACCTATAAATTAACAAACAACAAGTAGTGGCAAAGATGTGGAGAAAGGGGAACCCTTTTGCATTGTTGGTGGGAATGCAGTCCGGTGCAGCCACTGTGGAAAGCAGTATGGAGGTACCTCAAACAGTTAAAAGTGGATCTGCCTTTTGACCCAGCATTTCTACTTCTGGGTGTATATATATCTGAAAAAACCCAAAACACTAATTTGAAAGAATATATGCACCCCTATGTTCATTGCAGCATTATTTACAACAGCCACGATCTGGAAGCAGCCCAAGTGTCCATCAGTAGATGAGTGGATAAAAAGAGGCTGTGGTATGTGTGAAATACTATTCAGCTGTTAAAAAAAAAAAAAAAAAAAAAAAGGAATTCTTACCTTTTGGGATAGCATGGGTGGACCTGGAGAATATTATCTAACTGAACTAATCCAGTCAGAAAGACAAACACGTTATGATCTCACCTACATGTGGAATCTAATGAACAAAATAAACTGATGAACAAAATAGAAACAGAGGCATGGACACATGGAACAGACTGACCAATGTCAGAGGGGAGGGGTGTTGGGGGGCTAGATGAAAGAAGGTGAAGGGATTAAGCAAAAGAAAAAAGAAAATAACATATAAATAAACATGGAGACCTAGACAACGGCTGGTGATAGCCAGAGGGAAAGGGAGGGGGGAAATGGGGAAGGAAAGAGGCTTTCCTTGGGCCAATGGGTGCACGATGCAGTGTTGAGCTGTATACTTGAAACCTGTATTAGTTTTCTGAACCAATGTCACCCCAATCAAATCAAGAAAAGAAAAGAAAGAATTAAACAATGTTTGAAGAAAGTTCTTAGAGCAGGACCCAGCATAGAATAAGAGGTCCATAAATGGCAGCCATTATGTTAACCTGGTCTGTGGAGACGGTGACGGGGGCCCAGGAGGCCGAAGCAGTGTTCCCAGGGCCACACTGCCTGGGACGGAACCGGAGCGTGAATCCAGCGCTCTTCCCATCGCTGCTGTGAGCTGCCTGCTGGCCGCGGAAGGCCCTCATCACGTTGCTTCTGAATGCGGTCTGCCCGAATGGCATCCCAGTGTCAGCTCCTCGGCTGGATGTCAGCCTCCTTCCGAGGGGTCAGCTGGCTACTGCAGGGAGCGTGCTGCTCCTCAACAGGACTTCCTTCCTTCTGAGCATCTCCGATCAAACAGCACCCCTGATCAGACAGCAGAGACTACTTACTGCAGGTGAGCGAGCTGTCCTGATTGGGGGATGTGAGAATTGGTGGTCATGCTGTTAGGAATTTCTAAGGAAATTCCAGGTGTTATGTTCAGTTCCACCTGAGGAGCGGCGAAGATTTCTCTGTACCATCTTCCCCATAAGAAGTCCAGTCCTCCCAATCTCCATCAGGAGGCTGAAGTCTGGGGCTGGTGAGTGGCAGGTGGCTGACAGGTAATAGGAAACGCCCACATTTGGGGCGCCGAGTCCCCTCTGCTTCGCTCTCTTGCCCATGCTCAGAAGCACATCTTCCCTGGCCCTGCTTCGCGCTCCCCGCGCCTCCCTCTCCCGCCTTGGTCGCCCCCCTACCGCCCCTTTCTCCAGCCTCAATCTTACGTTTTGGGAACAGAAATTCTTTAGTGGACATTTTTTTTTTACGCTTAGCAGTTTCTTAGACTCATTATTTCAGCTTCTTTGAGAAAAGAAGGAGGAGAAAATGGCACTTAAATGCTAGTGAAAAGCAAAGCAAAAGGAATTACCCAGAAAACCAACAAAGGCATGAGTGGAGATAGAACCCTGCCAGCCATCAATATCTTAAGGCTGTTAGGAGAATACTCTCAGTTCTTTTAGTAAAATTCTTTGTCATTTATAAATTTATAAATACAAGGACCTGATATTTCCCTCTCCTGGTCTACATGTTCACACATCATCCTGCACCCCCGGCTTCATAGACTAGACCAAAATACTGCCTGGTATCTATCTCTTCGGGTAAGGGGATGGCTGTTTCAAAATGTATTTTGGTTGAGGTCCATCAGTTACCCTTTCCGACTCATTAATCTTTGAGACAAGGCTCACTGCAAGCAAGCTCCCTGCAGTTCTGTCCCTGAGTTTTAAGTGTGTGTCAGTAATAAAATTCTAAGTGAATTTATCAGTGCACACCCAGCGACTGAGACTTGGCAGTGCCTATACACGTTTTTCAGCAAGTACTTCATCTTTAAAAGCTCACTTGCTGGAAGCTGATTTAAATGCTTTTCTAACCATCTTGCAGAGAAAAGTCAAGATGATTTTTATCAGTGAAGTTCCATTGATCTCGTGCCCAATAGAGGGGTTTTCCACATATTGACAATTTGAAGTGGTGTTTGGCTGGTGTTTGACCATTATCATAGGAACTTGGCTCTGTGGTTTTAGGCATCTTGGTTTTTTTCTGTTTGTGTTTTTTAAAGCAAAAAGAGATTTTTGTCCTTTTGTTAAAGGTCAAACTCCTCTTTTCCTGGTGGCTATTCTTTTTGCTCTTTCAGCTCCTACATTTCATCTCCAGGAGAATATGAAGAGAAAATGTTGGAAGAGATGACAAGTTAATAAAAATGACCGTGGCACAGACGACAGCTCCCGAAGTTTCAGGGACAACACATAAGTAACAATTGTAGCATAGGAAATGGGAAGATTTAGCAGTGGCAGCGTCACACTAGAATTGTCCATGTGGCAAGGTAGAGTAGGAGGGTAAAAAAATAGTAAAAACAGGTAACAAAAAAGACAAGCAACGATCCCTTCCCATGATTTGGGGGAGTCCACAGGGGATCTGTTGGAGGCGGGAGAGTAACGAATGAGTAGGCAAGTGGTGTCTGGAGTCTTGTGAACCCAAAGCTCAGGAACATCGTGTTCAACCAGGACCCAGTGAATCTGCCAGAAGGGAGCGTGTGGGCCTGGCCACAGGGATCTCATAGTTTGTAGCCCAGGGGCCAACATGACAAGGGGCTAAGAAGCTTCCAGAGTAAAATCTAACAGTTTTGAAGCGGGTGGAGACTCAGAGGTCACCTAGTGCAACCTTCCACTAGATGAATTAGGGGCATGCACCACCTCTGGGCATCCATCTGTGAGGCAGGATATTCTTTCCAGCATTCCCACCAGGTCAGCCCTAGCTACTTTCTGAGAATTTCCAGCCACAGGAAACTCGCTTCCTCAAAAATCCTGATCATAAGGGATCTTCCTAGATCTGAAACTGCCTTCTGTGGGGCCTGCGTTCCTTGTGCTGTGTTCTGCCCTATAATTGGAGGGGATGTAGAAACCCAACTCCCTCACATTGATGCTTCCTGCAGCTGCACTGACCAATGATAACCACAGCATATGCAGAGTGTTAACTCATTTTGAGCTTGTTGTCAACTGAAGCTATTGAACTTAGCGCTGTTAAAATCTATCCTCTTCAGCATCTGTACAGTTTTAAGTGTTAATTCAAGAACTTATATAATTTTCATCTAATTATTGCTTTACATTTGGCCTTGTTGCAGCCTGTCTAGAATTTGTATCGTTCCAGATTCTGTTATTTAGAACAGAGGTCCCCAGCTTCCAGGCCACAGACTGGTACCGGTCTGGGCCTCTTAGGAACCGGGCCACACAGCAGGAGTTGGGCTTGAATGTAATGCGCTGGAATCATCCCAAAACCATCCCCCTGCCCTGCCCCCATATGTGGAAAAATTGTCCTCCATGAAACTGGTCCCTGGTGCCAAAAATTTGGGGACTGCTGATTTAGAATATGAAGTTTGTGTTACTCTGCGGCCCTAGTAATAAGGAAGTACTTCTTTCTTTTCTTAAAAAAAAAAACTGATTTTAGAGAGAGAGAAAGGAAGGGAGTGGTAGAAAGAGAAAGCAAGGGGTCAATTTTTGTTGTTCCACTTACTTAGACATTCATTGCTTGATTCTTGTGTGGAACCTAACTCGGATCTGCAACCTCAGTGCATGGAATGATGCTCTAACCAACTGAGCCACCCAACCAGGGCAAGGAAGTGTTTCCTGTATGTCCTCAATCATGTGCATAAAAATGGAAGTGGGACAGAAAAAAATGTAAGTGGCATAGAGTCAAAGAAAGAGCTCTCAGGCCCAGCCTGGGCAACTCCAGCAATCAGGACACTTGACTAGGTGTGTAAGAGCCAGGAATGCTCTACGTTTTATCACTTTCCCATTGTTTTCCCAATTTGACTACAAAGGTAACATGAACTTCTTCTGTGAAATTCTTTGCTGGGAATAAAATACTAGCAATGCCCTCAAAATGGAAAGTGGAAACATTTTGGTATTCTTCCCTCACTTGAATCCATGCTGGCTTTTGATGATGACTTTTTATTTCTATATGTCCCCAAACTATTTTTTTATACTTTATTCTTGGAATCTGCCAAGTCCATGGTAGATTTCAAGCTTACCAAAATGGCTGTATGGTAAGCTTAATTCCTCTCTAAAAATTAGAATGTTATTCACCTAATTCCAGACTTTAGGCACCTCTCCTCTATTCATACAATTGTGCTGGAATTTCTGCTGTTCTCGCTACCTTTATAACCACAGACAAACATCCTGTACTCATGTACTCATGCAAAGGCGTGTGTTTACTTACTGGAGTGTTAGCTGTCTCTGACTTCCATTTTTCTTAATTGTTTTTTTTCTCTTTCTAATTGTAATGAACATTTTTGGGGGAAAATCTAATTAATATTACACGTGCCTCAAGCAATGATGTGCTTTCCTCCTTCCTGCTTGGGACACTTATGTAAAAGCCTAGAGTGTCCCGAGGCTTTTTATATTTCAGGTCATACTGTGCTTTAACCTCCGAAAGGCCCCTTGTCACTCTGATCGTGCACACGCCTCTCTTTTCATCTTTTGTGCTTTTACAGTGACACAAAGCAGAATGTTCCTTTGGGCAGGCACACTCTTCACATGCCTCTTTCTCCTTCTTCAGAATGACGTCTTAGAACTCCACAGCCAGAATTTCTTTCTCTTCAAATGTTCTTCTAGAGTTAAATCCCCTTTCAGTCTACGGACACAAGACTATGAGTTTTTTTTATTGACCATTTTCTAAAATCTGGTCTCTCTCAAGAGAGATAGTAGAAAGCATTGTGCTTAAGTGACTCAGCTCCAGAGTTTAATGTGGTAGGTGAACTTGGGCGAAATTACTTAACCGCCTTGTACCTCAGTCACCTTATCTGTAAAATTAGAATCATTGGGTATGTCATACAGGAGGATTAAATGTGATAAAACATGTAAAATTCTTAGTAAAGACAATACATAGCCAAGACAGTAATATATTAGTTATTACTATGGTCTAGTGACCATTTTTGACCACGCTACTGTGAATCCTAGGAATCTGGTTTTATTCTTATATGATTCTCATCATCTTCACCTTAGTAACCAGTTTTCCCCTATTTGAAGGACATAGTTTTAAAAAGCTTCCTCCAGGGCTGTGTGTTGTGCGCTGCACAAGAGCAGGGGGCAGCAATCGCAGAGATGCAGCGGGAGGCGTGCCTCCGAGGCCATGCAGGGCGCGCATGCTGGTCCTGTTCCTCCCGCTCCTTGCTGAATGATGACACCGTCAGTGAGGCAAAGCAAGGGTTCCTCAGGTGGCCCGGCCTCTAGTGGAATAAGCCTTTTAGAAGAGATCTTGGGATCTGAGGTCCACTTCTATTGGAGGACGCAGATGCCAAATGAGAAAGAGCTCCTCAGGGAAGGAAGGAAGGAAGAGAGGAAGGAAGAGATTATTTTTATTGATCACATTACCTAAAGATTCTAAAATTATACAAACTTCATCATTGAAATTGTCAGGAATAGAATAGTCACCCTCCGATCGGGTACACAGGGGACCATCTTTCCCTTACAAAGAAGTTGAAGACTAAATTGAAAAGCACTTTGTTATTTTGATGCTGTGTCAAAGTAAAAGGTTAATTCTAATGCCATTTCATTTTGTTTTTATAAAAGCAATCTTAGGAATTTATGTAAATAGACATAGTTTGGCACTGTAAAAAAGACTGTTTTGAATAGAATATTTCTAAAAGATTTTACTTCTTAAAAAGTACTTCTTAATTTTCACTTATGCATGACATTGGCCATGTTCAGATTGAAAAATACTTTTTTTAAAATTGAAAATTTAAAAATTAAGAATATGGAAATGATACAGATACTAAAAACTGAAGCTCGTCCATCCAGAGAAATACTTTCACAAATAATTTTTGAACTACAAGGAAAAACTCAGGGAACAGAAATGCAATTGAAGTTATTATTAGTAGACCAAAAATCATGCTCCAATCTTAAATGGGAGAAGGATTTTAATGACTTATTAAAAAGCATAGCCCAAGGAATTCTATCAGAATTTTGGGAGGCAGTGTGTTCCTGTAGTTCTTTGGTGAGTAATGTATTCAGTCCTGACCATCTCATTTCTTGAGAAATGCAGGCAAAATGAAAAGAGTTCAGAGATAAGTAGCAGACATGACCAAAGGCCTTGAGAATCTCATTCACTGGGAAGATACTTCCAAAGGCTGACAACCTGCCCGGGAAGATGGAACAAGCATTTTGAGCCGACACTGGGGGCTCCTGAGGGGCACAGGAGGCAGCAGCACTCTCGCAGGAGCCGCGTGTGGTAGGCAGAGCAGCTTCATCGCAGGATGGCAGCGCTCTGGGGTTGTGGACACACAAGCCCGAGCAATTAAAACTTGATAAATGAACTCACAGGCACATGTCTAGGATTGCTAAAAGATAAATAGAGGCATATTAAACATTTTACAAATTTATTTGAACAAAAATCAACTCCAAAATCACAAGTGGCTAGGAGTGCTTCCTGACAGGAGTCGGGGAAAGATGCAGAAGCAAAGAAGGGAGTGATTTGATTGGCTGGAGCTTAAGCCTAGATAGCTCTTTGCAGCTGATTGACCTTAGTGTTTTGATTTTGTAACTTTGAGGCATTCGCAAGCTCAGATTTTGGTTTGCCTATCAGGGCATTAGAGCCACCATAAGAAATTTACATGTACTTCATTTTCTTGCAAGAGAGGTTCCCAGCATGTTTTTTTTGTTTTTTGTTTTAAAAAGACCAGATTCTCCACAATGTTGTTTATTGTAGGCAAGACTACCTATTGTTTAATATCAGTGTAGAGGGGTTAAATAATTGTCAATTTCCTGTCTTCTCAGCCAGCTTTGAGTCTGTTCATCTGATCTCTGTTAACACGATTAAACATGGTCCTGACTTCAAAATTCTTTTTGACAGTTCAGTGGCTCTTCTTGGATGCCTCCCAGATTGGAATAGAAAAGTGATGTCCAAGCTTTGTCTCTTGGCTCAGCTCACTTGCTTGGCTTCTTTCCAATTTGGGGAGATCGAAAATATCAACAGAGTCTTCTCCTTCCCTGGGGAGTGGAAGACTTGAGTTAACATGGCATCAAATCATGAGTCAGGCCCTTCTCCTTCTCTTAATGGCTACCTATTTTTCTTCTCCGGGTTGCTACGACCTTGTCAACGAACCCCCTGAGTCCAGTCCTTCCCAGAATCCTTACAGAATCTTGGCTCGTCATGCTCTTTCCTACCAAATATCTGTTTAGAATCCCATTTCGTGATCTAGCCCATTGCCCAGAAGTTGCTAAACTATATATGTAAATATATGTATTGTTGTTTATTATTGTGTTCACCTTTCTAGCTAAGGAATTTGCATTTGACAATAGTCTTCCTCTAGAGAGTCTTAATATAAAGTGATTTACAAGGTGAAAATTTCAAGCAACATGGCATCCTGGCAGGAATTGTTTATGAGCAAGGACCCTTCAGGCCCTCTCAATCATAAGGTCTTTGCCTGGGTATATTTTATGCAAAAGACAGGAACCCCATTCATTCTTGAAGACTTGCCTGAGGCTTACCTTTCTTGAAAGTTTCCTCTGAGTGACTCCCCCCATTCTGGTAGTTGTCCCTGCCCTCTGTGTTTCCATAGTGCATGACAAGCCTCTGGCCATTGCTCTTATCCTGCAGTGCTGTAGTTATTGGCTTATTTGCCTGTCTCCCTTACTGAGCTTTAAGAAAGGACCCATTTTGATCAACTGGATAACCTCAAGAGTCTGCCACTGCAATTGTTCATGGAAATACTCAATAAATATTTGTTGCATGACTGAATGAGTGAATAGACCTAGGTGAAGAAGGGAAAAGGCCTTTTATAAGACTTTTTATCTTTTTTTCATTTGGTTTTGGGAGGATAGTGTCTTTCTCATTTAAACTTACAAAAAACATGACTACCATTTGGAGGCAGGGAACTGTAAGTTATAGAGCAGAAATCTTGTGTGAAAGGTTAAATGAGTGTAGCTTATTATACAATTGAACTTTAAATATAACACAACTGGTTTTATAGGGTGGAACTATTGAGGGACCTTTCATGGGAATTTGAATATAAAGCTTAGAATGAAGAACAATCCATCAGGACAGTACTTGCCTACTGTATCAGAAAGCAGAATAATCTTTATTGGTGCAAAAGTCTGAAATGGACTATGGTCTGAAGTCAATATGATATGCTAGATTATACTTTTAAATATTACACTGTATTATAAAATGTATATATATTGGATACATAAGGGAAGTTGGTAAAGGAAGTCTAAAATGAGCATAGTATAAGTAATATTCCTCCTTCCTCAACTGTGTCTATGCTAATCTTTAGAAACAAAAAGGTGAACTTTTTTTGGTTGTGAAAATGGTGAACATGCTTATTACACTAGTGGTTTATTATTAGAAGTTCATTTAATAACATAGGAAGTTTTATATGCTCACTGTTTATATATAATTAGAAGCTATTAAAGAAGTGTGACTATATAGTCTGCCTTGACTCCAGGCATCCTGGTTCATGAATATAATTGATTGGTTATTAGCTCCTTTGCTGGGGAGCTGAGTCTTGGGGAAAGCAGGATCAATTTATTTATATATATATATATTCCCCGATCTCATAGTAAAGACTGGATTTTTAGACTATATAAATTGCAGCAAGAAAAAATTAAAATGTCAGAATTTAAGTTCTTGACCAACTTGGATTGTGTTTTTCATGCTTTCATTTATATTTGAAATGTTATGACTCCATCATGAGATTTCATTCACCTAATCCTTTCTCCAAACCTCTTCCTTTCCTGAAATCTCTCCTCTTAGTTAGTGTCATAAACATCCTTGTAGTCACCTGGCTGGAAATCCTAAGGCCATTCCAACTCCTCATTTTCCTTCATCTCCCCCGTCCTTTGAAATACCAATTCTGGTTGGTTCTGCCCACAGGGTTCCTCTCGTACCCGCCATTCTCTTTTGTTAGCACAGGCATTGGCTGATTTCAGGGTCTTAGTGTCTCTTGCTTGAATTAGTACAATATTCCACCTGCCTTGAGTATGTGTTCCTAATACTTGCCGTTTTCCATCCATGATGCCTCTGCCCTTCTTAAATGCTGTGAAAGTCTGTGCATTACATTTGAGTCTTTGCATTACATTTGATTAACCTCTGGTTCAACCACCGCTGCCCACTGTTCCCCAAGGGAGAAGCCATTTTCATATCTCTGCTTGGTTTATGTTAAAAATGGCAGAATAGGTCTCAACCCTTGGTCCCAAATCAGAAACAACCTTTGAGATTTTCCAGGCAGTGCTCATCCTTCTGAGTGAAGTGGCAGGGGAGGTTTGTTCATATGGCAAAGGGAGAAGGAAGAATGCAACAGGACAAGGGGCATATAATACTGCTCCTTTTCCCTTCCTCAGACTCTCCACACTTCCAGTGTCCTTCGGCTTTCCCCTCAAAACCTTCTGAATGCCCCTGCACACCCAGCTTCCTGACCCGGGGCAGGGCTAACTGGGAGGATAGTGTGGAGAGCTAAGGAAAAAGAGAAAAGCTAAGCTTCAATAAGCCTGCAGTTTTTGCATCAACGCAAGGTCTGAGGCATTCCTTGGGGACTATGTAGAATCATAGGCTTGGTATTGACCCAGCCCAATTTATTCACTTATTTAATCCAATTTTATGGCTGAACAATTTTCTCAACATAGAGGCAATGTGCATAATTCCATTGGCACCTCAGTTCTCTCCTGTGTGATAAGGTGATGACGGATTCGAAACAAGCATGCGTCTGCTTGACAGTGCATTCCTTATCACAGCGAAGATGTTTGGCTGAAGTGGTTTCACAGAGCAGAAGCAGCACAGACATCATGGGGCTATGTGTGTGTGAAGTGGATGTGCTTCAGAAGTGTACTCCTGGTGCTCTCTTCTCGAACCTTCTCTCTGGCTGCATGCATTAGGAATAAGAGAACGATGGTCAGGAATTCTCCCTCACTGCCGATAATGCATCCACTTTCCACATGCTTTGCCAAAGCACATGCAGGGAGAACACAGGCAGCCCTCAGATGGCCCACAGGCTGCTGTTTCATGAATCCTAACCCTACTAGCTGAGAGCAGACAGACAGGCAGTACCTGTTCAGAGGAGGTCGTGGCCCAGACTCTAGGCTGGAATGAAGGCCTTTGGACCACTGAGTTAGAGAGTTGACTAAGGTTCTTAGGACTTAACAACTAGCAACAGAACCTGGTGCTGTGAAATGTGCAGGCCATGGAAAAAAACAAACTGGTAATGATGAAGCCCGTGGATCCCATTCTCCAGGGGCAGGTGACTGCTCACACTGGTAGATTTGCTAGAAGGGATAGGTTTTTATCAAAATGAAAAGTCGTAGCCAACAATATTAAGTGGCCAGCTGTGAACCACTGCAAAGTCAACCTGGACGTAACTTTAATTAGAACAAGAGCAAGAGAGGTGGCCCAATGGGCACCTGGCAGAGGAAAGGAGGTTGTCTTGGTAGAACCTGATTGACCAGTAGGGATGGAAGATGGCACATCAAGTGGTGGAAGCTAGAACTTTGTGAAAATGGAAACGGACTATAAAATATGGCAATTTAGGTTTGCTTTCTACAGATTAGCGATGATGCAAAAGTGGGTAAGTCAGGAGTGCATCCATCCTTTAAATCTTAACATCTTTGGAGAGAAAATGTCATCTACCTAAAGCTATCTTCTTTAGTTCTGGGAAAATAAACATTTAACTTTAATGTCAATGTGTATATTTCTTCAGTTATTATCATTGATAGACTTCCAAAATGATAACCCCACTTCGATATAATACAGAGCTGATAAAATTATTTAAGCTATGATAAAATTAATTAACAATTACGCAGTGTTCTTGCTAGATTCTAAATGGGTACGTCTGAACAGGATGGTGGATGAAGTCACCTCGAGCTACCTATCATCCACGTCTATGCCACCCATGACCAGGGGTTTAACAGCCTGTCCTCAAATGAGTTCTTTTCTTCATCTTCAGTTATTTTGAACTTTTTCATTTTAGGACCAGACATCTGAGCTGTGGGATGTGCACACATTCAGAGAAGATCATAATTAAAATGCTGTGATACACACACTCAGGAGGCATAAGAGCTGGCTAGCCCATGAGATGAGGGATTTGTACGTGACTGAAACAGGGACTCAATTAGTTTGGAATGAAAGTTTGTTTGCACTAAATTCTGAGAGATAAAGACAGATGAGCTAATTGGTAGCCCTCACCATTATCCCCGCCCCCCACTGCAGGTAACATAAAGCGACTCTTAACTTTGCTGAATGTGAGGACCAGTGCTATGGACATATTTCCTAAAAGATTAGCATCTCCAACTGATCTCCCTAAAGTGGGCACATGACTATGAAAAGGAAATACAAATCCAAATGGCACCTGGTAGTACAGAGAATCTAAGAGTTGAGACCGTATTTCAATTAAAAATGGAAAGTTATAAGTAATTACAGTAATTGTATTAAAATGTGTTTTATTTTTTAATTTTCAAGAAAAAAATGAAGCAATTACCAGTCCAAACAAAGGAAATCAGCTGATAACACTCTGGAAAGTGCTAATTGCATGCACGAGCAGTCCGTGTTTTGCTTGCTCCTCGAATAGAATATTCTGTAACTTGAAATTTTCTAGTGTTTGCCAGGCCCTGGAAAAGTCAACAGTGGTAAAATGAACATAAGAGTAGTTGGCTAGGAAGCCTGAGGAAAAACATACTCAGAGGTACCATCATGGCCTGCAGGGAGTGGAGAATTTCCTGGGCACTGGAATCCGGGGTTTGGGGTGGGTATTTAGGGTAGACACGGACTTGCCTTCTCTGGTGTCTTCTAATGAGGGATGCGGTTCTTCTATACTGGGATGGCTTAAGTGCCATCCTTTTGGGGACAGATGTCCTTTTGTTCCTGAAGTTTGACATGCCCTTTCACCTGGAGTAGTTGTGATACAGGATTGCATTTAAGTGACCTGTTGTTGGGCTTGAGTTTCTTACCTCACCACAGCGTTACCCTCAGACCCTCCCACTGTCCTCGCAGCTATTTTTCTGAGCGTTGAAGGGAGTTCTCCACGCCCAACAGGGAGAACAAGGTCAGTGAAATGCCAGGCCCAGCGAGGCAGAAATAAAGAAGACCTAGCGGTCAGACTGGAGGGCAGCAGGGCTATGTCCTGAGAAGAAGGAGGCAGGACTGTTTCAAGAACTTAGGGGACCGTTTGTCTGGGTGCTTTCTTTGTAGGCCCTGGCAGAAGTCTGTCCTTGATTCACTGTCAAGAACAATGTCCTCTTCTCCTTTTCCAGCCTGCATGTCAGAGATGTCTGTTCCATGGACAAGGAGTCGGTTTCCACTGATGGGCCCTTAAGTTCTGCTGAGATCCGTACCAAAACGTCTAACCATTTCCTGTGGGCAGCTGAAATCCAAATAGAACCAATAACCAGATAACCTTATTTGCTTTCATTAATTAATTAAAGCTGCTAAAATTTATTTGTCAGGCTTTCCTTTGAAAGCAGTGGGAAATTTGAGGATACCTTTTTGCTGAGGAATAAATAAGACAGGATCTTAAAGGTAAACTTAAAAAGGGGATCCTGTCCCACTAGCCCAAAGAGTTTCCATTGTAATGGTCCAGCTGTTGTACCTGGCCGTATCCATATATTAATGCAGCGGTGACACATTGGCAGATTTTGCCATCAAAATGCATGCAGCTAAACCCAGTGGAGCCACCTAACACCAGTGGGAGCAAATGGGGAATCCACCAAGATATAAAATGCCATAGTTGTTTTCTTAGAGATCGTTCTTCCTACATTTGCTGATTTCTTTTTAATAAATATAGAAATAGAGACTATTTTTGTTTAAGTTTCTATTCAAATGTGGTTTCCTGTGATATAGGGAACATTTTTATTTTTAATTTCAGAAGTGCCCAGAACTGAAATGTGACAGTAAAGAAGTCAGAGTCAATCTTAAGATGTTTGGCTTCGGCCTTTGCAAAGGAGGATGGTTTCTACCTAGAGTCTTAGTTTGATGGCATTGGAAAATGACAAAGATAAGAAGAATGAATTAAAGGCAATTCAACTAGACACCTGGAGAGAACAATGGTCTGAGATTGAAAACTGCTTTGCAAATCAAATATCTGGTAACCACTTCAGGCTCATTTACCATCATATCAAGAGTACAGTCAAGTATGTGTAACCAGAAAATACCCACTTGCAATCAGTTTGTGGGTATGAAGACAGCTTTAATTTCCCAGTCTCACTCTGTGGTGGCTTTTTCGTGTGCGACGTAAATCACCAGTTCCCAGCACAGCTGTCCCCGTAAGAGCCCACCACCTGCGCAGGGTGTGGCCGCTCTCAGCACTGAGCCCCCTCACCTTGCCTTCTGGTCATCAGCCTGGTTTTGTTGACATCTCCTGCATTTGGCCATCCGCCTCGATGCTGTCTTCTGAAACAGCTCAAAGTGTCACCACCTTCGATTGCTAAAGTGACAAAACCCTAAGGTACAAAACCATTCTGTCGCCTTTAATCCTCACTGTACCTAGGTCACACTGTAGTCTCTGGGGGAGGGGGTTGAATGTTTTTTTTTTTTTTTTTTCCGATTTGGAGCTGCACTCTGGACCTGAACCTGAGCATTGCCTTTTGAGCTCTGAGTCTCAGAAAGTCACTTGTGAAAACAGTTCCTTGATTTTCTACTTGAAAACTACCTCCTTGTAGACTAAAAAACTAGCTGGTATAGGACCAGCTGCAGTTCCCTTTCAGCCTTGTCCTTGTTTTCAGGAATAAATCAGCTCCCACAACTAGACCCTGAAGTGTTGCTCCAGAAGGAGCACTTCATTGTACACACCCTGAAAGGGCTGCATGTCCTTTAAGGCCAGCCAGGACCACTCATGACACAGAAAAACCAACTCTATTGTAAAGACAGGAGAGCCATTAAACTCTGCAGAATTCACACATCAAAAATTGTTTCCAGACAGACCTAGAATCTTTCAGATCATCTCTGTCTCTCCTCCAAACAACTCCTTTTTGACTTAAAGTTATTGAAGAACTAATACTATTAGTTCTTTATAAATTGGTCCAGAGAAGCATGGGACAGAGAGAGGGCAAGAAAGTTATCCTTCCTTTAGGAGATTTCAGAAAATAATTCCATTCATCAGAGGTATATACCAACTAGTAGACTCTAGGCTTGATGCCAGTTTCTTTTGACTGGACCTGTTAGTGCTCAAAATACAATGCATTCTCTTCCTTACTGAGAGAGAGAAATTGTGTCTGTCTTCAATGTCAGAGACAATATCATGTCACAACTAAAAGCTGACCATACGGACAGAAAATTTAGTATTTTGATCTTCATCTTAAGGGATTTCCTACTGATTGGATAATCTTTAAGGAACTCTATAGGAAATGTTAAAGTAGAGGTCTTTTTAAGTAACACAATTTATCTTACTATCGTTTCTTTGCTCCCTCCTTCCCAGTGAGCCTTGATTGCTGTTGGAAGGTCAATGGGAGGGATTTACCCAGACCAGTCATCTGCAAAGACTGGCTATGACCACTCACCACCAAAATCAACTCTCCGTGGAGGATCAGCCGTGCAGGGGCAGGGTGGTGGTGCTCTGATGTGGTCTGTAGCTGCCCACTGTGTGTGCAGGCTCTGGGGTTTCCCAGGTGGTGTAGGCCAAGGTCATCCACCACCTATGTTTTGCTCAGGGCCATCCTGCCTGAGCTATAAAGCAATCTGAGATGGCTGCTACTTGTGCTGGGCTTGGAGATTTCCAGGTGAAGCCAAGCTCTGAATCTAGGCTGGCTGCCAGGTCTGAGGCCACTTAGTGAGAGGTACAGGCCCTGGAGACTCACTGAGGCCGGCTCTTGCTTGTTTGAGAGGATGTAGGAAGTTGTGAAGCATGAGCCAAGACTAGACATTCATGTGGAAAAGTCTCTGTTAACAGCTTGGGTGGGCCCATAGTTGGGTGGGATGGAGTCTCAGGGGATCTCCGGGGTGGGGCAAATGCTGTTAGCCAAGTTGGTAGGGTCTCATATATGGCATCTGTTTGCTGGCTCTGTGGCTTTCTGGGGGGAGAGTTCAGAAAAGGGACAATGGCCTCTGCCTGCCTTTTTGTCTGGGAGAAAGCTGTCCTCCAGCCCTCGCCTTGATGCCAGATACTTCAGTTCCTCCCTGTGTGCCACTGGTGCCTTTCAAGCTGCTATCCTGGTGCTGGAGCTCAGAGGGAATGAGTTTGAGTAGGTCTGTGTGTGGCTTCTTTAAGAGAAACTGCTTGGGACTCCATAATTTTCTTCCATGAACTCAGTCCCCACTGGTCTTTGCAGCCAAAAGTTTTGTGGACTTATCTTCCTGGTACTGGAAACCTGGGCTGGGGACTCTGGTGTGGGACTGGGACTCCTCACTCCTGGGATATCCCTCCTGAAAATTTACCCACCGTGCATGGATGCAGGACCGGCCCATTCCACATCTCTGCCCTCCTATCAGTCTGGATGGATGTGATTTCTTTAGTTCCATACTTGTGAGTCCATTCAGCTTGATTTATGATGGTTCTGGGTGAAGGTTGTTCTATATTTTAGTTGTAATTTTGATGTTGTGTGAGGAGGTGAGCCATGTTTACCTATGCTGCCATCTTGACCAGAAGTCCTCCCCCTGACAAATCTTAATTGGAATTTGGCTGGGCAGGGAATCGGGGATATGCAGTTTCCGGAGTCCCAGACTTGGTCTTGCAGAGAAAAAAAGAGAAGAGAGTGTTAGCACTGAGAGTGGACTCACCCTGTTATCAAAAATGTTGGCAAACGTGCCCAAATTCACAGCTGGGAAGTAGAAGAGTTGGGATTCTTGGGGGAGTATGTGGGGATTAAAGAAGCCATTCCTTTTTCTCATTTTAATTTGTTTTTATTAAAAGAAATATCAGTCAACTTCATTAAAAATGCAACATACCTAACTAGTAGCACAAATGACAATTAATAGTATATGCACTTTATTGCTTAAAGTTAATAGAGACCATGTGGAGTAAATATATACTATTGAAAGAACTGTGGTTAACTTTTCTCTTTCAAAATTGAAATGGCATTTTATGAATATAAGAGTAATATATGCCCATGGTGAAAATTCAGGAAAAAACAAAACTAAAGGAGAAAATAAAAATTGCTGAATAGTATAGTCCATTAACCAGGGGTAATCTCTGTTAAGTTTTAGTAACTATTATTTCAGTATGGCGTGATATAAAATGAAAGCAAACACTGCATTTATTTATTTTTAAATATTTATTTACAATAAAACAAACCCATTTGCAAAATAAATAAATGATTTTCTTATAAAAAAACTATTTTCCAAACAATCTTACCACTGTCCCCTCCCACCCCAAAGAAAGACAACATTTAATGAGAAAAATGGCATTATTTTACATCTTTGCATCTCTCTTTAGTGACTGGCTTAATGAAGATTAACTGGATTTTTGTATCTGCTCCTGCAGTCTGTTGAAATTATTGTTTTTGTTTAAAGTATATAAAGAAAATCTAGCCTCACACAGATGTGTACTAGAAAAAGGAGGAGTATTTTAATAACTCTTTTGGATATTTGTGGATATTCTTCTTTTATTTACAACCTAAACTCTTAAAGGTTAGGTACAATGCATTCACTGTATTTAGATTTTTTGAAGTTTTATCATGGCTATGAAAATTCTTCTTGTAGCCTTAGAACTCTATCGCCAAAAGGAGTGTCATTTCAGATGTGCAAAGTGAGACACAGTGTGCGAGAGCCGGGAGGGGAATACGGGTCTTCTGACTCCAAATCCATGATCCTTCTCGCAGGATCCTTCACCTCAGGTTTCTCTGTCATTGCTTTTTTACTGAAACACACACACCCGCCTTGGTTTTTCAAGAAAATGAAAATGCTATTTGTAAATTATATTTTTAAAAATAATAAATACTAAATTTTATTTTTCCTGTCTGTTTACCATGTAGGATTCAAGTGTTTTGAAGAAACAAAGTTAGAGAGTTGCTTGGCTGTTGCAGACTATGGATCAAGCCCGTGGGACCCTCCCTCTCTCCCACAGGGGGCCTCGTGGTAGAGCCCTGCTCTAACTGCTGGCAGGCGCGCGAACGTTTGCCAAGCCGAGTAAGACTTGCCATAAATACCTGACAGACTGGAATTACCATCTGCAGAATGTTTTTTCTGTTAAAGTGATTATGAAGTTAAATGTATTCTTTAAAGTTCTGTTAATTAGTAATTAATATAACTAAAGTAAAAACATTTTGTGGAATCAAAAATTAATGTTAGTTCTACCATCATTCAGGAGAGGCAATTTAAAACCACCTGGATTCTGCTTTCTTGGCCTATGGACCTCATTTAACTGTGTTGCTTTTTTTTCTCTTGTAGGTGAGAAGATAGTGATTCAAAGAATAGGATAAAATATAAATGTCTTCTTTTTAGGACCTTACTAATAAAGATAGAAGATTTTATTTATTTATTTTTTAGAGGGGGGAAGGGAGGGAGAAAGAAAGGGAGAGAATCATCCATGTGAAAGAGAACCATTGACTGGTTGCTTCTCATATGTGCCCTGACCAGGGACCGAACCTGCAACCCAGGCCTGTGCCCTGACCAGGCATTGATCTGGCAACATTTCGCTTTGCGGGATGATGCCCAACCAAGTGAGCCACACGAGTCAGGGTCTCTTCTAGATTTTTAAAGGGATGGATTATTCAGCAATTTAGTAAATCTTTAGGATTCAGAAAAACTCAATTTGGGTTTGGTCGCATACTTGTATTTATTATTTTTGACACTACATTCCTTTTAGGGCTAATGTAATGTGTATGTTTGATTCTTGAGCACTGAAAACTCCACGAACACTTGAAGTTGATAAATAAGACAGAATTTCTAACATGAAAAAGGTAAGAGTTTTGCCTTTAGCAAATGAAGTACAACGCGGGCTTACCTCCCATAGAATCTTCTCAGAGGTCTCAGAATTTGAATACTTTGTCATTCTCTCTTTTGCTTCACAGTCCCTTTGGGAAAAATTCCTTGAACTAGAATCTAAAGATGCTGAGGGGTGCGCTGGTCTCCTTAGACTGGTTACGTTTCCTACCATTGAGTTGATTTTCAAAATCTTAACTGGAAATAAGAGTAGCTGCTCTCTCTTAGTCAGAATGTCTCTTGCCATTTACGGTTGTGTGACACTGAGCTAGTTAGCTGGTTGAGCCTTACTTATGTGATCCATTGAATGGGAATATCTTCCTTGATACAGTGTTTCAGGAGATAAAAATAAAATAATGTATGTAAGGCACTTAGCAGAGGTTGTGACCAAAGTCAGAGCTCCTTTATCATTATTGAAGGAGCTCTCCTGGATTTCCAGATACACTATGCTCTTCCTTCCTCCTGTAAAACGTGCTGGTGGGTGCCCCGCATGGTGGACGCACAAGGCTGGAAGCCAGTCAAGAAGGTGTGGCTGAGGACCAACAGCGTTGGTATCATCTGGGCGATCACCTGGGTAGCACCTTGTTAGAAATGCATTCTAGGTCTCATCTCCAGACCTGCTCTATATTAACAATCCCCAGGTGTTTTTTTAAACATGTTAAAATTTAAGAAGCACTATGACAAGTGTACATGCTTAATACATGTTTGCTCCCAAATCATTAGATACCAGTTGTTCTTGCTTTTGTGATTATATAATTTATGTAAGTATCACATAAAGCTAAATAAAAGAATGAAAAGCAAGTTGTTTGTTAAGACAATGAAATTCAGTGCTTTGGAACAATAACGATGACTGAGTTATAAAAAATGCTGTTCAGGTAAGTGTGGGTGAGACAGCTATAAAGATAGGGAAAATAATAAAAAAAAATCTTAGGATTTTGAGCTTTGAGTTCTTTTCTTGCATGTTTTAGCTTCTTAGACTTTACTTTAAAGAAATCTAATTCCATCTCATACTTGGCAGGGGCCACCCTGAAAGGAACGTGTGCTCAGCTGGAAAGATGAAGAGGACTTGGCACGAACAGCTGGTGACTGCAAGCTAGCCACGCACCTGCGCGGCAGGGCTTTTCTGAAAAGGAGAACCAAATGTCACTTGGCAACATCTGCCTCAATCCCAACCTCTTTCTTTAAAATCTGCAAACCTATGGATGTACGCACAGTATCAATAAATGAGATTGAGACCAGTGTCTTACTTACTTTGTTTGGATAAAGATACCTACAAATGTAAAGGCTTTGACCATCTTGAGGCAAAAATACATTTTAATGATGGTGTTTTGCACTTGACAATTTTCAATCATGTTCTATAAATATAGTCATCAACAGCCATCTCCAGAGCTGAGAATTGAATCTTAACTGATTTTCAATGTATTGTGAATTTGCTAACGAATTGAAATTCTGAATAGAATGGGTTCATTCAGGATGCATAATGCACATCTAAGCTGCCATGGAAATATCTGAGTGGGTTCAGGAATGTGTCCTCCACCATCTGTAGAAAAGTGTACAGACTAGGAATAGCCAATGGAGAAGGATATTGATCTGAAACATCTATCACAATCTCGATCTTTCTAACATATAGACGAGCTGATGTAGTAAAAGAGGGACATCTGCAGTGAGAAGGCCTGTGTTTGAGAATGGTCCCTGTCATTTAGTTCCTGCTGTGACATCCTTAGGAAGTTGGTGATCACAATGTGTATCTCAGAAACTTGGGAGAGGATAAGGAAGTAGATTTGCTGATTTCCTGTAATGAGTGAGTAATGCTATTATACATATTTACTTATTAACTAGTGTAATTCTCAACATGCTGCAAACTTTGATATCTACATTTAATGGGTGAGGAATTTGGTACATAGTTACTAAGTGGCCAAGATCAAATTTGAACCAAATTCTATCCGCTGCTAGAAGCTGTGTTCTTTTCTTTATACCAACCTGCCTCCAGATAAAGAGTCTGTGAAATTCATGTACATCTTTGTTAGTTAATACTATAAATAGAACGTCAAAATAGCCCTAGTTATGTCTCAGTTTTGACTAAGACTACAGTGGCCGAGAACAACGTGATATGTATCCAATATCCCTAAGGAGTATCCTGCAATGGAAGGTAGCCCACACTGGAGGTCTCTAGGGAATGCAAATTAGTTTTCCAACATTATCCTGTCACATACTTGGAGAGTATAAAAGAGCTGAGGTAAAGGGGCCTTGGGAGAGAGGATTTCTCAGGAAAGTTGTAAATATCCAACTCCCCTCCTTTTCCCACCAGTGGCAGAAGGAAGGTGGTTGTTTCCTCCCCATTAAAACCAAATTATAAATGCTAAAAGAAGAGCCATTCAGAGAAGAAAGCTTGAAATGCTTAAAGAAGCATAAGAGGAGATATTAAGTACATGCAGCATAGGGAATATAGTCAATAATATTGTAATAACTATTTATGGCGCCCAGTGGGCACTAGACTTATGGGGGATCACTTTGCAGATTACATAAATGTCTAACCCCTATACTGCACACCTAAAGATGGTATAATATTAAATGTCAACTGTAATTGAAAAATTACAAGAAAAATTTTTTGAAGCTTAAGAAAAGAAAAAGACTGATATTTGACCCTCACCAAGAAGCCTGTCACTGTGAGACCGGTTGCAGCTGCCTTGCCTGATGTCACCGTGGAAAAGGTCTCAGCCCTTCATGGCTAATGCGGTAAAGGCGCGGCGTCTCCAGCAACCACAAGTTCGCCTTCCTGGAAGGAGGCCAGCCTGAGTGAAGATGTGGCCCTACCAGAGGGAGTGGAGGGTGGGAAGTTGAAATTTTCTAGTTTATCCTGAGGGGTGGAATGGGGTATAATTTCATAAAAGTAATTGCTCTTTAATTCACCCTCATCCTGAATTCTGATGGTGTAATCTTTTGTGGATGCCAGCTCATTGTGGGGAGGAAGCTTTTTTTTTTAGTGTCCGTCCTCTCTGCCTGAATTAAGGTTCACGTTGGCAAACGCCCTCAGTGTGCAGTTGCCTTCTGCGAGCCCTTATCTCCCTGGGTTATTATTTCCCCTTCGCTTTTGATTTTGTGATTTGTTTTTTTCTTGCTCTCACATGTTTTTAATATGATCATTTTAATATTTTTTTCAATATGTTTTCAATAGTTGTTTTCTGAGAAAGAATTAATCTCAATTACGTAATTGACTACTAACAGAAATAGGAATTTCAGCTGTGTATATTCCTTCACGGTGTGCTGTATCCTGCTCAGTGAGCTTTGTGTTTACCATGCTGGTTTCTTTAGATGCTCTGTTCCCTTTCCTCCTCAGGTCCACTACTGATTTTATAGGCAAATCAAAGATTTTTCCAGACATTCTCAGCGTGCTATTATAGTCTTCTACTCCATCAATAGCTGAGCTTTTAAAAAGATATATAAGGTATCATATCAGCTCTCTGTAGTACTGTTGTCTCTCCAACTTTCAATAACATCATGCAACAACCCTTCTCTATGTGTGTTAAGATTTCAGATTCCCTTTGTTACTCTCACACCACTTCACATGGTTATATAATCTTTGCAGGATGCAAGAATTATTTTCTGTCTTTCTTCCCAGATAACTTCCCATAAAACGGATCCTATTTCTCTCCGCGGCTCTACTTTATCTGTCATGCTGAGGTCCTCCAGAGAAGGCTCGGGAGCCGTATCCGGGGCACTAGTATTCCTCTCGTCCTCATTTTTCAGTTCAAAGATTTTTTTTTATTTTGTCAGTAGGTTTTCTGCCCAATAGGGTCCTCTGTGTCTTTAGGATGGGCAGACAAGTCCTCAGCAGGGGCTCAATGTGCTATTGTAATAAGGTTCAGAAGACCAGATTCTGTTTTTCACCGATAGTCTCCAGTTAAACACTTCTCATTCTATTTTCTTTCTCTGACAAATCTACTATCTTTATTTGGAAGAAGAGATGAAAACCATCTGTGCTTCCATGACCTTCAGCTTTTTACCTAAAATCCTCTGACAGGGAACATTTTTTTATGACATTTGCTATTCCTATGCGAGTAAGAAGAGTGTGTCTAGCGCATTTAATAAGCCTTGGGTAGCTTTTGTTGCAGAATTTAGACATATACTCTAAGAAGTCAATTATCTTAGTCACATTGTAAGATTAGGACAGAAATCCACTGAAATTATTTTAAGGAAAAAGGGATTAATTTTAATGAAATTAAAATTTTAATTTTAAGGAAAAAGAGCACGTAACCAGGCAGATAATTTTTCCATTTCTCTGTCTCATCATGGTTCCTTGTCTCTGTTCTCTTGTTGTGTTTGTTTTGTTTTCCTGGTTCTCTGTCATATTTATCAGTGTACATATGGCAAAAGATGGCTGCAAACTCAGAATTTTTGTGGACTTATATATTCAAAGTTCATCACCATATAATTAATAATTTTTATGTCACTTAGTTAAAATTTTGGAGACTCCGATGAACTCAGCTTAGGTCAGGTGTCTGTCCATGTTCTAACGTGCTATGGCAATGACAGTGAGGTCGTCTGGTCTAAACATAGGAGACAGTTTCTCTGAGACGGTGGTACGGGCGGATACGTTGCAATTGGTTTATCGGTGCATCAGCATACTTCCTGTTCTAGAATGGAGAGAGATTCATCCACTTTTTAATTGTGTGAAGTACCTTCTTTGAGTCAGTTATTTCAACACTCGTGTTCATGCAATGGAGGCAGGTTATTTCTTGTTATTAATTGACTTTTAGATAGATGGGGTTTTGGCTGTTGTTATTGTTGTTGATTAAATGCTTCAGTTTCACCTTCCTTGACTGTATTGCTATCACATGAATCAGATCAAGTTAGATTTCCTAAGTATGTTTTTCTAATCATTAATTCCCAATGGCTGGCTTTGCTTCCTTTCTGAACTGTCAGAATGTTTTCTATTTTCTTCTAATATTTCTAGTCTTTCAGTGACCTAGAGGAGGGTTGCTTTCCCCCAGGTAGAGATAACTGCTTGTTTCTAAAATAGAGATCAACTGTGAAACTTTACAATTAGACAAACCTGACGCCCACTTTGCAGGTTCCTCTTTCTCACAAGATGAGGCCCAGATCTTAGTGGTTCTCGCTGGGAATAGTCTCGTTCCACATCTCATAGCAATATTATTGTTCTAGCAAGCACTTCTCTGCTACCTAACAAGTCTGTGTGTATCTTATGTGCTTTTTAACCTTTGAATGACCTCTTCTATAACTTGCCTGTGCATATGCCATGCTATTGTTTTTCTTGTTGATTTGCTGAAGTTCTTTTTTATGTTCTACATGTTCAGGCACTGTCGGTTTTATTTTCCATTCTATCATTTGTCAGTTAAAGGTATTTATTTAACAAGGGACACTGTTCATTGTTGACCAAGGAGCTCTATTTTAATGTAAACAAACTCATATTTTCTTTTCCTTTTAGTTTATGCAATTTGTTTAAGAAATCTTTCCCTGCTCTCAAGCTTTTTACTTACATATTCTTTTCGTAAATGCGTATATTTATCTTTTACAATTAAATCTTAGTCTCCCTGAAATCTACCTTCTTATGTTGATTTAGTAAGAGATCCAGTTTTATTTTTCTCCATGTTCTGAGCCAGTTTTTCCAATATCATTTGTTAAAAAACTCATTGTTCTCCCCCAACTTGAGATGTCACCTTTGCTATGTATTCTGGAAAATATTTTAACAGAGGAATTAACTATTTCTCAATTACTTTGATAGAACTTACCTATAACATCATCTAAAACTGTGGTTTTTCACTAATTTGTTCATTCAAGTTCTCTATTTCTTTTGCTCAGTTTGTCAATTTTACATATGGCATATTTTTCTAGAAATTTAGTTTTGTCATTTAAGTTTCCAAATTCATTAGTGTGTAATTGTACATAGAATATGTACCATATGGGAAACTCCTTATTTCACCTTCCAATTTAATTGAGTGCCTTTCTGGGTGGAGCAGTCTTGGTTGCAGGCCTTTGCTTTTCATGACTTGGAATATTTCTTGCCGTTTCCTTCTGGCTTGTAGTGTTTCTGTTGAGAAGTTAGCTGCTAGCCATACCGGGGCTCCCTGATATGTTACTACCTCTTTCTCGCTTGCTGTCTTTAGGATTCTCTCTTTGTCTTTGATATTTGCCATTTTAATGATGATGTGACTTGGAGTGGGCCTCATTGGGTTCCTCTTGAATGGGACCCTCTGTGCTTCCTGGACTTGTGTGACTTTTCCTCTCCTCCAATTAGGGAAGTTTTCCATCATTACTTTTTCAAACAGGTTCTCTATCCCTTCCTCATCCTCTTCTCCTTCTGGTATCCCTATTACATGGATAGTATTACGTTTCAAGTTGTTCTGCATTTCCCTCAATGCCCCTTCATTCTTTTTGAGTCTTTTTTTCATTTTCTTGCTCTTTCTGGGAGCTTTTTTCTACCTTGTCCTCCAGCTCGCTGATTTGGTTCTCAGCTTCATCTAGCCTGTTTTTGATTCCTTCTACTGTGTTCTTCAATTCAGAAATTTTGTTCTTCATTTCCTCTTGTGTCTTATTGATCATTTCTATGTACTTTTTCACGCTGATATAGTTTGTAGTAAGTTCCTCGTAGTTTCCCTGTAGTTTTTGGTAATTCTTGCTGAGCTCACTGAGCTCATTGAGCTTCCTTAGAACCGTTGTTTGGAACTCAATATCTGATTGTTTACTTACCTCTATTTCATTTAGTTCTCTTTCTGGGATTCCTCCTTTCTCTTCGCCTGGGGTTTTTTTCTTTGTCTTCCCATCATTTGTGAGACTTGTTTTTTTGCTTCTGCTTCTTAAGTTGATCTGTCTTGATTTCCTGACTTTGTGGTATGAACTTTTTATGGTAGGAGACCGCTGTTTTTTACTTCCTGGATCTGCCTCTGATGATGTCAGATGTCGTCCCTGTCTGACCTTAGGCAGTCTGTTCGAGACTTCCAGTAATCTATTGTCTGTGGCTGTCTCCTTCAGCTGTTAATCTAGTCACTCTGCACTCAGCAGGCCGCCTTAGACAGCTCAGGTTGGAGCAGAGTCCCTTCTGGGGGCAGGGTTATTGGGTCCTTTCAGGCTGCTCCCATATGGGGGAGGAATAAGCACTGGGATCCTGCTGCTACTCTTTCCATTCTCTCCCCAAAGCCTCCATCCCCAGTCTCTCTTCAAATGTCTCCAGACCTCTCTGTGCCCCCTTTAGCCAGGGATCTACCGTCTGTGGCCACACTGCTCTCAGCAGGTGGCTTAGATAGCACAGGGCGGGGTGGAATCCCTGCTAGGGGTGGGGCTATCAGGTTCTCTGACACTGCTGCCACTCAGGGGGAATGGTTTCTGCCTGAGCAAGATGGCTGCTGCCACATGAGGGATGAGTCTGCACCGAGATCCTGCAGCTACTCTCTCAGTTCTCTCCCCAAAGCCTCCTTCCCCAGTCTCTCCTCAAGTGTCTCTAGCCCACTCTGCCCCTGCCTTTGCTGGATACCAGGTAAGTGGCTGCAAATAAAAATTTATGTGTTGGCCCTTTAAACGCTTCTTTGGGGTGTCCAACCTCCTATCTCTGGCAGAGAGCAACCCTGCCGCTTTTTCAGCTGTCTGTTTTCTGTGTACTTTTTGGGCTGTGGTGTTGTAGGCTAGAGATCCCCACTTAGGGTTTAGACCCCGCGCTTCTTAGGGGGATCCAACTGGCCGTTTCAATATCCTTCTGGTGCTGCTGCCTGTGGGCCCCCTGCCCGCCTTCTCGAGTCTCTACTGCTCTCGTTACTAGTCTGGTTGTGCTAAAGCTGATTCTTCTGTCTGTCTGAGGTAATAAGGCTCCTCTTTCGCTATTGTTCTGTTGTTTGTTCCAGGTGATTTCAACACAATTTAGTTGTAATTCCAGGTTGGTCCTGGGAGGAGGTCAGCATGACTTCCACTCATTCCTCTACCATCCTGATTCCCCTCTTTTTATTTCTTTATTTCATTGATTTCTGCTCTG